>NC_052161.1:21822387-22422387 GCF_902713615.1 Scyliorhinus canicula
TCTGCCGACCCCCTGAGAGCCATCGCCAATGGCTCTATGGCCAGCGCAAACAGCAGCAGTGACAACGGGCACTCCTGTCTCATACCAGTGTGTAAGACAAAGCTTCGCAAGCTCATATTATTCATCCTCACACTCGCTCTTGGTGACGCATACAGCAACTGCACCCGTGCCACAAACCTTCCCAGAACTTTGAACAAGTACTGCCATTCCACCCAAATGCCATCTCCGCGTCCATGGACACCGCCACCTCCGGTACCAGAGCCCCTGACGGATTCATCACCACATTCAACAGCCGTCTTATATTACTCGCGAGCTGCCTGCCCTTCACAAAGCTTGATTCATCTTCTCCAACCAGCCCCGGGACACAGTCCTCCATCCTCCCCGCCAACAACTTAGCCAATACTTTCACATCCGTATTCAATAGTGATATGGGTCTATATGACCCACATTGCACCAGACCCTTAGTGTTAATCACAGCTTTAGCAGACGTACTGGTTGTATGCATCTTAAACCCAACTTTTTTAAAATAACATTACTGCAACAAATGATGTGAATTAGTGTGATTTCTGCCTGCTTAATCGACTCTGGGCAACTCCCCCTTCTCCAGTGCTTCATTAAACATCCCCAACAGATGTGGTGCCAGGTCCGCCGCAAATTCCTTATAAAATTCTGCCGGGTACCCATCCGGCTCAGGTGCCTTCCCCGACTTTATATCCAGCATCTCCCTCAGCCACAGGGACTCCTCCAATGCCTGCCTCTTTGCTTCCTCCACCTGAAAAATTCCAGCTCGTCCAGAAACTGCCCCATGTCCCCCTTCCTTTCCCCCCAATCCGCCTCATAAAGTCCCTGGTAATACTCTCTAAATGCCTCATTTATCTTTCCTGGCTCCGACACCACATCACCAGCCCCAGTCCGTATCTTTAATATTTCCCTGCACGTAGCCTGCTTCCTCAGCTGGTGCATCAGCATGTGGCTCGCCTTCTCCCCATACTCATATTGCTCCCCTCTTGCCCTATGCAGTTGCCTTACAGCCCTCCCTGTTGTCAGCCTGTCAAACTGCTCCTGCAACTTTTTCCTCCTCGCCAATCCCTCTACGGTGGGCACCCTCGAATATTCCCTGTCCACCTCCACTATCTCACTCTCTCGACGGTCTTGTTCCGCCCTCCTTTCCTTATCTGCACGAACCGTAACCAAAATTATTTCTCCCCGGACCACTGCCTTCAGTGTTTGTAGGATTGATTTTAACTTGTACCATCTGGTGGAAATGGGGCACCTGTGAAGTTAAAATTATTATGCAACTTTACTGCTAATGCTCCACCATGTTTCCTGGACCTTCAGCTAGGCATCCCAAGTGCTCAGTTGAATGAACTGGGAACCTCATGTGATGAATGTAAGAAATTGTTCCATTTTATATTTGTTGCAGTAATGTTATTTTAAAAAACTTGGGTTTAAGATGCATACAACCAGTACGTCTGCTAAAGCTGTGATTAAGGGGTCGTATAAGCAAGGTCATGCTTGTTGTTGATAGATTTGAGAAGCATTTTCTTACTTACAGAATGTTTTTTATAGAAACATATAAAATTATGAAGGGAAAGGATAAGATAGAAGCTGGGAGGCTGTTTTCACTGGCGGGTGAAACTAGAACTAGGGGCCACAGCCTCAAAATAGGGGGAATAGATTCAGGACTGAGTTGAGGAGGAACTTCTTCAACCAAAAGGTTGTGAATTCCCTGCTCAGTGAAGCAGTTGAGGCTATCTCATTGAATGTTTTTAAGGCAAAGATAGATAGATTTTTGAACGAAAGGAATTAAGAGTTATGGTGAGCAGGCGGCTAAGTAGAGTTGACTCCACAAAAAGATCAGCCATGATCTTTTTGAATGGTGGAGCAGGCTCAAGGGGCCAGATGGCCTATTCCTGTTCGTAGTTTTTATGTTCTTATAGATAGGTGGCAAATGGAATATTGTTTTGGTTGGGAGGTCCCTGGTGTGTAGATAATTTATGAGAGATATTGTATTTGGTCCCAGCTGACCACATCATCTTGTGGGTGGACCCTTATGCTTTGAGTACAGGTGATGTAGTTATGTAATTAAGGGGAGATGCCAGATCTGTCTGCAGTTTCAGTTTGTCATAGGAATTTAGTCTGCTAAGAGTGTCATTCACTTTGCCCCAGAAAGCTTATTTCCAAGGGCTCTACACAGAGACAAGCAAGTAAACCCGATTGTTAACTTTATTTATAAGTGGTACTTGAACCATATTGATTTGCTTAATTGGAATGTATAGTGGCAAGTGTAGGGAGTAAGTTAAAGGTTTTTCCTTTTACTTAAGAACTGTTGTAACTAACATCTGTAAAACTATTAATTTGTTGCTAATGTGGTTAATTCAGTGTTTAACATTTGTTTTAATTTAAAAGATACCTATTAGTCAGTGTCATCACTCTGGTGGTGCAGTCACCTTCCTTACAGTTTTACAAATTGCAAATAGTTGAGGTCTCATCCAGGATCCTAACAAAATTAGGGGCTCTTTTACAAGGATCAAAAGGTATAATTCCTCGTTTGATTTGGGATTATTGAATTTAAAGACAGCAAGTGTAAGGGGCTGCTGGTGAGAGGAAAACCTCAAGCGTTAATCCAACCAGCATATTTAACATCCATTCTGGCATTTAAGGACCCTTTGGGTCCTAATTGATTCCGTGGGATAGCTTCCTAAAATGAAAAGTGGGAATCAGTATTTGTTGACCATAATATCTACTAGATTTCCAGAAGCCATTCCATTATGAAATATTACAACCAAGAGGGTTATAGAGGAGTTAACTAAATTTTTTTTACCCGATATGGACTACCAAAAGAATTCAAGTCAGATCAATGATCCAATTTCATGCCAGAGTTAATCAGGGAAGCTATGGATAGCTTAGGAGTAAAATAATTTAAGTGTATCATCCAGAATCGTAGGGAGCATTAGAAAGGTGACATCAATCTTTAAAGACCATGTTGAGGGCCTATAGTCAGGATTATCCAGCGGATTCGGAAAAACTAATTACATTTGTGCTATTTACAATTAGAGATGCACCTAATGAATCAACTAAATTCAGTCCATTCCATTCAAATTGATATTTTATCATGAAAAAATGGGTCCACTTAAATTTATTAAAGATAAATTGGTTAGTCAGCGTTCTGAGAGTACATTTTTGGACCATGAGGCAAACTTTAGGGAGGAATTAAATAGGGCTGGTGAGTTGGCTAGAAAATATTTAAAATTGTCACAACATGTGAGCTTTGACAAAGGGTCACCTGGACTCGAAACGTTAGCTCTTTTCTCTCCCTACAGATGCTGCAGATCTGCTGAGATTTTCCAGCATTTTCTCTTTAGATACACACACTACTCCAGGCTTTCAATCCTTACTGCACTGAGACCTCCGGTGGTGGCATGGAGGAGGAAGTCACACATTGGATGACTCCTGCTTGAGGCTTGATTTTTTTTAAAAGTTAATGCCCGGTCCCAGGGGCAAAATTTTGACAAATAAGTGCAGGAAGACATAAGGAAGGAGGAGGATGTAGAAAATCAAAACAAAGCCATTGTGAAGAAGGGAGCGATTGAAGGTTCACCATCGAGCGAAAGGCTCAGCTTGGTAACAGGAAAGATGGCGGAACTGGATACTGGGCACTGCGTACGATGACCGAGGTGATGGATTTGGAACTTGAGAAACAGTTTCCAAAGCACATGGAGGTGATCAGGAAGGAGACGATGGTGGTGCTGAAGGTCCTGGAGGAGGAGGCGATTGCACCGGTGAAGGCGGCTGTTGTCGAGGACTTCGGCTGAGGTCCGGGAACATGATGACAAAGTGAAGGGAGTGGAGGAGGCCTTGTCGCAACACGTGATCAGCTCACCTTGATGGGTGAGGAGCTGCAGAAGGTGGCCAAGGCCAACAAAGGTCTGCGAGCTAAATTGGAAGATCTGGAAAACAGATCGAGGTGGCAAAACGTGAGGATTGTGGGCCTGCCCGATGGAGTGAAGGGTCCGAGGCCGACAGATTGCTTTGCCAAGATGTTTGCAGAGCTGTTGGGAGAGGGGGAAGATCCCTCCCAATACAAACTGCATCGTGCTCATCGGTTTTTGAAGTCTGAACCAAAGGCGAATGAGCTGCCAAGAGCGGTGTTTATTTGCTTCCACAGGCACCACGTGAAGAAGGTCCTGAGTTGGGCTCAGGAGAAGCAGGAGGTGCAATGGGCTGGAGCTGGTTTCCATATTTACCAGGACAACTGTGGAATTGGTGAGGAGGCGGGCGGCCTTTGGCCGAGTGAAGACGGCACTTATAATAGTGGTCTGCATTTCGGCGTGGTGTACCCAGCTAAGTTGAAGGTGACCTACAATTTCAAAGACTTTTATTTCGATATGGTGGAAGCGGCAGAGGCATTTGTAAAGGCAGAAGAACTGGAGCAGAAGTGAGGAATGGGACTGAGGACTCGTCTTGGACCGAGGATAGGGGGGATGGAAGGTTGTATATAGTTCTATTTTTTATTTCATGTTGTCGTATGGGTTAAATGGGGTAAAGTTGCCTATTTGTATGAGATAAGAGTGGTGATTTTTTGTAACAATAGTTTTCTGGTGTTTGTATGTTTGCACTGGGTTTGTTTGCTTGAAGGGGAATTGTATTTTCTTGTTCTCATGGGACCGCATGGGGGGAGGGGAGAGGATTGGGACTGGGGTCTGGGCAGGGGCTCCACACTAGCAAGCTTAAATCGGCGAGGTGTGGTGGGGGATGGGCGGGGCTGCAGACATTGGAGCCTGGTTGAACAGGTTTTGATGGACCTAGGAGGTGTGTTTTCGAGGGGATGTGGGGATTCTGGGAGGGGGTGAGGGGTTTGATGGCAACAATGGGACGGGACGGGCCGAGCCCGAAGTTATGATGACGGTGAATAGGAGGGGTGGGGAAGGGAGACCCCCGGTCAAGTACGTTACGTGGAATGTGAGGGGGTTAGGGGGGCCAGTGAAAAGGTTGAGGGTGTTTGCACGCCTAAAAAGTTTAAAGGTTGATGTGGTTATGCTACAGGAGACTCATCCGAGGGTGAAGGATCAGGTGAGACTCAATGAGGGATTCGGTGGCGATGGCAAATGTGCACGGCCCTAACTGGGATGATGCCGAGTTTGCAAGGAAGGTGTTTGGATCCATTCTGGACCTGGATTCGCACGAGCTATTAGTGGAGGGGACTGGAACTTGGTGCAAGAGCCAAGGTTGGGCAGGTCACAGCCACGCTTGCTTGCCCAGTGTGGGGTGGGGTGGGGAGAGAGGGGAGATGGGGCAAAGGCACTGACTGGGCTTATGAGGGAAATGGAAGGGGTGGACCCATGGAGGTTCGCACCTGAGGGAGCGGGAGCATTCGTTTTTCTCTCCAGTTCACAAGGTTTATTCAAGGATAGACTTTTTTGTAGTAGGGAATGCTCTGTAGGCTGAGATTAGGGGATCAGAGTATTGGGCAATAGCAATTTTGGATCACGCCCCGCATTGGGTGGATATGGTCTTGAAGAAGGGGGTAGTAGAGACCGGGGTGGAGAATGGTGTATGGTTGCTGAGGGACCAAAGTTTTTGTGAGATCGGGAGGGCGATTGAGGAGTACATGGATTTTAGCTGCACAGGGGAAGATGATATTGTTCAAGGCCAAGTGGGATAAAGAGAGCGAAGAGCATCAAAGGCTGATAGATGAGATGTTGGAGGTGAACAGGAGGTATGTGGGGGTGGGTGGGGGGGGGGGGGGGGGGGGGGGGGGGGAGGTGGGGGGGGAGGTGGGGGGGAGGTGCAGATCCGGCACTTTTGGACAGAAGGAAGGAGCTACATGCTAGTTTTGATCGGTTATCCATGGGGAAGGCAGTGCATCAACTGAGTTGGGCGAGGGGTGCGATTTATGAGTATGGGGAGAAGACATGTTGGCATGCCAAACTCGGAGGGAGGCGGGTGGCGAGGGAAATTATCCAGGTGCGCGCAGGATAGGATGGGAAAATTGGTGGTGGCCCCAGACCAGATTAATAAGGTGTTTGAGGAGTTCTATGAAAATTTGTACAGGTCGGAGCCACTGGGAGAGGATCAGGGAATGCGGGAGTTCCAGGACGGTTTGAAGTACCCGAGGTTGGGGGAGGAAGATAGGACCACGCTGGAGAGGTCGATGGGGGAACAGGAGGTAAAGGAGGGAATTGGGAGAATGCAATCAGAGACGGTGGCAGGGCCAGATTTGTTCCCAGTGGAGTATTATAAGAAATTTAAGGACAAATTGGCGCCGCTGATGGTGGGGATGTTTGAGGAGGCGATAGGAAAGGGGGTGCTATGACTAACACTGGGGCAGGCCTGAATCTCATTGTTGTTAAAGAAAGATTGGGACCCAACAGTGTGTGGGTTGTACAGGCCTATATTGCTACTGAACGTGGATGCAAAGATATTGCCGAACGTACTAGTGGCTAGGTTGGAGGGGCGCCTCCCAAAGGTGATAGGGGAGGATCAGATAGAACATAGAACGATACAGCGCAGTACAGGCCCTTCGGCCCTCGATGTTGCACCGACATGGAAAAAATCTAAAGGCCATCTAACCTACACTATGCCCTTATCATCCATATGCTTATCCAATAAATTTTTAAATGCCCTCAATGTTCGCGTGTTCACTACTGTTGCAGGTAGGGCATTCCACGGCCTCACCACTCTTTGCGTAAAAAACCCACCTCTGACCTCTGTCCTATATCTATTACCCCTCAATTTAAGGCTATGTCCCCTCGTGCTAGCCACCTCCATCCGCGGGAGAAGGCTCTCACTGTCCACCCTATCTAACCCTCTGATCATTTTGTATGCCTCTATTAAGTCACCTCTTAACCTTCTTCTCTCTAACGAAAACAACCTCAAGTCCATCAGCCTTTCCTCATAAGATTTTCCCTCCATACCAGGCAACATCCTGGTAAATCTCCTCTGCACCCGTTCCAAAGCTTCCACGTCCTTCCTATAATGAGGCGACCAGAACTGTACGCAATACTCCAAATGCGGCCGTATTAGAGTTTTGTACAACTGCAACATGACCTCATGGCTCCGGAACTCAATCCCTCTACCAATAAAGGCCAACACACCATAGGCCTTCTTCACAACCCTATCAACCTGGGTGGCAACTTTCAGGGATCTATGTACATGGACATCGAGATCCCTCTGCTCATCCACACTACCAAGAATTTTACCATTAGCCAAATATTCCGCATTTCTGTTATTCTTTCCAAAGTGAATCACCTCACACTTCTCCACATTAAACTCCATTTGCCACCTCTCAGCCCAGCTCTGCAGCTTATCTATGTCCCTCTGTAACCTGCAACATCCTTCCGCACTGTCTACAACTCCACCGACTTTAGTGTCGTCTGCAAATTTACTCACCCATCCTTCTGCGCCCTCCTCTAGATCATTTATAAAAATGACAAACAGCAACGGCCCCAGAACAGATCCTTGTGGTACGCCACTCGTAACTGAACTCCATTCTGAACATTTCCCATCAACTACCACTCTCTATCTTCTTTCAACTAGCCAATTTCTGATCCACATCTCTAAATCACCCTCAATCCCCAGCCTCCGTATTTTCTGCAATAGACGACCGTGGGGAACCTTATCAAACGCTTTACTGAAATCCATATACACCACATCAACTGCTCTACCCTCGTCTACCTGTTCAGTCACCTTCTCAAAGAACTCGATAAGGTTTGTGAGGCATGACCTACCCTTCACAAAACCATGCTGACTATCCCTAATCATGGGGTTCGTGAAAGAAAGGCAGCTATTCTCAAATATTAGGAGGGTATTAAATGTAATCATGACGCTGGCTGGGGGAAAGGAGACAGAGGTGGTGGTTGCGCGGGACGCGGGAAAGGTATTTGATTGAGTAGAATGGGGTATTTGATTGCGGTTCTTGAAAGGTTTGGGATTGGGCCAAGATTGACGGAGTGGATACGGCTATCATACAAGGAACCTAGGGACAGTGTCCGCACAAACAATATGAGTTCAGGGTACTTTTCTGTACACCAGGCTGGGGTGTCATGTCTCCTCTGATATTTGCATTAACGATTAAGCCTTTGGCCATTGCTCTGAGGAGTTTGGGGTTGTGGAAGGGAATAGTACAGGGAGGGTGGGGGTGGAGAGGGGGATGCAACAAAGGGTGTCTCTGTACGTAGATAATTTATTATTATATGTATCAGAGCCGAATGCGTCGATGGGGGATATAATGGAGCTTCTCTGAGTTATTGGGTCCTTTTTTAGGGTATAAATTAAACCTGGAAAAGAGTGAATACTTTGTGGTGTCCAGGCCGGGAGTGGGGGCGTGGTTGGGTGGGCTGCCATTCCGCAGGGCAGCGAGGGCTGCCATTCCGCAAGGCGGCAACTCACTTTAGGTATTTGGGGTGCAGGTAGCGAGGGACTGGGGGAGTGTCCGTAGGTACAATTTTACTATCTTGGTGGGGAGGGTGAAAGTGGATTTGGCATGGTGGGTTAGACTCCCTCTGTCACTGGCAGGTCGGGTGCAGGTGATGAAAATTGCGGGTGGCTCGGTAGTACAGTGGTTAGCACTTCACAGCTCCAGGGACCCAGGTTCGATTCCCAGCTTGGGTCACTGTCTGTGTGGCGTCTACACATTCTCCCTGTGTCTGTGTGGGTTTCCTCCAGGTGCTCCGGTTTCCTCCCACAAGTCCCAAAAGATGCGCTGTTAGGTGAATTAGATATTCTGAATTCTCCCTGTGTGTACTCGAACAGGCGCCGGAATTTGGTGACTAGTGGATTTTCACAGTAACTTCATTGCAGTGTTAATGTAAGCCTACCTGTGACAATAAAGATTATTTTTAAAAAATGAATGTGCTGCCGTGATTTTTGTTTTTATTCCAGTGCCTGCTGGTCTACTTGCGAAGGCATTTTTTAAGGAAGTGGCTAAGCTGATCATGTCGTTATTTTTTGGAGAGGGAGGAAGGTAGCCCTGGTTCGGAAGGTACTTCTGCAGAGAGGGCTGCAGACAGGGCTGGTTGGTCCTCCAGAATTTATTATATTACTATTGGGCGGTGAATGCCGAAAAGGTGAGGTGTTGGGTTGGAGGGGTGGAGTCTCAGTGGATTAGAATGGAGGACAGTCTGTGCAGAGGGTCAGGGCTGAGGGCGTTAGCAACAGCTCCGCTCCCGATGGCCCCGGGTAATACTCTGGGAGTTCGGTGATGGTTTTTTAAAATTTGATTTATTATTGTCACATGTATTAATATACAGTGAAAAGTATTGTTTCTTGCATGCTGTACAAACAATGAATACCGGAAGGAAGGAGAAACTGCAGAATATAATGTTACAGTTATAGCAAGGTGTAGAGAAAAGATCAACTTAATACGAGGTAGATCCATTCAAAAATCTGATGGCAGTAGGGAAGAAGCTGTTCTTGAGTCGGTTGGTACATGACCTCAAACTTTGGTATCTTTTTCCTGATGGAAGGAGGTGGAAGAGAATATGTCCGGGGTGCGTGGGTCCTTACTTATGCTGGCTGCCTTTCTGAGGCAGCGGGAATTATAGATGGCGTCAATGGATGGGAGGCTGGTTTGCGTGATGGACTGGGCTACATTCACGACCTTTTGTAGTTTTCTGCGGTCTTGGGTTGAGCAGGCTCCATACGAAGCTGTGATGCAAGCAGAAAGAATGCTTTCTATGGTGAACCTGTAGAAGTTGGTGAGGGTCGTAGCTGACATGCCAAATTTCCTCAGTCTTCTGAGAAAGTAGAGTCGTTGGTGGGCTTTCTTAACTATAGTGTCGGCATGGGGGAACCAAGACAGGCTGTTGGTGATCTGTACTAAAAACTTGAAGCTCTCGACCCTTTCTACTTCTTTCCCATTGATGTAGACAGGGGCATGTTCTCCACTACGCTTCCTAAAGTCGATGATAATCTCCTTCGTTTTGTTGACATTGAGGGAGAGATAATTGTCGTCGCACCAGTTCACCAGATTCTATATCTCATTCCTATACTCTGTCTCGTCATTGTTTGAAATCCAACCCACTACGGTGGTGTCATCAGCAAATTTGAAAATCGAGTTGGAGGGGAATTTGGCCACACAGTCATAGATGTATAAGGAGTATAGTAGGGGGCTGAGGACACAGTCTTGTTGGACACCGGTATTGAGGATGATCGTGGAGGAGGTGTTGTTGCCTATCTTTATTGATTGTGGTCTGTGGGTTAGAAAGTTCAGGATCAGTCGCAGAGGGAGGAGCCGAGGCCAAGGCCATGGAGTTTGGAGATGAGTTTTGTAGGAATGATGGTGTTGAAGGCTGAGCTGTAGTTGATAAATAGGAGTCTGACATAGGTGTCTTTGTTATCTAGGTGTTCCAGGGTAGAGTGCAGGGCCATGGAGATGGCGTCTGCTGTGGATTTGTTGTGCCGGTAGGCAAACTGTAGTGGATCAAGGCAATCTGGGAGGATGGAGTTGATTCGTGCCATGACTAACCTTTCAAAGCACTTCATGATGATGGATGTCAGAGCCACTGGATGATAGTCATTTAGGCACGCTGCTTGACTTTTTTTTGGTACAGGAATGATGGTCATCTTCTTGAAGCAGATAGGGACCTCAGATTGTTGTAAAGAGAGGTTGAATATGTCTGCGAATACCCCCGCCAGCTGATCCGCGCAAGACCTGAGTGCTCATCTGGGTACCCCATCCAGGCCAGTGGCTTTCCGTGGGTTGACCTTCAAGAAGGCTGCTCTGACGTCTGCAGTGGTGATCTCAGTTACAAGTTCATCCATGGCTTCTGGAGTGGAGGGCTCGCTCTCGCTGACCTCTTGCTCAAAGCGGGCATAGAATGCGCTGAGCTCATCAGGGAAGGGTGCGTTGGAGCCGATGATTTTACATGCTGGAATTTCGTACTCTCGAGAAGGTGAAGTTTGAGCTGAGGGGGATGAAGGAAGGGTAGCAACGCTGAAGAATTGGAGGCAGTTGAGGCAGCACTTTAAGTTGGGGGCGGGGACAGGGGAGATGCCAATTGGGAGGAACTGTTGGTTTGTGCCAGGAAAGCTGGTAGGGCGGTTTTGGAGATCGAAGGAAAGGAAGGTCAGGGTAATAAAAGACCTGTTCCTGGGGGGATGTTTTGCAAGGTTGGAAGAGTTGGGGGAGAAATATGGACTGGGGCAAGGGGAAGGGTGCAGGTACCTGCAACTCCAGGACTTTGCCAGGAAGGAGGTCCAGAGCTTCCCGATGTCACCGGCCCCCTCATTGTTGGAAGAGGTATTGAAGGCGGGGAAATGGAGAAGGGGGTGGTGTCGTCGGTTCACAGGAGGATTCTGGGGGAGGATGGGGTGTCCATGGAAAGGGTTATAGCCAAGTGAGAGGAATAGTTGGGAGAGGTTATGGAAGATGGTCTGTGGTGTGAGGTGCTCCAGAGAGTGAATGCCTCGTGCGCGAGGTTGGGGCTGATACAGCTGAAGGTCGTGTATAGGGCGCACCTCAAAAGGGCGAGGATGAGCCGACTCTTTAAGGGGCTGGAGGATGTATTTGAGAGATGTGGGAGGGGCTCCACAAACCATGCACATATGTTTTGGTCCTGCCCGAAGCTGGAGAAGTATTGAAGAGAGGGTTTCAGTGTCATCTCGGGGGTAGTGCACGTGAACTTGGAACCAGGGCCCTTAGAAGCCATTCACGGGGTGTCGGACTGGCCAGGGCTGCAGGCAGGTGCGGGGGCAGATGTTTTAGTCTTTGCCTCGCTGATTGCCCGGAGGTTTGTCCTGTTGGGGTGGATGTCAGCTTCTCCGCCCTGTGCCACGGCTTGGCGGGGGGATCTACTGGAATTTCTGACTCTCGAGAAGGTGAAGTTTGAGCTGAGGGGGATGAAGGAAGGGTTCTACAATTCATGGGGACTGTTTATTGTGTACTTTCAAGAATTGGTTGCCATCGAACATTAGGGAGGGGGGGAGAGAGTGGTGTTGGAGTTATTGTGGTTCTTGAATACACTGTTTACGGTTGATTGTTAATTTTCTTTTGTTTTTATTTGGAATATACGGGTGATGTTTGGGTTTATATATTGAAGGGGATGCTGCTTGGGGGATTGATACTGTATTCATTTTATTTGTTTTCTTCTGTTGTCTATTTGCTGAAAATGTGGAAAATGATGAGAATAAAAAGATTTCAAAAAACCTTTCCTCACTAAATAAATATAATACAATATATCTGAAATTCTTACATTCATCACAGTTGTTAATAGAATTTAGAAGCAATTTTCACACACAGGACGTGAAATTCTACTTTGGCCCTCGAGGCCCTTATTCAGGAAGTCTGGCCCACCGGCATGTGGTCTACCACTGCTATGGCTCAATAACGCACACAAACCTCGCCTCTCTGGCCTGCAAGACCGTCGCCCAGGAGATCTATCTTGTTGCTCAAACTCCATTACCTGACCCTTCTGGGTAGGCTTGTCACACACAGGAGGCATGCATGTCACCCAACCTCTGCTCCATCCCCATTGATCATATAGAACATAGAAAATAGAGTGCAGAAGGAGGCCATTCGGCCCATCGAGTCTGCTCCGACCCACTTAATCTCTCACTTCCACCCTATCCCCGTACCCCAATAACCCCGCCTAACCTCTTTGGTTGCTAAGGGCAATTTATAACGGCCAATCCACCTAACCTGCACGTCTGTGGGAGGAAACCGGAGCACCCGGAGGAAACCCACGCAGACACGGGGAGAACTTGCAGACTTCGCACAGTGACCCAGCGGGGAATCGAACCTGGGACCCTGGCACTGTGAAGCCATAGTGCTACCCACTTGTGCTACCGTGCTATCGATATGTCTTTCTTTTGACCTCACACAGGCCAAATATGCGCACAACAAATGCGAATGAGCTCAAACCAGGGAGGGAAGGCACAGATCCTCGCCCTCAGCTGCAGAGCTCGCTGGTGAGAACAGGTGAGCGTTCCTGTGGTGACGCAGAACTTGGTCTCTCACAAGCTAGTACAGATCTCAGTTCTATCACTTCACACAATCCTGCCATTCACACTGAGTGCCATTTACTCAGAATTAGCTTCATTCTCTAAAACTGCCTTTTTGTATTTTACATGCATGAGCAGACCACAACCGTCTAGCCTAGGGATTTTCAAACTCAGGGACGTGACCCATGGGTGGGTCGCAGGCTGGTGTTGGGAGGGCCACAGAGCAATTGGTTGCGGCAATCCCGATCACGGGAGAAGAGCCCAATGGCCATAACCGGCTTTTTAAAATGCCGGTCACAACTTGGTTGAGAATGTAGGCCCTGACTGCTAGCAGCTGCAGCATTTTACCGTGCTCTGGTTGGCACCCAGATTATTCAATGTGTGATTAGCTTTCCTAATGTCACATCCGACACCCCATTGTTCCGCTGATCAATAGGAGGACATGGCGGTTGTACTTCCGGCGGTGGGGCTGTTGGAGCTCGGTGCCTGTGAAGGACACGGAGAGTGGCCGAGTGACGTTTGTGTGAGGGGTGAGAATGGTGGGTCATGATGCTGGCTGGCAGTCAGCAGTTCACTGGCTTCCACAAGAACTTCAATGCCCACGCTATCACAAGGAGGAGGAATTATGTGCCAGCGACATATACAAGAATTGCAGCTCTTCAAACTGAATTCCAAGAAGAAGGCATCAGAAACAATCACAGAAAAAAATGCCTGGGGTTCTCCTCTGGGGCAAGGCAGGTGGAATTTAAGGACCAGAATGTGAAATCTGTGTGAATATTTGAAATCTCTGCATATAATCGTGTATTATAACTTATCAGTCTTCACAAATAAAACTCATGGGACTCCATGCGCTGTTTAAAAAAGAGAATGTCGTCCACATGCATGCCCCCTCAGGCAGATCTGGCAGTGTGCGGACCCGGTGCCCAGTGGGGCAGACTGCCACTTCCTAATGTCAGTGCACTGTCCCAGAACTGTCTCCTCCTGACGTCAGCGCGCTGTCCCAGAACCAAATTAATTTTTAAAAACAGCAGTGTCTTCCCACCAAAAGCGGAGGCAGAGAGCAGGTCACATGCCCAACACATACACTGATGTCACATGATCCGTGCTTTGGCCGCAAAATCAAGGAGGAGAGATTCCTTCATTTTGTAGCTGCCAGCAAGCAAGCAACAGGAGTGTGTGAAGAACTGAAGATGGATCAGTTTGGAATAAGGAAGAGAGGACCAGAGACACAAACAGGCCAGGATCGTATAACTGAATCTGCTGGAGAGAGCTTCAAAGGAGAGTCCACGGAAGGACAAAGCAGTGCTGCTGTGAGTTCCAGTTCAGGCAGTTTGCGTCACAAAGTTCGGCCGGCGTGGGTCGCAAAGGTCAACCGGCATGAATTCCAAAGGATGGCCAGTTGGTAAAAATGGATCCAGGGCAGAAAATGTTGAAAAACATTGAGCTAGCCATCCCAGAAGTTCTCCGAGCCCCTGAAGCACATCTCAGGAAGAGGGGACTCAGGAAGAGCTGGCACAGCACTCACCTACACCCTTCACCAGCACAGGTACAAACACCACAGTGGGCCTAGATCAAGGCTAGACTCAGGGTCAATTTCTGGGGAAACCTCACAAACATGTCCCCACAGCAGTCAGAGGCAGGGACAGCCCAGGTCTCTGGCACTGGGAGGGCTGCTGGAGACCCACCCACTTAGTTCCAGTCAGATGATGAGCCTTGGAAGCACCTGTCAGCTCACTGGTGAAGGTGTAAAGAGAGGCTGCGGAAAATTAGTCAAAGATTCGATAATGACCCGTCAAAGAACAGTGCACGATGGGGGAGTCCATCCACTTTCTGTCTTAAGTCGTGGTTCCAACATCCCAGTGCCTCAAGGCTACTGTGGGAAGATTGGCTATGGAGACCTTGGTCCAGCAGGTCCTGCCAGATTGGAGCTTAGCCATACACTCCATGGCAACTCACTGTGGTGGGCACCATCAGGATGTAGCCCACATGTGGACAGGGCACCTTGACCTGCCTCCAGTCACCTCATCTCGTGCAGGACTCGTGCTGGAGCCCTCTGGCACCCACAGGGAGAATGGGTGTCAACTGGACAACCCAGGGACCTCCACTTAGAACACTCGAAGTGTGTGCTGCTGCCCAGAGCCGCCTCTGCTGTGCCTGCACTAATGGCAACAATGCCAGCCACTGAGGGTGCTTCTGCCCCTGAGCCACGGCCCTCAGGGCTTTGGCCACCAGCTGACATCTGCAAGGTCATCACAGGCATCAGGATGTCATAGTCAGCAGGCTGTCTCCACCCTGCTGCAGGTGTCAGGGCTTCATCAGGGCAGAGTGGTAGGGCTAGGAAAGAAAAGAAGTTTTGATGTCACCTCAGTGTCACAGGGGCTCTTGGGGACAATTTTACAATGTCACACACTGTGGGGCCCCGAACGGGATGGGGGTTGGGTTCCCCATCCTGGAACACTCAGCTGGCCTGGCTATTTGTAAAATTTGGTGAAATTCATCATCCAATCACAGGTTGATTCCTTCCTGCATTTGCTGCTAAGGCTCAGCAGCAAATTCAGAATGAAACCGGACTGTGATTGGATGAAAAGCGAAGTGTGGACGGGAAGATACCAAGAAGGAAACAATTCCAACGGTTGAGTTAGACTCAGACCTTGGTGGCTGGAGGGGGAAAACACCAAGCAGAGGGAAAGAAACAAGGCGAGGAAGTGGTGGCCGTCACAAGCACCAGGGGGCATGGGTGAGGCAGGCAGCAGTAGAACGAGGCATCGAGGTGAGGGAGAGTTGCTTGTGGTGAGCACCAGAGGGCGTAGGTGAGACTGGCGTTACGAAAGTGAGGCCCCGAGGTGACGGTGAGGTAGCCACGGTGAGCACCAGGGGGCGTGGGTGAGGCAGTCAGCAGAAGAGCAAGCACCCGAGGTAAGGGAGCGGCGGCGGTGGTGAGAACCGGATGTGGGTGAGGCAGAGGACCACAGCCCAGCAGCAGGCGAGATCCCCGGCGTGGCAGCTAACTGCAGGAAAAGCAGCAGACACAGGTGAGACAGCAGAGCGGATGGAGGACCCCAGAAGCGAGGTAGAGGAGTGGTGGAAGATCCCAAAGGCAAGGGAGCAGAGCAGGTGGACAACCATAGGCAAGGCAGCAGAGCGGATGGAGGACCCCCGAAGCGAGCGAGCTGAGAGTGGGTGAGGGGGTGAGTGTGAAGGTGTGGGGGGATGGGAGTGTGTGAGGAGGGTATGAATGAGAGTGAGTATCGTAGGAAATCCATAATCAGAATCACAGCTTCATATGAGAGATGAGCTTGGATTTTAGCAAATCAATTTTATGTAGGGGCATGTTTTTACAATTGAAGAATCAGTGACTAATAGGTGTATTTTTGTGGCTTCCATCTTTGCGTTCTGGAGGCGGAGGCGGGCTGGGGGTAGAGACAGTGAGGTTTCTGTGGGGGCCCCAGCAAGGTGGGCACTGGGTCCCACGATCTGTAAATCCACCTCTGCTGATCCAGCACCAAAATAAATTGCACTTTGTGAAAACCATTCCATGGGTATGAGAATGTAATGGTCAGATTCAAGCATTTTAGTTTGGATCTTTTCCATCCTCTTATTCTGAGGTTTAGCTTTACTCACACTCAGAATGTCCCTTTTAAGATTAACATTCATGTGATGCCAACCTCAGTTCAAATTGTTACCGGACAGGTATGTGTTATCAGGGGAAAGTGTGTAATTCTATACTCGGAGTGTATGATGAGTGAGTTCTCAATCATTCGACCTCAAGGAACAACAATGGCTGAGGAGGGCTCATCAGATGTGCGACTCTCTGCGCATCTGAGTTTCCTAGCTGATAGTGTCCCAAAACATGACATGCACTTTAGGATGCGAGCCTTTAACTGATCAGCATTTCCTTCATGGAAGTGTTTGCATCCTTACATGGCGTAGGAAGCGTCTAGCCTTGATTCCCATTGCTGTGCTTCCTTGCTGGACGTTAAGTTGACAGAGTGAGCGCATTAGCAGGATACCGATGACCATGAATAAGAATTAATCCTAGATAGTTGTAAGCTCTTTAAGTCCAAGTGTGAATTATTACGAACCCAGACCAGACCTCAGCAGTGGCTAGGATACTGGACCAAATCCCCAATATTTTAGTTTATTTTGTAAGACTCCACAGACAGAATGATTCACTTCAGGGTTGAATGCATGAAGAAATGGGTATTTGTTTTTTTAAAAATATTTTTATTAAGGCATTTATAAAAAATACATAAAACACAACAAAACCAAGAAAAAGAGAACAAACAGGAAGTCTCATAACTAATAAATAACACCCCCCATCACACCCTCCTTGCCATTCCCCTCCATCCATCCTGTCTCCCCCATTTTTACCCCCTATAAACCCGCCTCACTGCTGACGTCTTAACTATCTTTGAAGAAGTTAATAAATGGCTTCCATCCCCAGGCAAACCCCCCACAGACCCCCTCAAGGCGAAACTGATCTTTTCCAGTTTCAGGAATTCCGTGAGGTTGCTCACCCACACGCCCGTTTTCAATGACCTTGAGTCCCTCCATTCCAACAAGATCCATCTCCGGGCTACCAGGGAAGCAAAGGCCAAGACATTGTCTATCTCGCCCCTGGACTCCCAGGTCTTCTGACATTCCAAAAATCACAGGATTAGGTATTTTTAAAACAAAACTTTACTATAAATATGATATTAAACGGGATATGATATTCCCGTACCTGCCTCCCCGATCAGACGCCGGAATGTGGTGACTAGGGGCTTTTCACAGTAACTACATTGAAGCCTACTTGTGAGAATAAGCGATTATTATTGTTATTATTATTATTATTATTAATAATAAACTCTTTAACTTCACACCCAAAAAGAATAGCTTACAATACCCCTTAAGCACTACATCTCAATTCCCCATTAAACAAGAAAATAAACATACTGCTCTCAATCCATCTTAAAATCAGCATTACTTTCCAGAACAGATTTGTGTATTAGAACACCTTCAGACTCTGGCTGAATACCTTTTCCTCAGACAAAGTTGCTTTAAATTGTATTACTCTTTTCATAACTATCCTATTGTGATAGAAAACTACCTTTTGCTTGTGGACTCTGTTAGTTAGATCAGCCCAATTCAAAAGCTTTCTCAAAATGTCTTTCTGAACCTTTTAGCTCCACCCAGCAATGTCATAATAATAATAATCACTTATTGTCACAAATAGGCTTCAATGAAGTTACTGTGAAAAGCCCCTAGTCACCACATTCCGGCGCCTGTTCGGGGAGGCTGGAAGAGGAATTGAACCCGCACTGTTGGTCTTGTTCTGCATTACAAGCCAGCTGTCTTAGCCCACTGTGCTAAACCAGCCCCATCATCTTCCAAAGCTGAAAAACAAATTAACTCTCCAGGAATTTCCTCAGTTCAACCACAATGCATTAGCTCAGACTGAAAAATACATTCCTTTGGTCAATTTCACCTTCTGGCTCCTAAAAGCTCCCAGTCCCTGCAAAACAGGATTATTAAGAAAACATGACCACTGCAGCCAAACACATTATAACCACAGACACTTAACCCTTAAATTGCCCACACTTTGAATCCAATATTCCTAAAATCCTCTATTTGTCACAGAATGCAGGACATCCTCTTATGGAAGTGGATTTCATTTATTGTCTTGTTTAAACCTTGCTGTCTGTATGTAATATTAAGGGTCTGAAATATATCTGTGATCCTCAAGTAAAAAGATGTTAAAGGGTTAAGGGAATGGAATGAGAACAGAACTCCATCTGTTAGTGCAGAGACAGCAAAGATGAGTGTGTAAAACCTTGTCAACTGAGACAATGGACATTGGAATGTGAAAGAGCTGACTCAGGAGCACGAGAGAGAAGGAGATAAGGAAATTGGACCAGATGGCCGAATAGGGATAGGGGAACCCTCAGCAGCAGGAGTAGCAGCAAACTGTGTTAAAGATTACGTAAGAATAACTGCCATACCTCGAGGAAAAACAACTCCATATAAGTACATGTTCTGTATCTTTGCCAAATCATTGGTGTATTCAGGGATTCAAGGGGACCACCTCTAAGTTGTAATTGTATATAGGGTCAGCCCGCCCTCTCGGATTTTGGCACTTCTCGAAGGTGGTTCCCCGACTACTTAGAGATTTGTCCCGGCCGTGAATAAACGAATATTCGTTACCAACGTGTTCGAGTGTTTTACTTCTGGCCTGACGGATGGCTATGTGAAAGCGCAATTCACACTCTCAGCGATGATTTAGCTTGGAGGGTTAGAGGAGATGTTTCCTGATGATTGGACTTAGTTTTACTCCTTTTAGAACCTTTCAGCCATCAGTATACCACAGGTATGCCTTCCAAGTTTCCCCTTCTCCATGACATCATGGTGCTCATTTTGTCCCTCAGCAGCCTCTGAGCTTCCTGCACCTCCTCATCTTCAGAGGAGGACTCCTCCTTTTCCAGTTTACCCTCTGGCAGGGCCTTAGCTTTCTGCAAAGCCTGATTGTGAAGAGCACATCAAACCACAATCATGTGGCAAGGCCTCTCTGGTGCGTATTGCAAAGAGCCACCTGAGTGGTCCAGACACATAAATTGCATCTTCAGCAGTCATACAGTCTGTTCTATGAGGGAGCATGTGGTAGTGTGAACTTTCCTTGGCTGGATTGTGAGATCGACGTGCTCGGGTCATGAGCCAGTGTTTAAGTGGGTAGCCCTTATTCCCAAGCAACCATCCCTGCAGACATTCTGGACCATCGAAGATCCCAGGCACCTGGGAGAGACTGAGGATGTATTGTTCCTCATGGCCCCTTACCCCTGGGACTCTAACACACATAGAGGTGAACAGCACTGCATTCCGCAAATGTGACACCTACAACCCTGTGGAGGGTGCGAACTTGTGAATTACATGATTGAACCAATGTGGCTTTGAATTCCACTTAGTGATTTGGCATACCTATGCATTTTCAGTTGCTCATGATGGAATAAATGGAATTCAATTGATAACTGCTGAATATTAATTGTTAACCTGTGACTCTGCTTCACTGATGGGATGCAAAATTAATGCAGTTGTGCCCCCTTCACTGTCCAAGGCTACACTCCTGCCTTCCACGATGTAGCTTTTCAAACTTGGACGTGAAGCTATTGAGTTGTGGCAATCTCTTTCAAAGAAATCTGGTTTGCTGTTGCTTCCTGCACAACTAGGTTTGAGTCCTGTGTAAATTACACTGACTAGGTGCACTGTAGCGACACCAACGAACAATGATGCCTCCCAAGGAGCCCCAGAGCTTATCGGTCCTCCCACACTTCACCGTACCCCTCCCACACAATACCAATCTCACTTTTGATTTTCAAAGATGCCATTTTACCCATGATGATGGTGTTATACTTGTATTACAGGATGGAGTTCAGCCCATCCACACCCTGCCCTGAACTGTCCGCATGCCTCCGATTTACCTGGAGGCTCACATTGTACAGTCAGAGATGTCACTTGTTGATCTCCAACCTTCCCCCTAATACTGGATCCTGTTGTAGTGGACATTGCCATACACCCCCTGAGCCCATCACCTGCGAAGCACCTATGCCACACGTAGACCTGTACTCACCCCATTTGGAGGCGCATGCACCGTCACTTACAGAGCTTCACATAGGCCCCACAGTATTGTATGTTTTCTATCTACAGGCTGCAGATGCCCCTTATGGCTACCTCTCTGCAGCCATGTACTGAGCCCGCAACACCCAGGAACATCGACTATAGGTCAGCCCTGCACACCAGGTTATGCATTTTGCCATTGAAACACACAACCCTCGTCCCTCCCTGCAGCTGGAGTACACCAGTATTTCAATTATTGCACCCACTGCATGCCACTGCTCTTCTGCACTGTCTCCTATCTCTGACTTCAGACTGTGAGGTCCACATAGTTCCTGGATTTCCTGTCTGTGATTCTTTTCCATTTTGCAGCAGAAATGTCTGCACTCTGACTCATGCCTGCAGCCCCGGAACTTAAACAGGACTAGACATAGTTCCCATTTCCAAAGAGCTCTATGGACAACAGTAACCTTCACAAATCACTGTAGCTCTGACCTGTATAGTGTTCCTGTGAACCATCCCTAATGTGCCACCCTAACAAACCCCTCCCCATAATCTGCAAACTGTGTGCATTCCTTTCTTGTAATACATGTGCTATCTCTCAGGCTCCCTTGTATGTCTGTGTTTCATTCAACATTGTAGGGGTCTAGCTTCCCTCCCTTTTCCCCCTGTTCCATTGTTCATCTTCTTCATCCACCTCCTTGACACTCTGCCATCATAAGCCCCGCCCCCCCACCCGTGCACAGCTCATCATCCATATTGCCTCCCTAGTGTTGGCTCTTTCCTACAGCCTCCTGGCATGGCTCTCCTTCCACATCACCTCCGCCAGTGTTTACCATTCCCTCAGAACTCTTCTTGCACAGCTCTACTTCTACATTGCTCCTTGTCTTCAACTGGCCACAACCCATACCCTGGCCTCAACACGCACCCCACCCCTGGTTGAACTTCAGACTTTGCTGCGGTGGTTGCATGTAACCCACAGTACTGTTCTGTTCAAATAGACACTGGTGTGGCACCAGCAGAAGGGGGAGGGAGGGGGGGGGGGGGGGGGGGGGGGGGGAAGGAAGATACCCCAGCACTCCCCATCCTCAGTACTGATCCGAGATGGTGACATAGTAGGGTCCATGGGTCCAGCAGCAAGGTGCTAT
Source organism: Scyliorhinus canicula (assembly GCF_902713615.1). Classification (NCBI taxonomy): domain Eukaryota; kingdom Metazoa; phylum Chordata; class Chondrichthyes; order Carcharhiniformes; family Scyliorhinidae; genus Scyliorhinus; species Scyliorhinus canicula. The sequence goes on from NC_052161.1 coordinate 21,844,062, forward strand.
CCAGGAAAACCAGCTCAGCATGGAGATGGATGGCAGAAACCGATCTGTCCCGGCAGAGTATTGTACAGCACAGCAGAGCAGCACTATGGTAGGCTTCGCACTCAGCTCAAAGTCTCTTGCGAACTAAAGACTGCATTGTGCCTGCCATTCTTCATCAATTGGGTTTAGTCCGAGATCATTTGTTAGCACTGTTGCTTCACAGCGCCAGGATCCCAGGTTTGATTCCCACTTGGGTCACAGCGTTAGGGCCCCAGGTTCGATTCCCACTTGGTTCACTGTCTGAGTGGAGTCTGTACGTTCTTCCCGTGACTGCGTAGGTTTCCTCCGGGTGCTCCTGTTTCCTCCCACAAGTCCTGAAAGACGTGCTATTAGGTGAATTGGACATTCTAAATTCTCCCTCCGTGTACCCGAACAGGGGCCTGAGTGTGGCGACTAGGGGATTTTTACAGTAACTTCATTGCAGTGTGACTGTAAGCCGACTTGTGACAATAATAAAGATTATTATTATTATTTCCTGCTAGAGTGACACAAGGTTGGAAAGCTTGATGGGATGCCAGCGGGCAGCTGTTTTAATGAGCATTAGTGAGATGCAAATGATCTTCATGCCACCAGACAGCAGGAAGACCAACCTGCCACTAACCCACCATTGGGAGAATTGCAACGTGATTTACACTGGTGGGTTCCTGACTGTTTTGTTCCCACTAGATTCTCCGTTGCTGCCCGCCACCATGGGCCCTATGAGTGGGGTCAATTAGAGACCTAAAAGGGGATTTGAGCATGGCTGAAGTAAATGAGTACTTTTTAACCTGCCTTTACCAAGGAAAAAGATGCTGCCCAAGTCACAGTGAAAAAGGAGGTAGTTGAGATACTGGCTAGGGTAAAAATTGTGAAGAGAAAGTGTTAGATAAGCTAGCAAAACTTAGTATTGATAAATCACAGGACCAGATGAGATGCATCCAGGGATGCAGGAGGATGTGTAGCTAGAAATTGTGATGATACTGGCTAAAATCTTCCAATCTTTCTCAGACACAGGGAAGATGCCAGCGGATTGGAAAATTGCAAATGTTACACCCTTGTTGAAAAAAGGATGTAAGATTCAATCCAGCAATTCCAGGCCACTCAGTTTAACCTCAGTGGTGGGAAAGCTTTTGGAACTGATATTCAAGACAACATAATCAGTAGTCACTTGGACAGATTTGGGTCCATTAACGAAGGCAATCATGGATTCGTTTTTAAAAACATGTCTTTTTTTATTACTAACATGTATCAAAACAGGATACAGCAAATAAACCGGGAAACATACTTCCCAACAATCAAATATACAGCGTGTACAGATTTTTCCCTTTTTCACCCTCCCCCATTCCCCCTGCAGCGAACAGCTCCTCAAACACGGTCCCAAACATCCCCCACCCTTTCTCAAACCCCCCGCTGAGCCCCTTAACTTATACTTTATCTTCTCTAACCAAAGGAAGTCATACATACAGGTCACCTAACCAAGCTGCTGGTGATGCTGATCGCCACTCCAGCAAAATCCGCCACCTTACAATCAGAGGCGAAGGCCACGACATCCGCTTTTCTCCTCACCATGAGCTCCGGCTTTTCTGAAGCGACAAATATCGCCACCAAAGGGTCCGGGTCCACTCCTTCCTCCACTACCTTGGCTAAGACTTAGAACTTAATGCATTCTATGCTCGGTTCGAGCAGGTAACCAACAATCCGCTGTCGAGTGCCCCAGCAGCCCATAATTCACCCATATCCACCATCACAGCTTCCGAAGTCAGATCGGCCTTCCTGAAAGTGAACCCGCGGAAGGCGACGGGCCTGGACAGGATCCCTGGTCGTGCACTCAGAGCCTGCGCAGACCAGCTGGCAGAGGTATTCACAGACATCTTTAACCTGTCCCTACTCCACTCCGAGGTCCCAACCTGCTTCAAGAAGACAACCATCATACCGGTACCAAAGAAGAACCAGGCAACGTGCCTCAATGACTACCGCCCGGTGGTCCTGATGTCAGTTGTAACAAAATGCTTTGAGAGGCTGATCATGAAGCGCATCACCACCATACTCCCGGAACGCCTTGACCCACTTCAATTCGCATACAGTCGCAACCGGTCCACATCAGACGCCATTTCCCTGGCCCTACACTCATCCCTTAAGCATCTCGAAAACAAGGACTCCTACATCAGACTCCAATTTATTGACTACAGCTCCGCCTTCAACACCATAATCCCAGCCAAGCTCATATCAAAGCTCCAAAACCTAGGACTTGGCTCTCCACTCTGCAACTGGATCCTCGATTTTCTGACCAACAGACCACAATCAGTAAGAATGAATACCAACACCTCCTCCACAATAGTCCTCAATACCGGTGCCCCGCAAGTCTGTGTACTTAGCCCCCTACTCTACTCCCTGTACACACACGACTGCATGGCAAAACTTGGTTCCAACTCCATCTACAAGTTTGCTGACGATACAACCATAGTGGGCCGGATCTCGAATAACGACGAGTCAGAATACAGCAGGGAGATAGAAAACCTGGTGGAGTGGTGTAACTACAACAATCTCTCCCTCAATGCCAGCAAAACTAAAGAGCTGGTCAATTACTTTAGGAAGCAAAGTACTGTACACACCCCTGTCAGCATCAACGGCGCCTATACTTCAGGAAACTAAGGAAATTTGGCATGTCCACATTAACCCTTACCAACTTTTACAGATGCACCATAGAAAGCATCTATCGGGCTGCATCGCAGCCTGGCATGGCAACTGCTCGGCCCAGAACCGCAAGGAACTTCAGAGTCGTGAATACCGCCCAGTCCATCACACGAACCTGCCTCCCATCCATGGACTCCATCTACACCTTCCGCTGCCTGGGGAAAGCGGGCAGCATAATCAAGGATCCCTCCCACCCGGCTTACTCACTTTTCCAACTTCTTCCATGGGGCAAGAGATACAGAAGTCTGAGAACACGCACGAACAGACTCAAAAACAGCTTCTTCCCCACTGTCACCAGACTCCTAAATTACCCTCTTATTGACTGACCTCATTAACACTACACCCTGTATGCTTCATCCGATGACAATGCTTATGTAGTTACATTGTATATCTTGTGTTGCCCTATTATGTATTTTCTTGAATTTTGTTTAATTCCCTTTTCTTCCCATGTACTGAATGATCTGTTGAGCTGCTTGCAGAAAAATACTTTTCACTGTACCTTGGTACACGTGACAATAAACAAATCCAATCCAATCCAATCCAAGACCGCGAACACTCCCGTCCAGAATCTTCCCAATCTTTTGCAACCCCAAAACATCTGTACGTGATTGACTGGCCCCTGCCCACACATCTCACACTCATCTGCTGCCCCCTGAAAGAACCCTCTTATTCTTGCCGGAGTCATATGCACCCTGTGCACCACTTTAAACTGTATCAGGCTCATGAAATGAAATGAAAATCGCTTATTGTCACGAGTAGGCTTCAATGAAGTTCCTGTGAAAAGCCCCTAGTCGCCACATTCCAGCGCCTGTTCGGGGAGGCTGGTACGGGAATTGAACTGTGCTGCTGGCCTGCCTTGGTCTGCTTTAAAAGCCAGTGATTTAGCCCAGTGTGCTAAACCAGCCCCTGTCATCCTTGCACAAGAGGAAGTCCCATTTACCCTTCGCAGTGCCTCAATCCATACTCCCCAATTGATCTCCATTCCCAACTCCGCTTCCCATTTCTCCTTGATCTTCACCATCCGCTCACTTCCCTGCTCCCCCAGCCACTTGTATATATCCCCAATTCTTCCCTCCCCTTGTAAAGTGCCACATATCAGGCTCGCCATTAAAGTTAGAGCCCATTAAATAAAAAGGGACAGTAGCTGCATGGTTACAAAATTGGCCGATGACATGAAACAGTGCAGTTGTGAACAGTGAAAATGTTTTTCCATTGATGGAGAATCCAGAACCAGAGGACACCAACTTTAAATGTAAAAGAAGCAATGGCGACATGAGGAAAATCATAGAATAGAATCATAGAACCTCACAGTGCAGAAGGAGGACTTCCAGCCTGAACGGACCCTTCAAAAGAAAACCCTAGCGAGGCCCAATTTCCTGTCACCATAACTCTACCTAACCTTTGTACACTTGGGGAAATTTATCATGGGAAATCCACCTAACCTGCACATCTTTGGACTGTGGGAGGAGAGCGGAGCACCCGGAGGAAACCCACACAGACACGGCGAGTAAGTGCAAACACCACACAGATAATCACCTGAGGTCGGAATCGAACCTGGGTTCCTGGAACTGTCAGGCAACAGTACTAACCACTGTGCCACAGTGCTGCTCACTCAGAGTGATTCGAAACTGTGTCTGCATGAGCACATGGTGGAGATAGATTTACTATCCATCTCAAGACCATGCACTTCAACTTTAAATAGTAATCTGCTACGTGGGGGTGGCATGGTGGCAGGGTGGTTACCACTGCTGCCTTACAGTGCCAGGGACCTGCGTTTGATTCTGACTTCTGGCGGGTGTCTGTGTAGAGCTTGCACATTCTTCCCTTGTCTGCAATGGTTACCTCCGGGTGCTCGGGTTTCCTCCCACAGTCCAAGGATGCGCAGGCTAAGTGGACTGGACATGCAAAAATGTCCCCAGGTGGGCCTGGGTTGGGGTGCTCTTTCAGAGGGTCAGTTCAGATTAGATGGGCCAAATGGCCCCCTTCTGCACTGCAGGAATTCTATGTTAGACCTTGCTGATAGCCTTCTGAGAATCTAAATGAACCACATCCACTGGTTGTCCCTGATCAACTCTACCAGTTACATCTTCAAAGAATTCTCGTAGATTTGTCAAGCATTATTTCCCTTTCATAAATTTATGCTGACTTTGTCTGATTATAACCCTGCTTTCCAAATACTGTGCTATGAAATACTTGATAATTGAATCTAGTGATTTCCCTACTCCTATCGATCCAGAGTCCAAAGAAATTTGGAAAATGACCGTCAATGGAATTACTATTTCTGGGGCTGCTTCCTTAAGTACTCTGGGATGAAGATTATCAGGCCCTGGAGATTTATCCACCTTCAATCCCATTAATTTTCCCAAAACCATTTCTCTACTAATACTGATTTCCTTCAGCTCCTCGCTAAAACTTGTGGTTCTCAGAACTTCCAGGATATTATTCATGTCTTCCTTTGTGAAGATAGAAGCAAAGTATGAATTTAATTCCTCAGCCATTTTTGTGTTCCACGTTATGAATTCCCGTTTCTGACTGTAATTCATTTTTGTCAATCTTTTTCTCTTGACATACCTATAGATCATCCTCTATAACAGGAGACCAACCCTGTATAAAGAATATTTTCATTTGGGGCAGGGCAGGATCCTGTCTCTCTGCTGTTTACTCTGTTTGGTATTCACAGGAAAATTTGAAAGTCTATCAAGCAAAAATATAGTCTTTGGAAGAAATACTGTCTCTGTCTAGTAAAGGAAGATGACTCAGTGCATCTGCGTGTCTGTTGTCCTTCTCTGCCCTGCACATGATGTTGTATTGAAAGGCTGACAATGTGAGAGCCCAGCGCTGTATTCTTGCTGAGGCCATTGGAGGAATGCATCTGGATTTGCTAAAAAGGCTCATCAATGGCTTGTGGTCTTTCCATAAAGGTAGGCCTTCCTTGTCGAGTTGAAAATATCCCTTCTCAGCCGTTGTTAGCATTTGTGATGCAAATCCAATGGGTCTTTCTGACCCGTCCTCCATCAGGTGAGAGTACACTGCTCCGACTCCATAAGGTGAAGTGTCGCATGACAGAATGAGCTCTCTGTCATGGTCAAAGTGAACCATCAGGTTAGCTGATTGTAGCAACACTTTCACGTCCCTGAAATCTATCTCTTGTGTTGGCCTCCACTTCCATTTAGTCATTTTGTGGAGCAGCAGATACAGTGGCCAACACTGTTGAAAGTTCTTTTTCTTTTAATTTAGAGTACCCAATTCATTTTTTCCAATTTAAAGATCAATTTAGTGTGGTTGTGGGGGCAAAACCCACAAAAACACAGGGAGAACATGCAAACTCCAGACGGACAGTGACAAAAGGCCGGAATTGAACCTGGGACCTCGCGCCATGAGGCAGCAGTGCTAACCACTGCGTCACCGTGTTGTCCACTGTTAAACGTTCTGGCAGAAACTTCCCATCGTAGTTAATTACGCCAAAGGTTATCTCAGCTCAGACACATTCTTGGGATTTGGAGCTTCCTTGATAGCTCAGACTTTTTCCTCGACAGGCTACAGACCCTGCAGTGTAAAATGGCCCAGATATTCCGCATATTGTGCCTCGATGATGCACTTGCTACCCTTCAGATGCAAATCTGCCACTGAAATCTCTTTAATGCAAGTTGTTGAGGTGCTCCTCCTCAGTTTTCCCTGTGATCAGGATATCATCCAAGTAAACTGCTACGTGGGAATCTCCTGTATCAGATTTTCCATTGTCCTTTGAAAAATCGCCAGACTGGAGATACCACAAAAATCAGACCGTTGTATTCGAACAAACTCTTGTGGATGTTGATTGTGACATACTGTTTTGAGTCCTCCTCGGACAAGAGTTGCTAGTAGGCTTGACTCATGTCAAGTTTTAAAATGTCTTGCCTCCGGCAAGGGTTGAAAACAGATCTTCTACCCTCGGCAACAGATAATGGTCCAGCTTGGAAACCTGATTAATGGTAAGTGTGTAATCCCCACATATATGCACAGTAACATCATTTTTAAGAACAAGTGCAATGGAGCTGCCCAGCATGAAAACTGAAAGTTGGCATCCCATCTCCTGGATATGTATAATGAATCGTTGGTGAGGGGGCAGATGCTGGCCACACTTGCACAAGGTTCTATTTTGTTGATCCTAAAGCAGGATAAGGACCCGACAGAGTGTGGGTCTTACAGGTAAATCTCCCTTCTGAAGACAGATGTGAAGGTATTGGCTAAGATGTTGGCGAGGGGGTCGGAAGGGCGTGTGCCGGATGTGGTCTCGGAAGACCAGGCGGGGTTTGTTAAGGGGCAGCAGTTGTGAAACAACATCAGGAGGCTGTTGAGTGTGATAATGACCCTGTCAAGGGGTAGAGTGCCGGAGGTTACCATATCAATGGATGCAGAGATTTTGACCGGGTAGAATGGAGGATTCTGTTTGAGATCCTGAGGAGTTTTGGGTTTGGATCGACATTTCTTTCATGGGTATGGTTGCAGTATGCTTCCCCCACGGCAAGTGTGAGATGAACGTGATAAATCTAGAGTATTTTAGGTTCTATTGGGGAACAAGGCAGGAATGCCCACTGTCCCCGTTGTTGTTTGTGTTGGCTATTGAGCCCTTGGCCATTGCGCTGCAGGCATCAAGAGAGTGGAAGGAATTGTGTGGGGAGGTAGGGAGCTTGGGGTGCCATTGTTTGCGGATGATTTATTGTTATATGTTTCAAACCCGCTGGGCTGCAAGAGAAAATATTATACATTCTGGGAAAGTTCTGCATATTTTCTGGACAAACTGAACGTGGCAAAGTGCGGTATTTCCAGTGAATACCCAGAGGAGTGTGAATCTGGGAGCATTGCCATTCAAGGTGGCCAGGATAAGGTTTTGGGGCGGGATTCTCCGACCCCCGCCGGGTCGGAGAATCGCCGGGGGGGCGGCGTGAATCCTGCCCCACCGGGCGCCGAATTCTCCAGCGCCGGAGATTCGGTGGGGGCGGGAATCGCGCCGCGCCAGTCGCCGGCCACTCGCAGCGCCCGCCCCCCCCCCCCCCCCCCCCCCCCCGCCACTCTCCGATCCGCGATGGACCGAAGTCCTGCCCGTTCAATGCAGGTCCCGCTGGCGTAAATTAGACTAGGTCCCTTACCGGCGGGACCTGGCGGCACGGGCAGGCTTGATCTGGCCCCGGGGGTTCCCCCACGATGGCCTGGCTGATTCCGCACCTTTGGGGCGGGCCGACGCTGGAATGGTTCACGCCACTCTGTCCCGCTGGGACCCCCCGCCCCGCCGGGTACAGGAAAATCCCGCCCTTGGTATCTGGGTTTTCAAGTGGCCCATAATTGGGTCACGGTGCATAAATGGAACCTGGGGAGGGTACAGACTGTGAAAATCAACATTTTGCCAAGGCTTTTATTTATTTTTCAGTCCCTCACAATATTCCTTCCTGAGGCATTTTTCTGGAGGGTATAATTTCAGAACTTGTTTGGGTAGCCCAGGATTCGGAGGACCGTTTTTGTAGAGAGAGAATCTGGGATTTTGCATGTAAGGAGCTGCCCTCGTTCCCTGAGCTGCCAAAGCATGTGCTGTTAGATAAGTTAACTCCAAATGAGCTGGGCGAGTGAGAATGGAGAAGGTGCCAGTGGAGGGAATAAGGGGGAAATGGGAGGAGGAGCTGGGGATTGATTTTGGGTGGGAGGTCTGAAGTGAAGTAATGGACCAGATAAATTCAACCTTATCCAGTGCTAGGATGAGCCTTATACAGTCCAAGGTGGTGCATAGGGCTCGTATGATTCGGGCCCGTATGAGTGGGATTTTCCCGGAGGTGGAGGATGTATGCGAGAAATGTGGGAGGGGGAACCACACTCATATGTTTTGGGGGTGCGGAAAGTTGGGGGGCTTCTAGGTAGCAGTTTTCAAGACTCTGTCCGCAATAGTGGAGGTGAGGATGTCACCGTGCCCTTTGGTGGTGATTTTTGGTGCTTCAGATCTGCCGGAGGGAAAGGGGATCAATGTTGTGGACTTGGCCTCTCTGATTGCCCGGCGGCGAATCTTACTGAGTTGGAGGTCAGTAGTGACGCCAGGGGTCTGTACTTGTTGAAGTTTAGAAGCAGGGGGGGGGGGATCTTATTGAAACTTGCAGGATACTGTGAGGCCTGGATAAAGTGAACGTGGAGAGGATGTTTCCACTGGTAGGAAAAACGAGAACCAGAGGGAACAGCCTCAAATTGAAGGGACAATCCTTTAAAACAGTGATGAAGAGGAATTTCTTCAGCCAGAGGGTGGTTAATCTTTGCCGCAGAAGGCTGTGAAGGCCAAATCACTGAGTGTCTTTAAGACAGAGATAGATAAGTTCTTGATTAATAAGGGGATCAGGGGTTATAGGTTGAAGGCAGGAGAATGGGGATGAGAAAAATATCAGCTATGATTGAATGGCGGAGCACACTCGATGACTGAGTGGCCTAATTCTGTTCCTATGTTTTACGGGTCTCGGTGTGGCTGGGGGATTTGTTTGAATTTTTAAGACTGTGAGAAGATCAAGTTCGCTCACAGGAGGTCGGAAGATGATTTCTATGTATGCTGGAGGCTCTTTCTGTCCTTATATGAGGATCTATTTGTCGCCAGTGGGTTGCGGAGTTTAGGGGAGAAAAAGGGGAAAATTGACAAACTGTTTGAATCATATTTATATTGGGTTGTTGTGGGTATGTCTTTGATTGTGTTTGGAATAAAATATATTTTAAAATAAGTTCCAATTTGTTTGTGTTATGCCTAGAGAGGGCTACAGCATGATTACAATTGAAGACAGGTAGTGAGAGAGAAGGCAGCTCTCCCATCTCAGCCAGAAGCAGTTGGTATAGAAGGCTAGAGAGGGTACATCTCCCTCAGCTTTGCTAGAAGAAAAGCCATACCAGGGAAAAATGTTTAGGAAAACAAGTGCAGAGATCTGAAGTGCAGCTACCTATAGAAACTAGAGAAATTAAAAGAAGTTTCCAAGAAGTCGGAGATTAAAAGTACTGAACTGAGCAGTAAAGAAAGAGAGCTGAGAAGTCATTTTCAGGTTTGTGAGATTTTAGTACAGCCTGTGCAACATGATATGGAAATCGGTGACTGGATCTCGGAGTTTGTGCAAAAGTAGTTAAGGCAAAAGGGTGGTGTAAAATCCAGGACTGGACTTCACTGTTAAAAGTGGAGCAAAGATGGCTTCTCGGCCTTTTGGCTAAGATTGAGCATAGATTGAGCCTTTTGGCTCAGATCTGGTATGTCTCTCTTGTGGGGACCATAAATTGGATTCAATTTGAATTGGTTTTTGGAGCAGGCTAGGAGCTGGATTGGGGTTCGCCTCTGAGCCACGGCTTTGTAACTCAGATAAAGTAATTAAAAAAAAGTGGAGCAAAGAGCAGCATGGTGGTGCAGTGGTTAGCACTGCTGCCTCATGGCACCGAGGACCCGGGTTCGATCCCTGCCCCGGTAACTGTCCGTGTGGAGTTTACACATTCTCCCAGTGTCTGTGTGGGTCTCACCCCCACAACCCAAAATGTGCAGGACAGGTAGATTGGCCACACTAAATTTCCCCTTAATTGGAAAAACAAATCATTGGGTACGTTAAATTTATTTTTTAAAAAGTGGAGCAGAAGCTTTGTTTAAATGTGTAATTTGGAAAACCTGGACTGGAATTTGGAATGCAAACCACTAATTGAAAGCATTGCTACGTGAGAAGATTTTATGTGCTTTTGGGAGTGGAGTTCAGAAACTCTCACGTGACAATCATCTGGGGGATTCTGAGGAGAGTCATAAACATTCACTTGGGGTTCAGAGTGAAGAATATATTTCCACACAGTCATCTTGTGTGCTTCAAGTAAACTTTGTGTAAATGAGACCACTGTAGCTTAAGATGTACTTCGTAATCTTAAAACCTGCTGGAAATTGTTAAACGAAAGAGAGACTAAAGGAGTATTGTATCATAATCCAATTTTTTCATTTTTAACAAATATTATTTTCTTGTTGTTGAAACTAATTTGTGATCCTGTTACTCAGTTCCTCCACGTTTTATTAAAAAAAAGTTATGGTCTTATGAGCATGCTGGCCGACCTGCGCGACCCACCATTATTGCTTACCTTTAACGCGACAGGTGAGCCTGCTTGGTCCTGACGATCTCACTTGCTTTGTCATTGAATGTTACATTTTTGCTAAGGACTTCAGCTGACGATTTAAGTTCTCGCTGCATCCCTTGAAAAAAAACAAGAGGTTTGTCCTCAAATTCCCCATGCTTAGCCTTCAAATGGCTTTGAAGATTTGAGGTTTCAAACTTACATTTGCCAGTACTTCCCTGTATATAACCACATGGCCTTTGCATCCTGATTTGTATTGGCACAGTTAAAGCCAGACCTCAAGAAATCATCTTTATGCTGCTTTGTTCCCAATTTCAATTTCTTCTTAATGAGTTTTCACCAGAGGCCCTGGGGTTCTGTGTAGAGCACACACCAGCACTGCTTTCTCCTGTCATGGACTCTCCTGTGAAGCTGTCTCCACTAGATACAGTTGTGCGATCCTGGCCTATTTGTGTCTCTGGTCCTCTCCTCCTTATTACAAAATAATCCACCTTCAGAGTCCTGTTGCTTGTTTTCTGACAGCTACAAAATGGAGGAATCTGTGCTCCATGATTTCACACCCAAAGCACAGACGTACAGGACGCGTGCCGTCAGTAGACATGCTGATTGCATGATCTTCTCTCTGCCCTCTGGCGGTAAGACTCCATCGTTCGTATTTAAAGACATGTCGTGGCCGGCATTCTTTTTTTTTAATTTTGAAACTTCATTTCCAATACCTGATTTTTCCAAATTTATGACTTTTTACTGCTGAAAATTAAAACAATTGCAGTTGAGCATTAGCATCCTTACATTTACACACAAACTTTGTTTTAAATATATTCCCATTTCTTTAGAAATTTATAAACAAGTACAGAAAAAAAATCTTGTTTTTACTTTACAAACTATGACTTTAGGCGAGATGCAGTAACTTGTCAAACACATACAATGGCACAATATTTTTTACTGGTTCCATTTCATTGCACTATCGAAGTCATCTCCTTCTCCATTCTCACCAAAAACACTTACTTCCTGGTTTCCAGAGAGTGGTGACACAAAGTGATGACTGTGTAGGTTTCTTCCAGTGTCATCTGCATTGACTGGCCTCATTTGATCAGTATTCCTCGCCGACAAACCTGGCTTGGCTTCCCTCACTGTCCAGTAGCTGCTTCCACCCCAGTCACAGACTGCTGAACACTTCCCGACCAGTACTTCATATCGTGGGAGTGCAAGCGGACATCGTGCCGGCCGCTGAGCAGCTTGACCACGGAGCCGCAGGTCGCAAACTGCTGATCGGTGGCAGTGGATCAGCGAGCAGAGGTCGAGCACCAGAGTGGAGCTCCAAACTGAGGCCACCACTGTTGGCATCGAGCGCCCACATGGACACCTGTCAGTCCCTGTCCCCAACCCACCCCCCACCCCCTCCCCCCCGCACACGTGCGGCAACCAGCACACAGCCCAGCTTCACACCACCCCACTCCCTCAAATACCGCAACCAATAGAGTACAGCTCATGGCCGGCATTCTTAAGAGCCGGGTCCCAGCTGTTGTGGACTTCTTCCCGCGTTCAGGAACGCCACAAATGATCGCTCCATGACACCTCCCCCCTCCGAAAACTGCCGCGACCCACCCACGGGTCGCAACCCGAGTTTGAAAAACCCTCCTGTATTCTAACATCCAGGTCATTTATATGTAATGAAAACAAACAAGTGCACCATCTGATCATGGTTGATCAATCAACAACACAATTTTAAAAAATTTGCAGGATATGGGCTTCGCTAGCTGGGCCAGCATATATTGCCCATCCATAGTTACCCTTCAGAAGGTGGTGGTGAGCTGCCTTCTTGAACTGCTAGAATTGCTGAAGTGTAAGTACACCGCAGTGCAGTTAGGGAGGTAATTCCAGGATTCTGCACCAGAGACGGTGGAGGAACTGCAATATATTTTCAAGTCCGGATGGTGAGTGACTTGGAAGGGAACCTCCATATGGTGATTTTCCCAGGTTTCTGCTGCCGTGTCCTTCTAGACGGGTTTGGAATGTGGTTCCGAAGGAACCTGCAGTGCATCTTGTAGTGCTAATGTTGTAGTACTATGCTCTGTATGCTTTACCTGATGACTATGTCCATGTATTTATATTGTGCCTTTATCGTATGTCTTATGTTTTTCATGTATGGAATGATATTAGCACTGGTGCTTTACAGCGCCTGGGTTCCAGGTGTGATTCCCGGCTTGGATCACTGTCTGTGTTAAGTCTGCATGTTGTCCCCTTTGTTGGTTTCTTCAGGATGCTCCGGTTTCCTCCTACAAGTCTCAAAAGATGCACTGTCAGGTAATTGGGACAATCGGAATTCTCCCTCAGTGTACCTGAACAGGTGCCAGTGTGTGGCGACTGGGGGATTTTCATGGTAACTTCATTGCAGTGTTAATGTAAGCCTACTTGTGACAATAATAAAGATTATTATTATCTTTCTGGACTGTACACAGAACAATACTTTTCACTGTACCTCAGTACACGTGACGATAAATGTAAATTTAAAGTGCTGCTTGAGAGCACTGTTGATGACCCCTTCCAGCTTTACTGATGATTGAGAGTAGACTGATAGGTCGGTAATTGGCCCCGTTGGATTTCTCCTGCTATTTGTGTACAGGACATAGAACATAGTGCAGAAGGCGGCCATTCGGCCCATCATCTGCACCGACCCACTTAAGCCCTCACTTCCACCCTATCCTCTTAAACCAATAACCCCTCCGAAACTTTTCGGATGCGAAGGGCAATTTACCATGGCCAGTCCACCTAACCTGCACATCATTGGACTGTGGGAGGAAACCCACGCAGACACAGGGAGAACGTGCAGACTCCGCACAGACAGTGACCCAGCAGGGAATCGAACCTGGGACCCTGGCGCTGTGAAGTCACAGTGCTAACCATTGTGCTACCGTGCTGCCCAGGGCAGGACATGTCTGGGCAATTTTCCACATTGTTGGGTAGGTGCCAGTGTACTGAACCAGCTTGGTTGGGGGCATGGCATGTTCTGGTGCACAAGTCTTCAGAAGCATTATATTGCCAGAATATGGTCAGCGCTATATATGTATAGCTCTTGTAATACCCAGTGCTGCAAGCGTTTGTAGGTATCACGTGGGGGTGAATGGAGTGGGCTGAAGCCTGACTGACATCTGTGATGCTGAGGACCTCCAGAGGAGGCTGGCAGAATATTAAGCTTGGCTGATCAAGGGGAAGGTGGCAAAGATTTTGGGCAGACTGGTGGGTTGAGGTGCTCGTGGGCTAAAAATGCAAACGTCAACTACCTGAGAGAGCGTTTCGACCGAAATTATAGTTGGAGGCGAAAAAACGGCGGTTGCTCTCGCGCGATAACCCCGTCGTCCTCCCTCTCTGGGCGATCGGCCATTATCGTCCATCAGGCAACTGGCTCGGGGCGCCCGAGAGGCGCCGTGGGCCGCACGGCGGCGGCGTCGTCGTCTCCCTGGAAACGCGCGGCACGTCGCGGCGTGGCTGGAGAACGGCATGACGCAAAACGCGCACGACGCACAGCTGCGCCGACGAACGTCCGGACTGGGTAGTTTTACTTTGGGGGTGGGAAGACAGGCAGGCGACGGAGAAGAAGATGTCGCTGATGGTGGAGCAGGCGGCTGTGGCCAACGGACCTCACCTCCCAGCCCGGGAACAGGCACTGGCGGCGGGGAGGAGCTACAGCTCCCAGCCCAGGCTGAGTATGTGGTCGGCGACCGTTTACTCGGCGGGGGTTTGAAGGGTTGGGGCTGGTTGAAACCGGTCGGTCCCGGTCCGTGCACTAGATGCCCTGGGCCCGGGGGACGGCCGGGCCCCGGGGTGGGGGATGGCCGGTCGCACCTCTGATAAGTGGCGGTTCCATTTCAGGATAGACGGTGCGAGCCATTTGTATTTGCTGAATTGGGTTGTTTGGACGTTTTATTTTGGCCGTGGCAAGCTGCGGCGTTTTGTTTCGCCGCCCGAGAGCTTCCCACTGCCCCGTGTCCGCAGGTGGGTCCAGCCGCCGGGTTTTGTTCAAAAGGCCGATTGTCTTCTCTGTGCCGTCCGGACTCTTCCTGGAACCCGATCCCAGCCCAAGGCCCAGTTATGTTCCAGGATCAGATCATCGCCCAGCTTCATGTGATTCAATCATGTGACTCGCATGAAGCAAGACCTTTAATTCTGAACCCGGCTGACGATCATGTGAAAGATTTTTCTTGGGGCTGTTGACACTGGATTGGCCTCGCCGGCCGCCCCACACTGGGGAATCGACCCAGCTCTGATTAGAGTGGCGGGCTTGTTTTATAAATAAATAGTGATCTGGCCGAATGCCAGAGTGGTTATGTGGAGGAATGGGATCCAGGGCAGTTTGGCAAACTGGATCCAAAACTGGCTTAGTGGGAGGAGGCAGAGGGTGATGGTTGAAGGTTGTTTTTGCTACTGGAAGCCAGTGTCCAATGGTGTTCCGCAGGGATCGGTGCTGGGTACCTTGTTTTTTGACATCATTAATGATCTGGATGTGAATTTGGGAGGAATGATAAGTAAGTTGGCAGGTGACACAAAAACTGGTGGTGTGGTAAGCAGTGAGGAGCGAGGCAGATTACGGGACGATATAGATGGGCTGTTTAGTTGGGCAGAAGGTGGCAAATGGAATTTAACAAATAAAAATGAGAAAATGTATTTTGGGAGGAATAAGGCAAGGGAATACACGATGAATGGTTGGACCTTGGTGTGCAGGTCCACCATCTCTGAGGACAGCAGGACAGGTAGATAAGATGATTAAGAAGGCCTATGGGATTCTTGCCTTTCTTAACTGAGGCATTGAATATAAGAGCAGGGGAGGTTATACTGGTGCTGTATAAAATGCTGTTTGGGCCCCAACTGAAGTCCCATGTACAGTTCTGGTCTCCACACTAGAGAAAGGAAGTGATTGCACTGGAGAGGGTGTAGAGGAGATTCACCAGGATGTTGCCTGGGCTGGATAATTTCAGCTATCAAGAGAGACTGGATAGTCTGGGGTTGTTTTTCCTGGAACAGAGAAGGTTGAGGGCTGACCTGATTTGAGGTGTATAAAATTATGAGGAACATGAGGTGGATAGGAAAGTACTTTTCCCCTTAGTAGAAAGGTCAATACCAGAGGGCATAGATTTAAGGTAACGTGGTGGCACAGTGGGTAGCATTGCTGCCACACCGCGCCAGGGACCCGGGTTCAATTCCTGCCTCGGGTGGCTGTCTGTGTGGAGTTTGCACTTTCTTCCCGTGTCTGCGTGGGTTCTCTCTGGGTGCTCCGGTTTCCTCCCACAGTCCAAAAATGTCCAGGTTAGGTGGATTGGATATTCTAAATTGTCCCTTAGTGTCCAAAAGGTTATTTAGGGTATCGGGGGAGTGGGTCTGGGGTCCTCTTTCAGAGGTTCGGTGCAGACCCAATGGGACTGTATGACTCTTTCTATGACTCTCTTATGTAATAGGAAATGTGTGGGAAAGCTTTTTCACCCAGAGGATGGAGGCAATCTGAAACTCACTGCCTGAAAGTGTGGTAAAGGTGGGAACCCTAACAACTTTTAAGAAGTATTTAGATGATAACTTGAAATGCCAGAGCATACAAGGCTATGGACCAAGTGCTGGGAAATGGGATTAGAATAGCTAAAAGGGCCTCTTTCTGTGCTGTAAAACTCTAGTGTCTAACTGACTACAAGCCAGGAACTATTCAGATGTGGCGCAGTTTTAAGTTACGATAATTAGTCCCTCATTTCATAGAGCATACAGTGCAGAAGGAGGGCATGCGACCCATCGAGTCGGCATCAACCCACTTAAGCCCTTACTTCCACCCTATCCCCGTAACCCCTCCTAACCTTTTTTGGTCACTAAGAGCAAGTTATCATGGCCAATCCGCCTAACCTGCATGCCTTTGGACTGTGGGAGGAAACCGGGGCACCCGGAGGAAATCCATGCAGACACGGGGAGAACGTGCAGACTCCGCACAGCCAGTGACCCAGCAGGGTATCGAACCTGGGATCCTGGTGCTGTGAAGCCAAAGTGCTAATCGTTTGTGCTACCGTGCTTCCCTATTTCCGATACGAACTACATTTATTTTCATTCATGCTGACAAATCGTGAGCGGGATTCTCTGTCCCGCCGCACCTGTTTTCTGGTGCAGCGCCTCCGTCGGCAGCGGGATCCTCCGTCCCGTTTTCCATTGTGGGCATTCCCACCCCGTCTGGAAATCCTGGCTGGGCGTGAGTGTGCTGTCAGCTAAGCAGAGGACCTGACAACAGAGATTCCGGCTCCATATCTTTGGGCGCAATATCAAGAGTATCTAAAACGTGTACTGGCAATCCCCTCTTCATTTAAAAAAAAACTATTTTTAAATTGTTCTATTTATGATATTAGAAGCAGAATTGATCTTGGAATTTCAGTCATACTGTATTTAAAAATTAATGAGAAAAAACTATTTAATCAGATTAAATGTCTTTTAAGTTCCCCAGGCCGCATCCAGGAGTGCAGCTGTTGAAATAACTTACATTCTTGGGCATCTTAGATTTCCTATGCCTTGATGGATAATTTAACAAATTTGGTTGAGCAAATAGTACTTAATTCTAAGGCTTCTTGATCTATAATGAGGGACAGCGTTCTAGCTGACACAGTTTAGTAGAGTACTTCAAATGGGGAAGTTGTGAAGCTTTGCAAATGTTTCAAAAGTACTTGCAGTAATGCTCATCTTTCTGTCTTAAGCACTGCAAGCTGTAGTATAAAACTCAGGCTATTGTAGAAAACTGACTTATTACACCTCTTTGAATGTTGTAGAATATTGGGATGGATTTGGGCATTCTTGCTCTTAATTTAAATTAAAGAGAGAATTAAATACTTGAAAAAAAGATATAGCATTCAGAAGCAGTTCCGAGAAGGTTCACGCAACTGATTCCTGGGATGAAGGGGTTACCTTTTTGAAGTAAGATTGTATCTATCTATTAGAATTGAAAAGAATGAGAGGTGATTTTCTCAAAATATAGAAGATCCTGAAGGGAATGGAAAGTGTGGAAGCCGAGAGAATGTTTTTCCATCTGGGAGAGACTAGAACTGTTTCAAAATAAGGGGCCTTCCACTTAAGACAGAGATGAGAATGTTTTTTCTGAGGTTGGTCTGTGGAATTCCTTTCGCTGGGGAATAGTGGGCGCGAGGTCATTGCGTATTTTTAAAGTTGAGTGAGAGATTTTTGATCCACAAGGGAGCCAAAGATACGGTGAGTAGACAGGAAAATGGACTTGAGGCCACAGTCAGATCTGCCATGATCTTCTCGAATGGTAGAACTGACTCGAGGAGCCAAACGGCCCACTCGTCCTAATTCGTCTGTTCATCTGTAAAGCATTATTTGAAGGAATGTACTAAGAGACATGGGGAATACATGTTTCGTATCTACCCACATTTGCAGGATGACACCAAACCGCTTCCATCTGTTGGCATGCCAATATTAGTGGAGAAACTATTAATTTCGGTGATTTGCTTTTTTTGGAAAGATGTAGAAATTAAGAAGCTATATTGAAAATCTTACTGAGCCTGCCCCCCCCCCCCTTTATTTTTCTTGTGCAGCTACGTTTGGGATCTTCCAGTACTCTGACCAATAATTTTGGGGGGGGTTGGCAACAAATTAACATTTAAGCTTTTGGCCTTAGAGCTATGCTTTGCTTATGCAGGCCAGAAAATTGATGTTGCTAAATTGGAAACTGAGGATCCTACTGTCATTCCAAAATGTTGAAGAAGCTTTGGCTTTAAAATAGAAACTTCTGTTTATAAAAGCTTTTCACAACTACCAGACATTTCAAAGCACCTTACAGGCAATGAAATACTTTCTGAAGTGTTGTAATGTAGGAAATGTGGTAGCCAATATGTGTTCAGCAAACTCTCACAAACAGCGAGATAATCTCTTTGTAATATGGATTGAGGGATAAAATTGAACATAACTCCTGCTCTTCTTTGAATAGTGCATTGTCAATTGTGCCAATGCAAATAAGGATGCAAAGCCCATGTCTCTTAAAAGAAGTACAGGCAAATGAGAGCAGTTTCGTATTTTGAAAGAGAAGTGGTGGGCGAAAAATTCCTTTTGAGGTTGAGACCCCAGAGTCAGTTATTAATTTACATTTGACTCCAAATGAAAAGACTGTGCTGCTATACCTGATCTGTTGCATCACAAACCTACCGAAAACCCATGAGGGTGTCTGCGTTCTGGAGTAGCATCTCGGGAGTATCCAGTGCTGAGTAAAATAAGCATTTTGTTGCTATTGCCCTTCATCATGACCTACATGTGCGAGGATGGATTTTCCGTTCTCTCAAAGTTGAAGGCAGCACAAAGGACCTGATATGCGCATTGCCCTCTCCTACTGTGAACCTGACTGGAGTGAGATCATGAGGACCAAGCAGCCTCCAGTTTTGCATTAAAGGTATGCGCACGTGGCATGGGTCATGATAGTCGGCCGGCATGGTTGCAAAGGTCAGCTGGTTGGCAAAAGTGGGCCCTGGGAAAAAGTAGTTTAAAACACATTGGTATAAGTCATGATTAGCAACCCATGGGGAATGAGGATGTTGCATGGAGAAAGAGGGCCAGGCATACAGACATCTGGAGAAATGTAGTTTCTAAATATTCAGGTCTGGCATTATTTGTTCAATATTTAAGTAAATAGACTTACCAAGTTCATTTTTAAAACAGTGCAAACTCTCATGGGATTCTAGTATAGTAAGAAGTCTTATAATACCAGGTTAAAGTCCAACAGATTTGTTTGAATCGCTATATTTCGGAGAGTTGCTCCTTCATCAGGTGAGCAACGCTCTGAAAGCTAGAGATTCCAAACAAACCTGTTGGACTTTAACCTGGTGTTGTAAGACCTCTTACTGTGCCCACCCCAGTCTAATGCCGGCATCTCCACATCAATCCTCGTGTAGTACAACACATAAAGTGGTCATGAGCCCTCACAGTCTATTGGCTCTTTCAAAGAAAGTTGGTCTTGCCCATTACCTTTTCCCTAAATCTCAATTTTTTTTCTCCTCAGACTATCCAATCCCCTTCTGAATATGTCTGCGTGGGTTTACTCCGGGTGTTCTGGTTTCCTCCCACAGTCCAAAGATGTGTAGGTCAGATGGATTGGCCATGGTAAATTGTCCCTTAATGTCCAGGGATGCACAGGTTAGGTTATGGGGTTACTGGGAGGGGGCAGAGTGGGGTGTTGCAGACTCGATGGGCTGAATGGCCTCATTCTACACTGGAGTGATACTGTATTTTTTCTCCATTCCCGAATTTCTGTGGTTGAACGCAAGATACAGTGGGGAAAATTTTTATTAACCAAAACTCTAGCTCCTTTCATAGGTACTGCAGTTTTTTGTGTTTTTTTTGCTCAATAATTGAGTTAGCTGTGTTCTGCAAATGGTATTGTGGCAATAGTGATGGACTCCTGTAAGTTCCAAGCTGCAAATCTAAAAGTGGTCAAAAAGAAACTGAGAAATAAAGGAAGCAGAATCCTTCCTCTACTTTCTCTTCCTTTTTCTGGTACACATTGTACTCTGGACATTGTGTTTACGTAGCCTGTAAGAAACAGCAATGATAACCAATGTGGTTTGTCAGCATTATACAGCTCTAGTTGGAGCACTATCCCCAGTTACTCTTCTGCTATCCTTCATTCTGTAATCTGCGGCACGTTAGCACAGTGGTTAGCATTGTTGCTTCACAACGCCAGGAACCCGGGTTCAATTCCCATCTTCGGTCACCGTGCAGAGTCTGCATGTTCTCTCCATGTCTGCGTGGGTTTCCTCCGGGTGCTCTGGTTTCCTCCCACAAGTCCTGAAAGATGTGCTTGTTAGGTGAATTCTGATCTCGCTCGAGTGTACCCGAACAAGAAGATCTACTGCTGTTCATGGATTTTTCCGTGCCTATTTAAGGGAACTTTAATGTTTATTGTGTCAAAGTGCCAAATCTATGTAAATCAGGGGAGTTAGGTGAAAAGCTGGAAAATATTGGACTTCCTCACAGTAAAGTCTTTTTAGAATTTTTGTAGTTTCACTTTCGGACATTGTCCAATACTGTGCATTCCATGCTTTTATATATTCTTTCTCACTACCTCCGACTTGGGACTGTTTTATCTCTATTGCCATGACTTTGATCTGGAAATTGCTCCATATATCTTTGGTATGTGAAATTGGTTATTAATGTGCCAGCTTCTGGATGGGAGTAGCCTCTTGGCAATATCAAGAAATTCTAAACATTGCATCAGAAACTTCTGTGGAAGGTACATAACTTCCAAGTTTTTATTCTATTATAAATGCTATTCCTAAGCTCTCCTTCCATGTTCTTTAAAATTCCCATTGTTTGTCTGTGCACCTTGACTTCAGAGGGTCAATTAGCACTGCTGTAGATTAGAAGTTGAAAAGAACATGTTTAAATACAAAATGACCTATTTGTGCTCCGAGGGTGAGATTATTTGGATGAGGGAAGTGAAGAGTCTCATATCTTTTTTCAAGCGCTGCTTTTTTTAAAGAACTCTTAACAGTTGGTTTGCTTTGTTTCAAACATTTTTTGTGTTCCATGCTTGATGCCTGGAGAAGAATGGCATGTTTGAACTTTGGTACCACTACATATGATTGGACACTTTCCAATTTCTAACAACTTGTATTCCAATTATGCCTTTAACATACAAACTTTGGAGAAGTGTGAGTAGACATCAAGCTTGGTTAAGGGGTAAGTTTTACAGAGAATTTGAAGGAGGAATAAGTGGAAATATTTAAGGAGAGAATGACTTGGGTGGCAGAACACACCGCTAACATAAGGGCAAAGGAATTGGGGGTGGGAGTCAGGTTGGGGGGTGGTGAGTGTTGGGGTCCAAGAAAAACTAGTAGGACGAGTTCTTGGACGTGGGGCGGCACGGTAGCTCAGTTGTTAGCACTGTTGCTTCACAGCACCAGGGTCCGGGGTTTGATTCCTGGCTTGGGTCACTGACTGTGCAGAGTCTGCACGTTCTCCCCATGCCTGCGTGGGTTCCTCCTGGGTGTTCTGGTTTCCTCCCACAGTCCAAAGATATGCAGGTTAGTTTGGCCAAGCTAAATTGCCCTTAGTGTCCAAAGAAAAGATTAGGTGCGTTACTGAGTTACGAGGATGAGGTGGAGGTGTGGGCCTAAGTAGGGTGCTCTTTCCAAGGGCCAGTGCAGGCTCGATGGACTGAATAGTCTCCTTCTGCAGTGTAAATTCTATGACTAGAGGAGATTACAGAAATGGAGGAAAGCAGGGCTTTGGAGGGATTTGAACACAAGCAAAAATGTAAAATTGTTGGTTAAGTGCATGCCACTTAAATGCAGAACAAAGATTTATCTACTTTTAGATTGAAATGACCTTAATTTATAAAATAAAACAAAAAATTGCATTATATTGCTTATGAAAGGGCATTGTGCCACCCAACTCTATTTCATCTTTAAAACAATTCTGTACGAAATCATTGTTAACTAGAAAAATCTAAATTAAGCTCTTTGTTTCCAATGAACTTATTAAGTTTTTTTAAAAACTTACTCATTCATGCATGTGGTCACTGATGACAAGACCAGCAATTATTGCCCATCCCTGATTGTCCCCGACAGGGTCAGCCACCAGAGAATTTTGTACGGTGAATGTGCTCCCACGGCGTGATTAAGTAGGTAGTTCCAGGATTTTGACAGCAATGATGAAGGAATTTATATTTCCAAATCCTTGGGAGGGAAAGTTGCAGGTGGAGGTGATCCTATTGCCCTTGTCCATTAGATGGTACAGATCTTGGATTGGGAAATACTGCAAGAGAAGCCTTGGTATGTTACTGAAGTACATCTTATGGCAGGTACCAACAAAAATTTGATTAAAGGGGAAAATAGCAGAATGCAGTAGACTAACCAGGAATGTAAAAAAAGGTTGTGAGAACTTTTTGTAAGTTAATAAAGGGAAGAAAGTAGTTAAAGGAAACATTGCCTTTTTGGAGACAAATTAAATTAGTATGCAGAATGAGGAAATAAGAGACCTAGAATAAATATTTTGCCTCTCTTCACTGTAGAAGACAACTAAAAAGAGTGAGCCAATGAAGGTAATTAATATCAGCAGAGAAAATGTACTGGAGAAACTTAAGGGCCTAAAACCCACAAGTGTCAGGACCTGATGGCCTACGTCCTAGGCTTCTAAAAGAGAAAGTTGCAGCGATATTGGATGCACTGATTGTGATTTTCTATTAGATTGGATAATCCCTGCAGATTGGAAGTTATCAAATGTAACACTGGTATTCAAGAAAGGAGGAATGAAAAAAAACAGGGAACTACATTGTCAGGAAAGTGCTGGGATCAGTTATTAACTTCCTAACAATACACTTCAAAAATCATAGCATCATCAGCTTTACAAAAGGGAAACCATGTTTGACAAATTTATTGAAGTTTTTTGAGGAAATAATTGGTACGGTAGAAAAAGGGAACCCGTAGATTTAATATACAATACCTTGATCTCTAAAAGGAATTCGATAAGATGCCACACTAGGGGACAGCACATTGTGTAGTGGTTAGCATTGGGACTACAGCGCTGAGGACCCGGGTTCGAATCCCGTCCCTGGGCCACTGTCCGTGTGGAGTTTGCACATTCTCCCTGTGTCTGCGTGGGTTTCACTCCCACAACCCAAAGATGTGCAGGTTAGGTGGATTGGTCATGCTAAATTGCCCCTTAATTGGAAAAAAAAATAATTGGGTACTCCTAAATTTAAAAAAAAAGCCACACAAGATTAATGGGGAAGATAAAGGCTCATGGAGTTGGGAGTGATATATTAGCATGGATAGAGGATTGTTTAACAGACAGGAAGCAAGGAGTCGAGATAACTGGGGCATTGACAGGTTGGGACTAGTGCTGCTGGGCCCTCAGTTATTTGCGATCTATCTTGATGAATTAGCAGAAGAGAGAAAGAATAATATGCCAAGTTTGCTGACAATACAAATCTAGGTGGAAATTTAAACTGAGGTGGACCAAAGAGATGTGGACAGGTTAAGTGAGTGGGTAACAAAATAGCAGATGGAGTATAATTTGGGTAAGTGTCAGGTTGTTCACTTTGGTCATAGTCATAGAAAAGTAGAATATTTAATAAAAAGGTGTCAAACTTTTAAATGTTGAAACGTTTAAATGTTGATGTTCAGAGAGAATTGGATGTACTTGTAACAAAAACGCAAACTTAGCATGCAGGTATGGCAATTAGCAAGGCAAATAGCATGTTGACTTTTATTGTGAGGGTATTTGGAGTACAAGAATAAAGATGCCTTTGCTATAATTGTACAGGGCTTTGGTAAAACCAAACCAAGAATACCCTGTGCAATATTGGTCTCTATATTTAAGGAAGGATATCTTTGTATTGGAACCAGTCTTGCAAAGGTTCACTAGATTGGTTCTTGAGATGAAAGGCTAAATAAATAGTTTTTTGTGACTGGAAGCCTGTGTCCAGTGGTGTACCGCAGGGATCGGTGCTGGCACCCTTGCTGTTTGTGGTGTACATTAATGATCTAGATGAGAACGCTGATGGTTATGATCAGTAAGCTCGCAAATGACATCAAAATTGCTGGTGTGGTAAATAGCGAGGAGGAAAGCCTTCGATTACAGGGTAATATAGACAGGCTGGTCAGGTGGGCAGAGCAGTGACAAATGGAAATTAACCCTGAAAAGTATGAGCTGATGCATTTGGGCCGGGGGGGGGGGGGCTAACTAGGCATGGGAATACATGAACGGTAGGACACTAGAAAGTATAGAGGACCAGAGGGATGTTGGCGTATATGTCCATAGACCCCTGAAAGCAACCGGACAGCGAGATAAGGTGGTTTAAAAGGCACATGGGACACTTGCCTTTATTAGCCAAGGCATAGAGTATAAGAGCAGGTAGGTTATGATGGAGCTGTATAAAACGTTCATTAGGTCACAGCTGGAATACTGTGTGCAGTTCTGGTCGCCACACTATAGGAAGGATACGATTGAAGTGTGGAGGGTGCAGAAGAGATTTACCAGGATATTGCCTGGACTGGAGTGTTTCAGCTATGAAGAGAGGCTGGTTAGACTGGAGTTGTTCTCATTAGAAGAGAAGGTGTACAAAATTATGAGCAAAGATAGGGCAGGTAGGAAGAAACTTCCCCTTATTGAGGGGTCAACAGCCCTGGGTCACAGATTTATGTTAAGGGGCGAGGGATTTGAGGAAAAACCTTTTCACCCAGAGGGTGGTGGGAATCTGAAACTCACTGCCTGATAGGGTAGTAGAAGCAGAAACCCTCAACAATTAACAATCATTTAGATGAGCATGTGAAACGCCATAACATATGTCGGCATGTGATGCAGACTTTCGCTGCCATTTATAAGTCCATGCCAATTATGTCACCTAGGTGTTGCGAGCATGCAGGCATAGACAGCTTCTTTATCTGAGTAATTGAGAATGGAACTGAACACTATGCAATTGTCATCAAACTTTTCCACATCAGACCCCATAATTGAAAGAAGGTGAATGATGAAGCAGCTGAGGATGGCTGGGCCTTGGACATTATCCTGAGGCACTCTTGCAGCGACGACCTGGGGCTGAGATAATTTGCCTCGAACAACAACAGGCATCTTCCTCTGTGTGACTTCAGTGAGTGGAGAGTTTTTCTCTCAACTACAACTCTCATTGGCTTCACTTTTGTTGAGCCTCCTTTGTGCTGCAAATGGGCAAGTGTTGCCTTGATGCCAAGGGAAGTTACTCTTGCCCCACCTCTGGAATTCATCATGTTTGCCCATGCTTGAACTAAGTCTAGTGACCATGAACTCAAAGTGAGCATTGGTGAGCACTTATTGGTGAGGAAATGATGCTTGATAGCATTGTTGATGACACCTTTCAACAATTGCCGATGATTGATAGGGCAGTGATTGACCAGATTGATTTTGCCTTTTTATTGGACGGGACCTCAGGCAATTTTCAACTTTGGTTGAATGTCAGTGTTCTAGCTGTACTGAAACAGCTTGATTCAATTCCTAGGTAGCCCTGGAACATAACCATGTTGACGGGACTTTTCCGTATCCAGTGGTGTTCAGTTGTTCCTTTGTTTCTCACAGTGAATCAAATTGACATCAGAACAAGATGAATTATCATCCGAAATCGTATAAAATCAGATTGGATATAACAAAAACCATTACACCACAGGAATTCGCCCTTCGGCTCACCAAACCATAGCCAATCCAGATTCCTTATTTAGACCGACTACTTATTGCCCAAATGATCTATATCCCTCCATTCTCCGCCCGTTCATGTGTCTATCAAGATGAATCTTAAATGTTGCTATCGTGCCTGCCTCCACCACCTCCACTGGTAACATGTTCCAGGCACCCACCACCCTCTGTGTGGAAAAACCTTCCCCGCACATCTCCCCAATCTGAAAAGCTCCCTTCCACTGCTACTCTCTGTCTCCTGTTGCCAAACCAGTTCTTTAACCATCTAGCTAGCATCCCCAAATCCTGATTAAAAACGGAAGATTTCATTCCTTAAAGTGCCACTTGAATTTTTATGACAATCTGATAGCTTCATGGTCTCCATTCCCAATGCTTCCTTTTTGGTAAATAACTTTAATTTGCAGACTGTTATGATTTTATCCTATACTATCTAGCATTTATACCTTTTTTTTGCTAAAAAGGGGTCTGATTTTTTAAAAAAAATAGAGTATCCAATTTTTTTTCCAATTAAGGGGCAATTTAGCATGGCCAATCCACCTAACCTGCACATCTTTGGGTTGTGGGGTGAAACCCATACAGACATGGGGAGAATGTGAAAACCCCACACGAACAGTGACCCAGGGCTGGGATTCGAACCCGGGTCCTCAGCGCTGCAGTCCCAGTGCTAACCATTGCGCCACATGCCGCCAAAAGGGGTCTGATTTTTAAGATTGTAATTTGCTGTCTTTACTTAATTAACACTTTTTAGTAGAGATAGCAAGATAACCTCAATGCAAGAAATATTTAGTTGAAAATTTTTGGCAAGTTCCTGTATGCTACCAAAAATTACTTCTATTTTCTGGTTTACTCTTCCTTGATTTAGATACTTAGCACCAGAGCAACTTGTTGACCAACACAAACTGTCCACTATTTCAGTTATATAATATAGCATTTATGGACTGTAATAGATAAATAAATGAATTGTTTTGTGTACAGTGTGCATATGCTGGTAAGGAATACATGCATTTAATTATTCCTTTTCATATTCTTGACATGAGATCTCGACTTGTGCAGAGGCAGACGGCTTCAATTTAATATCTGATATGAAAGATAGCACCACTGACGTGAAACACTCCCTCAGTGTACACTATAGAGTTAGCTTTTCATTTATATGTGCTCAAATCCCAAAATATGGATTTGAACCAATGGATTTTCCTTCGATCAGAATGGATAGAAGTCAAGACTGGCACTTTAAAAAGAACTCTCTTTCTGAGCAAGAATCATGATTTGTAGACCGGGTGATCACATGGAAGGCATGGACACAGGAAGCACGTGTCAGTAGCGCGGGTGTTC
The DNA here is from genome assembly GCF_902713615.1 of Scyliorhinus canicula. Classification (NCBI taxonomy): domain Eukaryota; kingdom Metazoa; phylum Chordata; class Chondrichthyes; order Carcharhiniformes; family Scyliorhinidae; genus Scyliorhinus; species Scyliorhinus canicula. The sequence continues at coordinate 21,871,383 of NC_052161.1, forward strand.
TCCCCTAGCACAGGCAGACGCGAGCTGCTAAGATTGCTGAATTAAATCCTTCTGCTGGTTAAACCCTTGTCTTCCGTCGGTACAACACAGCAACCTCTACATTGTATCAGGGACTGGCCGAGATGGCATAGGGTCTTCGATGAAAACATTGCGGATACATTTGAAAAAGAATGGTGCATTTACTGTGGTGCTGGCCTCTCTGATTAAAATCAAAAAAGGTGCAAAATGCACACAGCTAAACTTAGCAGGCCTAGAGGTGGTTGACAAATTTGAATACTTGATCTTCCAAGAGGAGGGAGAGAAAAAGGACCCGGAGGTATTGTTACAGAGTTTCAAACAGATATGCAGAGATCACATTGTCTGTGGAATCCACAACAGTTGCTTTGAGAGAAAAATCTAACACTAGAATCTGCAGTCAGCATCTGCATGCTAATTGAAAGTCAGAAAGAAGTACCAAAGAGTTAAGGTTAGAAAAGCTTTCACGATACAGAACACTTCTTGCTCAAACCCCAGCGGCTATCACTCACATAACAAAAGTGGGTGTTTTGCAACTGATAAATGTAACAACTGCTGCAAGTGGAGCCTCTTTGCTAAATGCTGCAGGTCACAGCAACCTGTTTCCGCCACAAGCCATAGTACAGCTGGTTACTCCAGGGTTCGGAATATGAACAGGGTGAATGACTTGGAACTCAATTAGAGCAACTGAAATACGGACTTCCGGTGGTGGTGATGTGCTGATCAATCGCACAAAAGGTGGCTGTCCCACTTCAATTTTAGGCCCTTTTAGCCCATAAATCGGATGCCAAAATAACAACAAAAACCACCCTCACCCTAAACTAACAACCATCTGAGGAAATGCCTTCAAACCAGCTATGGAGCCGGAAGAGTGAACGTCGGGAGAGGATGATCCAGACCTGAGCGAATAGACGAAAGGAGTGAAATGGAGGACGGAGTGGGATCACCAATGCAAACACTGGCCTGCCGACGGAGCAGTGGATCGAGTTTCTTTCAATAGAGCTCCAAAGACACAAGACCTCCATTAAGGAGGACCTCATGTAGGCCATCAGAATCGCATTGGTGCGATTCAAAGAAGTGCTGGAAAGAATGAAGTGGAGACCCAGGAGGCAACAGTGTGGGCCCTGGATAAAGCGGCACCCATCAGTGATTGGATCAACTTGCCCGAGGCTGAAGTGGCAAGGTTGGTAACAACCCAGAGAGCGCTCAAGGGAAAGATCAGGAGAACAGCTCCTGCTGCCAGAACCTAAGGATTGTCGGGCTACCTGAGGGCAGAAACCCGGCAGAGTACATCGCGCAGATGCTCGGAAAGCTGATTAGGGGGGGGGGGGGGGGGGGAGGCTTCGCCAAACCCCCAGAGGTAGACCAGGCCCAAGGGTCGCTCCGGCTACTGCCCAAAGCAGGAGAACCACTGCGGGCAATCTGAGCAAAGCGCCATAAGTTCCAGGATAAAGAAAGGGTGCTCAACTGGGTGAGGAGAATGTGGTTGGGTAGATGGGAGGAACATACAATCTGCATCTACCAAGACATTGGGGCTGACCTGGCCAAGCGCTGGGATGAGTTTAATGGAGCCAAGGCAGCTTGATTCAAAAGCAAGGTGCGGTTTGAAAAGCTGCACCCTCTGGATAACCCACGGCAACAAAGTACATTTTTTAACTTGCCGGAGGATGCAAATGAGTTCATCCAGAAAAACGGGCTGGGAAGACCACAATAGTGGACATCTAAAAACTTAATCGTCATTTTGTTTTCTGGACTAAATACTTGCATGACCCAGGAGGTGGGGGGGTGGTGGGGGGAGCATGAGGAACACCAAAATGAGAGGGGAAGGAGCAGGAGAACAAATAGACGGAGGGCAGAGGGAGCTGTCCCAGGGGAGAGCCACCACACTAGCCAATGCATGCAGGGAGGGTAGGGGGTGCAACACCGCTCCCGAAAGGGAGTGGATGGGGATGCAACAGCCCCCAAAAGAGAGGGAGCACCTAGCAGTAGGTGGGGGCGGGGAACAAAACAATGAACCGGGGGAAGGGGTAAAGGGTAGGAGAAGCAACTGGGGTACTGGGAGAGAGAAAAGGGAATTGCAAAGGGTAGAGGGGCTTGGGGGGCGGGAGGTGGTGCAAGAGTTGGGTTGGTAGGAAGCTGGTTACAATAGGTCACGTGGGGACGACTGGAACAGAAATGACAATGGCAGCCATCTTGGATGGCCCACAAAATAGGGCAACCCCGGCGTGCAGGAGCACATCCATGTGGTAAATATGGCTGACCCCACAGAGCACGAGGGATGGAGGGTCAAAAACCCCTGATCAGAATAGTTACCTAGAACGTGATTGGACTCAACGGCCCAGTGAAAAGATCCAGAGTCTTCGCCCATGTAAAACGCTGGAGGGCTGATATAGTCTTCCTCCAAGAGATGCACCTGAGGGAGCAGGACCGACTTGAGGATAAGGAAGGACAGGACAGATCTACCAAGCATGGTACAGTGTGAGGGGCGGTGGCCATATTGTTTAGTAAAAGAACTATCTTTCCAGTGGGGGGTCCAGTGAGGGGGGGGGGGGGGGGGGGGGGGGTTGGTATGTAATGATTAATGGTGTCCTGGAAGGGGCGCAGGGGCACCAGTGGTACTTGTGAATAAATATGCCCCTAATTGGGATGACGCCGACTTCATCAAAACACTCGACATAGACTCCCACCAACTCATCATCAGTGAGGGGGGGGGGGGAGAAGAGTGGTGGGGGGGGGGTTTGGACTTCAGCTGTGTATAGGATCCAAGGATGGACAAATCCAGCCCGAGATCAGGGAAACAATCAGCGATGACAAGGGAACTGAACGCCTTTATAAAGCCAGGGAACTGAACGCCTTTATAAAGCCAGGGAACTGAACGCCTTTATAAAGTCAGGGAACGGAACGCCTTTTATAAAGCAGAGTGTGGGGTGGGTGGACCCGTGGAGGCTGACAACAGCCCTCTTCGCCGATCCGAAACCCTGTGAAAGCCATTGGTGGGTATGTATCCTTCAACCAGAGCAGGGGGGTCTCGCTCTCCACATTCTGAGAAGCACAGAATGTGGTGATGAGGGGGGAAATAATAGCATACAGAGCACTCGGATAGGAAGGAGAGGGCAGCTAGGCAACGGCTGATCGACTCCATGTTGGATATGGATCGGCGGTACTCCCATGACCCCGACCATGGAACTACTGGTGGAGAGGAAAAAGCTACAATTGGGATTTGACCTGCTGTCCACCGGGAAAGCAGTGAACAAGCTCCCGCAGACATGGGGGGGATCCTTTGATGAACACTGAAGCAAGGCCAGCTGAGGAAGCAAGCAGCTATAAGGGAGATAGCGCAGTTGAGGGACAGGAACAGTAAGCTCGTCACAGAGCCAGATAGGCTCAATGAGGCCGTTGCGACCTTGGAGCTGTACACCTCCACGATCCCAGCAGGGCCGAAGATGTGGTGGTTTCTCGATGGGCTGGACAGGCCAGCTGTGGGGAGGAAGAGAGACCGGAACTGGAAGCACCACTAGAACTGGGGGAAGTAATGGAGAGCACCAGGGCGCTGGGTCCAGACCGATTCCCAGTGGACTTCTATAAAACGTTTGCGGTAGCACTGGCCCCGCACCTGGGGGAGCTGTTCAATGACCGGCTATTGAGGGGGTCTCTGTTGCCCACATTGGCACACATGTCTATCACTGATCCCTCAAAAAGACAAAGACCTGATGGAGTGTCGGTCATACCAACCCATCTCACTCCTAAACACTGACGCCAATGTCCTGGCGAAGGCCTTGGGGTGGCGACTAGAGAGTCGCGTGCCGGAGTTAGTCCGGAGGGTCAGACAGGCTTTGTCAAGGGGAGACATAGAACATACAGTGCAAAAGGAGGCCATTTGGCCCATTGAGTCTGCACCGACCCACTTAAGCCTCACTTCCACCCTATCCCCATAACCCAATAACCCCATCTAACCTTTTTTTTTGGTCACTAAGGGCAATTTATCATGGCCAATCCACCTAACCTGCACGTCTTTGGACTGTGGGAGGAAACCGGAGGAAACCCACGCAGACCCAGGGAGAAGGTGCAGACTCCGCACAGAGAGTGACCCAGAGGAGAAACGAATCTGGGACCCTGGCGCTGTGAAGCCATAGTGCTATCCACTTGTGCTGCCCACGTCGAACATCAGATGCCTGCTGAATGTGATTATGAGTCCACCCGGAGAGGAGACACCAGAAATTATCATTTCCCTAGATGCAGAGAAGGCCTTCGACAGAATAAAATTGAAGCACCCCATGGAGGTACTGGAATGGTTTGGGTATGGGCCAGGGTTCACCTCATGGGTGAAACTACAGTATAGCGCTTCCATGGCAAGCATATGGACAAACCACCAGCTCTGAATATTTCTGGCTGTACAGGGGCACGAGGCAGGGATGCCCATTAGTCCCGCTGCTATTTGTCTGAAAATTGGAGGGGGGATACCAGGGGATCCACAACTGAATGCTGATCCAAAAGTGGGACACACCCAGTCTGGTGGAAGCGGTAAAGAGAGACCTGTGGAGCTGGGACTCGCTCCCGCTCTCCCTGGCGGTAAGAGTACAGACAATTCAAATAACTGTACTGCCAAGATTTCTCTTCATGTTCAGATCCCTCCCAATTTTCATCCCCAAGGCCTTCTTCACCAAAGTAGACAAACTAATCATGGTGTTTGTGTGGGGGGAGGGCTGGCTAAGGCAGAAAAGGTATGGAGAGGGATCACCGAGCTGGAGGCAGAATGGGTGAAAATGGAGGCAACCTCCTACACAGAGACATTCCTCTTAAGCACTGGCCACGGCCCCTCTCCCATTTCCCCCAGCCAAGTACTCGAGAAGCCCAATGATGGTGGCCAAGCAAACTACTTGAAATCAGCTAAGACATAATTTCAATCTAAGTGTAATGTCCGCTATGGTCACCATCTGCAAAAAATAGAAATTCAGCCCGGCAACAATAGGGCTAACAGTACGAAGGGGTACTGACGGTACGAGACCTGTATGTCTATGGCAGACTAGCGACCCTGGGGACGAGCTCCAGCTCCCAAAAGAGAACAAGCTCCAATATATGCAACTAAGGACCTTCCTTCATGAGGGGACTGCAATGTTCCCCCAGCTACTCCGACACACCCTGGACAGACTTCTAACGTCGGACAGACTAGGGGACGGTAACTGTGCAGACATGTATGGACAAGATCAGGACACAGCTGGATGAGACACGGAAAAATGGGAGGAGGAGCTGGGCATGGAGATAGGGGGTGGACTCTGGATTGAGGCACTGCATAGGACAAGCTCCACCTCAGCATGCACATGACTGAGCCTAACGCAGCTAAAGGTAGTGCAAAGGGTGTGGGCCCAGAACACGCATGAGCGGGTTCTTCCCAGAGGTGGAGGATAAATGTGAATGGTGCCAGGGAGGCCTGGCCAATCACACCTGCAAATTCTCGTCCTGTCCCAGACTTGTCAGGTACTGCCTGTTTCGAGGCGATGTTCAAGGTTGTGGGGGTAAGGGTGGAGCATGCCCTCTAGTGGCGGTCTTCGGGGTTTCGGAACAGCCAGAGCTCTATAGGGAGAGGGGTAGGTGCCCTGACCTTTGCCTTCCTGATCGTCCGCCGGAGACTCTTGCTCAGCTGGAGACCAGCAGAGTCACCCAAGGCTGCAGACTGGTTGTTCAACTTGGCAGAATTCCTCCATTTGGAGAAGATAGAATTCACCATCTGAGGATCAGAAGAAGGCATCCACAAGACATGAAAGCCATTTACCAGCCTGTTCGTGACCAGGAACCAATAGGGGGGGGGGGGAGTCAAACTGGACAAAGGAAAAGACGAGGGGGTGGGGTCGGAAGGGAGGAGGGGAGGCAACACCTAGAGTGCAGGGGAAGTAGATGTAGAGGCAACATGTATATAGTTAACAACAGTATAGTTGTGGTAACCGATCACTGGGGAGCCCAATGTTAATATGCCACGTATCTATATAGGTTTCCTATGTGTTAATACCTTTTTTTTTCCATTTCTGTTCCTTGTTACAAATACATAAACCAATAAAAATATTGTTTTAAAAAAGGTTCACTCTAGGAAGAGGAGCTCCTCCGTTCCCTATGTGCTTTATAAGCAAATTATAGGGGATCAAAATGATCTGAAACAGATTGTTAGCCAATGAAGAAGACCCACAGGTCTAAAATCATTAAATAATTTGGCTCCTGGCTTCGTGGGCACAAGTATGATGGTTGATGCTTTCCAAGTATTTGGAACAGTACATACATCCAACAGAAATTGAAGTAACCGTGTCAGTACCCCTTTAAACTGTTGAGCATATACTTTCAGTACTTTACCCCCATAGTCCATGAGGACCAGGAGTTTTATATGGTTTAATATGGGAAAGATATGATGCAATTCTCTGATAACTGCACGGGTGAATATACATCCTATCACACACCTTGTTACATTAATTTTTGAAATCAACCACATCATATCTTCCATAAAATTGATGAAGATCATTAACAAAAGTAGGACAGTCCATGACGCATTCTGTTTTTTTTTTCTTTGCCTACCTGTCATTGTGTGTTAAGCCCATCCATGCTTGCCTTGGATTGGCAGTGCAAAACTTACATTCCACGTTATTTTAAAAATCAATTTTTACTTTCCGCATTTTGGATTTGAAGTCCCTTGCTTTTGCCTTGATATCAATTTCACCTTTTAAGAAATGCCAATTTCCTCTCATTCAGACACTTTTAAAATCCCTTGACATGCAAGGTATATTGTTTGGAAATACCCTGAACTATTGTGGTATCAATAACTATTCTCACAAAACTGGATATATGATGTTAAACGGGATATATGATGATGTGGAGATGCCAGCTTTGGACTGAGGTGGGCACAGTAAGAAGTTTTACAACACCAGGTTAAAGTCTAACAGGTTTGTTTGGAGTCACCAGCTTTCGGGGCGTAGATCCTTCATCAGGTAAGTCACCTGATAAAGAAGCTACGCTCCGAAAGCCAGTGACTCCAAACAAACCTGTTGGACTTTAACCTGGATGTATGATGTTGCACAACCCAGCCAATTTCTACAACCTTCGCAAATTTGTTGTGTCTGAATGAGTCGTTCCATTATTATTTGATTCGTGTTACACCTTTGTTTCCCTTATTTTCTTTATGTTGCATGTGATCTGTTGTCTGGAACAAGGAACACAAGTGCTTGCGTGCGTTCCCTGTGACAGAGTTGCAATGCAAGAGGAAAATCCTTTTCATAATAAAAGCAAAATACTGCGGATGTTGAAAATCTGAAGTAAAAACAAAAGTGCCACAAAGCTCCTGTCCGGCCAGATCTGTGGAGAGAGAAATTGTTCACATTTTGAGTCCAATATGACTCTCTCGGAACTCGGTTCTGAAGAAAAATCTTTCTTATCTCCAGACTTTTTAATAACTTCTGAAGTTCAACTTCCTTTATAACAAACCAAGCCAAAAACTGTGAAAAAAATGGTGGTAGTAGGTCATTTCTGAGATTTGCAATGATTCATTATATTATTTCACGCTTGTGTAGTAACTTGCACTTGTAACACCTGTAATGTAGAAAAATATCCACTGGCAATTTTTAGAAAGTTGTAGTCGAAAATATGAATGACAAAATAATTTAATAGTTCAGTTTGTTTAAGAGAAGTGGTAATATAGGGTGTTTGCAAGAAGCAATTTTCCCAGTAAGATCTGCATTTCTGTTATTTCCTATTGTAGATGTTCTATCAGGACAGATTTCTGGTTACAGTTTTGTTAAGATCTAATGACATTCGGATTAAAAACAGAACAGTTTGTTATGGCAGAGATTCATAATTTTGAGAATTTATTGTATTTAAGTTTCCCAAAATTAAGGCAGTCATTGGATTGATGATTCTAATTAATTATAGCAAGTCTGCAGTTTCTAAATACTTCAGTAGCCTTTTGCTAATGGGCCAAGAAACTCTGGCAAATTAGCAACATGCTACTAAATTAACAAGTGCAAAAAATCTGAGACCCTACTTCGAAAACCTCTTGCTTCAGGTTGATCTCATGGCCTCTGCTGAAGCTTGTAAGCATCTCCAGTTATACTGTTACAGTTTGTCTATTACACACTTGATTGAATTACCACCTTGCGTGTTCCAGCTGTAAGATGCTTCAGTCAGGCCCCATCTCCAGTACTGTGTACAGTTCTGGGTGTTGCACTTCAGGAAGGATATATTAATCCTGGAGGTGGTGTAATGCAAATTCAACAGAATGCCTGGTGTTAAAGGGTAAATTATGAGGACTGGTTTGCTTTGGAGAGGAGATTGAAATGAGCTAATGGGGGTGTTTAAAATGATAAATGGCTTAAATAGGACCTGTTTCCTGTTTGGGGGTTGAGGGGGAAGCACCAAAACAACAGAGCATAAAGTTAAAAGTTAAACCAGACCATTCAAGCATGGAATCTGGAAGTAGACATCTTGAACTCAGTTTGTAAGTGCATCCTCTTTCTTTCTCCCCCCCCCCCCCCCCCCCCCCCCCAAAAAACAAAAATCAGCTGTGTCTGCTGAGTAATTTGAAGCTTTCAGACTGAAATAGATGGATTTTTATTAGGTAAAGTTATCAAGGAGTATGCGTCAAAGTCGATAAATGCGGGCTGTGTAAAGTTCAGCCAACCATGATATAATTAAATGTCAGAATAGGGTTTGGAAGGGCTGACTAGCCTACTGCTGTAACTATGCTGCCAATATATTAATGCCCAAGAAAGAAATAACTTTAATTTATAGTATTTATATAGAATATAATGCAAGATAAAAGTTATTCAAAGCTAACACTGCACTGAAACTGGATCTAATTAATCCTCTGGCAGCTTCTTGACTTTCGTTTTGAAATCTTTCCGAGATGGTTGGGAGGTGTGTGCAATAGTTTGAGCTGCTTTGTCAGTTTCCATGATTGATTTTGAAAGAGCAGAAAACTAAAATATTTGAATGGTACAAAAGAATGTAGTTTGCTGTGAAATGTACTAACACTTGCATTAATTTCACTGTGTATTACGGGTTCCGTGGCAAGCATTCCCACTTCGAGGGACTGGTAGGTAGGGAGAGTGAAAGAGCTACCTTACAACTAAATCGATGCATTTTGAAGTAAAGGCACTGCCACTGTTTGCTTTTTCAGTGTTAACCAAATTCATGAACACTGCAGGTGAAGGAGTGATTGTTGATATTGCGTCCATGTAAATATTCTGTGAAGGAGATTATTTGACAGAATATTCCAATAGGTGTGGAAATCAACATTTACCATAAACATGAGCTTTGCAACCTACTCGGGTTTTGTTTTCCTCTTAAGATGAATTGGCAGTTCAAAATAGTTTTGTAGCAACCCTCCCAGTTATTCTTTTGCAATGGTGCTCTCTCAAACACTTTGAAAATGTAAAGACTATTTCTCTTATACCAAACTCTTGAGGGCGGCATGGTGGGACAGTGGTTAGAACTGCTACCTCATAGGGCCAGGGACCCAGGTTCGATTCCGGACTTGGGTGAATGTGTGGGTTTCCTCCGGACGTTCCAGTTTCCTCCCACAGTCCAAAGATGTGCTGGTGGATTGGCCATGATCAATGCGCGGGGTTACAGGGATAGGGTGGGGGAGTGGGCCTAGGTAGAGTGCTGTTTCGGAGGGTCAATGCAGACTTGATGGGCTGAATGGCCTCCTTCTGCACTGCAAGGATTCAATGGATTTTATGGATAGATGTATGTGGTTTACATGCGAACAATCGCTATAGTGGATAAGGCACCGCTATTAATATTTTTATAGCTAAATTAGCCAACAGGCAATGGCTAGTATTTAAAGATGATCCACATGGTCTACAACAATGTAAATTCCAATAAGATGCAAAAAACAAGAGGAAAGATGAATCAACTGTAGTGAATAAAATAAGTTTAAAGATTGCATTATGTGAAAGGAATTGATTTATAAGATTGTCAAAGATCAAGGACTTGGAGAAATTTAGAATCCAGCAAAGGAAAACGAAGAAATTGATTTTTTAAAAAGGGTAAAGAGAATATCAGTGCAAGATAGCAAGACAATAAAGGCGGACTGTAAAAGCTTCTTTAGATCTATGAAACAAAATTAGCAAGGACAAATATCAGTCCATTAGATTTCCAAGAACCATAGTCATGCTTCATCACTTTCAAAAACCCGGAGGACACTAGGGATGCATTAGAGGTGGGGAACAGAAAATCCCTCGACAGGCAGCAGATCTGGGTGGAGCGTGCCAAGAAACATCTGAGAGCCAGCTGTGTCTGTTGGCAGGACAACTTTTGAGAAGACTGATATTCTGGTCCGGGGAGGCTGCAGCTATGGAAGACGCAGCTCCTACAACCAGTGACATTGAGTCTTGATCTGAGATATAACCTCCTTCCTTTAAGTTGAAGGTAATTTTTTATTGTTTAGGGGAGAGACGGAGATCCGTTAATTTCCCAGCCTCCATGTTTCCCTAGCTAGATTATAATTGGCCAAGTTATCCCCGTTTTTACCTTTAATCGCTCTCAGCTCCGAGATCCGCCCATACCTGGAGAAAACCTCTTCCAGGGATTTACTCCTGTTAAACATCAAGATGCTCCTTAAAAGTCCACTTTGCTTTTCTCACAACTTACTGAACAGATTCAGTGGTTGAGGGGAACAGCCAGTGCCAAATGTCAGTTCACAACCCAATCACTTTCATTCCATACAACCAGCATTTTTGGTAAAATATTACTACTAGAAAACATAATTTGCCTGAAGTCTTGATAAAGAGGGAGTACTGAAAATTAATTGAATTGCAGGTTGGTAGATCCCTTGGACCAGATGAGCTACATCCCAGTTTTGAGTGAGGTGGCTATAAAGATAATGGATACGTTATTGGTGGTTAGCTTCCAAAGTTCCATAGATTCTGGAAAGGTTCCTGCAAATTGGAAAGTAGCAAATGCAACTCCACTATTTAAGAGAGGGAGAGAGAAAACAAAGTACAGACCTTTTAGTTAGATGTCAACAATAGGCAAAATATTAGAATCTGTTATAAAGGGTGTGATAATTGGACATTTGGACCTGAATTTTCAAGCTGTTTTTGCTGGCGCATTCTTTGGGTCCAGCCACGGAGAATCTCCGCCACAGGCATAGAAAGGGACACACCATTGACAGTGACTGGGTCAGAAGATCCCATCACGGCCAATTGCGGGCAGCCTCCACTGCCGCGAAGCACACCGCAAGGTTGTGCAGAAAATCCCGGCCTTAGAAAACAATGATATAACTGGGTAGATTTATAGAACATGGATATATGAAAGAGGAATCATGTATGACAAATCTGTTGGAGTTTGAGGATGTTACTTTTAGATAGATAAAGGAGAATCAGTGGATGTGGCATACTTGGATCTTCCGAAGGCTTTTGGTAAGGTCCTACATGGGAGGTTAGTAAACAGAAATAAAGCACATCGGATTGGGGTTTAATATACTGGTCTGGATTGAGAAGTAGTTAACAGACAGAACACAGAGTAGGAGTAAATGAGTCATTATCAGGATAGCAGGCTGTGACTAATCCCTATGGCAAGGATCAGTGCTGGGGCCACAGATGTTCACAATATATAGATGACTTTGATGTGGAGACCAAATGTAATATTCCCAAATTTGCTGATGACAAAACCAAGTAAAAAAGTAAATTGTGGGGAGTTTGAAGGAGCTTCAAGGGAATTTAGACAGGTTAAGCTAGTGGGCAAGGACATGGCAGATGGGATATAATGGCGAGAGGTTAGGAAGAGCTGGTATCCAAGGGGCCTGGTGTCCTTGTTCATGAGTCACTAAAAGGTGCAGCAAACAATTAGGAAGGCCTTTATTACAAGGGGATTTGAGTACAGGAATAACAGAGATTTGAGTACAGGAATAACAATGTCTTGCTGCAATTGTATGAGACTTGGTGAGACTGCATCTGGAGTATTGTGTACAGTTTTGGTCACCTTGGTTGAGGAAGAATAGATTTTCCATTGAGGAAGTGCACCAGAGGCCCACCAGACTAGTCCCTGGATGGGGTCATTGTCTAATGAGAAAGATTGAGGAAACTGGGCCAGTCCTCTATAGAATTTCAAAGAATAAGAGGTGATCTAATGGAAACTTGCAAAGCTCTTTCAGAGCGTGTAGGGTAGATGTGGATAGATTCCGCACAGCCCCCCCCCCCCCCCCCCCCCCCCTCCACCGGCTGGTGAATCTAGAACTAGGGGACAATCTCCGAATAAGGGGCAGGCCATGTAAGACTGAGATAAGAGAGAATTTCTTCATCGAATAATATCCCTACAGTGCAGAAGGAAGCCATTTGGCCCATCATGTCTGCACTGACCCTCTGAAAGAGCACCCAGCCTTGACTCGCTCCACTGCCCTATTCATGTAACCTCACCTAACCGTTAGCCACTAAGGGGCAATGTTATCACGGCGAATGCACTTAACTGCCACATCTTTACATTGTGGGAGAAAACCAGAGCACCCGTAGTAAACCCACACAGACAAGGGAAGAATGTGCAAACTGCACACAGGCAAGGCTGGAATTGAACCCGGGTCCCTGGTGCTGTGAAGCAGCAGTGCTAACCACTGTTCCACCATGCCGCCCATTCGCATTCCTAACTGGTGCTAACAGGTGCAATAATGTATCCTTTTTCAATGTGCTGATGTCAGAGAAATTAGTAGAAATTTCACTTAAGCCTTTATTTAGCCTTTGAATTGTTTTGAAGGTTGTAATCTTGAAGAATCAATATGATTCTCAATTCCAATTTTGTAGTGGAGCAATATTTCCCAAGATAAATTTGGAAACTGCTGATGCATAATTTTGCTCCAAATCTGTTGAAGAAAATAATCTATATAAAAGCTGCTTTTCTTAAAGTTCCTCCCCGTTAGACAGACCAAAGACTGGAGCTGTTTACATAGGTAGGCCAAAAGTAATTACTTTGGACAAATTAAGTTTTTTGTCTTAACCTCTAGAACAAATATGTTCTAGAGACAGAATATCACCACTTTATAGGTCATATTAAAAACTGACTAGAATGTTGTAATTGTAAAATTACTAATGAGCAAAAGAACTTTCAAGTATATGAGCAACTTCTTAGAAATTGAATAGTATTGAAAAATCACTTCCTGTTGCAAGAACAAATCCACACACAATAACTTGAATATGTTTACGGTGCAAAATATCTAAATGGCCCTATAGAACCCAAAACGCGACCTTAGTATTAGTGTTTGAACTGCTAGCTTTGACCTACTCACCATCTATTCTTGCTCTGTTTTAACTATAAATTTTTTTCTGAAAAAAATTTATGGTTAATACTGTTGATTTCAAATCCCCTCTCATTTAAGATTTTAAACTATTCGTATAGAAGGAAACTGTTCATATATTTCTCATTGCCATCAAATAACATTTTAATGAAGCACAGCTTTTTATAGACTGATGTTACCAGTTGAGTATTTATGTTTATTTAGGTATTTAAGTGTGAAATATAACTCTGAAGTATTACAAATCCATAAACTCATTCAAATGGGCCTCCTGCCTAGTTAACTAGCTGCCAATTGAATGGCAGCCAGTTAGCGTAAAATACCAAATTTACCAAATTCTGTATAATAATGCAAAGATAGAATAATAATAGCGAATGAGCCTCTTTGGGTCTCTTAATAAGTAAGATTGGGGTACAAAGAAGGGAGGGTAGTATATTTGCACCAGCAGTTGGAGGTGGAGGCAGTATATTTGTACTGGCAATGGGTGGTGGGTGGCTAGTCCAACCTTGTACTTTTTTTAAAATGTGGCATTGGGGGAATAATGGAAAAGGCTAAGCAGATCTGACACAAGAACCTTTTGAATAAACTGTATATAAGGATATTTTTCTCTCGATCATACCAATCTTGCTATTATGCAGCACGGTGGCGCAGTGGTAGCACTGTAGTCTCACGGCACCGAGGTCCCATGTTCGATCCCGTCTCTGGGTCACTGTCCGTGAGGAGTTTGCACATTCTCCCCGTGTTTGCGTGCGTTTCGCCCCCACAACCCAAAGATGTGCAGGGTAGGTGGATTGGCCACACTAAATTGCCCAAATGAATTGGGTACATTAAATTTATTTTTTTAAAATGTATACAAACTTGTATTGCAATTTAGTTTTCATTTGGGTAATATGTAAAACGTTCTGTAATTTGGCTGTATTATTTTGAAAGTTTTAAATTTTGGCACTCTTATTAGGTGACGTCTCTGAAGAGAGCATACTTCACTGTTACCACAACTTGCAAGATTTATTCAGTTTAGAATGATGCTGTACCCTCCAGCCTTTTAAATCAAATGTGTTGGAATGCACACTGCTTTCTTTCACTCCTACTTGAATGGGTTCTTAGTATTTCACACCAAGGTGTCCTTCAGGGTGCTGGGTCAGGCTACCAAAACAGCTTCTATGAAGGGATTAGAACCAATTAACATCTTTGTACACAAAAGCTGCTGGCAGCTGAACAGGCGGCCTTGTGACCTGCTCAGGAGCTGCATGTTAAACAGGGGGTTCTGTACTTGAGCTCAAGTGGGGAAGGGGTGGAGAGAGTTTTTATTTATAATTGAAATGGTGCTTCCTGATGAATTTTGGGGGGTGGGGGGAGGGAGGTGAGAGAAGAGTTTCTACCGAATTATTGTGCAAAGTGTCTAAACTCCATCTAATTTCAAAGCAATGAAAAATACTTCCTTTACATTAAGCATGGCATTAAAGTGAACACTTTGTGTACCAGCTAATCCAATTTCATAATTCACTTGGAAAATTATAGATGTTTTCATTGTGCTAAATATATTTTGAATTAATATCTTGATGTTTTGACAGCAAAATATTGAAACTGCAGTATTCTACATTTCTTTCAGACATCTGAATAAAATGCTTTGTTCTTTACCAGTGGATCAATTATCGTACTAAATAATGCAATATATTGCAAAAAATATATTTACCTGTACGAGTTGTGTATTTGAATATATTGAATGCACCATTCAATGACCTGAAATTAAGTTTATTGCTATAAATGGCACCCCTTCCCTATTTGCTGCACTACCTGGTTAACTTATTTCCCCATTAATCATTGCTCAGGTTTAATTGTGCGTTGTTGAGTGGTTACACTGAAGATCTCTGCACTGGCAAATTAGTATAGTACTTAAAAAAAAAAAAAAATGTCCATGGCAGACTGGGAAGAAATGTTATAAAGATGAAAGATCCACTTGAGATGATTAACCTGAAGCTTTTTGAAAAATTATCTATTAATAGAAATAAATATTCTTTATTCAAGACTATTTACAGTAGATTTAGCAATATTACTTTCTCAGTAAGTAACTTGAGTGGATTATCTGCTTCAGGAATATTCCTTAGTTTAAGTGTTATGCAACTTTTAAAAGGAAACTAGAAATACTTTAGTTGATTGCAACACTGTTATATGGTTTTCATGCTCGAGCAGTTTGCCTTGCTTCTCCCGATGTTTGCTTATTAGTGAATGAAATGCAGGTGTGTGGGAAACAGCAAGCGAACATTGACAGGTTTATTCTGTTGGCTGCAGCCTAATTAGTTGCATAGTGGATGCACCCCGCTAAGCTTTAGTGCACTGCAGTAGAGCTGGTCTGTTCTAATTTCCTTGCAGCTTTGATATCGGTGAAGAGATTGACGGATTACACAAAAAGCAAAGCGTGATAGAGGCCTATCGAAACAATGCAGTCCTTACTTCAGCCACCACAGATGTGAGAGAAGGCTGATCAGAAACAAATGTCAACCATAGTCAAATTGTCTCCTGTGTCTGCATGGTTAATATTTTCCCATGTAAAGGAAAAAAGGCAAGGTGGTAGCCTGTGTGTCTCCCCGTATTGCTGCTTCACCTGAGACAACTGGCCAGGGTTGCAGTTCAATACTAATAAGGCAGTTTTGCATTTTGGTAATGTATCAAAATCATGCTGCAAAAATTCCTTTTCCTGCAATTTGGTGAGGCTCAGTTGACCACCCATACAACAGTAATGCCATTGTGCCTAGTCCATCAAATGGTGAATTATGCTGTTGCTGTAGGGCTTGACCAGCAATTGATATATTCTATGGATCTTACTTTCCATTAAACTCCATTAAAAATGATCTCTGTAACCATGCTGATGCAGAAGGAAAATCTTTAGTAAACAGACAACAACAACACAGATTTCAAAGAAACTGGATATATTGAGAAGTGGTATGTGTGCTTTTGTTCTGCAGTGGAGAATAGTGAAAATGTGAAAATTAAGTCCACTTGTTTACACCAACTGCATTTAATTTCACTTGCAGTCTTAACACTACAAAAGCAGTAGATTAGTAATGTGTTTGTTTATTGTATTTTGCATTTAGTTTGATGATGACATATCTGAATAAAGCTCTCATTCTCTTGTGAATATTTATTTTTAATAGCGTACAGGACTGTGTCTGGCGTTAATGGACCACTGGTGATCTTGGACCAAGTAAAGGTATTTATCCCAGTAAAAACTCAATGTCGGCAATTCTGAATGCTAGTCATAAGTTTGAATCCTAACAAAATAATAACTAAAATGTTTTGCCAAGAAGGGTTTTGCTGATATCAGGATTTCAATAGAGTGCTTATAAAACAACTCCTAATTAGCACCCCTGTCTATTCAATCGGTCTTACTGCTGCTGAATCTAAATTTAGATACTTAAGTAAAATGTTCTTTATCATCTGAAGTTATACGGTTGCCGAGCAATAAAAATGCAAATAACTAATGAACATGTTTGAATCAGCATGCGTTCAAGTGTTATGTTTAGAACAGGAAACGTGTGGGAATGAGGTGGAATAGGGCTGGCAAGAACTAGTAATGAGTGCTTGCATTTGCAAAAATTAGCAGCAGCATTGTACAAACCTTAACTTTTTTTTTCAATTCATTCATGGGATGTGGACGTTGCCTGAAAGACTAACATTTATTGCGCAACCATAATTGCTCTTGATCAGGTGGTGGTGAGCCACCATCTTGAACATTCCAGTCAATCTGGTGTAGGTACAACTATACAGTACTGTTAGTCTCCAAAGCATAGAAATTCTATGTGAAATTCTCTCGATCTAAATATTTATCAAGTTTTTACTATTATTCAGCAACAGTACAGTATGCACTTTAGTAAATTCTTCCAACTTTCAGATGTCAATATTGGATTAAAATGGTGTTTGGAATTTTGTAATATATCTAGATTTGTATGAATTCTCAGCTAAAACATTAAGGGCTTCTGCTTCATTTGCTGTCAGTTTCCAAGGTATGCAGAGATTGTACATCTTACTCTTCCTGATGGATCCATCCGAAGTGGACAAGTTCTGGAAGTTAGTGGCAGTAAGGCTGTAGTACAGGTAAGGGTTTGTAATGAAGTAGTATAATGTTGGAATGTTTAGTAAATTTATTGACTGAATCAGCTAATTATCTCCACTTTGAAAAATTTGTTAGGACTTTTTCTGAAATATTTTAAATGTCTCCCCAGTATAAAACCTACGGTTGGATTCTCCGGTTCCCATTGCGGTATTTCTTGGCAGTGCGCCGTTCACTGACGGCGGGATTCTGACTTCCTGCCGCTTGTCAATGGGATTTCCCATTGAAGCCACCCTACGACACTGGGAGACCCGCGGGCTGGAATGTGCTGCCGATGGGAAAAGTGAATTGCGATGGCCGGAGAAATCTGGCTTTTTAAAAAAAGTTCATTCCAACCCATCACAGTTGGAATGGTTTCTGTAAAGTATTACCAGTGGAAATCTAATTTTATGTTCTGTGTATTTGCTTGTAAGCAGAATATGAAGTAGGAATAAGAAAAGACAGTTCAACACTTGCAATTGACTGCCCTTTCCAAATATATTTATTGAATCTGTAAAACCACAAAATTTCCCATCTGTTTTGGGAAGAACCCTCTTACAGAATCCCCTGACACTTTGCTTTGGCTGCATTTGATACTGTCTTCCTAAATGTCTAAGCTTTTGAATTGGCGGTGGGGAGAAGGGTTGCTCTGTGTTTACTTTAGTTATACTTAGAATTTTATCTATATTTAATGTATTCTTTTTATTAAAATACAGTACTTATTTCAAACCAGCTTCATTGCTCAAAAACTTGAACTTTTTAAATCTTTAACATTGCTTCCATGTTTTTAATTTTGCTGCTTAAATTTGTTTTAATTGTTTTCATCTAGCCTTTTTCCCAAGGCAGATATTATATTAATGCTAGCACGTGAACCCAGAGATCTGGCACATTTGATGTACTATCAGTCTGGATAATCAATGCAAGTTAGTTGTTCAAGTGAAGCCACGTAGCCAAGACGATGCTTTGCCTGAATGCACAATTTTCTGCATTCCAACTGGTGTTTGGACCAATTTTTATCCCTAATCTGAGTTCCTGAGGTGTAGCGTTATCATTACTGCTCTTGCTGAGACCAGCTAGCTCAAAGATGAAGGATTACATCTAAAAGTCTCTTTATATGGCTTTGTTTTGCAGTTCACTAAGTGACTGGAAACCACACCAATGTTGTCTGGCGCCTGTATCCATTCCTTGGATTTGTGCTGTGGATTTGCCTGTATTCACCATCATTTTTCATTGTTGAAAGCTGCTTGCTGTGCAGCAGTATGTTGACCTGATTCAAATATCACAACTATATCTGTTTGCAAGATTGGCTCATCCTTCTGATACTAAGATAGAATCTTAGAATCTCTACAGTGCAGAAGGAGGCATTCAACCCATCGCGTCTGCACCGGCCCTTGGAAAGAGTACCCTGCCGAGGCTCATGCCTGACTCTATCCCTGTTACCCCACCTAACCTTTTGGACACTGGGAGGAAACCGGAGCACCCGGAGAAAACCCACGCAGACAAGGGGAGAAAGTGCAAACTCCACACGTAGTCACCTGAGGCCGGTATTGAACCTGGGTCCCTGGTGCTGTAATGCAACAGTGCCAGCCACTGTGCCGCAGTGTCACGAGCACTTTGGGTCCTCAACCAGTTACCCTCATAGCTTCCCAAAGCCTGGACAAACTAAAGGATTGAAGTGCAGAATGAGACCATTCAATTCATTGTGCTTGTTCAATCGAAAACATATTTCACTGTCTCGCTCTTTCTTCAAATAGTTGTACCATATCTTTCTCCATTTTAAAATTATATCCAAATTTCCTTTAAAAGATAGAAAAGTCCCCTCTGCCACCACTAAACCAAAGCGTTCCAGATTTCTAACAATCCTTTTAAAGAAATCTCTTCAAACCAATCTTATTCTTTAAGTGGACATTTTACCTTGTTGCCCTTACATCATGGATTCTGACTAGCGGAGCAGGCCTTTCCTTATTCACTTTCTTTGCTCCAGTAGAAAAAGTTATGGTATCTCGAGTCTTGTTTTCTAATTATAGTTTTCTGGTATTGGCTTTAATTGCCTTTCTCTGACTGGGTACTGAAAATTACACAGGTCTAAATCGCTGACTTTGAAAGCAGACTGAGGCAGGCCAGCAGCACGGTTCGATTCCCGTACCAGCCTCCCCGAACAGGCGCCGGAATGTGGCGACTCGGAACTTTTCACAGTAACTTCATTTCAAGCCTACTTGTGACAATAAGCGATTTTCATTTCATTTTTTAAAAATGTAAGCGAATAATTTGAGCCAAATCGCACGCTCTCGCTCTCACCGTTTCTCTCTCACACACTCTCTCAATTTCTTTCTTGCACGCTCTCCCCCTCTCGCTCGCCTGCACAGTTTTCTCTCCAGATTCCCTGGCACAAAGAATCTGGGAGTGTGATTTACGTTGTCTTTCTGTCAGGAGTCCGATAGAGCCAGCAATGTGGCTTCACATAAGTCAGGGTGCCATCTGAATTTAAAATGTTTCTCTCTCTCTCTCTCTCTCTCTCTCTCTCTCTCTCTCTTTCCCCCCCCCCCCCCCCCCCCCCCCCCCCCCCCCCCCCCCCACCCCCCAATCAAGTATTGGGGCGACCCCTCCCCTTCCCAAAGCATCAAGGCAATCTCTCTCTCTCTTCCCCCCCCCCCCCCCAACCGCCGCCGCCACCAACAACAACAATCTGGGCAAATCTCGCCCCAACCAAATGGGCATCTGCTGCCCTCGCCTGCTCCCTCGCTCCTTGCTCCCTCGCTCCTTGCTCCCTCCTCTCCCCCTCTCGCTTATGCTTTCTCCGTGTCATTCCCGCCCCACATTTTTCCAGACATTTTTGGGTGCCAGGCCTGATTGAGAAGCATTGCAGGCGGAGTTTGTTTTTTCGTCAAGACTTTTCCATATTCTAGGCAATAGTAGCCTATGTTATGCAATTTGTGTTCATGATCTACACCTGAAGACCCTGGTAACATTTTGGTGAAGAACACATGAGACACTCATGCATTTTAAGTGTACTTTCATATATTTTTCATTGTGCACAGGTGTTTGAGGGGACATCGGGTATTGATGCCAAGAAAACAGCCTGTGAATTTACAGGTGACATACTTCGCACACCTGTGTCTGAGGATATGCTTGGTAAGTAGATTCTATTCTCCATAGGAAGCTGGCCTGCAGGACCCTTTCTTGATATAGCTACAGAATTAATGATTTATATTATAACATTATCATTGAATATCAAGGCCATTCTTTGCATACATTTCAAATATTAATGCATTGTTGTCGTTTAATAAGAAATAATTGGCTGCAGGTCAACTTTAGTTATTGGCACCCTATTTTTCTCAATTAATTTTTTAGTCTAAGTAAGTTGTCAAATATCGGAATTCCATTTATTATAATTTGAATGTTGCATTGGAAACCACATTTATATGCAATATTTTTAAGATCTATTTTTAAATTGCCTAATCTGGATCTTCAAAATGATAGTTATCTGAAAAAGATTAGATTTTATTTGTGGCTGAAACTAAATCATATCTGTTTGATTTCAAATCCTGTTGCTCACGTTTTAAGAATTAGTGAGGAGAATCACACTTGGAAGGGGCTTCAAAGTGGGAGAGCTAATTACGCGAGGGGCTTTATCCTCCTATTTCGTTCTATTTGCGTTTGAGTGAAATACTGCTAAGTGGGTTCTAAAAGTGTCTTTTCAAAAAGGAAACAGGACAGCATCACAGTGAACATTTTTGGTCATATATAGAAGATAGAGATCATTAAAATGGGTCAGTTTTTAATTTATGTAGTTGATTTCTTTTTCGTGGGCTCTAGTTTTTGTTTAATATATTTCCATTGAATAAGATAGTGACAAAGACGCAAATGTTTCCTTTCGGAGGGTATTTCTTGGGAGAGTAATAGGAGGGTGGCATGGTGGCACAGCGGTTAGCACTTCCGCCTCACAGCGCCAGGACCCAGGTTCAATTCTGGTCTTGGGTGACTGTGGAGTTTGCACTTTCTCCCCGTGTCTTCATGGGTTTCCTTCCACAGTCCAAAGATGTTCCGGTTAGATGGATTGTCCATCATCAGTCGTGGAGTTACAGGGAGAGGACGGGAGAGTGGGCCACGGTAGAGTGTTCTTTCAGCAGGTCGGTCCAGACTCCAAGAATGGCCTCCTTCTGGCGTGTAGGGATTTGATGGAATACAACCTGGCATTCTCTGTTACAATCTACAAACAGAATCCATCTCTTTTTTTGAAGCAAAATAGATTTTTAATGGAAAACATGAATACTAAAGGGAACGGGAATGAGTAAGAAAGTGGGTTTGAACTAGGCGGCTTATTTAGAGAAAACCAGAAATAAAGACCGGATGAGCTAAATGTCTGCCTTTATGCTGCTGCACTCTGATTCTAGTTTCCTCTTGAATAATTCTGAGTCTGTAGCCCCAATTTACAAGTAAAATCATGGATAACAGTGAAAGCTTTTGTTTATGTAATGTAGGTTAGCATGTCAATGAAAAACAAAGGCACAAAGAGGCTGTAGAAGCACAGTTGTGTTTGCTTCAAGAGATGCTAGTGATCCTTTTAGAACAAAATATCCAGGTTGAACTATAACTGAAAATTCCAAAATTGTTTGGATTAAAGTTACCTTTTCTTTGCGATAGGAAGACTTGAACGGAAGAATAATTTGTAATCTGACATTGTTTTTTTTTATTATAAATTTAGAGTACCCAGTTATTTTTTTTCCAATTAAGGAGCAATTTAGCATGGCCAATCCACCTACCCTGCACATCTTTGAGTTTTGGGGGTGAAACCCACGCAACCACGGGGAGAATGTGCAAACTCCACATGGACAGTGACCCAGGGCCTGGATTCAAACCTGGGTCCTTAGCGCCAATCTGGCATTGTTAATGCTGGAGAGTATTGTGTGCATTCACACTAACTGCAGTATTTGCATGAAGGCATTTTACTTGCCACCAATAGTGCTGCTATATTGTGAACATTGGCTGAATCTGAAATTGAGGCCCAACTTGACACCGATGTAGAGGGACATTGGCATTCCATTCATAAATCTGCAGTTTGAATTACTTAACCACTCAAAATATAGCAGTTTCAAAATTTTACTTTTGATAATGTGAGTAATAATAACACTGCTCTTTATAGGTAGAGTGTTCAATGGATCGGGAAAACCCATTGACAGAGGGCCAACAGTATTGGCTGAAGACTTTCTGGATATTATGGGTAAGCTGATAGTTACTGAGATAATTATACTACTGAAAATTCACCTATTTAATATGGAAGAAAATGATGTATTTCTTTATGGAAGAAAATGATGTATTAGTGTAGCAATCTCTTATGTTTAAAGTCTTGGATTCCATGCGCAGTGCTAATCTGGATTGGCACGAGGCAGTGTGTGGAGATAATGTACTTCTAACGAGAAAAAGATGCACTGTAATAGAAAGATATAAATGCTTCTTGATCAACTTGAGCGGTATTTTCTGGTTGCTTTTCTCAGGAAATTATAATGTAAAAATAAAATCAAATAGCATGCAGTTAAGTCCCATTTTGTTGTATTATTTGAATTACTTCATTCAAATGATTGGCTAATTCTAATTTTGTATAAAAGTGCATTATTAGGAGTAGACCAGTTTGGATTAATTTAGCTCTGTTATAAATGATGTATGTGGTCAATAAGTGCTGACAGGATTTGGGATCCAAATTTCTTTGTAACCAAATATAGTGGAGGTAGAAGTGCATTGTTATGGGCCAGGGTTTAGAGAACCCCAAAGTGTATCATGGAGTTCATCTGACCCACAACGTTTAATAGATTGTGGTATGGGGAGCACACGGCCCACTCTACAGGTGTGGTACAGCAGAAATGGAAAGTATTTAAAAAAACAAAACGATGTTTATTCTGTGAGCTCAAGTTAACCTTTTTAAAACATTCAGTGAACATCTTAGCACCCATTAATTAAAATACAACCCCCAAATAATACAACATATGCTGTCCTTTTAACATCCAGAAGACTTACAAAAAAACATAACCTTTAACAGAAGCACATTAGGTTTACATTCACTACTGAGAACATTTATAATTCTGAATTCACCAAATGATCAAGAGATAGACTTTACATGGCAGAGAGATCAATAGTACACCTGCTCTGTCTGGCTTCAGCTCCAACACTGAAAATGAAACTAAAACACACCCTGCAGCAAACAGCCTAAAATGAAAGTTAAAAAGCTGACAGACAGCCCAGCTCCACCCACACTCCGACATCACTGCAGTAGTAAACACTCATTTCTTAAAGGTACTCTCACTACAGATATTTATATACACACCCATTTATAAACACCCATTTCTTAAAGGTACTCTCACGTGACCGTCAATCGAGGAGCTTACATGTTCAGACATAATGTTGTATTAGTTTGTGAAGTGCATTTTAAGTGCAACTTCTGCAGTACTGAAATCAACAAAAATTTCAAATGAGATTTTTTTTTTGTTGGTCGTGCTCGGGAATTGCCTGGTTCCCAATTTTTGTTCTGATCGGTTTGAATGAATTGATCACCTTATCTGGAAAGACTGAGGATCAATGAAGCTTAGATGCTAATTCACCATTTTGCTTGATTTTGGAAACAGCTCATCTGCATTGCCTGAGGTTGAATGCCTCCTGCTACGTTTGTGACTTCAAATGGACACAGTTTTGTCAAGATGCAGTGCGCTGGATTCTCCAATTTGAGGCTATGTCCCCATGCTGGCGTGGGAGCAGTGGCATTTTACGACAGAAAAAATGGCGTAAAACGGACACTGATCCTCTGTTTGGCTGGGAGCTCTCATCAAGGCAGTTAGAGTACCTGGCTCTAGCTGCCGATACTTCCCAGAGAATTGCCAGATCCGTGGCCACGCATGCTCACAGCAGCAGCCGTGCCGTGCAAAATGGCGCCGGCCACTCACGGACCCGGCCTACCAAATAGTGCCTCCCTCTTTGGCCAGCTTGCATTTGCTGGATCACCTCCCAACAGTGCCCCCAGCCCCTAGCAAAGTCCCCCCTGCCTGCAGATCAGCCCTCCCCCGACTGTGGCGGCGCTGGACTGAGTCCGCAGCCGCCACGCCAGGTTCCCGATGGATGAGACCACACGTGACCCACGCCGGGAACTCAACCGGGCGGGGGTGGTGCATTGGGGGGGTGGGCCTCGGGCAATGTCCTGAGGCCACCGATACGGTGCGCAGAGTACTCTCCGAGTACGCCGCTTGGGAGGGGGCGGAGCATTGCAAAAGCAGCGCCACCCTTGATTTTGTCATGAACAAGGATTCTCCGGCCAGGCGTCGCCAACCGGAGAATCCCGCCCAGTGTCCAGAGGACTATAACCGTTTTTGATTAAGATCCTTAGGCTTGTTCTCTATGTTGCTATAATTTAACATTCTGTATACTTGGCTACTTCACAGTGACTGAAGACATGGAAGTGCTGGGCCTACTAATACTGCTTAGTCTCTTTATTTAGACTCTTTATTTAAATTTCATTCTTGGCTAGTTTTACACTGTTCTTGAGTATGTTCATTTATTCTTCCATTAAGAGTTTAATATAACTATCCATATTATATTCCATCTGCCTTTACTCTGCTCACAATTTATTTAACTGCTTTGCAGGTTCTTGGCTGACTCACCAGCAATGCATCAGTTTGCATTAATTTTCCCAAGATAAAGTTCCAGCATTTAACTCTGATTTCTGTCATCCCACATCAAGGAGTCCTGCTTCCTTTCACATTTTCCACTGTCTTTAATAATCTTTATTAGTGCCACAAGTTGGCTTACGTTAACACTGCAATAAAGTTACTGTGAAAAGCCGCTAGTCGCCACACTCCGGCGCCTGTTCGGGTACATAGAGGGAGAATTCAGAATATCCAAATTACCTAACAGGGAGAACGTGCAGACTCTGCACAGACTGGGGCCGAGCCGGGAATCCAACCTGGAACCCTGGCACTGTAAAAATTGTCAGATTGCTCGATTTGGCAGAACCAGACCATTTACAACCTTTCCTCCTCCAGTACATCTCGACTCATTTGTGCCGTTATTACCTCGGGACATGACTATTCCAACATTCTCTTGACTGGCCTTTCATCTTTCACCCTCCATATTCTTAAACTTGTGCAAAGCTGTGTGGCCAGAGTTCTAATTTGCATAAGATTGATACACCTATCCCACATGTGCTCACTGGTCTTCATTGACTTCGAGCATGATAATGCTGCATTTTTGAAGTCTCATTCTTGCTTTTCTATTTAGGAACATAAGAAGTTGCCAATTCAGCCCTTTGAGTCTGCTCTGCCATTCAGTCAGATCATGGCTGATCTCCTGGTCTCAATGCCACCTGTTACCCATATCCCTTTAACCCATTTTTTAATCAGAAATATATCTCATCTCCCCTCCCTCTTGAAATCATTTAATGATTCAGACTCCCCTGCACTATGGGGCAGTGAGTTCCACAAATTCACCACTCTGCGAGAAGTAGTTCCCCCTCATCTCAGTTTTAAATCTACCGCCTCTCAACCTATATCTGTGATCTCTTGTTCTAGATTACCGCACACGGGGAAACATTTGGTCTACATTTACTTTATCAATCCCTTTTACTATTTTATATACCTCTATCAGATCCGCTGTCACCCTTCTAAACTCCAGCGAGTATAAACCCAAATTGTTTAGTCTCTACTCGTGCGTCAACCCCTTCATTCCCGGAATCAATCTGGTGAGCCTCCTCTGAACTGCTTCCAATGCCACCACATCCTTCCTCAAATAAGAAGACCAAAACTGGACACAATACTACAGATGTGGTCTCACTAATACCCTATACTATTGCAACAATACTTCTTTGCTTTTATACTCCAGTCCTTTTGCAATAAATGCTCACATTCCATTTGCCTTTCTTATTACATTTTGTACCTGCGTACAGAGTTTCTGCGGTTCATGAACAAAGACACCCAAATCCCTCTGCCCAGATACATTTTGAAACTGCTTTCCATTTCGATTATTTGCCTGACAATTTTTTTGGCCAAAATGGGTAATCTCACACTTATCCACTTTGTCCATCTGCCAAATTTTGTCCCGATCTCCTAGCCTATCTATCCGTCTGTAAAATGTGTATTTCCTTTTCACTGCCTGCTTTCCCAAGTATTTTGGTATCATCGGCAAATTTTGCTATATTACACTCTGTCTTTGCTTATATAGATTGTAAACAATTGAGGTCTGAGAACTGAATCCGTGGCACCCCACTAGTTACAGTTCGCAGCCAGAGAAGGACCCATTTAACCCGACCCTCTGCTTTCTGTCAGTCAGCCAATCCTCAGTCCAATCTGGTATTCTACCCCCAACCCCCTGAAATCTCATCTTCTGGGTCAATATTTTATGGGTACCATCGGTCCCCTCAAGCCTCCTCATCTTTTCAACTCTCCAGGGAAGTGCACTTCTCCAATTCTGGCCTCTGCTACATCACTCAGGTTTTTAGCTGCATAGCCCACAAACCCTTCAATCCCCACTCTAAATTTCTCTGTCTCTTTCCTGGAAGATGCTCCTTAAAAACCTATCTCTTTGACCAAACTTTTGATCATCTCTACTCGTACCACCCAATTTAGCTGGATGTCAAGTTATGTATAATGTTCTGCTGACACATCTTGAGTTGTTACTAAAGGTGCCACATAAATGAATATTGCTTAGATTCAGATTTATTGTCACGTGTACCGAGATACAGTGTAAAGTATTATTCCGCATACAGTCCAGGCAGATTGTTCCATGCATGGAAATAAAACAGGACATATGATAAATACACAACGTAAATACTGAGTGTAGTGCTACAACAGTAAAGAAGATACATAGATAGATCAATTCAGCTCATAAGAGGGTCCTTGAGTAGTCTGGTAACAGTGGGGAAGAATCTGTTTTTGAGTCTGTTAGCACGTCTTCTCAGACTTTTGTACCTTCTGTACGATGGAAGAGGTTGGACGAGCGAATAACCCGGGTGGGAGTGTTCCTTGATTATGCTGCCCACTTTCCCAAGGCTTCGTGGTGGAATAATGTTATTCTTCATATAATTCCTAATTTTTATAAAAATGGTTTATGGTTGAATTACGTTCTAGGTCAACCTATAAATCCACAGTGTCGTATATACCCAGAAGAAATGATCCAAACTGGAATTTCTGCAATAGATGGCATGAACAGTATTGCTAGAGGACAAAAGATTCCTATATTTTCAGCAGCGGGTTTGCCACATAATGAGGTTTGTAAAAAATCTTCAATGGATCATTTCCATTTCATGGATACTAGACTTGGTTAGCACTGAACATTTTATTCAAATGAGGTTGCCTAACTAATTGCTGATGAACTTTTTATCTCCGTTATTTATCACTTCATATGGGATATGCCAGTAACCTTACTACAAAATTAATACATTTTCAATAATTGACAAGTTTTCTTACCAATATGAAACCAAGTCGATGTCTATGGTGATAGTTGATCGCAACCAGAAAAGCAATTGTGATGCTATAGTTGGCCTTGGGGGGGGGGGGGGGGGGGGGGGGGGTTGGTTTAGGTAGGACTAAAAGAACAACCAGGGTTCTCACAGCTTCGATGTTCCACCTTCATTCCCATGGCTGAATCCTGCTCACAATTTCCTTCTAGAGTGGTCACACAAACAGCATTCTTGAGGGCATCTCGTGACACCCAATGTGGATTGATAACTGGGAGGAAACAGTAGACACTGCTAAACTCTTTTTAGTCTACATATGGGGCTGTTTAGCACAGGGCTAAATTGCTGGCTTGGAAAGCAGACCAAGCAGGCCAGCAGCACGGTTCGATTCCCGTAACAGCCTCCCCGAACAGGCACCGGAATGTGGCGACTAGGGGCTTTTCACAGTAACTTCATTTGAAGCCCACTCGTGACAATAAGCAATTTTTATTTCATTTCATGTATAAAAACATAATTTGCCCAAGTATGTGGTATTGAAGACCAGATGTTGGACAAGTTGTTTGGCAATGCTGAGGGGTCGAGAATTAGTGGAGAGGTGGGAGCTAACTATAGTTAGAAATTTACCCCGTGTCTAATGTTGACGTCACTAAGGGAAGCTTGTAATAATAGTAATCTGTTATTGTCACAAGTATGAAGTTACTGTGAAAACCCCCGAGTCACCGCATTCCAGCGCCTGTTCGGGTAAGCTGGTACGGGAATTGAACCCGCGCTGCTGGCCTTGTTCTGCATTACAAACCAGCTGTCTAGCCCACTGAGCTTTGTAGTTGAGGAAGAGATGGGACTAAAGATGGATCCAAGTGATTCTCTGAGGTAATGCTGCAGGGCAAGGAAGAAAGCTTCTGCTGTGGCTACAATCAGTTGGATATGAGTGAAACTAAACAAGGGAATTATTGCTGACCTGGAAGAGTGGGCATTGGAGGAGAAGGCCGCAGCTACACCGAGGAGGAGGAAGGTAAATGCACCAGAGCCATTTAGGATTAAGAAGATTTCCAGTATGAAATCTTCAACTAATTTCATTTGGGTCCGATTGGTTGTGAACTTGGCATGGCGACTGCACTAGGGGACTATTCCCATATTCTCCTGTTTATTCAATAAGTGTGC
Organism: Scyliorhinus canicula; assembly: GCF_902713615.1. Lineage (NCBI taxonomy): Eukaryota > Metazoa > Chordata > Chondrichthyes > Carcharhiniformes > Scyliorhinidae > Scyliorhinus > Scyliorhinus canicula. The sequence continues at coordinate 21,900,339 of NC_052161.1, forward strand.
TATGTATGAAATTCCCTCAGGACAAATCCCTGCATATGACTATATGTAGCTTCCAGCAAGCAGAAGCGAACTACATTGTGAGCCAACTGGTATTCTTAAATTGGTTGTTAGTGTAATCCCTCGCATAGTTGATATTGTTCAGCAAGTGATGTAGTAAACATGTTATTTACCTATTGGAAATACTTAAGGGGTGGTAGATTAGGGGTTATTCCAGCAAAAACTAATTTCTCATTGAAACAAACAAAAATGTTAGTGAGAGCTGGCTCCAGAGGGGAGCCTATGGCAGCACCATTTATTGGGGTATACATAGTGCACCCTTTTTTCATGCAGTATAAATTGTTCTTTTTGAAATTTGGCGTTCTTGAATCTGTCCTAATGAATGTAAGATGGGGCCGCACGGTGGCACAGTGGGCTAGCCTGTTGCCTCACGGCGCCGAGGTCCCAGGTTCGATCCCGGCTCTGGGTCACTGTTCGTGTGGGCTTTGCACATTCTCCCCGTGTTTGCGTGGGTTTCATCCCCATAACCCAAAGATGTGCAGGCTAGGTGGATTGGCCACTCTAAATTGCCCCTTAATTGGAAAAGAAATTGAATTGGGCATTCTAAAATTTTAAATAAATAAATAAATGAACGTAAGATGAAAACCTTCAATATCGTGTCTCTTTTTTTTCAGCAATACTAAGGTTCTACACAACAAGTGACTAATGGGTAAATTTGTCTTTTTGGCCCCTGTAAAACAAACCACTTTGTGCTCTGATAAGTTTAGAAAAAATGAAAGTTTTGTTTTAATTCACTTTCATCTTTTTTGTGTTGGCTTTGATTATGACTAAAAGTTGTTAGTAAATTCTGAAGCCTATGCTTGAGCAGGAATTTGCTCTGCCTAAAGCACTATACGCCATAGAATCATAGAATTTACAGTGCAGAGGAGCCCATTCGAGTCTGCACTGGCCTTGGAAAGAGCAACCTGCTTTAAGCCCATGATTCCACTCTATCCCTGTAACCCAGTGTGGTGATATGATTTGCATAGCTGTCTGCCATTGGGACAGAACACCGGCTTACCATTGGCCCTGGTCGGTCATGTGCCTCTCGACCGATTGGTTGAGACCAGTCATGTGACAGCTCTCCGATTGGTCGAGAGGCTGAGTTAACCACGCCTCCTTACCGAGGTATAAATAGTCGAAATGCCCGGCGGTCGTCCATTTTATTGTAGACAACCGCAGGGCTAAGTTCTAGCTTATTAAAGCCTAACTTTTGTAAAGCAACTCTTCTCTCATGCAATTGATGGCTCATCACCCAGTAACCCCATTTAACCTACATAGCCAATTGGTGTGTGTCTTTAAGGTAGAGAAGGATTTACAGAAGATTGTTCCACTCAATTTGAAGCACAAAAAATGAAGGATGGAAACAGCTGCAAAGTTTCTCATTCACTAATTTAAAAAAAATAAATGGTTTTGTGGGGTACTGGATGCATTAAGAACACTGTCTCTGGTGAATAAATCTCTAAAATATCTGAATTGTTTTCCAGATTGCTGCCCAGATCTGCCGTCAAGCTGGCCTAGTTCAAAAATCCAAAGATGTCATGGACTACAGTGCAGAGAATTTTGCCATTGTGTTTGCTGCTATGGGTGTAAGTGAATGAGAAAAAGGGGTTAAGGCTGTGTAGATCTTGTTAATTGGTTTACCAATTAATTGTGCTGCCGTTAATGATGAAAGTGTAAAGTGGCAGATACAGTTCCCAAGGCTGCAGTTGTTGGTGGTCCACAATTGCCTATTCACTAAAGGTCAGCAGGGAGTGATTTGGTTTACCTCGTCTTGAATCCTGCTAAACTAACCAGAATAGATGGCAAGAGTGATAATCAATATGCAGTGATGTCACTAAATGGGGCAACAGGTACCAGATTCCGTATCCAGGAAACTGGGGACCAGATAAGTGCCGGATATGGGAACTTTCCGGATTTTCGATCCTGGGCTGGGAGTGATAGGATAACTTAAAGCCGGGATAATTTCTCCATCGAGCTGAACCCACCCGGGCTGGGGAAAGGCAGGGAGCCCACCATCTCCTTTCTAACTCCGGCAAACGGAGTAGAGTCACTTGGTATGACATCCCCTTTTTATTGGCAGTAAATTCTACATTCTGCTAAGTATTTAAGGTTCAGTCTTTTAATGAATGAATGAGTGTGGGTATGCAAGTGGTAGTGAAAGGGTTGGGGGGATAGTCCGGTGGTTATGAGGGGTTATTGTGGGGTAATTGTCTAATATTCCTGATAAAGCTATCGAGGTAAGTCATGAAGGTCTAGCCCAGGTCTCTGACCAAGGCTAAGGGTCAGAGACCTTCGTGCAGGGCCCCGGGCAACAGAGAGAACACACATCGGAAGTTTAAACCTCCTGGGTAATTCCCATGCATGCCCATGCTTAAGGACTTCCTCAGGGTCCTGATACACACATCTACTTGGGCCATAGTTTGCCCAGTTTTAATTAATATAAACATTTTAATGAGCCCAGCACCATCTATGAATAGTGCTATCTATGAATAAGCAATGAGTAAATGTGCATGTGTCTCAGGAAAAGCTTTAGGAAATAACTTTCTTGATACTTTAATGAATGTTTTTTAAATCTAGGACACCTACCTGGAAGCAGAATTGTTTGGCTCATTCTTTTGAACTAAATTCAACAAGTGATATGAAATTCTTGCCTTTGAAAATTGCCAGACTTAGAGTTTTTTGACTAACTGTCAGATCTTTTGTGCTATAAGAAATACGTGGCCCTATTTGCACACCCCAAATTTTTGCTTAAACTGATTTAACATCGCACTTTTGCATGAAAGATATTAGGTATGTTGAGGAGGAGCACATCTAATTCTGAAATACTGCATTATATTTCTGGATGAAAGAACAAAAGGTTACATGTTTAAGGATGGAGGCATACTGCAGAACCAGAAACAGCGAAAAAGCTTTTTGTAATCCAGGTACAGGTATGAATGAGGTGCATTAAATGGTGTGTTACTCATGAGAGCAGAATTTTATTGGCATGTAGCATTACAGCTCTTCTGTAACTTGGACCAATACAAATATGTAAGTCTTGGGCTAAAAATCACCGTATCAAATGAACAGGGATACCCAAGTTCTTGGTTGCATAGCATCCTTTTTATACATTCTGCACAGAAGATGTGTACGGCTGAGCTGCATCTTGGGGGAAGAGAATTGCTTCATTTTTGTCTCTTGTGGATGACTTGCTAACACAATCTGTGTTTACAATCCATATAAACCTACTTTCACATACCTTAGTGATAACAATATGGCGAAGATTCATATGATAAACTTATTTTCAAATTTGTCATGCAACATATTAATTATTCCTATTTAGTAACAAGGCTCTGTGCACTACAGTCCTTTGAACCTCTCATTCTGCCATTTGTGGTCCACTTCAGAAATCCCCTTTCTCCATTTCAAGCCTTTCACTTTTCTGTTTGCAACGTCTTCTGAATTGCACTGTCATAAAGCCTGACAAAAATTAAAGTACCTAAATTTCCCCATGTGTCAGTTCAGGTCATTTGTTAATCTCACTAACTGAATCTGTGGGTTCAAACCACAATTTAGGTGTCATCTAAGAGTACTTTTTAAATACCCCGAACTGGGGAATAATGCATTACCAGAAATGTAGTCCTTTGGATATGTTGCTGAACTGACCCTCTGCCTGCGAGTACTATTAGATCAGGTATAGATGAAGGATCCAATGGCACTGTCAGAGTGCAGGGAGTTCTCCCAGTGTCTTGGTCAACATTGTTTCCTCAGCTCACATCTGAAGGACATAATTGTTGTGGAGAGAATACAGAGGAGGTTTACAAAAATGTTGCCAGGGCTAGAAACGTGTAGCTACAAGGAGAGGTTAGATATGTTGGGGTTATTTTCCTTGGAACAAAGAAGGCTCAGGGGTGACTTAATTGAGGTGTACAAAATTATGAGGGGAAGAGATAGAGTGGATAGGATCAAATAGTTTCCCTTGGTGGAGAATTCTAGAACCAGGGAACATATATTCAAGATAAGAGGCAGTATGTGTAGAGGGGACATGAGGAAGAACTTTTTTACGCAGAGGATAGTGGGTGTCTGGAATCCGCTGCCCGAGTTGGTGGTGGAGGCAGAGACCCTAAAATCTTTTAAGAAGTACCTGGACCTGCACAGTAAGTGCTGCAAGCTACAGGGCTATGGATGGGGTGCAGGAAGGTGGGATTAGAAAGGGCACCTGGGTGTCCTTGGGCTGGCATGGACAAGATGGGCCAAATGGCCTCCTATTGTGCTGTAACTTTTCTAATATTCGATGATTAATATGTCATTCATGTTACGGGGTTTTGCAGGGCACAAAGTGGCAACTGCATTCACCTCCATCAGTCACTAAATTTTAAAAGTAATTAAAAGTTAATTTTAAAAGTAAGTGAAACAAACCACAAAGGGCATTATACAAAAGTCTTCATGTCTTTCAAGTCGCACGTTATTTGAAGTCCAGTGTATTTGTCAAATGCCAGTCGCCTCCCTCCCTCCTTTTATATTTCTCTGCTTGCTTCATTTATTCTCCAGAATGTCTTTCAACATATTTATCTGATGCTGTTTAGTGGTCTGTAATTTTCGTACTTACTTTTGTGCCATGTTACATCATTCCTTCTCGATTCCTTTCCCTTTCCCCTCGAGTTTAATGATTCTCTGACATTATCACCAGGGTTTGAAGCTTGTTGGCCACTTCAAATACCCTACTATGCTGTGAATCTTTATTCAGTTCCTTGTACATTTTTAGTGTCTCCATGTTTTATCTACTGGTTTTGAGAAATATATTAGAAATATTTATGATTAATCTAAGGGTAACCAAATGGGCTGATTCTCTTTTGATCATTTGCATTTTATACAACAGGTTAATATGGAAACTGCAAGATTCTTCAAGTCTGATTTTGAAGAAAATGGATCAATGGACAACGTCTGTCTCTTTTTGAATCTTGCAAATGATCCAACGTAAGTACCTCAGTATAACAGATCAGGAAGTGAGTTTTGCCCTCTTGCAGCAGTTAAACCAAAAGAGTGTGTGAAATTAGACAGGCTTCTGCAATTCATAAAAATAGCACATATTTGTAAGACGACAGGTGCAACAACCACAAATAAACACACTTTCAAGGAAAATGTGCAATGCCATCAGGTATACAGATCTTGACCCAAAAACTATTATTTTGCAAAAGAGAAATATTTTCCTTGCCATTTTATTTGGAAAATTCCATGTAGTAACTGCAGAATGTAATTTGCAAATGCATCTTCTTCCATTATACATTTATAAAAACCGCCATTCGCAATCTATCAAGAAACACTCAGATGAGACTTGTTTGTCTGAAGGAGTGATTGATTGTGCATGTCTAGATTGGTTAGGCCATTTATGTATTTTCTGTACACTTTTACGCTGGCATAAAACACTCCATTATCCCATTATGTCATGTCAAACCATATTTTCTCAAGTTGTTATTTTTTATCGAATTCAAAGGAGTCATTTTTTATTTAATAAATATTTTATTGAGGTATTTTTGGTATTGTAACAACAACAAAATAAACAATGTACATGAAACTATGCACATAGTGCAAAAGCCGTCACCCTCCCTTACAGGTCCCACCTGTATTAACCCCCTACTTTAAGCTAAACTAACCCCCCCTCCGCCTTCTGCTGACGATTAATTTTCCGCGAAGAAGTCGACGAACGGCTGCCACCTCTGGGCGAACCCTAACAGTGACCCTCTCGAGGTGAACTTGATTTTCTCCAAACAGAGAAAGCTAGCCATGTCCAATAGCCAGGTCTCCGACTTCGGGGGCTTTGAGTCCCTCCAAGCTAATAGTATCCGTCTGCGGGATACCAGGGAAGCAAAGGTCAGAACGTCTGCCTCTTTCTCCTCCTGGATTCCCAGATCTTCCGACATCCCGAAAATCGCCATCTCTGGACTCAGTGCCATCCTTGTTTTTAACACCGTGGACATGACATCTGCAAACCTCTGCCAAAATTCCTTAAGCTTCGGACATGTCCAGAACATGTGGACATGGTTCGCTGGTCCTCCGGCACAGTTTGCACACCTGTCTTCCACCCCACAGAATCTGCTCATCCGGGCCACTGTCATGTGAGCCCGATGATCGACCTTGAATTGTATCAGGCTGAGCCTGGCACATGTTGCGGACGTGTTGACTGTACTCACCGTGTCCGCCCATAGACCAACCTCTATCTCTCCTCGCAGCTTCTCCTCCCACTTGTGCTTCAGCTCCTCGGTCTGCGTCTCCTCTGACCCCATAAATTCCATGTAAATGTCCGAGACGCTCCCTTCTCCTACCCATCCTCTGGAAACTACCCTGTCCTGAATCCCCCTTAGCGGTAGGAGCGGGAAGATTGACATCCTCCAGTGCCCTCATACTCTGAAAGCTCCCCTCTATAAACATATCCCCCATCTTCTCAATCCCTGCTCTCCGCCATATCCGGAACTCCCTATCCATACTTCCCGGGGCAGACTGGTGATTATTACAGATTGGGGACCAGACCGATGCTCCCTCTGCTCCCATATGTCTCCTCCATTAACCCCGACTCTCCGGGCCGCCACTACCACTGGACTGGAGGAGTACCGGAACGGCAGAGGTGCAGTTACCAACGCTCCCAGACTGCGCCCTTGCATGAAGCCGCCTCCATACGCTCCCATGTCGACCCCTCTCCCACCACCCACTTTCTGATGGATCACTTCCTGATCATGACTATATTCGCCACCCAGTAATAGTTACTAAAATTTGGCAATGCCAGCCCGCCCTCTCCCTGACTCCGCTCAAGTATTACCTTCCTTACTTGAGGGGTCTTGCCCGCCCAAACAAAGCCAGTAATCACTTTGTTGACCCGTTTAAAAAAGGACCGCGGAATAAAATGGGGAGACATTGAAACATGAACAGGAATCTCCGTGATCTTCACCATCTGCACCCTCCCAGCTAATGACAATCCCCCCCCACAGATAATCCCATTCTACCCGATCAAAAGCCTTTTCTGCATCCATTGCGATCACTACCTCCACCTCCCTACCTTCCAGGGGCATCATGATCACGTTTAACAACCTTCTTACATTGGCCACCAACTGCCTACCCTTAACAAACCCCATCTGGTCCTCCCCAATGACGTCCGGAACACAATCCTCAATCCTGGAGGACAAAATTTTGGCCAGCAATTTGGCATCCACATTCAACAGGGATATCGGCCTGTAGGACCCCACAGCTCTGGGTTCTTGTCCCGCTTCAGAATCAGCGAAATCATGGCCTGTGACATCGTCAGGGGCAGCACCCCTCTTTCCCTTGCCTCATTGAACATCCTCATCAACACCGGCCCCAATATCCCAGAGAACTTTTTATAAAACTCCACTGGGTTACTCGTCCGGCCCCGGGGCTTTACCCGACTGCATGGCCTTCAGACCCTCCACTATCTCTTCCAACCCGATCGGGGCCCCCATCCCTTCTACTAGCTTCCCGTCCACCTTTGGGAAATTCAGCCCCTCCAAGAAGTGCCTCATCCTCTCCGGCCCTTCCGACCTATACAGCCTACTGTAGAAATCCCTAAACGCCTTATTCACCCCTGCTGAATCTCCAACCAGATTCCCATCTCTGTCATTTACTTTCCCTAGCTGCCTCCCTCTTTCTAAGCTGCTGTGAAGCATTCTGCTGGCCTTCTCTCCATACTCCTAGATCGCCCCCCCTCGCCTTTCTCAGCTGCTCCACCGCCCTCCCTGTGGTTAACAAGCCAAACTCTGCCTGTAGCCTCCGCCGTTCCCTTAAAAGCCCTGCCTCTGGGGTCTCTGCATACCTCCTATTGATCTGTAGTATCTCCTTTACCAGTTGGTCTGTCTCTGTCCGTCCATCTTCTCCCTATGGGCCCGTATCGAGATCAGCTCCCCTCTGACCACCGCCTTCAGTGCTTCCCAGAGCACCGCTGCTGAAATTCCCCCCGCGTCATTGACCTGTAGGTAGTTCTGAATACATTTCCTCAGCCGCTCGCACATCCCTTCGTCAGCCAAAAGTCCCACATCTAACCTCCCAGTGCGGGCGCTGGTTACTGTCTTTACTAACCTGCAGGTCAACCCAGTGCGAAGCATGCTCTGAGATTGTGATCGCCGAGTACCCAGTGTCCACCACCCCTGCTGGTAAGGCCCTGCTCAAAATAAAGAAATCCACCTGGGAGTACACTTTATGCACGTGTGAGTAGAAGGAGAGCTCCTTCACCCTCGGCTGCCCAAATCTCCATGGATCCACCACCCCCATCTGCTCCATGAACCCTTTTAGTTCCTTTGCCATTGCTGGCACCCTGCCCGTTTTCGAGCTTGACCGGTCCAAGCCAGGGTCAATAACTGTTGAAGTTCCCTCCCATGACCAACCTGTGCGAGTCCAGGTCCGGTATCTTCCCCAGCATTCTCTTTATAAACCCCACATCATCCCAATTTGGCGCGTACACATTTACTAATATCACCTGCACCCCCTCCAGTTTCCCACTGACCATAATGTACCGACCTCCCACATCTGAGACTATTCTATCCGCCTCAAACACCACCCGCTTATTGATCAGGATCGCCACCCCTCTAGACCCTTCAAGTCTAGTCCCGAGTGAAAGACCTGACTGACCCAGCCTTTCCTCAATCTAATCTGGTCAGTTACTCTAAGGTGCATCTCCTGCAACCTTACCACGGCTGCCTTCAGTCCCTTCAGATGCGTGAACACATGTGTCCTCTTGACCGGCCCATTAACCCTCGAACATTCCAGGTGATCAGCCTAGTTCGGGGGCTCATTGCCTATCCCCCCTCGCCGATCAACCATCTCCTTTTTTGGGCCCACCACCAGCCCATGGTCCGCGCCCCCACCGGTCCGCCTCCAGGCAGCCTCTGCCCCCAACCACCTCTCTTGTCCCTTCCTTGTCAGCAGAACATTTACCCCCCCCCTCTAGTAACAACACTCTGTAACCCAAACCGTTTAATAAACCGAACACAGGCACACCCTCCCCCCCCCCCCCCCCTTGCGCTTCTGTGAGCTAGCCCGCCCATCTAGCTTGGTGGCCCCCATCCCTGGCACTGTATAGTCTCTCTCTCTCTCGCTCTCGCTCTCTCTCTTCCCCCTTTCCCCCCCCCCCCCCCCCCCCCGCAAACATTCTTCAACATCAAGCAATCCCCACACAGTTGCCCGACAGAAACATACCAAGATCTAAAAAGCACACCTCCACCCCCCAACAGTGCAAATGAAAACCTTAACTCACTCAGCTCTACCGCTGGTCCCAAATCAATGCAAAAAGGCATTACAAACAGCTTCCACAAAGCGAAAACAAGAAACCTAAAAAAAACCCAGAAAAAACATGAACGTTGCAGCAAAGTTCAAAAGTTCTCAGTCCACCACCAGTCCTTTCCTTTTCGCGAAGTCCAGCGCGTCCTCTGGTGACTCGAAATAAAAGTGCTGTTCCTCGTGTGTGACCTAAAGAAGGGCTGGATACAACAGTCCGAACTTCACCTTTTTCTTAAAAAGAATCGACCTAATCTGGTTGAAACCTGCTCTTCTCCTGGCCACCTCCACACACAGGTGTAATCTTATGTTTTACTACCGATAACCACCACATCTCCCCCTCTCCTTGTAACATCCTCATTGGATTGGATTGGATTGGATTTGTTTATTGTCACGTGTACCGAGGTACAGTGAAAAGTATTTTTCTGCAAGCAGCTCAACAGATCATTCAGTACATTGGAAGAAAGGGAATTGAACAGAATTCAAGAAAGTACATGAGAATACATAATAGGGCTACACAATATATACAATGTAACTACATAAGCATTGGCATCGGATGAAGCAGACAGGGTGTAGTATTAATGAGGACAGTCCATAAAAGGGTCGTTTAGGAGTCTGGTGACAGTGGGGAAGAAGCTGTTTTTGAGTCTGTTCGTCCGTGTTCTCAGACTTCTGAATCTCCTGCCCGATGGAAGAAGTTGGAAAAGTGAGTAAGCCGGGTGGGAGGGATCCTTGATTATGCTGCCTGCTTTCCCCCGGCAGCGGGAGGTATAGATGGAATCGATGGATGGGAGGCAGGTTCGTGTGATGGACTGGGCGGTATTCACAACTCTCTGAAGTTCCTTGCGGTCCTGGACCGAGCAGTTGCCATACCAGGCTGTGATGCAGCCCGAGAGGATGCTCTCTATAGTGCATCTGTAAAAGTTGGTAAGGGTTAATGTGGACATGCCAAATTTCCTTAGTTTCCTGAGGAAGTAAAGGCGCTGTTGTGCTTTCTTGGTGATAGCGTCGACATGAGTGGACCAGGATAGATTTTTGGTGATGTGCACCCCTAGGAATTTGAAGCTGCTCACCATCTCTACCTCAGCTCCGTTGATGCTGACAGGGGTGTGTACAGTACTATGCTTCCTGAAGTCGATGACCAGCTCTTTAGTTTTGCTGGCATTAAGGGAGAGATTGTTGTCATTGCACCACTCCACTAGGTTCTCTATCTCCCTCCTGTATTCAGACTCGTCGTTGTTCGAGATCCGGCCCACTATGGTCGTATCGTCAGCAAACTTGTAGATGGAGTTGGAACCAAGTTTTGCCATGCAGTCGTGTGTGTACAGGGAGTAGAGTAGGGGGCTAAGTACGCAGCCTTGCGGGGCACCGGTGTTGAGGACTATTGTGGAGGAGGTGTTGGTGTTCATTCTTACTGACTGTGGTCTGTTGGTCAGAAAGTCAAGGATCCAGTTGCAGAGTGGAGAGCCAAGTCCTAAGTTTTGGAGCTTTGATATGAGCTTGGCTGGGATTATGGTGTTGAAGGCGGAGCTGTAGTCAATAAATAGCAGTCTGATGTAGGAGTCCTTGTTTTCGAGATGCTCTAGGGATGAGTGTAAGGCCAGGGAAATGACATCTGATGTGGACCGGTTGTGACGGTATGCGAATTGAAGTGGGTCAAGGCATTCCGGGAGTATGGAGGTGATGCGCTTCATGATCAGCCTCTCAAAGCACTTCATTACAACTGACGTCAGGGCCACCGGGCGGTAGTCATTGAGGCACGTTGCCTGGTTCTTCTTTGGTACCGGTATGATGGTGGTCTTCTTGAAGCAGGTGGGGACCTCGGAGTGGAGTAGGGATAGGTTAAAGATGTCTGTGAAAACCTCTGCCAGCTGGTCCGCGCAGGTTCTGAGTGCACGACCAGGGATCCCGTCCGGGCCCATCGCCTTCCGTGGGTTCACTTTCAGGAAGGCCGATCTGACTTCGGAAACTGTGATGGTGGGTATGGGTGAATTATGGGTTGCTGGGGCACTCGATAGCGGGTTGTTGGTTACCTGCTCAAACCGAGCATAGAATGGTCATCATCTGTGACCTGTAAGGAAGGGAGGTGGCTTTTGCACTATGTTTATAGTCTCATGTACATTGTTTATTTTATTGTTACAATACCAAAAATACCTCAATAAAATATTTATTTAAAAAAAAACATCCTCATCATCTGAGGGTTGCTAATCCTACGCAAACTATGATATCACTATGGGCCAAGATAAGGAGGCAGGCCCAAGAATTACCTCATTTGGTACAGGAATTGAGTGCATGTTATTGGCCTTATTCTGCACCACATTCTACCCAAAAATGTCCTCTTCAGGATGATTAATATTGTTACACAAACCATAGGTTTACAGGCTCGAACCAGTGAAAACTAGTTTGAAAAAAATAAAAACCCAACAAATAGAAAATACTCTTAATACGCAAGCCCAATTAGTGATAAAGGAAAAATAATGGTTATTAATGAACAATGCATGCTATCAATGTTGCTAGTATCTGAAGAACGTTTTGTCATGATAGATATTGAGGGAAGATTGGACCGAGGTGAATAAGGTTATGACAAGTTTAGATAAGATGGACAAAAACACTGTCCCCATTAGCTAGACATGGAGTAGGGGTTTTGGTGAACTTTCTAACGCAGCAAGTGATAACCTGGAACGTGCTCGTGTGAGGGTGGTGGAAGTGGAGATGTTCAATGATTGGATTGGAACTTGAAGAATATAAACTTGCAGGATGCAGTGGGGTGAATGGAACTGACTGGATTAATCTACAAAGGAACGGATGGCCACCTCCTGTGCTGTAATTACTCTGTCTAAATATTAGCCTTGCATAAGTTATTGGTTTAACCATATTCTATTAGTTCAGCTGTACCATGCTTCCCAAAAGATATTAAGTTACTGGAGATGTTTCTGAGAAGAAGCATACATTGAACGGCACCTTCCTCCACTGAAATTTATTTTGAATTTTTTGGTAAGAGTGACTTATTCTGGGCCACACAAATGTACGAGGAGAATCTTCTAGAGTTCAGCCTTCTTGTTGGAAGGATGATTGAGGAAACCATGGCCTGTGATCTGGAATGCTATACCCTGAAACGATCATCAGCGGCACGGTAGCACAGTCGTTAGCACTGTTGCTTCACAGCGCGAGGGTCCCAGGTTCCTGGCTTGGGTGACTGTCTGTACAGAGTCTGCACATTCTCCCCATGTCTGTGTGGGTTTCCTCCGGGTGCTCCAGTTTCTTCCCACAAGTCCCGAAAGATGTGCTGTTAGGTAATTTGGACATTCTGAATTCCCCCTCCTTGTACCTGAACAGGCGCCGGATTGTGGCGACTAGGGATTTTCACAGTAACTTCATTGCAGTGTTAATGTAATCCTACTTGTGACAATAATAAAGATTATTGTAAATATTACTATTAGTGGAATCAGAATCCATAGGAACATTCAAAAGCAGTTAGACCTGTTTGAGAAGCAGTGTCGTGCAGATGGGTTGTTCGATGTCATTGGACAGCTCTTTCAAAGAACGGCCATGAAGGACCAAATAGCCTCCTTCTCTGTTGTATGATTCTATGATCTCTAGTATTACTGCAGAACATTTTTTAAAAATCAAATTAGATACAATGCAGATGTTTTTTGTCAACAGGAAGACTTTTTGACTTGATCAGCATGGTGAAACATTTTAAATAGTGATTACAGTGAACAGAATTTCAAATTGGTTTGGTATGAGGATGTCAACTGGTCCAGTTTTCAGGGGTGAAATGAGGAAATATTTTTACACACAAGTGGCGGCAGAAGTTTGGAACTCCACCACAAATGGCAACAGATGATTTTTTAAAAAATTGATTTTAAAACTCTGAATGTTAGATTTTTGTTAACCAAAGATATGAGAGGATTTTCAGCCAATCCATATAGCAGCCATGACCTCATCATATGGTGAAACAGGCTCAATGGGCTACTCCCATGTTACACAGCAGAAATATTACGTAGATATAAAGCTAATACTGAAATGTACACGTTCTAACTAGTACTGATCTGAATACTAATGGATAGCTGTCTCTTTCAACAGCATTGAACGTATTATTACACCTCGTCTTGCACTGACTTCTGCAGAATATCTGGCCTATCAATGTGAAAAGCATGTGTTGGTTATTTTAACGGACATGAGCTCTTATGCTGAGGCTTTGAGAGAGGTAGGTACATTTTCCCTTGAATGTTCATCTTGTATAAAGGAAAACATCATGTGTAAAATGTTCAATGGTAGGGGAAGTACTAATTATGGTTTGATCTCATGTAAAGGTTTGCTGAGTGAGTGGAACAGTCCATAATGTAGGTTAGGAAAATGCAGATTAGGGGGCCGAGGAGGAATGGAATGAGGAAAAATCATGATCACATTTGTTCCTTCTAGAATCTGCATAGCTTGCCCTGTTATTTATCAACCAACTGAATCTCCAAATAGAGACAACAACCACAAAATAATTTTCAATGATGGTAAAGATTCCTCACTGGCCGACATTCCCCGAAGGTAACTAAACAGGGCTCCAAGGTATCAATATAGTACTGAATCCCATGCCATTTTATGCACCATTTTATATATTTGAGGCAACCAGAAATATGCACGCAGCTGTGGCCTAACCAAAATTTTGTTGTCTTTCATAAAGCCTGAGAACCCAGTTTAAAAACCCATTGTAGGTATTTATTAACTTGAAGTTCAGTTCAGATTTTAGTCCTTGAAAATGTGACTGAAAAGTACTTATCACATTCATGATGGAATATAATTTTTTGAAGGCATATTCTCCTCCCAATAATGGACAGAATTTGCTTAATGTTTGTAGTTCTTATTTAATGGTAATATCTAAGTGGAGATTGCGTGTAGTTTATTGCATGTAGTTTATTGTTATGTTAGATGTATTTGCTCTTTAGCCTTTAGTTGAATAAGTCCATTGTATTTTTAAAAGCAATTTTGGTGTGGAACACTGTTAGCAAGGTTGAAAGTGTAATTCAAGTGGAAACATGTTTTTGTTCAGATAGGGAGATGTTTCCTTTATTTACTAATGACTGTGGACATAACATGAATGTTGCTGTTGTTGTCTGGAGGTGAGGTTGCATCTATTGCTCAACCTAAATAATACTAACAAAACTTTGAAAAAGAATTGGCCTTGATTTAGAGCATTCTTTTTAATAGTTTTTGGTAAACTACATCTTTGCTATTAGAATAACATGATTTTGCATAACTACTTTTTTGACATAGACAAGTTGGGCATGCATTATGATTCTTTTTATCTGTATTTTGCTGACTTGGTTACAACATATGTATTTTGGATTTTTTGTCTAATGATTAAAAATTGGAATTACTCCTATGTCACAACATAATAAGTATAATAACTCTAGCTCCGAAAAATAAATAAATTATATTAAGAATTTGTCTATTATGAAAATAATTTTAATTTTCAGTTTTACTCAATTTTTAATTGCAAGATTTGTTTTATTTTGCTGTTTGATACATAAGGTTGTGTAATTGGATAAAAGAACTAGGTGGCGGCGCCTTGGATAAGCACACTTAAGTGTTCATCTTGAATAAGAGTTTGAATCCATGCCAGCATTGCCTAATGTCAGGGAGGGTGTATATTAGAATCTATGCCATGCTATGTGATGTCCACTACTATTATATGGGACTTCATACTGAATTAACTATTTTCATAATTATATTATGCCTATAAATGTAGATTGTTTTATTCAAGCAGCTTATTTATCGATTATGCGATAATGGCTAAGGGCGGAAACTTGGCTAGGACACCAGGAAACCTCCTTGCTTCGCTGCAACCAGGAAACCTCCTTTGTCCTCAAATGAACAGATAAACAGACAGTCTCATGTAAATTACAGCACCCATAGACATGATGGACCAAATGGCCTCCTGCACTATACAAATTCTATGGTCCTATGACAATGCAATATATCCTCAGTGCTAAACTGAAACATTGCTGTGTTTCTACAGTGCGCGATCTATCAGTTGTTCACGCCGTCGGGATATTCCGGTCCCACGCCAGCGCACAGGTTTCCTGTTGACAAGGGTGCAGTCCCTGGGAAATCCTATTGACAACAGGGTCAGTAAATCCCACTGGCGGGACTCCACCGCCCCGAAAACCATGTAGCAGGTTGGTCGGTAAATCCCACCCAAAGTCCTGGAGTGGTCTTAAACCCTAAAGCTTCTGATTCAGAAGGGAAAATTCGACTACTTGAGCCAAGCCAATATTTTTTACCCATTTTAGAATATATTTTATGGTAGAGGGGTAGATATAAATGTTTACAGAACGGAATGTCAAACAATTCACTCAGCTTAAACTCACCCACTTTAATACTGGTAGTAACCAGAGTATCCACATGGAGCCCGAGATTGCTGGTTCAGTATTCTACTGCCAGAAATGTGCAGGACAAGAGTTCCAGCTTCTGAGGACAATGACTACTCAAAATCCTGGAGATGGGGCGATTTTAATATTCTAGCCCCGTAACCTACACCTATAAAGTTACAACAGATGTGCCTTCCCCAAGGAAGTATTCAAAGGTTGGAGTGACACCTAGGTAACAGAATTCTTCTGGATAGAATTATGAGGGAACCTGTGAATCTCCCCAGACACCAAAACCAGGATAACAAATTGTACTTGTAAAGTGTCTTTAATATAATGAAATGTTCCTGGGTGCTGAGCATTAAATTATAAAACAAACCTTTACACCGAGCACATAAGATACAAGGGCAGGTGATTAAAAACTTTGGTCAAGCAGGTAAGTTTTATGTGGTCTCAAAGGAGGAAAGAGGTAGAGGGAAACCCATCAAACTCATGCTGCTGAAGGCACAGTCACCAATTGTGGAATCATTAAAATCGGGATGCACGAGGCCTGTATCTTGCAGATGGAGGAGATTATAGAGAGAGGAGGGGCAAGACCTTGGAGGGATTTGAAAACCAGAATGAGAATTTTAAAATTAAGATGTTGCTTAACCGGGAGCCTCTGTAGGTCAGCATGTACAAGGCTGATGTGTAAGTGAAACTTGGTGCAAGTAAGGAAATGAAATGAAAATCACTTATTGTCACACGGGGAGGCTGGTACGGGAATTGAACCGTGCTGCTGGCCTGCCTTGGTCTGCTTTAAATGCCAGCGATTTAGCCCAGTGTGCTAAACCAGCCCCTGAACACAGGTATCAGAGTTTTGGATGAAGGCGGAATGTGGGAAACAGGGCAGGAGTGTATTAGAATAGTCAAATGTAGAGGTAACAAAGTATGGGTGAGGATTTCAGCAGTAACAGTGCAGAAATCGAGAGAGGTGTTGGTGAGGTAGAGCTGGGTGTTGTCAGCATATATGTGACAAGTAATGCTGTGTTTTCAGATGATGTTGCTGAGTGGCAGCATGTAAATGACAGTTGGCAAGTACTGTGCAGACTAAATCCCAAAGGGAAACTTTGCAAGCTCTCACATTTGTCTGTATGTATTTTTACCATGCGTAGATACTTCTACTGAAGTTAAGAGCCACAAATTCCAGTAACACTGCTGGAGGTTTAAAATATTAAATTAAAATATTTATTAACAAAATAAAAAGTTAAATTAGTCTTGCAGATCATTCCCGTCAAAAGATCCCTATTTAGTTAGACTCACAAATAAACACCCCTTTAGGCAACAGTCCCTTACAGATACTTAATCTATTAGAAAACCCAACATTATTACCACAAGCAAACACAACTTTACTGTTGTAGTAGGGAAGTTATGTCATGGGGCTTCTCTTCCTCTTCCACTCTGCTGTTCAAATTCAAAAGAACTTTAAAACAAAATCCTGCTTTCTGGAACAACAGATGCTTTTTTGGGTTAGCTGAACACTGTTCATTTTCATCAGTCACAGTTCTGTCCCAGCATAGTGCTCCAGGAAGTCTTGCATGACTTCCCAACACCGTTCCCAACATATTTTTAATTTAGTTTCTTTCATCTTTTACCACTGTCCTTATTCTCCTTTGAAATGTACCTTTCCCAGAATATAAAAATCTTACATGTTCTTCTTATGGCCACCACTTTTGAGTAAAATAAAATTTAATGAGCTTGCCTTATTTGTTTGATCTCTTCCAAGTTGTAAACCTTCTTAACATCCCTTTGAAATTTAACAACTGAACACAACAAACCTTCTTTATCTCCAAATGCAAATTTCTACCCATGTTGTGTTTTCTTGTAGACAATTCAATTTGGCCATTTTATACATCAAATGCCCACCTGTCTTTCACACTAGCCCCTTTGATGTCCTCTATTAAGTCCCAAGTTTAATTAAATTAGTCTCACACAGTCACACACAAACTGCCTCCAAAAGCCTGCTTCATAGAATACCACAGTAGACTCCAAAAATATTTAAAAGATAATATTTTCTTCACGGAGGTAGGCGAGGACCAAGAGTAGATTATTTGGAGGGGGGGGGGGGCGCGCATCTGATGTAACTGCAGGAGTGAGATGAAAGCCATTTCAATCGATTCTCAAGCTATGATTAGATAGATCAGAATAGAACCAGTGAAGTGCAGTGCCATCCAACTGAACAAGGTGGAGCGTGCTGGAGGAGGATGCTGTGATCAACGTCCGAAGACTGCAGACAGGCTGAGAAGGATGAAGGGATTAGTTTAGCTTTATAACATGTAATTTTGCCTTGAAGAACTGGTTTGGTACTGTGGCAGGGCCAGAAACCTTATTATAGGGATTCAAACAGGGGCATCCCACATGCAGGTTGCTATGCATATAGATATGTGAGAGGAAACAAAATGGGGCAGGAATTTGTCAAATTGAATGTTAATGCCAAATTCCTGCCGCTACCTACCTTCAGACGATCAGCCTGAATTGAACCATGTGAGGAATTGTGGTCTTGTTCTCGTAAAAGAAAATGTAAATAATGATTGTAGACATAGCAATAAGGCCTGAACATATATATTTCTTTGTCGTCTATATTTGATGAAGGAGCTGCGCTCCAAAAGCTAGTGAGAACCTGTTGGACTTTAACCTGGTGTAAGACTTCTTACTGTGCCCACCCTAGTCCAACGCCGGCATCTCCACATCACAGAATAAAGAGTTTAATCATTTGTTCCTTTTGTTTATACAATGGATATTAATGGAACCAAGCAGCAACTTGATGTGGTTCTGCAAACTGATATTTGGTATTTTTTAAAAATACGTAAACAAGTAGTTTATCTTTTACGTCTAAGGTTTCAGCAGCTCGAGAAGAAGTACCTGGCCGTCGAGGTTTCCCTGGTTATATGTATACAGATCTGGCTACCATCTATGAACGAGCTGGACGGATTGAGGGCAGAAATGGATCCATCACGCAGATTCCTATCCTTACTATGCCTAATGATGGTGAGCAAACGGATGTATTTTGATCTATGAAAGTAAGAGTGAAAAAGAGCAAACACACTTTTATAGCAGCGAAGTATAAAACGATGCAGTGAAGAAGCAGTATAAACTATTTGATGTTATTCTGAAGTAACTGCAGGAAAAGAGAACTCTGTTTAGTGGGCGGCACGGTAGCACAGTGGTTAGCAACGCTGCCTCACAGTGCCAAGGACCCGGGTTTGAATCTGGCCTTGGTTGACTGTGTGGAGTTTGCACCTTCTCCCTGTGTCTGCGTGGGTTTCCTCTGGGTGCTCCAGTTTTCTCCCACAGTCCAAAGATGCGCAGGTTAGGTGGATTGGCCATGCTAAATTGTTCCTTCGTGTCCAAAGCTCTGTTGTGGAGATGGGGTATATGTTGGGTGCCCTTTCAGAGGGTAGATGCACTATCGATGGGCTGAATGACCTCCTGTACTGTAGGAATTCTATGGTTTAGACATACAATTTTAAAAGTGGCAGGCCAAATCAATCATCTGTCTGCTGATTCCATTTTATTTGGAGTTGCCACAATGCTGGTAGATTATCCTTCTCCTTCTCTTGTCTGTCACCCATTCCTCTTCCAATCCCACTGCCTCACCACTGCAACTCCTTCTGTCTGTCCCATCTCCATCATTCACCTCATCAAATTTCCTCTCAGGAACACAGATGACTACCAATTAATTCTCTCTTCGGTTACTTGCTTTGTTGAACCATAGAATATCTATAATGAGAAAGGAGGCCATTTGGCCCATTGAGTCTGCACCGACCCTCTGAAAGAGCACCCTACCTATATCCACTTCCTCGCCCTATCTTCACTTTTCCCTGCCCCCCTCCCTCCCTCTACTCCTGCTCTGGTTCCTGATTTTGTCCTTTCCACACATCCATAACAGCACCTGCATCTCTTTTCAGTCATTGTTCCTCTTCTTGATGCTACCAAAGCCTCTGCAATATGTTGCAAGACTGATCCCTCAACCGTCTTGTAGGTTTTAAAAAATTAATTCAAGGAATGTGGGCTTTGCTGGCTAGGCCATCATTCATTCTCTATCATTAATTGCCCTTGGGAAGGTGGTGGTGAGCTACCTTCTTGAACCACTTCTGTCCATATGGTGTAGGGACACCTACAGTGCTGTTAGGGAGGAAGGTTCAGGATTTTGACCCAGCAACAATGAAGGTACGGCAACATATTTCCAAGTCAAGACTGTGTGTTGCTTGGAGGGGAATCTGCAGGCATTGGTGTTCCCATGTCCTTGTCCTTCTAGATGGTAGTGGTATTGAAAGGCATTGTCTAAGGAGGCTTGGTGAGTTCCTGCAGTGTATTTTTGAGATGGTGCACATGGCTACCACAGTGTATCAGTGGTGGAGGTGTGTATGTTTTTGTGGAAGGGATGCCAATCAAATGGGCTGCTTTATCCTGGATGGTGTCAATCTTCTTGGGTGTTGTTGGAACTGCACTCATCCAGGCAAGAGGAAAGTATTCCATCACACTCTTAACTTGTGCCTTGTAGATGGTGGATGGGTTTTGGGGAGTCAGGAGGTGAGTTACTCACTGCAGGATTCCCAGCCTCTGACCTCTTGTTAGCTACAGTATTTTTATAGCTAGTCCAATTGAATTTCTGGTCAATGGTAACCCCCAAGATGTTTATAGTGGGAGATTCAGTAATGATAATGTATTGAATGTCATGGGGCAATGGTTAGAGTATGTCTTGTAGGAGATGATCATTGCCTGGCACTTGTGTGGCACGATTGTTACTTGCCACTTGTCAGCCCAAGTCTGGATATTGTCCAGGTCTTGTTGCATTTGGACATGAACTGCTCAGTACCTGAGGAGTCACAGATGGTGCTGAACATTGTGCAATTTGTAGCAAACATCCCAGCTTCTGACCTTATGATAGAAAGACGGCCATTGATGAAACAGCTGAAGATGGTTGGACCTTGAACACTCCCCTGAGGAATTCCTGCAGTGATGTCCTGGAGCTGAGACGACTGACCTCCAACAACCATAACCATCTTCCTCTGTGCTACATATGAGGCCCATTTATTCCAGTTTTGCTCTGGTTCCTTGATGCTACACTTGGTCAAGTACAGTCTTGATATTAAAGGCACTCACTCTCACCTCACATCTGGAGTTTAGCTCTTCTGTCCATTCCTTTTGATTTCAGCGATACCTTTCTATCACAATACTCCACTGTACTTCTTCCAATTGCACCACCTACAGCTAATCCTTTGCCAAATTATGACAGCATAAATCAATATGGCTGTTTAAAAATCAGATGGAATCCTGAGCATTAGAAATATAGGCCTAGAGTACAAAACAGGCAGTTGTGCTGCATAATTCACGGATAAGTCCTTGGGTGGAATTCGTTCAATTTTGGGCATCGCCCCTTATGAAGGATGTCAAGGCCTCAAGAGGGTGTAGAGAAGATTTACCAATGTCATAGACTTCAGTTAAGTGGAGAAATTAGAGAAGTTGTAATTATTTTCCTTGTGTCATGTGAGAGTAGCTTTAAGAAATAGGTGTTTATAAATGGGTGTGTATATAAATATCTGTAGTGAGAGTACCTTTGAGAAATGGGTGTTACTGCAGTGATGTCAGATTTGGGTTGTTTAGCAGTTATTGTGAACATGGTACACTTGTAGAAACCCAGTTACACCTGATTCAACTTTTTCAAGGATTTTTACATCTAAACTAACAGTGTAAAAGTGAAATCACCAACTGATTGCTCAAGGTTTGCAGTCTGGAAAGACCTCAACAGCATATCCTCTAGAGAAGTGCTAAGTTACTGGCCGCATCTACTGGATTTCCACGCATGAGCAGACTCCTGAAGTTCTCAGTTTGAGTGGAGTAATGATGACTATAAGACCATAAGACATAAATTAGGCCAGTCAGCCCATCGAGTCTGCTCCACCATTCAATCATGACTGATATTTTTCTCCTCCATTCTCCTGCCTCCTCCCCATAACCGCTGATCCCCTCCTTAATCAAGAACCTATCTCTGTCTTCAGGACACAGTGATTTGGCCTCTACGGCCTTCTGCGGCAAAGATTTCCACAGATTCACACCCTCTGGCTGAAGATATTCCTCTTCATTTATGTTTTAAAGGATCGTCTCTTTACTCTGTGATTGTGTCCTCTGCTTCTAGTTTTTAGACTACTGACAGCTTTGCCGTCATACCACTGCAAAATCTTGGCCACTTTACCATTTCTATTAATTTGAAGTGTGCATATTAATTGTGGGTCGTAATAAAAATTTATTATAATTTCTCTTTTCTTGTAGACATTACTCACCCTATTCCTGACTTAACTGGATACATCACAGAAGGTCAGGTCTACGTTGATCGTCAATTACATAATAGACAGGTAGGATGCACAGAAATGAGGTACCTTTTTAAAAGTGGGTTTGCAAGTAATGCTTAAATTTGGGAAATTTAATTTTAAGGATGTTAAATTGATGGATCCATGCATTTAGAAGCTTCCAATGTTTATGGTTTTGTGTAGATAGGTGCAAAAAAGTATTTCAGATGCACAATTCAAATTACGCTTCTTCTAAAGTGTTTTGTGCAAATGACCAGCTAAGACCTGCATTTAAATTGATACTTTTGCATCTAGCACAATGAGTATGCACAAGTAGCAATTTATGCTCAACTTCTAAATATTTAATTCCGACGGTGCAAAATTCTCTTCAGGCGATGTGATGTTTCCATTTGCAAGTGAGATAAGAACTAGGGGTCACTAAATGAAGATGATCACTGATTAATTTATTATGGAACTCGAGAAAAAAATTGGGTTTACCCAAAGAGTGGTTAGAAATTGGAGCTTGCTGCTGTAGGGAGTAGGTGATGCAAATAACTTGCATGCATTTAAATGGAAGTTGGATAAGCAGAACAGGAAGAAAAGAATAGTTGATGGGGTTAGAATAAGAAGTGTGAGAGAAGGCTGGTTTGGATCATAAACACTTGTTGTACTGAATGTTTCTGCATCAATATATTGAACCAGATACCTGGACGCACAAGGAAGCAATTGTTCAAGTCAAAGCTGAAGAAATATGAAGTTTATAGATTTATGCTTTAGGACTGCCTCTTTAAGCTAAAATGGAGAAATTACCAGTGAATTCTGCCTGATAAGTCTGGTTCACTTGGTTGCTATGGTGGCACAAATGAACTCACTGGGAAGAAGGTGCAAGATGCTTACACCTGGAGACAATGGGGATAGCAGCCTGTAGACAACGGAGAGAGCAGCTATGCTATCTTTTGGAAGACGGTTTCACAGGGAGGTGTTAGAATGTCTTTTTAATTCCAAGGTAGGGTGGAGTTGGGGGGCCAGAAAATAGGTCATTTGCATTTCTACCTGGATACATGACCCATGAGAGTCATATTTTTATTCTCTGGGAAAGTCAATTTAAAAAGTTGTTTTTGTATTAGGCTGCACATTTTCTGAGATATTCCTGAAAGTCTTTGTCACGAGTTTGTTTGCAGCCATCTGAGAGATAAAGAGTAGGAGATAGAGGCAGCCAATTCTACACCTAAAGCAGCAAAAACGTGTGACTGTACTGGTCATCACATTGGTCAGAAGGTGGGAGGAGCTGGCACTCAGATTGAAGAGAGCAAATATATGAGAATGTAAAGGAAACTGAAAGATTTGTCCAGTTTGGGCTGGAGGGAAGGAATTTCCAGTGTAACCCTCCTTATGAAAGTCAGTTCTGGGATTAGGTGTTACCTGGCTGAGAAAGGAAGCAGACCATCAGGAATGGAGAATAGCTTTGGACTGGTTTCGGGGAATAAAGTGTCTATTTAAGGGATTATGTGAAGTATAACCGTGGCGAGGGCTTGTCAGTCGAGTTAAAACTAAATGAGGAATTTATTTTCTATAGTTTAGAATATAAGTTGCATACTGAATAGTTTTTAGACAAAAAACTTAAATCCTGATGTGTGATCCTTTAAGTTGGTCAATGGAAATTTAAAAATCTTTTTTAAAAGTTCTGTCTCTATGGGGATCGTAATGTTATTGTAAGCTCTTAAAAGATGTCTGAGATTCTAGTTTGAGAACACTTCTTTGTTTCCATATTTTGTTGTAGAATATGTCATGTGACTCCTATTGTTACCTATGACAAAATGCTTGTCCTCTTACAATTTCTGCATTGACCAACTAGCAGTATTTCCCATGTACAGTATTTTTTAATATATATTTATGAAAGAAAATATTTACAAACTTCCATCTGCTATGTTACAGATCTATCCACCTATTAATGTTTTACCATCTCTATCGCGATTAATGAAGTCAGCCATTGGGGAAGGTATGACACGGAAAGATCATCCTGAAGTGTCTAACCAGCTGGTAAGGTTTTTAAGCTGTTAATAAATACCTGAAATCAAGGGTTTCAAAATTGAGATGTATCTTATAGAACATACAGTGCAGAAGGAGGCCATTCGGCCCAACGAGTCTGCACCGACCCACTTAAGCCCTCACTTCCACTCTATCCCCGTAACCCAATAACCCCTCCTAACCTTTTGGTCACTAAGGGTAATTTATCATGGCCAATCCACCTAACCTGCACGTCTTTGGACTGTGGGAGGAAACCGGCGCACCTGGGGGAAACCCACGCAAACACGGGGAGAATGTGCAGACTCCGCACAGACAGTGACCCAGCAGGGTATTGAACCTGGAGCTGTGAAGCCACAGTGCTAGCCACTTGTGCTACCGTGCTGCCCATAACTGAACAGATACTTTATCCTGATACCTTTTGAGCTGCTCAAATGGCAGAACAGGAGTAAAATTTGTAATTTTAAGTTATACAATTCTTAATACAGTTAAAGAGATCACACATTTTGGTAGTGATTCTATTTTATAGATAACAGTGGTTAGCACTGCTGCATCGCAGCATCAGGGACCCAGGTACAATTCCGACCTTGGGTGACTGACTCTGTGGAGTTTGTACACTCTCTCCATCTGCATGGGTTTTCTCCGGATGCTCCGGTTTCCTCCCACAGTCCAAAGATGTGCGGGTTAGGTGGATTGGCCATGCTTCAAAATTGCTCTTTGTGTCCAAGGATATACAGGTTAGTTGAGGTTGCAGGGAGTGGACGGGGGAGTGGGCCTAGGTTGGGTGTTCTTTCAGAGGGTTGGTGCAGACTCGGGCCAAATGGCCTCCTTCTGCACTAGGGATTCAATGAGTAGTTCACTGACAGGTTCACCAGTAACAATACCATCTTTCACTTCTGGGACCGGCGATGTGCTAGTAAAGAAAAAAAGTAGTTTAACCAATCTTGACCTAATTTGTAGTGGATGAAAGTCACTGCCTCAAATATAAATGGTAAGTAGAAGACGTATATACTTGTTGGCTGAGTAGCCTGTCACAGTACTTCCCACTTCCATTGTTACATAAATGGAACTGCTTCTTCAGGACATGTATCACCACAACAAGGATAAAGTTTGCTCAAAATAATACATGATTTTTTTTTCCATGTGAAGTGTTTCAAGACATTGAAGTTTAAACAAAATGAAATTGACAGTTAAAACGTAACATATCTAGATTTGTATCTTCTAATAATTAGTTTATTCTTGTATCTTAACCAACCAGTGTCAATTTCACATTACTGAATAAATTGTGAAATCTTCTGTTTGCACAGTATGCTTGCTATGCGATTGGCAAAGATGTCCAAGCCATGAAAGCTGTGGTTGGTGAGGAAGCTCTCACGCCTGATGACCTCTTATATTTAGAATTTCTGCAGAAATTTGAGAAGAATTTCATTGCACAAGGTATGTTTATGTCTCACAAACACACAATAAACAAGCCTGAAAAGATTAAATTAACCCAAGATAATTTGGACTGTGTAGCTTTATTTGGCCAAGCTTTTCTAATACAGGAGCCCCTAGCCCTGAACTTAACCTTTGCTTTAATTTCTCTCCCCTTTTTTTTCCTGCACTTTCTCTAATGCTTTCACATTTTTCCTGAACTATGGTACCCAGAACTGGATTTAATGCTGCAGTTGAGGCCACACCATTATTATCTACAGCTTTAACATAACTTACTACTTTTATACTCAATGGCCCTATAAAAGTCGAATGCTTTATTAATCCTTCAACCTGTCCTGCCACTTTCAATGATTTATACACATATGTACCCAGGTCCCATTTCTCCCACATACCCTTCGAATTGAATTATTTTATAATGACCTCAATCATCCAGTCTCCATATTTTAGGAGTCCAGAGATAACCCTGGAAGATGCATATCGGTACAATGGCACATTGGTTAGCACAGTTGCATCAGAGCATGAGGGTCCCAGGTACGATTCCCTACTTAGGTCACTGAATGTGCGGAGTCTACACGTTCTCCCCATGCCTGCGTGGGTTTCCTCCGGGTGCTCCGGTTTCCTCCCACAGTCCAAAGATGTGCGGGTTAGGTGGATTGGCCATGCTAATTTGTCCTTAGTGTCCAAAAATCGTACGGTGGGGTTACTGGGTTATGGGGATAGGATGGAGCTGTGGGCTTAATAAGGGTGCCCTTTCCAAGGGCAGGTGCACACTCAATGGGCCGAATGGCCTCCTTCAGCACTGTAAATTGATTCTACGATCAAGACGCTGCAGAGATCCTGACGTGCGGGCCTATGTGGGAGTTGCCTGAGAAGTTTAAACTTCCAATGGGCTACACCCCAGGACCTTCTGCAAATGTCTCTGAGCTAGAGCTGAAGATTTCAGACAGGTTTGTGGTACTTATGTAGTTACCCAGGAAATGATTAACAGCTGGGTACGTCCATAACTGACACCAACCCTCACCATCACCCACCTACGTCCCCAGACCTAACTCAATTTAAATACTCAATGCCCAACTACCACCTGACTGAAACCCCACATACCCCAACCAACTGCTTTCCAACTTGCATAATAGATCCTGAAACCTGACCTGGCTCATCATCCAGACCCCCGACCACAAACCAACATAACTACGGGTCAGTCTCAACGACCCACTCTTGGCATCCACCCCAAAAGTAGTGAGCTGATGCCACCCACCCCCAACTTCTGGAGCAAGCCAGCTCATGCAAGTTCACCCACCCTGAGCAAGCGACTTGCAATCCCCACCCCAGAGCTGACTCCCAACCAACCCCCGAAGCAAGCTGACCCACATCCCACCCCAGAACAGACAGTTTCTTCCCCCCCCCCCCCCCCCCCCCCCAGAGCCGAGCCGGCTCTCACGCGGCCTCCAAAGCCGAGCTGGCTGTCTCATGCGGCCCCCAGAGCCGAGCCGGCTGTCTCTCACACACACACACACACAGACACACCCCGCACCCCCAGAAACGAGCTGATTCACACCCCTCTTGTTCCAGAGCCGAGCTGTCTCTTTCGTTGCTGAGCTCTCGCTTCTTTGTCTGCTGGAATCTGATGATTCCAGAAGAATTGTGCAGCAGTATTGGGCCAGTCAACATTGACATGGACGCTGCTTGGGGGATTTGGCCCGTTGTCTCTCCACATTGTTCCTACCTAAATGAATTGCACCACAGTTCTCACCATTCAATTTCATGTGCGACTTTTCCACACATTCAATCAACCTGTGTCCTTTTGAATTTCTACGCTACCTTCTCACAGTTGACAATTTGTGCCCTGTGCACTAAAGTGACATCATTCACATCTTTCAGAAAGACCGTGGGTCCCAAAACTGACCCCTGGGGAGCTCCACTATAAATCTTCCTCCAGTCTGAAACCTGTCAATTAATCATTACTCTGTTGTTCCTGATTCTTTTAATCCATGAGCAAAACTTTGCCCTCCTGTCTCTTGTGTGTCACTTTGGAAGTCCCTGGGCATCACATCAACCATTTTTCTGTTATCAACCCACGTTACCTCATCAAAATGCTCCGGTAAGTTGGTTAAACAAGGTTGAGCCTTCAATTCATGCTGGCTTTCCTCAATTGGTCCATGTTTGTCCCAGTGACAATTTTGTCCTGAACTATTGTTTCCAGAAGTTTCCTCACCACCAAGGTTAAACTGACTGATCTGTGGTTGCTGGGCTTATCATTACACCCTTTGTTGAACAAAGGTGTAGTACAATTTTCCAGTATTCCTTAGACTCAGATTGTGCCAGAAGACTGGAAAATGATGGTCTCTGTCTCCATAATTTCCACTCTCACTTCCTTCAGTAACCTCGGATGCATCCCATTTGGTCCTGGTGACTTATGAACATAATTTGTTTTGTTTTAAGTGATATTTGTAATCTTTACCACTTTGATCTGTTTTATTTTTTTTTATTTTGAAAAGCATATAAACTACTGTCTAAAAACTGGAACATTTGTTCTGTTTTTCGCAGGTCCATATGAAAACAGGACCGTATTTGAAACTTTGGATATTGGCTGGCAGTTGCTCCGAATATTCCCCAAGGAGATGCTGAAACGTATCCCTCAAAGTACACTGGCAGAATTCTACCCAAGAGATGCTGCGAAACATCAGTGAACTTCCAGATTCAAGAGTGGATTTTTTTTTTTTTTTTTCAAGCTTCATAAAGAGTTAATTTAGTATTGAAGCATTCTATACTTAACACACTCCAGAAACTGTTTATATCGATCCATGTTTTTGTATTGTAAAGATAGAAAGATATACAGATCAAAGTATTATATTGGAATCCACAAAATATTATTTGAAAAAAAATATTTCTGTGAGCAGGCGGTGACAATTGGAGAAATGTGTTTACAGCAATTAAAATCATTTGTTTACATTCTCTACCAGTGTGTGAATAAAACAATTAGATTTATTATCTGCACCCATTAGGTACGAGATGGTTTAACGGAACAAAAGGACAAACATTTTCATCTTAAAAGTAAAACCAAGAAACTGGATATTTAAAGATTTCATGTAACCAGTTATCAAGCCTAATTTATCTTAATTGGGGAATTGCTAGAATTTTCAGAATTAGGAAATGTCATTCTATTCTCGTACAACTTATTCCCAAGCACATAAAGAAATCAGCAATTGTGTTTAAAATATGTTTGCCGACATAAATGGTGTTGTTCAAAAGTAATAACTGGAAAATATTTTGATATAAAGCACTGTATAAATATTTTGGTCAATTATGGAGAAAATTTATGAATTCAAACAAGTAGATCTGCTTTAACTATGTCCTGCATTTTCTAATGTTCTAAACATAAGAAATTAGGTCGCTTAAACTTCTGTATTTATGGTTATAATAGTGTTTAAAAATAGTGAATAAAATATATGCTATGGAGATGCATTCCACCTGCCTACAATTAAGTGGAATAGTGTAAGGGTGATTAACTTTAATCAAGATTTTTGTCTACTAATTTTGACCTTTGTAGAAAGACCAGTTAATCTGAGTATCAAATTTTTGATCTGTTTACATTAGACACGATAAATGTTTCACTTGAGTTTTCATTCCTTCTCACTAATTGTTATTTTCAAAACAGCTTTTACTTATTGACTCTCATCTATAAATGTATCACACTACTGATTATTTCCATATAAACTTTTTGTTTTGGAAGTTAGCTTGTAGAGGACTGAATGTGTGTATGCTGTTGTTTTCCATATATTTGTGCAATCAAAATTGACCTGAAATAAAGTTATAAATGGAAAAGCTAGACTTGTAAATGCTTATAATAATCTTTATTAGTGTTGCAAGTAATCTCATCAGAAAATGTAAAATTTTGCTATAGTGCAATACTTTTTGCAGTAGGTACAATATAAAACACTGAAAAAATTTACTACTGTTGTTCAAGATTGTTACTTCTGAACATAATGACATTCTGTTTTGGAGCACCGAGGTTTAGATTGATATTTATTGTCACATATACCGAAATACAGTGAAAAGTATTTTTCTGCGACCAAGAGAGCGTACACCGTATGTACATTGTAAACAAAAGAATAATCAACAGCGTACATTGACAAATGGTAAACAACAAATAGTGATTGGTTAACAGTGCGGAACAAGGGCCAAACAAACCAATACGTGAGCAAGAGTAGCATAGGCGTCGTGAATAGTGTTCTTGCAGGGAACAGATCAGTCCGAGGGTGAGTCGTTGATGAGTCTTGTAGCTGTGGGGAAGAAGCTGTTCCTACGTCTGGATATGCAGGTTTTCAGACTTCTGTATCTTCTGCCTGATGGAAGGGTCTGGAAGAGGGAAAAGCCTGAGTGTGAGGGGTCTCTGACCATGCTGTCTGCCTTCCTGAGGCAGTGGGATGTGTAGACAGAATCAATGGGAGGGTGGCAAGCTTGATGCATTGGGCTGAGTTCACCACACTCTGCAGTCTCTTGTGATCTTGGGCAGAGCATTTGCCATACCAAACTATGATGCAGCCGGATAGGATGCGGTCTATGGCACATCTGTAAAAGTTTGAGAGAGTCAATGCAAACATGCCAAATTTCTTTAGCTTCCGTAGGAAGTAGAGACGTTGGGCTTTCTTGACTGTTGCATCAACTTGAGTGGACCAGGACAGACTGCTGGTGATGGTGACCCCAACCTTAAAAGCTATCAACCATCTCAACTTCGGAGCCATTGATGTAGATTGGGGAGGGGGGGGGGGGGGGGGGGGGGGTCGTCATGCTACGCTTCCTGAAGTCTATGATCAGTTCCTTGGTCTTTCCAACATTTAGAGAGAGGTTTTCGGTACACCATGCAACCAAGTGATCTATCTGCCTTCTGTAGTCTGATTTGCTATTGTTTGAGATATGATCCACCATGTTGTATCATCTACAAACTTATAGATTGCATTGGAGTTAAATCTTGCCACGCAGTCATATGTATATGACGTACAGAAAAGGACTGAGCACAGTGTTACGGGGCCCCCGTGTTGAGGACTATTGTAGTTACCTATTCTGACAGATTGAGATTAAATCTAAAATTGGATTTAAATTTGCCTTTGCACTGTTGGTCAGGGTATTCGACCGCTTAAAATACAATCACTGAGTCTTCAGACTATTTCTATGCCACTGCTGGTTACATTTTAGAGTAAATTAATTTGTGTTTAAGGGATACTAAGAGTAAATTAATTTGTGTTTAAGGCATATTGAGTTTGCTTTTGTTTTCATAGGTAACTTTGGTTTAAATACTGTTTGAAAGATTTCCATGTCACATACATAATGTTTGAACTTAGTCTGTATTGATGTTTTAAAGATGCAGCATTGTGCATTTTGAGCTTGCTTGTCTGGAACACTAATCATACAAAGGTGATTCAAGAATAGCTTATGAATGGAGGCAACAACCTAACAGACCATGAAGGAGACACTTCCCTAAATGGAGTGAATGCAAATAAAGCAAAGTAATGGGCTATGGACCAGTATATAAAAGACAATGAGGCAGATGTATGAAAAGACAACATGGTTCAGAGGATTTGGTGTATTTTTTTATAAACGCAGTGTTGTTATGCCATAGATTTAAGGTAAGGGGCAGGAGGTTTAGAGGGGATGTGAGGGGGAACCTTTTTACTCAGAAAGCAGTGGGAGTTTGGAATTCACACTTGTGATCCCAGGGCATACAAGGCTATCCCAGGGCCAAGTGCTGGAAAATGGGATCAGAAGAGTTAGGTGGTTGTGTTTGATCGGTGTGGATGTGTTGGGCCGAAGAGCCTTTTCTGTGTTGAATATCACGATAAACAGCATATCCTTTGACTCACTGGGGATTGATGATGTGGAGATACCAGCGTTGGACTGGGGTGAGCACAGTAAGAAGTCTTCCAACACCAGGTTAAAGCCCAACGGATTTGTTTCAAACGCTAGCTTTCGGAGCACTGCTCCTTTCTCGGGTGAATCAGAGGCAGGAGCAGTGCTCTGAAAGCTAGTATTTGAAACACACCTGTTGGACTTTAACCTGGTGTTGTAAGACTTCTTACTGTGCTCACTGGGGATTGATCTGGGATTCCTTGTATTGTCTGCTTTTTGAGGCCTTGGGCATCACAATTGGGCACCTATTCCCAGCACCCACATACCCTTAAATACACAAGAAAAGGGAAAACATCAAGGCCAAGAATTGAGGATGGCTAGAGCTAGATTTTTGAAGAACTGAATGGCTCCTGGAGGAATTTTAAGCTAACACAACCAGATTTCTGTGTTGGAGTCCCACAATCTCATGAGTAATCAAAAGATATGTGTTGAATTACCAATTGGTCCAACAAACATTTGTCAGCTGGGTGGAGATGTTAGAATTGCTTCCAAAGCTGATGGCCAGCTATGAGCAGAATTGCCATGTCACAATTGTTTAAGCTTCCCAAATTTAAAAATGTTGTTTTCAATGGCTGTTGGTCCTACTTTGTGCGATATCTCACCCATTCAGCAATATCTGATTGTCACTGGTTTAAAGCATTTTATTCTGATCCTGCAACTGTTTCACTGAATTAGTTTGGATGAAGAAATGCTGATCTCATTATTTCAGAATGCAAACTCCACCATCATACTCTCAGCCAACTCGCAATGTTAATTTATTAAATAATGGTAAGAAAATCAATTCATAAGTTAACCTTATTCAGAGTTGGAGACTTCCGGGCGGGAGGCAGCCACACATTGGAGAGCTCCCGTTCGGGAACGGCATTTTAGGGGATTAACGCCCGGTCCCAGGGGTTACAGAGGTGGCAAAAGCAGGGACAGTGAAGAGAAATATCAAAAACAAGTTAAAAAGCGGCTGTGAAAAAAGCAGCTAAAAGTCCGTCAGGGAGTTGAAAGGTCACCGTGGGGGCGGCAAGGAAAGTGGAGGCTGGGGCACCAGGGGAAGCAGCATTGTCCACAGCTGAAGAAATTACTAAGGTGATGGCTGCGGAACTCGAAAGGTAGTTCACAAAGCACATGGAGGCGAGGAAGGAGATGGGGACGGTATTGAGAGTGCTGGTGGAGGAGGCGATTGCCCCGGTGAGGGCGGCGGTGCGGGAGCAAGGTGAGACAAGGAAGTGGAAGAGACGTTATTGCAGCACAGTTATCAAATTACCTCAATGGGGAAGGAGATGCAGAAGGTGATAGAGATCAACAAGGATCTGCAAGCCAAAATGGATGACTTGGAAAACCGAACCAGTCGACAGAATCTGAGGATTATGGGTCTTCCCGAAGGAGTGGAAGGCCCGAGGCTGACTGAGTATTTTGCCATGATGTTGGCGAAGCTATTGGGGGAGGGGGATGGCCCCTCCTGATATGAACTGGATCGGGCTCACCGGCCGTGGAGGACTATACCAAAGGCGAGTGAGCCGCTGAGAGTAGTAACTTTGTGTTTTTGTAGGTACAGCGTGAAGGAGAAGGTCCTGTTCTGGGCAAAGCAGAAGCAGGTGGTGCAGTGGGTTGGAGCTGGTGTACGCATAAATCAGGACTACACGGTGGAGCTGGCGAGGAGGCGACCTGCCTTTAGCCGGGTGAAGAAGGCACTGTACATCAGCAAGGTGCAGTGCGGCATAGTATATCCAGCTAAGTTGAGGGTGACCTACAAATCCAAATGCAGAAGCAGCAGAGGAGTTTGCGAAGGCAGAAGGACTGTGGCTGCATTGAGAAGTGGACATGTACCAATGTAGCCTCATGTAACTGTACTTTTTCACTGCAGTTGGTGTATGTGCTAAATGAGCTAATGTTGTATGTACTTGGACAAGGGAAGAAGGGACTTTCGTTTGCAATGATGGTTCTTTGGGACCTGGGTATGTTTGCGGGGTCTGTGTGCTAAAGGGGAGTTGGATTTCCTGGGACCGGGCAAGGGGGAAAGAGACCCGGGTGGGGGCCGCCACACTGGCCGGTTTAAGCCAGCCAGTAAACGGGAGTGAGGTGGGGGGAGGGGCTGCGGACATCAGAGCCCGGCAGAACAGGGCCTGATGAATCTAGCCGGGGTGGAAAGTTGGGGGGAGGAGTTAGGGAGGGAGGGCTTGCAATGTGTGGGTCTCATGTACGGTACTCTTTCGTGGATTGGATGGCATCGAATGTTAGCGGGAGGGAGAGGGACTCATGAGGTCAACGGTGACCATAGGCGATTACTGATTCAATTTTTCTTTTTCAGTGTTTTTTTCTCTCCTTTGATTGTCCTGCCATGGGAGGGAGGATTTGTTTTATTTGATGCTTATATTGTCAGGTGGGCCGCTGTTTGGGACGGTGGGAGGATGGGATCGTTGTTGTTGATAAGGGAATTGACTTTGTATTTGTTACCGTTTACTGCTTGTGGGTGGGGTGTAAATTTTGACGAAAATGGAGAATAAAAATATTTTTTTAAAAACCTTATTCAGAGTTTTAGTTCACTAAACATAAAGTACTTACAAACCTCTGAACTTAATTCTGGGTGTAGTAGCAGCCTAGAATGCAAAAGCAAGGATATTGCACTAAATGTTTAGAAATCACTGGTTAGGCATCAGTTGAAGTGTTGCAGTCAATTCTAGGACAGCACACTTTAGGAAGGATATCAAGACTGTGGAGAGAATTCAGAGAAGATTTACTAGAATGGTACCAGAGATGTCAAACTCCAGTCATATAGAGACTAGAGAAAGTGAGAGTGTGCTCCTTCGAGCAAGAAGGCGGTGGAGAGATGCAAGAGAGGTTTTCAAAAATTTGCAAGTGTTTTGGTAGCTAATAAGGCAGTACTGTTTACACTGGCAGGAAGACTGGCAGCCAGGAGATTAATTTTGAGATAATGTACAAAAGAGCCAGAGGGAAGCTGCGAATTGTGTTACAAGTGTGCAGCAAGTTGCGATGATTTCTAATGCACTGCAACAACAACCTATATTTATATAGCATCTTTAATATAACACATCCCACAGCACTTCACGAGCAGTAAAAACAAAATATGGCACCCAGACACAAAGATGTTTGATCAGATGGCCAAAGAGGTGGATTTTAGTGGGGTATCTCAAAAAGAGGAAAGTGGGTCAAAGAGGTTAAGAGGTGAAATTCCAGAGTTTGGGACTGAGGCAGCTGAAGACATGGCAGAATGACTAAATTTGGGGATGCTCAAGAGGCCAGAATTAGATGTTGCAGCTTTATTAGTGGCAGCACGGTAGCATTGTGGATAGCACAATCGCTTCACAGCTCCAGGGTCCCAGGTTCGATTCCGGCTTGGGTCACTGTCTGTGTGGAATCTGCACATTCTCCCCGTGTGTGCGTGGGTTTCCTCCGGGTGCTCCGGTTTCCTCCCACAGTCCAAAGATGTCCACGTTAGGTGGATTGGACATGATAAATTGCCCTTAGTGTCCAAAATTGCCCTTAGTGTTGGGTGGGGTTACTGGGTTATGGGGATAGGATGGAGGTGTTAACCTTGGGTAGGGTGCTCTTTCCAGGAGCCGGTGCAGACCCGATGGGCCGAATGGCCTCCTTCCGCACTGTAAATTCTCTAGATCTAGTTTGAGGGTTGTGGGACTGGAGGAGGTTGCAGAGAATGAAATTAAATGAATGAAAATCGCTTATTGTCACGAGTAGGCTTCAAATGAAGTTACTGTGAAAAGCCCCTAGTCGCCACATTCCGGCGTCTATTCGGGGAGGCTGTTACGGGAATCGAACCGTGCTGCTGGCCTGCCTGATCTGCTTTCAAAGCCAGCGATTTAGCCCTGTGCTAAACAGCCCCTGTTTAATGGGAGGGGAAAAGCCAAGGAGAGATCCAAAAATAAGGATGGGAATTCTAAAATCGACACGTTGTTTGACCAAGAGGAAATGCAAGTAGGTGATTGGGGATGTGTTGGCAAACAGAACTTGGTGCCAGTTAAGAATTGGGCAGCAGAGTGTTGGATGGATGGCCTCAAGTTTACTGGAGGCAGAATGTGGTTGGTTCGCCAGGAGTGCTTTGGAATAATGAATAGCCTGAAAGGGTAATGGCAACAGATTGACTAGTAATTTTTGGAAGGGAATTGTAGATATACTGGAAATGTTTTTAAAAGTGCAGTGCCATGGAAAAAGCAAGAGTGAGTGGAGGTAAGTCTTTCAATGAGTCCATACAAGCACAAGGGGACTCCTGTAAATATGATTCTACCATTTTGGAAAATTGGGTGCGAGCAGACAGTTCCTGAACTCAAAGTTTTCTGATTGATAGTATTGTCATTCAAAAGAACTATCTGTAACCCGCTATGGGACGGACTGAAGATGTGAAAACTTGAATCCAAATACTTTCTTTACATTTGGGTGCTGATTCATAGATCAAAGAATTTGCAGTGCAGGAGGCCATTCAGCCCATCTATACAGCCCCTGAAAGAGCACCCCACCTAAGCCCACACCGCCACCTTATCCCCGTAACCCAGTAACCCCACCTACTTTTGGGCACTATAGGGCAATTTAGCAGGACAAATCCACCTAACCTGCATATCTTTGGACCATGGGAGGAACCCGGAGGAAACCCACGCAGACGGGGAGAACAAGCAGACTCCGTACAGACAGTGACCCAAGCCAGGAATCCAACCCGGACCCCTGACGTTGTGCAGCAACAGTGCTAACCACTGTGCTACCGTACCACAGAGTTGATCAGCTTAATGAAATATCACAAATTTAAACCCACCATGTGTGCCTCTGTTTTCCATTTTGACACATGGCCGCGGCAATTTGCTCACAATTTTACATCTACTCCACCGAAGTCGTAGCACCAGTTTTGAAACTACGCGATCAGCCTTCACCTCAATTTTAGGAGACTTCACCGCGCTTTGAGGCTTCAGGTGGTTTATCACCAGACAGTATTGCACAATTCTGACCTTTAAAAAGTCTAATCTGTTTTTAAAGTATGCACCAGTGTCTGTGTGTGTGTTCCCAGTGCGGAGGTGGGAACATTTTCCAAAGATTGTCCTTTGAACCCGAGTTTATGGGGAATGAAGAGTGGGTTGCATTTATAGAATTCACTGACATGCCCCACAACGTCGTGGGTCACACTCAGTTCTACTTCCTCGACTAACGAAGGGCTTTAAAGGGAAAAGGGTTACGGTTAGGCTTTACCAGGACTTAAATCAGAAAATGTTGGAAACGTTCAGCAGCCTCTGTGGAGACAGAAGCCTTTGCTTTCGAAGTAGCACAACCCACATGCACTGAACATAACACTTAGATTTAATTGTTAAACACCATCCTGATCTTCCGAGTTCCTTTCGATGAAGCAAGGCTCATTCCTCACTCCTTTGCGGTTTTATATGCAGGGTGTGTTCGAAAGTTACCCAACTGCAGGTACACTTGGAAGGGGGCCAGGGTGAGAGCCAGTGGCGAACCTTTCGACTTCCTCTTAAGCAGTTGCCTTTATCCAGTTGAAATCCGGGTCCCAGCAGAAATGGACACTCCGGAGGAAGAAAAGCACATCGAAAATCTGAAGGACAAACAAGGTGAGAACCCATGTTGGAAGATTGTTCCACCCACATCAGTAAGAGCTGTAAAATTGTTGTAACACCCAGAGCGATGCAAGCTGCGTGAAAAAGTGGAGCCCCCTCACTTGCTTTCAAACAAGGCAGCTTTCAGAGGGATATCTTTTAAAAGCTGATCTGATGCAGTGTCTTTCCAAACGATTGATTCGTGACTTAAGTCAAAACTAAAAGATAGCTTTTGGCTCCTGGCTGCACTTTTCAGAAACGCGGCCAGTTGTCTTGCCCATGTGAAATAATTAAATCTCCATGCAGGCATTTTCATATAAATCTATGAACGGTACGTTTGGGCACAGTAGTTATTTCAATCGCTTTTGAGTAAATCACATTCGGGATCTCAGCCGAAGAGTTGCATCTTATCAATTATATTTGCAATGGAGCTGGATCTTGCATACTTCTGTACATCTTCGTGATAATTACTCATCGACAAGTGTCAAGATCTCACCCCGGGTCATTGCAGTTGTTTTAGTGGTACTTATTAGCAGAAATGTTAGTCACAGTGATGAATGATGCCTTTAGTTTGCCAGTGATGCAGTCACTACTTATAACTTTAGTATCAGCAGTTTGTTAAAAAAACTAATTTTAAATATATATAAATTGAGCAGCATTCCTGCTTTGTAGTGAGACTGTCACTTTAAATAAATGACAGGATTAACAAATTATAGCTGCCTTAATATCAAATGCAGACGCGGTGCTGTATTTCTATGCTGTAAAGTGGCCAATGCAACAGGCCTATTATTGGTTTTTTTTAAAAATTCACTCAGGTGTTGTGGGCATCGCTAGCTGGGCTGACGTTTGTTGCCCATACCTGATTGTCCTTGAACTGAGGGGCTGGTTAGCACAGATCAGAGGGCAGTTAAGAATCAACCACATTGTGTGCATCACTCTCTAGCAAATGCAACATGAGGGGTGATCAGACAAGATTAGAGGGTTGATTTTTCATTCTCTATTGTGGACGGCATGGTGGCACAGTGGCTAGCACTGTCACCTAACAGCCAGGGACCCGGGTTCAATTCTAGCCTCTGGTGATGGTGTGGAGTTCTCCACATGTCTGGGTGGGCTTCCCCCCACAGTCTAAAGATGTGCAGGTTAGGTGGATTGGCCTTGTGGGCGGCACAGTAGCACAGTGGTTGCTTCACAGCTCTAGGGTCCCTGCTTCGATTCCTGGCTTGTGCCACTGTCTGTGTTGAGTCTGTACGTTCACCCCATGTCTGTATGGATTTCCGGTTTCCTCCCACAAGTCCCGAAAGATGTGCTGCTGGGTCATTTGGACATTCTGAAGTCTCCCTCAGTGTACCCACATAGGCGCCAGAATGTGGCGACTAGGGGCTTTTCACAGTAACTTCATTGCAGTGTTAATGTAAGCCTATTTGTGACAATAAAGATTTTTTTAAAAATTAAATTGCCCGTAGTGTCGAAAGATTTAGGTGGGGGAGTGGCCTTGGTAGGGTGCTCATTCAGAGGGTTGGTGTAGACTCGATGGGCCGAATGGCCTCCTTCTGCACTGTAGAGATTCTATGATTCTACAAAATTTGAATGATGGAGAGCAGGTTAAATTTCAGCACTATGACTTGGATGGGAAACCAGCTCCAGCTGATAGTACGAGGGTCACTTGTTCATCTGTAAGAATCTTAAGTGGGCAGCACGGTAGCACAGTGGTTAGCACTGTTGCTTCACAACTCCATGGTCCCAGGTTCGATTCCCGTGTAGGGCCACTCTCTGTGCAGAGTCTGCACGTTCTCCCCGTGTCTGCGTGGGTTTCCTCCAGGTGCTCCCGTTTCCTCCCACAGTCCAAAGATGTGCAGGTTAGGTGGATTGGCCATGTAAATTGCCCTTAGCGTCTAAAAAGGTGAGGTGGGGTTACGGGGATAGGATGGAGGCGTGGGACTAGGTGGGGTGCTCTTCTCAAGAGCCGGTGCAGACTCGATGGACCGAATGGCCTCCTTCTGCACTGTAAATTCTATGATTTTATGAAATTACTTTTAGTCGCTTCAACCCCATTCTTCACAGGCATGTGATTGAGTACTATCAGAATATGTGAAATTAAGTTCCCTTGATTTTGGGTCACTGTTTTCTGCCTGGGTTGCAATTTTTAGGCCTAGTTATTAAAAGCCAGGATATCAACCGCATCATCAGTTAGAGGAAGAGGTGATCACACTAGAACAAAAAGATCCATAGAGCCAAAAATGGGGATTTCAGGATTGTTGATGATCTTGTGGGTTAGCTAAGAAATATAAAAATAAAGTTTTTTTTAAAATTGAGAAACTGGGCATCAGAATTTAAAATCTAGCACCGAAAGAAATACAAATTTTTGAGAGATCTTGTTTAATGCTGAAAAAAATGAAGGGAAGTCACGTGAGTGGCCTGGCTGGACTTTGAGCAAAGGCCATTAATTAGCAAGTGGAATTGGTCAGATTGTTGCCACTCTCATTGGAGAATCTTCAGAAACAGAAGAAATGAAGGAAGATTGGAAAGCAGCTAACGTAACGCCTATCTTTGATAAAGGGTCATAAGATCAATGCAGTGAACTCTGAGCCAGTGAACCCAGTGTCTGATACGACTGATGCACTGGAGGGCATGGTGAGAGAAGACATCATAAAACAGCTCGGTCTGATTAGTGAGGATAATTATGGATTCATGAGGGAGGAGGTGACATCATCATTAACAACACAAATTCCATGGATGTGACGTAGATTTTAGCAAGAATTTTGATACTGTACTGCACAGGCAATTGGCTTATATGATGGGATGGCAGTGAAATTAGAGCTGAGAGTCTGAAAGGGATTCAATGTTGCTTAGGCCAGAATAAAGCAAAGGATGGTTGTGAATAGGTCTGTATTAACATGGCAGAGGCTCATTAGTCGGGGTGCTACAGTAATCAGCACTTAGCCATTGCTATTTGCACTGGCTATAAATTATGTTGCTGGGGACAGAAACAAAGCTAAATTTGCAAATTATCAGTAATTTGTGGTGGGGGTGTCAAACAATGGGAAACAGGCAAATTAAATGAGAATGTTCATTTTTAGAAATGTTGGGACGATGTACTCATGTATATATCCACATTAAATGCCATTTGTCTTGCAGGTTGAAGACTGCAGAAAATAAATGTCTCCTATTGGCTAGGGACAATTAGATACCTCATGAACTATTAGGGGGAATATGAGCTCTTCCGATGAGGGGTGGGGGGGGGGGCGGGGGCGGCAGTGGGGCAATTTGTCAACCTATCAGCTGTATAAAGCTGCATGGCAGCACAAGTGGATAGTGGATTAGGGCAGCATGGTAGTACAAGTGGATAGCACTGTGGCTTCACAGCGCCAGGGTCTCAGGTTCAATTCCTCGCTGGGTCACTGTCTGTGCAGAGTCTGCACATTCTCCCCGTGTCTGCATGGGTTTCCTCCTGTTCCTCCGGTTTCTTCCCACAGTCCAAAGACATGCAGGTTAGGTGGATTGGCCATGATAAATTGCCTTTAGTGACCAAAAAGGTTAGGAGGGGTTATGGGTTACAGGGATAGGGTGGAAGTGAGGGCTTAAGTGGGTCAGTGCAGACTCGATGGGCCCAATTGCCTCCTTCTGCACTGTTATGTTCTATAAATAGAGCTGGCCAGTGTGGCACCGGCTAGAGAGAAAACCATGCGTAAACTGCTGGTGCTGTATAAATATTGTTGTAAATAAAAGTTACTTTCTGTTTGATTCTACAAAATGCGTGCTGGACACTTCGTGGCCCAAAAAATAAAAGGAAACAAAATGACTCTCGGCTGTAGGAAAAAACACTGCAGATGAATGTGGGAGTGTTGGTCTACAGTCTATTAAATGCAAAATCTGGTAGCAACAAGGAAAGCCAACATGCCACAAGGCCACCTCTGGTGTACTATGTACAATTCTGGTCCGGAATATGGCAAGAATATTTAGGCATTGCAGATGAGCATAAAACATACAGTGCAGAAGGAGGCCATTCGGCCCATCGAGTCTGCACCGACCCACATCAGCCCTATCCCCGTAACCCAATAACTCCTCCTTACCTTTTGTTGTGGTCACTAAGGGCAATTTAGCGTGGCCAATCCACCTAACCTGCACGTCTTTGGACTGTGGGAGGAAACCGGAACACCCGGAGGAAACCCACGCAGACACGGGGAGAACGCGCAGACTCCGCACAGACAGTGACCCAGCGGGGAATCGAACCTGGGACCCAGGCGTTGTGAAGCCACAGTGCTAGCCACCTGTGCTACCGTGCTGCCCACATGGTGGAATAAAGGGTAACCAAATTGATATTGAGCTTCAAATTGATATTGAGTTTATGACACCTGTGCCATGAACTGAGATTTAAGAGACTGGCTTATTTATTCGATGGGTTTGTGGGACATATTGATAATTCATGTATTATTAATTCTACTCTAGAATCATAAGGTATAGTTCATAAGAGGGAAGATGCACTGACAGTTTATAGAATTGTAGAATGCTACAGTATTAGGTATTTCTTCCACTAAAGCTGCACCAGTGATTCTCTATAAACCTACTCATCTAATCCCACATAGCTATTCGCTACTCCATCAAAATATAAGATGTATCCTCGAGAGGTAAAGGATGTGAGTAAATCCAATGACTGAAAAGTTAACCTCCTTGATTGGAGAACCACATGTGAAATATATTCTGCAGCAGTACCTTGACGCCAGTAAATAATAATTGGTCTGAAAGGAAAATCAATCCACATCTTTGAAGTGGAGCAAGAGCTGACCTAGCGAACAGACAAACATGAGCAATTTTACACTGTCATTATTCTGTCTGACCAGGAACCAGCACACCAGTCACTTGGTCGTACCAAAGTTTCACACAAGTACATTTTCACAGGACATTTTCACGGGGCAACTTCAGGAGAATATCCAAGTTACAGAGGAAATTCAAATCCTACTCTGCTTTTCTACAACAAATGGAGGCAAATGGACACAGGCCGAGTGCCGGGAAGCTCGCGGCTGTTCCCGTTCGCTACCACACTTCAAAATCTTTCCGGAGAATTGCGCACATAGCCTTTAAAATTTAATTTCTTGAAAGATCTTCAGCATTTTTATTCCTATGTCCATTTGTCTACGTTCGTTGTAAGAAATACACTTTTAAAAAATAAAGTTAGTACCCAATTCTGTTTCTCCCAATTAAGGGGCAATTTAGCGTGGCCAATTCTCCTACCAGGCACATCTTTTGGGCTGTGGGGGTAAGACCCACGCAGTCACGAGGAGAATGTGCAAACTCTACATGGACAGTGACCCAGGGCCGGGATCAAACCCGGGCCCTCAGCGCTGTGATTCAGCTGGGCTAACCACTCGGCCACCGTGCTGGCCCTTTATAATAAATACACTTAAATAAATGGTTTTAAAATTATTTTTTTTGCAGTGGTGTACACTTGTACGAGAAACATTAAAATACCCCCACCACAACCAGTATGATGCCTCTAACTCTGTTCAGTGATGAGGGCCGACCACTAATCCCATGCCCCACACACCCCCCAGACATGAGGTCCTGCCCCTCTCCCACACCCAACATGCCCTACCCATGCACACTTGGCCGTGGGGGCGGGGAGGCGGCCTTCTCACAAGACCGCACACCCTGCGCCCCATACATCCGAACTGAACATCGCCAAACCCTGGCCATGGACATGTGCCCAGGGATGGGGTCCATCCCCGAGGTGTTTGGATGTTGGCTGCTCCCTCTGTGGTGCTGCCTCCTGCAATGTTCAAGAACAGTCCATGCATCAAGGTATGATTGGAATGCCAGGCAATGAGCCCTACATACTACATGGCCCGCCCACACACGGGGATCCACTTGGATGTGTGAAGTGCTCACTTAACCATGAGTGCCAATTCCCTATTAGCAATAGCCTTCAGCCACATGGCCAGATGCCTCTGTGGTCAGTGGGAGTTATGGGTGGTTGGTGGGGCAGACAGGCAGAGACTAAGGTTGTCCCCCGAATAGGAACACATGATCCTGGGTTTGGTATGTAGGATCTGAGCACCTTTGCACAACCCAGCAGAGCTACCCAGTCCCGATACTCCAAACCTCCATGGCGGTCCACCTCCAACTGAGGCTGTACCCACCCCGCCCCCTGTGCATGCTCACCGGACGAAGATGGCTGCTCACCTCCTAGGGACCTGCAGCTCTTCAATCATGTTCACATTTTTCAAATAGAGTACTGGACTTGCTGGGGTGGCGGCTTGGTCATGTTCGATACGGGATAGCTCCTGTTAACTGAATGGAAATAGGGCTTAAGGGATAATATTGGTTTCTCGCCACGCCACGGTGGGATCCTGATTTTGCCTACAGGAGCGGGCTGGTTGCATCTCAAACGGTTTGGCGCCCAACGCGTTTCTTGTTTTGGTCTCTCCCAATATTCACCGGCCGCATCGTGCTCTCGCTCGAGTGTAATGAGACCACTGAATCACACCCTATGGCTTGTGTTATGACTTAATTCTCATATGAAAATTTATTTTTCCTCTACTGTAGCAATTGATGAATATGAAGAACTGATAAAAGAAAATAAGAAAGTAAGAGAGGAGGTTAGTATTTTTCCAACAGATCAAAACTAAATGACAATCTGATATAGGATAGAATTGTACAATTGCTTTGTGGATCCTGCTAGTATCTCATTTATACACCCTTTGATTGGATATGATGGATCCATTGTCATTTTTAAAAAGTAAGACCCAATATAGCTTGCAAATATAATTTGTGTATTTACAGCTAATTCACAATGACGTTCGTTATCCCTGTTATTTACTCTGCCCTGCTAAATCACTTTGGCCACCTTCCGAGAGACATCTTGCTTCCCGCCTCCTTGCACGACTAGCCAATTGTTCCTGCTACCTCAATATTGACAAGTCTTTATGCTGCTTCCATTCCCCTCCGCCGCTCACCGAGGGACATTTTAGTCCCTGCATCCCAGACATCCGAACAGAATATCGGCAAACCCTGGTCAGACATCCGAGCAGAACTTCACCAAACCCCAGCCATGGACATGTGCCCAGGCTTGGGCTCACCCCACTCTTCCAATGGTGCCCCCCCCCCCCACCCCCCACTATCCTCACCCCACGCCGCCCAGGGCTATAAGC
The DNA here is from genome assembly GCF_902713615.1 of Scyliorhinus canicula. Classification (NCBI taxonomy): domain Eukaryota; kingdom Metazoa; phylum Chordata; class Chondrichthyes; order Carcharhiniformes; family Scyliorhinidae; genus Scyliorhinus; species Scyliorhinus canicula. The sequence continues at coordinate 21,944,393 of NC_052161.1, forward strand.
CTTTGCAACTTTCTGTCTCTACTAATCAAGTACATGTTTGTCGGCCAATAGTTCAATCCTCCTCCACAGGGCCCTCAAAATGGGCCCACAGAATCTGTTCTACACCCTCCCTGCTAATTATTCAAACATCCTCCACCCCCTTTCCTTCCCCAATTGTCACCTTCCTCATTCTTTTCCTTCCCTTATTCTACCTCTTCCAGCAATCCTCAATATTTCCCTTTTCCACCTCTTCTCCCCCACCACCCCATCTTCCTATTTCTCAATATATGCCTCCCTCCATCGTCACCAATTTCCTCTTTTTCTCTTCTTGCACAGTCCGGTCTTCTCCTCCTTATGCTTCTTGCTTCCTCTCTCTCCTGCTCCATTTCTAGTTCGCCCTCTCCCCACTCATGCCTGTCTCCCTTTCTTACCATCTCCCTCACCCTTTTCTCACGTTATCCTCCTCTTTTTCCTCCTTTTGCTCTTTTTTTCTCTTCTCCACTTCCCTCTTCCTTGCATTCTCCTCCCTTCCCCCTTCTTATTCGTCCTTCCCATCTGCACCCAGTTAGCTTTCTTGTACTGCTGCTGCACCAGAATACTTCACTTACTCTCAATTCCTCGTGTAAAACACGACAAAGATTGATTGGTTAATTATTAATTATAACTGGTCTATTCAGCTCCATCTTAATTATAAATTTCAATGGCATTTATAGAAATGCTATGACTCAAAATGTTAACTGTAAAATTAGGTATTGTATCTTAATTACATTTTGTTCTCATAACGTGTAGAATTTTGCGACAAAAACAAACATGAAATTTCCCCTGTGGGACGTTACAGCAGTGCAAATTTAGATGGTTTGTTTTTACAATAAATATCAAGTTATTTGCGATTGTTAAGATTGATGATAAGGTTGAGGAAAGGAGCTGTCTTTGGTTAGTCAGACCTTATGCTTCAGATCATTGGTCACATTGCAGAAATGCAATCTTTTCATTAACTTCGGTTAATTCTGTGAATCATTGTTCGTTTATTGTCATATTAATACATTAATGTGTTGAATGTGTTCCACAGTTTAATTATTTAATTGAAAATAATTGACTATTTAGTGGATTCTAGGTCAATGGAATATCTACTCCAACAGTCTCTGTGTGAATAGGTTGTGATTTTGATGGGGCTCTATTGTTATTGTGTTAAGATATAATTAACAATTGTGATCATGCATCATAGTGTTATGCATCTTGGAGAGGGATCGAGTCGATAATTGCAATGGGCTTTTCTGATGTGCTGCATATATCTTCTGAACTGTTTACTATAAATATGTTAAATTGTGGTAATATATGCCCCCTTTGGTTAAAGAATACTGAAAATAACTATTAACTGAAAACTGGGCCGGGATTCTCCGATCCCACGGCCAAGTTCTGACGCCGGCATCACAAGCAGCGCGAGCCACTCCGGCATCAACGGGCCTCCAGACCCAGGTATTCATCCCTTCCTAGGGGGCTAGTACGGCGCCGGAGTGGTGTCCGTTGCTCCGGCTATCGAAGCCTGGTGCACCACGGCTGGCGTAGGTCCGCGCATGCGCGCCACAGCTGGCGCGAGTCCGCGCATGCGCGTGGGTTCCTGTCTCCGTGCCAGCCCCCGGACAATACGGCGGAGCTCTATAGCGGCCCGGCAACAATGTGGAACATTGTTATCATCTACAAAGTTAATCAAACATTCTGCTTCTAAAATATCATTTTGAATTCACAATAAGACCTGTTGAGCGGGAAATTTCATTCATATTCAGAGATATGGGGCTGGATTCTTGATTTCTGCGGCTAGGTGCTGATGCCAACGGAGGATCCGTGGAATTCCATGACGGAAAAATCGGCGTCACACAGGCACCCATTCCATTACCGACGAAGGGCTACTACTGGCGAAAAGCGATGGGGTAATCGCCGGGTCCGTGATGGACACACGCAGGGCTGACCAGCAACACTATACACCCTTCACACATGCACCGATCACGCCCGAAAATATGGCGCTGGTGGTGCTGAACCAAGCACCGGTCCACCCTGATCCCACTACCCACCTCCTGGCCACCCCCCACTATTCCCCCTAACCCTGCCAGAAGCCCCCAGCCAGCGGTGTCCAGAGAACAAAGTTTGAGGGGAGGAGCAAAGAACATTACTGTTGTCTTCCCAATATTTAATTAGAGTAAATTTCTGCTCATCAAGAACTGCATGTCAAACAAGCATTGTGACAAAACAGAGCCAGTGAAAGGGCCAAGAGGGATATTGGTGAGGTCAAGTTGGGTGAGATCAGCTTACATAGGGACATAGGACTTAAGGGCAGGAGTAGGCCATTCAGCCCTTCTGAACCTGCTCCACCATTCAATAAGATCATGTCTGCCTCAACTTCACTTTCCCAAATGCCTACACCCCCCCCCCCCCCCCACACCCCTCTCCCCCCGTCCCCCGCCAAGCCCCCCCCCCCACCCCAATGCTGAATCGAGTAAGCCTTATCTGAACTTGTTCTGACACAAATATATCTTTTCCAAATTAGGGGAAAAATACTGTATGCAGTATTCCAGATGTGGCCTCACCAAGCTGGACAGCTGCAGTAAAACTTCCTTACTTTTTTGCTCCATTCCATTTACCTTCCAAATAACTTACTGCACCTAATGTTTTGTGATTTGTGCACAAGGACACTCAGATCCCTCTGTGCCACCGAGATTTGCAATCTCTCCCACATTTAAATAGTTATATTCTTCCTGTCAAAATGGACAAGTTTACATTTCCCCGAATTATATATGTCAAACCTAATATTGTGTCTTTGGAATGAGGTGAAGTATGTAGATTGGAAACAGGAGGGGATTAAGGACAGATTTTGTGCTGTGGGGGGAGGGGGGGGGGGGGGCGGTGTGTGTTGGGGGGGGGGGGGGAGTTCTCCTACCACTTTAAGTAGTAGAGTACAGAAGTCAGGATTATCTTTGCATTTCAAAGTGATTCTGGAGCAGTGAGCATTTTTGGCAGAGAGCAGGAAGGCCCAATAATGCTTTGTGATCTAGCAATGTACCAAGTCTGCATGCCCTGGGCCTGTAGGGCAAGGATGATCATGTAAGATGATAAGGTCAAGCAGTGGCCATGACAATAAATAGGGGCTCTTCTCCCTACCCACCTCACCCCTCACCCCAACATTAATTGTCAGCAAAACCACCCGCCACCTGCTTGACATTCATCGCCTGCATCCCCCACCCCCGCCCCCCCCATGTATGCTCTTCCACCCGCCCGCCACACATATACACATCCCGCTATCCCTGGTACTGTCAAACTGTGCCAGGCATGTATTTCTACTGCCCCCCCACCTTGGGTGCTATACCTACCTCTGTGGCCTTGGAGAAATCCCCTCGACCTCCTCATGCCTGACCGTACCTCCTGATGTGTTATCTGAGTTGGTCTAACATCGACTGCAACTGGATGCAGTGAAACGAGAAACAGGCTTCCGATGCAGGAGATGGTCCAACACTGTTTTATTGAACTTGCTGATTGCTGTACATAACCACCTCCTACTGGCTTGACCAGACTAGCTCTCTATCACATGGTGATGATGTTCATTGGCCTGTGCACTGCGACTATCTCCTTAGCCGTGTCCTGTGAGAGAGAGGGAGTCTTAATGCCCTGTGGGCTTTATAGTGCTGGTGTCCTGTCTGGTGATTGGTTGTTCTGTATCGTGTGTGTTCATTGGTTGTCCTGTGTGTCAATCACTACCTGTCTGAATCTCATGATATGCATGAGTGGATATTATGACATCTCCCCTTTTTAAAGTAAGTGGGATCGCTACCATCTCGGTGGCCTTGTGGACAGGTGGGATCACTGCCAGATCGGTGGCCTTGTGGACAGGTGGGATCGCTGCCAGATCGGTGGCCTCATGGTGCAAGACGTCTGGAGGAGGCATGGTGACATGCGGAGAAGTGCGGTCGGGCGATGGGCAGGGAACATTATGCAGCGCCCTCCTGTTGCGTCGTAAAATGGAGCCATCAGCCATTTGGAGAACGAAAGACCTGGGAGTAGCCTGTCTGACGACAACAGCTGGGGCTGACCAACCTCCCTCAGGCAGCTGAACGCGAACAACATCGTCTGGAGCCAGCGCAGGCAGATCCGTGGAACGAGCATCGTACGTGACTTTTGCTGCTCCCTGGATTGCTGCACCTTCTGCACCACCGTGAGGTGGTCAAGGTCTGGAACATGAATGGCTGGAACAGTCGTCCTCAGGTTGCGATTCATGAGCAACTGCACCGGAGACAAACTAGTCGACAGAGGGGTTGCCCTGTATGCCAATAGCGCCAGGTTGAAATCCGGTTGAAAGCCTTCCCGTTTGATTGCGGGTAATGGGGACTGGATGTGGTATGACTGAAGTGGTAGGATCGTGCAAAGTCCGACACTCTTGGCTGTAGAAACATGGACCGTTGTCACTCATTACTGTGAGTGGTATCCCGTGCCTGGCAAACGTCTCTTTGCAGGCTTTGATGATTGACTGGGACGTGAGGTCTGACAGTTTCACCACTTCCGGGTAGCTGGAGAAGTAATTGACCAGGAGCACGTAATCATGCCCATTTGCATGAAAGATCACAATCTCGTGCTGTTGCAACGTTTCCTTGGGCTGAGCTGGTTGAAGCTTCTGGCATGTTGTGCAGTTGAGGACTGTGTTGGCAATGTCCTGGCTGATGCCAGGCCAGTAAACTGCCTGCCAAGCTCTGCGTCGACATTTCTCCACCCCCAGGGATCTGTCTGAGCACCATGGTTTGCATGCTTTGGGGAATGACGATTCTATCTAGTTTAAGAAGGATCCTCTGAACAACCGTCAGCTCATCTTTTTTTAAATAAATTTAGATTAGCCAATTATTTTTTCCAATTAAGGGGCAATTTAGCGTGGCCAATCCACCTACTCTGCACATTTTTTGGGTTGTGGGGGCGAAACCCACTCAGACACGGGGAGAATGTGCAAACTCCACACGGGCAGTGACCCAGAGCCGGGATCGAACCTGGGACCTCAGCGCCGTGAGGCGGTTGTGCTAACCACTAGGCCACCGTGCTGCCCCAGCTCATCTTTAACTTTGAAGAACTGGGGGCACTGCCCCTTTTGCCAGCCATGGGAGAGGTGCTTCATCACGCGCAGTAGGGGATCTTTGGCAGTTTCTTCGCGTATTTGGACAACATCAGTGGCTGGGAGGTTGCTGACACACAGCTGCACCTGTGCTTCAGTGTGGCAAATGAAGTCGCCCTGTTCACACAGCATGGTGACGGATCGGGATAGGGCATCCGCGACGATCAGCTCCTTACCCGGTGTGTAGACGAGTTCGAAGTCATATCGGTGGAGACGAAGAAGAATTCACTGCAGCCGAGGTGTCATGTCATTTAAATCCTTCTGGATTATGGGGACTAAAGGCCTGTGGTCTGTTTCCACCGTGAACTTTGGCAGGCAGTATACGTAGTTATGAAACTTGACTATTCCTGTCAGGCCCACCTCTTCGATCTGGGCATACCATTGTTCGGTCGGAGTCATGGCTCTGGAGGCATATGCCACTGGAGCCCAGGACGAGGAGTCGTCTCGCTAGAGGAGCACCGCCCCAATGCCGTCCGGGCTTGCGTCTGTGGATATCGGTATCCTTGGTTGGGTCAAAGAACGTCAGTACTGGGGCTGTGGTGAGCTTCGCCTTCAGCTCAAGCCACTCCGCTTGATGTGCAGGAAGCCACTGGAACACTGTCGACTTTTTTACGAGATACCGGAGGGCCGTGGTGTGGGTTGCCGTGTTGGGAATGAATTTCCCGAGAAAATTCACCATCCCGAGGAAATGGAGGACCGCCTTTTTGTCCTCTGGTGTCTTCATGGTATTGATTGCCAGCACCTTGTCAGCATCAGGTTGCACACCCTGCTGTGAAGTGTGGTCACCCAGAAACTTGATAGCGGACCTACCAAATGAGCATTTGGCCCTGTTGAGCTGGAGGCCGTTTTCATGTATCCTCTGGAAAACCTGTTTGAGGAAAGCAATGTGATCCTCGGGCGTTGTGGACCAGATGATCACGTCGTCCACAGTGACTTGCACCCCCTCGATACCCTCCATCATTTGCTCCATTATGCGATGAAATACTTCGGAAGCTGATATGATACCAAAAGGCATACGGTTGTAGCAATACCTGCCGAACGGAGTGTTAAACGGGCACAGCTTCCGACTGGACTCATCCAGCTGTATCTGCCAGAACCCACGGGAGGCATCCAGCTTGGTGAAGAATTTGGCATGAGCCATCTCACAGGTTAACTCTTCACGCTTCGGGATCGGGTAGTGCTCTCGCATGATGCTGCGATTCAGGTCTTTGGGATCAATGCAAATGTGGAGTTCACCAGAGGGCTTCTTGACGCAGACCATGGAGCTGACCCAGTCTGTTGGTCCCGTGACCTTTGAGATGATGCCCTGGTCTTGGAGCTCTCGTAGCTGCATTTTCAGACGATTCTTGAGAGGGGCTGGCGCCCGGCGTGGTGCATGGATGACAGGGATGGCATTCGGTTTGAGCAATATCTTGTAACGATATGGGAGCGTGCCCATTCCATCAAACATGTTGTGGTATTGCGTGAGAATGTCGTCTATCTCAGCCTGGAGATTCACATTGGGCGAGGCAGTCGCAGGTGTCGAGGACATGGCATGGACACTCTGGACCAGATTTAGGAGTTTGTATGTGCGAGCACCGAGCAGGGATGCCTTGTCAGGCTGGACGATCTCGAATCGTAACGTCACCTTGATTGCCTTGTGAGATACACCTAGCTGACACGATCCACTGGCAGCTATGGCATTGCCATTGTAGTCAAGGAGCTGGCAGGCTGGTGGAAGAACGCTAGGTTGGTCTCGGATTCTGTCGAGGTCCGACTGTGATATGAGGTTTGCAGATCCGTCAGTGTCCAATTTAAATTGGATGCGAGACTGGTTAACCGTGATGGCAGCACACCACTCGTCGTCAGGATCCACACTGAGGATGTGTGGTTTGCAGGCACGGTGGAAGCCAGCTCGCGCGTGGTGATTATGCCCACCCGGTATGGAGACTCGAGGCAGTCAGCATCGGGGTACGTTGGGCTGTTGGGATCAGAATCCTGCATGCCTTGTTGTACGCAGCAGACACGTCTGCGCTGCAGCTGGGATCGCTGGCTGTTGGTCGGTGGAGCGGACCGGCATAAGGCCACCTCCCGTTGAATATTCCTTGAGGATGGAAGATCTGGAGAGATTCTTCGCATGCTAATATATTAAAATGAGGTTCCCGGGACCCCAGAGTGAGATTCTGACAACTCCACCAGAGAGGGGGAATGAAAATTCCCAAACCCAATCATGCCAGACGGAGATAACTCGCTTATTGATTCTCTCCCGATTTTCACCCCACACTGAGCTTCTCATGGGCGGAGAGTGCAGGTTGAAAATCGTCCCCGTTATGCATGTTACATTGCAGGACATCATCGTCGTATCCAATATAGTTCACAGAAACAAGAGGTAAATAGTTGCTAAATTAGATTGGATTCAGACTTTCCAAATTAAAACTGTTAAAAACTACACATCTGAGTGGTAAATCAATAATCACAAACTGAAGCCCCATCTTGTGTTATGTTTGCCACAATTGAATTCATTTTCCTTTTTACGAACAGAATGAAAGATTGATTGAAGAAAAAAACAACGTTATTCAGCAAGTGAAGGGATTTCATCGTGGTAAGTCAATATGTTTGATATGTTGATGCTAATCCAGGAGCGTTACCATAGTTACAAAACGCGAGTCAGCAGTCCAGAATCCACAACCTTATCAGATCTGATGTAGGAATGTGGCAGGATATCTGAAATTAGAAACAAAAAGTACCGAAAATATACATTTCTGTCAGTAACTGAGCATAATTGTAACTCAGTGACTGAGGATTATTTGAGGCCCCATTCTTCCGTTGCCCAGGTCACTGGCCACACCGGCGAGGTTAAACCGGGCACCGATTGGTACTGGTTTCCTCAATCAGGTGAGGTGTGATGGCTACTCCGAGGTCCTCAGAGGCCAATGGTGCCCCCAGGTCGTCAGGCAGAGCAGGGCAGCACTCTGGCACCCAAGCCCCATGGTAGTGCCAACCTGACACACTGGCAATGCCAAGCTGACACTTCCAGGGTGCCAAGGCCCCTGTCCATCTCCAAGGCTGGCAGCGCCAGGATGCCTGGTTGGTACATCCAAGGGTCGGGGGGCAGGGGGGGTGGTAGCATTGTCCATGGGCAGGGAATGTGGAGAACCCTCAAGCTCACGGAGATCGGGGCACCCTTTCAAAATGGCAGCTCAATCTCTGAGGAACCAGCATGTTCAGCTCCCCACTGATGAAAATATTTCTAAGTGTGGGCTGGACTGGGGAGAAACTCTCCTAGGCCTCAAAAAATGACTTGTGTGTGAGTGAATCCAGGTCTGGACCTCAAGAGTTAGCAGGAAACACCCTGCCAAACTCATCCAAAATAACACAGGGTGTGAATCTCTGGCCGCGTTGCGCTCGAGCGAGAGCACAACATGGTCGATGAATCACGGGTGAAGCCTTCCCGACAGCCTCCACGCCTCCTGGGATATAACCAAACCCCGCAAGGTGTCGGAATCGGAACTCTGTCCAAAAGGGACATGACCAAACGGCACTCGCAAAGGTAGAGCTTAAATCTACTTAAGGTCTACCTACCCGAGATACACCTGCCTCCCTTGATTCCCCGGCCTCCCCAGTGAGGCTGCAGCCAGGTGCCATCTGTACTGGTCCACAAGAACGAGGACGAGGTGGAACAGCACCCGGGGAGGCTCCTGGGCTATCCAAGACCCATAGGTGGTCAGGGATGGTGCATAGAAGTGTCATAGAATTTACAGTGCAGAAGGAGGACATTCAGCCCATTCACCGACCTTTGAAAGAGCACCCTACCTAAGCCCACACCTTCACCGTATCCTTGTAACCCAGCAACCCCACCTAATCTTTGGACACTACGGGGCAATTGAGAGTGACCAATCCACATAACCCGCACACCTTTGGACTGTGGGAGGAAACCAGATCGCCCGGAGGAAACCCACGCAGACACGGGGATAACGTGCAGTCTCCACACAGACAGTGACCCAGCCGGGAATAGAACCGGGGTCCCTGACGCTGTGAAGCAACAGTGCTAACTACTGTGCTACCGTGCCGCCCGTGCCGGGTGGCTCCCTGGCCCTCCCTCTGGAATATGGGCACCTTGGCACCACCCAGATGACACCTGGGCACTGCCAAGGTGACCGGGTGGCACTGCCAACCTGGCAGGAGCACTGCCCAGGGTGCAAAGATGCCAGTGCAAGGGTACCCGGTCCTGCCAACATTACTGATAATAATAATAAATTTCCTTGTATATCACTTTGAAAGTAAGTAAGTACAGGTCTAATTTTAAATACCAAGTCTAATTTTAAATAAGATAATGAAAATGGGAAAGGAAATAGCGTTAAAATATGTGGAAGGAGGCTATTAAAAGTTTTAACCTAAAGCTTGAGTCAAAATGAGTGGAAAATGAAGATATACCCTTGGTGATCTGCACAAGGAGAATCTTCAGCTACAGTTCCCATCGGAAAGCCGAGAGGCTGGAGCAGGAAGATTAATCTTACACACATTGTGGGTGTACCCTTATTCCTGTCCACTTGGCAAATGACGCTATACAATATTACAGATCAAGTCACATAACATGTAAAATGATGCCTCGTGGACTTTTTTTATATTGGTCTCCTGGGCCTACACACGAGCAGGATCCCATCTAACTGTTTAAATAGTGGCGCAAATTGGTCATGTTTTTTGAAATTGGGAGAGGAAATACAGATGCCACTCTACTTGAATAAATTGTGATTCAAAGATGGAGGAAGGAGTAAAGCCATTTTGTTGTGACACTGGAGAGAAGGTTAAACATAAAACGCAAGAAAAAATAGACCGTGTTGTTCCTTGAGCCTGTTACACCATTGTGTTAGATCACAGCTAATCTTTCACCTCAACTCCACTTTTCCGCCCAATTCCCATATCTCTTGATTTTCTTAAATTCCAAAAATTAATTTGCCTCAGCCTTGAATATATCCAAAGTCGAAGAATCCACAGCTTATTGGGTGGAGAATGCCAAAGATCCACAACTCTGAGGAAAAAGATTTCTCCTCATTCCACTCCTAAATGATCAACCCCTTATCCTGAGGCTGTGATCCCATGTTCTAGATTCCACAGCCAAGGGAATCAAATCTCGAGGGGAGGTATTCTCTACCCCCCCTATGCCGGGTGGGAGAATTGCTGGGGCGTCGCGCGAATTGTGCCACGCCGCCCCAACCCCCACACGCAATTCTCCCACCCTCCCAAAACCAGGGCCGCGCGAATCGCGCTGGGCCGCTCGGAGAATCGCCGCAAGGACCGAGCGGCCGCTCCGACACGACAAGTTCCCGCCGCTGCCGTCCACCCCAGCCGCTGCCGGCGGGAACTGTGCGGGAATTCTGGGGGGGGGGGGGGGGGCCCGTGGGGGGGGGGGGGGGCTCCTTCACCGGGGGAGCCTCTGATGGGGTCTGGCCCGCGATCGGGACCCACCGATTGGCGGGCCGGCCTCTCCACCCCCCCGGGCCTACCTCCTTCCGCGGCCGGCCCCGGAATACCGGCACCATGTTGGTGAGGGGCCGACGCGCGTAAGAAGTTTCCCGCGCATGCGCAGGATGGCGCATTTATGTTTCAATGAGATCATCTCTCATTCTTCAAAACTCCAGAATATGTAGTCCCCAATCTACTCAACTTCTCCTCAAAGGACAATCGTCTCATCTCAGTAATCAATGCAGTGAACCATTGCTGCGTTGCCTCCAAGGTAAGTGTTGCAGCCTTTGATAAGGAATCTACATAGTGCTCTAGTGGTAGTCTCGTCAAAGATATATATAATTGGAGTAAGAAATCTTTAGGGCGCGATTCTCCCATGCCGCGCTGTACTGGGGAATCGATGTTTACGCCATTTTCCCGTGTGACGCCGGTCCGACGCCGTCCCGCCATTCTCCCAACCGGCGGGAACGGCTTCATCGGGATCTGCGCCGTGCACTTCGGAGAATCTGCCGAGAGGGCAATTGAGGCGCTTCACACAGGCCCCTGCTATTCTCCGGCCTGGATGGGCTGAAATCCCAACAGAGTGACCTCAGGAAACGGCATCGCCGTTCACCCAGGAAACGCCATCGCCGTTCACCCAGGAAACGCCATCGCCGTTCACCCAGGAAACGCCATCGCCGTTCACCCAGGAAACGCCATCGCCGTTCACCCAGGAAACAGCATCGCCGTTCACCCAGGAAACGCCATCGCCGTTCACCCAGGAAACGCCATCGCCGTTCACCCAGGAAACGCCATCGCCGTTCACCCAGTAAACGCCATCGCCGTTCACCCAGGAAACGCCATTGCCGTTCACCCAGGAAACGTCATCGCCGTTCACCCAGGAAACGCCGTTCACGCCTGCAAAATTAATCGTGCTGGCTGACAAAGCCAAAGAGGGAGGTAAGTAGGCCGGCTTATCTCAGCAACCAGGAAGTAGCGTCTGCAACCGGTGATGGGGGTGGGGGGGTGGGGGATGGGGGGGGGGGGGGGGGGGGGGGGGGGGGGGGGGTTGGTGGATGTGGATGGGGGGGTGGATGGGGGGTGTATGGGGGAGGTGGGGGGTGGATGGGGGGGTAGATGTGGGGGTAAATGGGGGGGTGGATGAGGGGTGGGGTGGATGGGGGGGTGGGGGGAGGATTGGGGGGGGGTGGGGGTGGATCGGGGGTGGGGGGTGGATCAGGGGGTGGGGGTGAATGGGGGTGGGTGGGGGTGGCCCTCTCAGCCCCCCCTTCCTCTCCTCCCAGCCCCCCTTCCTTCCTCCCCCAGCCCCCCTTCCTTTCCTCCCCCAATTCCTTCCTCCCCCGTTCCTTCCTCCCCTCCAGCCCCCCTTCCTTCCTCCCCACTTCCTTCCTCCCCCCAGCCCCCATTACTTCTAACCCCCCACTCCCCTTCCTGCCCCCCCAGCCCCCCTTCCTTCCTCCCCCAGCCTCACCTTCCTTCATCCTTCTTCCTTCCTCCCCCCTCAGCCCCCCTTCCTTCCTCACCACCCTTAGCCCCCCCCTGTTCCTTCTTGCCCCCCCCAGCCCCCAGCCCCCCTTCCTTCCTCCTCCCTCAATCCCCCCTTCCATCTCCCCCCTCAGCCCCACTTTCCTTCCCGCCTCCCCTTCCTTCCCCCTCCCCCTTCCTTCCCCCCTCCCCCTTCCTTCCACCCTCACCCACCCCTCCTGCCCCCTACAGGAAGGAATTGGGGGTAGATGTGGGGGTAGATGGGCAGTGGATGGGGGGTGGGGTGGTGGATGGGGGGTGGGGGTGGCCCCCTCAGCCCCCCTTCCTCCCCTCCCAGCCCCCCCTTCCTCCCCTCCCAGCCCCCCCTTCCTCCCCTCCCAGCCCCCCTTCCTTCATCCCCCCCCAGCCCCCCTTCCTTTCTGCCCCCAATTCCTTCCTCCCCCGTTCCTTCCTCCCCTCCAGCCCCCCTTCCTTCCTCCCCACTTCCTTCCTCCCCCCCAGCCCACCCTTCCTTCCTCCCCCCAGCCTCCCTTCCTTCTTCCCCCACAGCCCCCCTTCCTTCCTCCCCCACAGCCCCCCTTCCTTCCTCCCCAGCCCCCTCTTCCTTCCTCCCTCCTTCCTCCCCCCTTCCTTCCTCCCCCCTATCCCCCCTTCCTCCCCAGTCCCCCTTCCTTCCTTCCTCCCCCAGTCCCCCTTCCTTCCTTCCTCCCCCCTTCCTTCCCCATTCCCCCTTCCCCCCCAGCCCCCCCCTTCCTTCCTCCCCCACAGCCCCCCTTCCTTCCTCCCCCCAGCCCTCCCTTCCTTCCTCCCCCCCAGCCCCCTTCCTTCCTTCCCCCTTCCTCCCCCTTCCTTCCTCCCCCCATCCCCCCTTCCTTCTCCCCCATCCCCCCTTCCTGCCCCCCAGCCCCCTTCCTTCCTCCCCCCACCCCCTTCCTTCCTCCCTCCCCCTGCCCCCCTTCCTTCCTCCCCCGTCCTTCCTCCCCCCCTCAGCCCCCCTTCCTTCCTCCCCCCTCAGCACGCCCGTTCCTTCCTGCCCCTCCAGCCCCCCTTCCTTCCTCCCCCCTCAGCCCCACCTTCCTTCCCCCTCCCTTTCCTTCCCCCTCCCCCCTGCCTTCCACCCTCCCCCCACCCCTCCTGCCCCCTACCCCCCTCAGCCCCCCCTCCCCCAGCCCCCCTCCCCCTCAGCCCCTCTCAGCCGCTCCCTCTCCCTCCCGTCCCCCTCCCCTCATCTCCCCCTCCCCCCACCATCCCCCCTCACCCTCCCTCCCCTCCCCCTCCCTTTCTCCCTCCCCCCTTCCTTCCTTCCTCCCCACCCAGCCCCCCCCCTTATACGTGGCGCGGCCTAATCATGGCGGCAAGCGATGACGCCGCCGCTCCAGCGCTCCGTACACCGCTGTTGGCCTCCTCTCAGGCAGTGGATTGGCCGCGGTGTAGGCCCGTTCCTGCCATCGTGGAATGCGACGGCGTTCACGACGGCGCGGGCACTTGGTCCGCGCCACGGAGAATCGTCCCCCTAATCTTGCACTTCAAGCCCCTTCCTAATTGCTTGTTCTACCTGCATGTTAATTTACTAAAATAAAAACAGAAAATTCTGGAAAAACTCAGCAGGTCTGGCAGCATCTGCAGAGAGAAAGTCGGTTTTGATCAAAGTTTTGAGTCTAATGTGACTCTTAAGAACTGGAGAGAAGTAGAACTATGATGGGTTTTATGCTGTTAAAAAATTGGAGAGGGGCAGGTAGAGTAAAATAGAAAGTCATGGATAAGTTAGAGGGTAGGATAAATTAAATGACAAATTTGTTGTGGAACACAAGAAAAATGGAGTTAATGGTAGTATTAAAGACTAAAGCTTTGGTCCCGAGTAGCTGTTAATAGCAGAATACTATCAGCACTATATGAAAACAAAATAGCTAAAAACATCAATAGCAGAAAATGGATCAGTTATTGATGTGACCATCAATTCACAAGACACATGGTTGGAAGTGAACAGTGGTTTTAATAATCTCACAACGGAGCCTGCCTGCAATGAGATGAACTGCCAAGCTTTATACAACCAGCTGGTGGGAGGAACCATGGGCGGAGCCAAGGGTGGAGCCCAGTACAAACTCCCGTACACTCCCAGTACATCTCCCCCTAGGGGCAGAGCCGCGCAACTGCTCGTGTGCCGAGCTTACACAGACATAGTACATCATATGTAATGACAGTGTGAATTATGCTACTGTGATTCACCACAGTTCTGTCTGAAGCAAAAACATAAAAACACGTTACAGACTGGAGCAGGGCGTGGGGGAAGGAAAGGGGAAATCAAAATGTACGCAAGAGTTTATGATCTGAAGTTGAGTCCAGAAGTGTCTAATCAGAAGATGAGGTTATTTTCCTCCAGTTTACTTCTTCCAATTTTACATCTTCTGATTAGGTACTTTACAGCTTTTTGGGCTTAACATTGTGCTCAACAAATTCAGATCATTCCCCCCCCCCCCCCCCCGTGCCAGTCTTTCTTTTGTTCTCATATTTATGCTTTCAGCCAGTGATGGCCCTTTTTCTGCTGTTAACACATTCTGCCATCTTGCTTTCAGACAATGCTTATCCTTATTCTGCTACGACCATCTACTGTGAACATTTAATGATAAAGCTTTGGTCCAATCATTACCACTCCCTTTGCTTGTGGTCTATGACACCTTTGTCAATTTATCTCTCCTGCCCTCTAACCTATCCCTGACCTATTTTGCTCCACCTGTCCCTCCCCCCTTTCCAACAGCATAAACCCCATCACATTTCTGCCTCTCTTGAATTCCAAAGGTGAGTCACATTGGACTCAATATATTAACTCAGTTTCTCTCTCCACAGATGTTGCCAGACCTGCTGAGTTTTTCCAGCATTTTCTGTTTTGAAGAGATCAGAGATCCAGCATGCTCTTTATTTTGTTTTAATGCTAATTCTCTACGTTTCTTGTACAGGGACATGTAAATCTCTCTGAACATCAACATTTAAAATTGTCTCCTCATAAATAACTTCCGTAACGGGGTCCGTAACTTCCTGGCTCCCTAGCACTAGACTTGGTGAGGGGGGGGGGGGGGGGGGGGTACCCCAAAGAAATGCTGGGGTTTCCCCCTCGGATGCTCCCAGGTAATGCTTTATGCAACCATTGTTCAGAAGGGCTAACTTCCCCTGGAGACTGCGCTGGGCTGGGAACCATCTGACAAAGTGATTTCAATCACTAACTTCAGATGGTTTGTCTAATTTCTAGCAGTTGTTACTCTGAAAGAGTTTGAAGAAATAAAACGACTTCTAACTTCAGTATAACTATTTCAAACAACCCCACACACACACTCCAGACCCATCCTCCCAGTGTATTCCCACCCCGCTGAAACCCACCACGGGATTCCGCCCACTCCCTGACCCCCAGCCACATGGGACTTTCCCCACCCATTCCAACCCACGGGCTCACCACTGAGTTCCCCCACTGAACTGCAACCCTCCCCCCCCCCCCCCAAGTTATGGCACATTTTTAAAATTCCTCCTAGCAAATTGAATAACCTCCAAGTTTCTAACTCCATCTGCCACCTTGTTGCCCACTCACGTAACCTGTCTATATTCCTTTAAGATTCTTTGTGTTCTACTTACACCTTATTGTCTGTGACGACCTTTGACCCAGGACATTTGACAGCAAGGAAAATGTTAAATTTCTGGACTGTGGAGTTTGTAATTGTTTTTAATGTTCGAAAAACACTTCCAAGTGCTTGCTTCAATTGTCAAGAAATCAGTTGTTATTTTCTTGAAAATTGACCTGGTGACTCTTGACCTGGCAGTAGTGCCAACAAGAAGGAAATGAAGATACCGAAGCCAAATGACTGCCAGATACAAAGGAAAGCTGGAGGCAGAAGGCAATCATCACACAGTTACAGACACAAAGAGAAAGCAGACAGAGACAGAGAGACGGGCGCATAACCCATGTGAGGAAAAGCCTGAAAGGCCTTCCACAAAATATCAGCTTTCTGTTTGGCAGTAAAAAGAAAATTAGAATTTCAGAAGCTGCGGGGGAAGCAATATATGAGCGAGCTAAAAGTGATTGAATAGTATAAGTTATGAGAAGAGCTCAGAGGTGTATTTTAGGACACCGCACAAGACTCCAACCTTTGTTAGAATATCGGACAAGAACCCCAAACAAATTTTCAATTTGTGAAACAGTGAGGAAAGGATAATTCACCCCAGACCAAAGATATACCCGTACCAACCTCCCCGAACAGGCGCCGGAATGTGGCGACTAGGGGCTTTTCACAGTAACTTCATTTGAAGCCTACTTGTGACAATAAGCAATTTTCAATCATTTTCATTTCATATATTTTATGTTAAAGAAAACATGAGTTTAAACACAGAATTAACCACATTAACATCAAAAAAATAGCTTTACATTTATCAAAACAGCACAGGAACAGGCCCTTCAAGCCTGTACCAGTCATGATACCAACAAAGACATTAGTGAACCAGATGGGTTTTTACGACAATCGACAATGGTTTCATGATGATCATTAGACTTTGAATTCTAAATTTTTATTGAACTCAAATTTCACCATCTGCAGTGGCAGGATTTGAACCAGGACCCCAAAACATTACACTGAACCTCTAGTTTACTACTCCAGTGATAATACCACTACGCCACTGCCTCCTCTGCCAGTTAGACAGGGTACTTGCTTATCTGTGCAGACCTTTGGGGTGAAATCCTTTCCAAACAGATTCTCTGTCTTGTCAGACCCTTTCTGCCCAACATAGCAGTATTTGACAAAACTGCTGTTCAACTTAAAATCTTATAACAGACTGCAAAACCACAGACAGACCAAACTCCTTCCATTAATTAGATAATCTGTATACTGCTACATTCCATGACCTTCTTAGCTAGGACTAAACAATCCCACATAAACCATCTACACTCCAGGGAATCTCCAGCAATCAATATACACTTCCATTAGCCCGTTATCTGTATCCAAGTGAGTGTTTGGAATGAATGATTACCTCATCTTTTACAACTCTTTAATTACACCTTTAATAGACACACTGCCTGTATGTATTTTACACCAGAGTTTTTAATAACATTACTGTCATAAATAGGAAGTATAATTTGTAATAATTTCTATATTCATCACTTGTGAAAGAGCTGAGAGTTTGTATCAGAGGACCAGGTAATGAACTCGGTACTGTTGGTTTGATTGGTTGCTTGAAAACACTCACAAATACATCATCAGAATAGTCATGACCCAAGGGATCGAGCATTTATAGTAATGTGCCTTGTTGATGATTGTACCTGTGAGATTCAAGAGATGAAAGCTGCTGTCAGGTAGGATTCCTCAACTACCCTGCGTGAATAAAGAGCAGCATACTGTGAAATGTTGTAGCTACCTAATGCTATATGTCTGCAGGGACTGATGGTGCTGCTTGTGATTGTTTAATGGGTGGCACGGTGGTACAGTGGTTAGCACTGCTGCCTCACAGCTCCAGGGCCCTGGGCTCAATTCTGGACTTGGGTGGCTGCCTTTGTGGAGTTTGCACTTTCTCCCCTTGTCTGTGTGGGTTTCCTTCGGCTGCTCCAGTTTCCTCCCACAGTCCAAAGATGCGCAGGTTAGGTGGATTGACCATGATAAATTGTCCCTTAGTTTCCAAAAGGTTAGGTGGGGCTGCTGGATTACGGGGATAGGATGGGTCATGGGCTTAAGTAGGGTGCTCTTTCCAAGGGCTGGTGCAGACTTGATGGGCCGAAAGTCCTCCTTTTGCACTGCAGATTTAACTATGTTGTGTTGACTATTTAAAGTGAAAGTTACTTTTTATCTGAAGTATCGTTTGTCTGTTAATTTACATTGAGTCTGAGGTGCTAAAGTAAATGCTACAGAAGTAAAATCTTGGAGGTAATTTCATTATGGGGGAGCGATCATAAAATCACAGAATGGTGAAAGCAGAGCAGGAGGCCAATCAGTTTGCCGTGTCTATGCTTGCTCTCCAAAGGAGCAGTTCACCTCTTGCCACTCCCCTTTCTTAACACTGTATATCTGCCCTTTCTTCCTCGCACAGAACAATCCAGTTCCCTGTTGAATGCCTCGATTGACTCTACGCCGACCACACTCTCTCAGACAGTGGCCGGAATTCTCCACTCCCCACGTGGCGTGGGAGAATTGTGAGAGGGTCTCCCGACATTTTTTACGTCCCCCTGGCACCCCCGCGATTCTCCCCCCCACCTCTCGGAAAACTCGCCGCTTGCTGTTTTTCACGGCGAACAGCGATTCTGCAAGCCCGATGGGCCGAGCGGCCGGCCCTTCACGCCCTTTCACCACGGCAGCTACCACACCTGGTCGCTGCATTCGTGAAACAGGCGGCGGATGCCCGTTTGGGGCATCCAGGGGCCCGATTGGGACGGGAGCACCGCGACTGTGCTCCAGAGGGGACAGGCCCGCGATCGGTGCCCACCGATCGTCGGGCCAGCGTCCAAAACGGACGCACTCTTTCCCCTCCGCCGCCCGGCAAGATCAAGCCGCCACGTCTTGCCGGGCGGCGGTGGAGAAAGACGGCACCACGGGTTCGTCGTCTGGACGCTGATGTCATCCGCGAAGCGCCGTTCGGGTGTCATTTCCGACAGCCGAGGTCGCGGCCGGGAACGACGGGGGCCCGCTCCTAGCCCCCTGGGTGGGGATGAATTAGGTGCGGGGAGCGGGTCCCGAGGCCGTCGTAAACCATGGCCGAGTTCACGACGGCCTCCACGATTTTGGCCACCAGCGGAGAATTCCGCCCAGTGAATTCCAAATCCTAAACACTGGCCATGGGAACAAGCCTTTCCTCATGATGCCATTGCTTCTTTTGTCAATTACCTTAAACCTGTGGCCTTCCACCAAGGGGAACAGTTGCCCCCTCTCTATTCTGTCCAGACGCCTCATGATTTTGAATACCTCTATTAAATCTCCTCTCAACCACTTCTCCAGTGAAAACAGTCCCACCTTCTGTAATTTATTTACATATCCTCAGCCCTGAGACCATTATTTAATTTTAAATCTCTTTATTCTAATACCAAGTGCAATACATGGATGTTTCATTTCCCAGCAACAGAAGTGTTTACATGGCACCTTAACTGTGTAAAATCCCAATGTGTTTCTTGATGTGTTGGGTAAGCTGGGTCTATGTGGACTGCGTTTGATGCAGTGTAGCGAGAGACAGGCTTCCAACACTTGAAAAGATGCAACACGATTTTATTGAACAACTAACTATAATACATGATTAACTGTGGGTTGACACTATGCTGACTTGACTGGAGACCTGAGGCTAACCTGACCAGACTAACTGACTACCACAGGGTGTTTGTACTGGCTGCTGCTCATGAGCTCTGACTGTCTCAGAGGCTGGATCCAGAGAGAGTTTTGCACTGGAGTGCTGAACTGGTTGCATTTGAGTGCTACAGTGAGAGTTTGGTGACTGAGGGAGTATAAGGGTTCATTTTTTATTTAAAGTCTAGTATTTCTTTTATTTAGTTAATTAACTTAAAAGTTGCTGTTTGGTCTATAAGAAGGTGAATTTTGAATCAGCTTTAAACAAGGTTCTACTTGTAGGTACTTGCAGCTGGAGCTTGTTAATTAGCTAATTGGATTAGGCCAGTTTTCAGAAGCTAGAGTCACAGTATAAATCTGAGCTAGTAACAATGCAGACTTTGTTTGCACTGGAGTGCTGAACGTGTTGCATTTGAGTGCTACAGTGAGAGTTTAGTGACTGAGGGAGTTAGATGAAGAGGGAGTAAGGTGCTCCTTACAATTTCATTTCCTATATTTATCAAAGAGCGTGAAGGGAGCCAGAAGTTTAGAGTACAGCTGACTGGAAGCAGAGTCGGAGGGCGGAGGTCCAGTTGGTCTATGGGGCAGCTAATTCTGTAAAGTAAGAGGGGATGGAGGCTAGGGCAGTTGCATGCTCCTCCTGTAGGATGTGGGTGGTGAGGGATACCACTGGTGTCCCCGCTGACTATACCTGCGGGAAGTGCACCCAACTCCAGCTCCTCAGAGACCGTGTTAGGGAACTGGAGCTGGAGCTGGATGAACTTCAGATCATCCGGGAGGCAGAGGGGGTTATCGAGAAGTGTTACAGGGAGGTAGCCACACCCAAGGTACTGGACAAGAGTAGCTGGGTTACAGTCAGGGAAAAGAAAACTAACAGGCAGACAGTGCAGGGATCCCTCATGGCCGTTCCCCTTCAAAACAAGTATACGGTTTTGGATGCTGTTGGGGGGGGATGACCTACCGGGGGAAGGCCCTAGCGGCCAGGTCTCTGACACTGAGTCTGGCTCTGGGGCTCAGAGGGAAGGGGGGAGCATAGAAAAGCAATAGTGATAGGAGATTCAATGGTTAGGGGAATAGATAGGAGATTCTGTGGTTGCGAGCGAGACTCCCGAAAGGTATGTTGCCTCCCGGGTGCCAGGGCCAGGGATGTCTCAGATCGTGTCTTCAGGATCCTGAAGGGTGATGGTGAGCAGCCAGAAGTCGTGGTGCACATTGGTACCAACGACGTAGGTAGGAAAAGGGGTGTGGAGGTAATAAACAAGTTTAGGGAGTTAGGCTGGAAGTTAAAGGCCAGGACAGACAGAGTTGTCATCTCTGGTTTGTTGCCGGTGCCATGTGATAGCGAGGCTAGGAATAGGGAGAGAGTGCAGTTGAACACGTGGCTGCAGGAATGGTGTAGGAGGGAGAGCTTCAGGTATTTGGATAATTGGAGTGCATTCTGGGGAAGGTGGGACCTGTACAAGCAGGACGGGTTGCATCTGAACCAGAGGGGCACCAATATCCTGGGGGGGAGGTTTTCTAGTACTCTTCGGGAGGGTTTAAACTAATTTGGCAGGGGAATGGGAACCGGATTTGTAGTCAAGCAACTAAGGAAGCTGATATTCAGGACACCAAAGCACGTAGTGATGCAGTGGGGAAAGTAACACTGACAAAGGAGAGTACTTGCAGGCAAGGAGATGGGTTGAAGTGTGTATACTTCAATGCAAGAAGCGTCAGGAATAAGGTGGGTGAACGTAAGGCATGGATCGGTACTTGGGACTACGATGTGGTGGCCATCACGGAAACTTGGATAGAAGAGGGGCAGAAATGGTTGTTGGAGGTCCCTGGTTATAGATGTTTCAACAAGATTAGGGAGGATGGTAAAAGAGGTGGGGGGGGGGGGGGCATTGTTAATTAGAGATAGTATAACAGCTGCAGAAAGGCAGTTCAAAGTGGATCTGCCTACTGAGGTAATATGGGTTGAAGTCAGAAATCGGAAAGGAGCAGTCACCTTGTTGGGAGTTTTCTATAGGCCCCCCAATAGCAGCAGAGATGTGGAGGAACAGATTGGGAAACAGATTTTGGAAAGGTGCAGAAGTCACAGTGTAGTAGTTATGGGTGACTTCAACTTCCCAAACATTGAGTGGAAAGTCTTTAGATCAAATAGTTTGGAAGGGGTAGTGTTTGTGCAGTGTGTCCAGGAAGCTTTTCTAACACAGTATGTAGATTGTCCGACCAGACAAATCTATCACCTGCCCTGGTTCATTACCAATTACCAAATCCAATATGCCCTATATTGGATTTGGTACTTGGTAATGAACCAGGGCAGGTGATAGATTTGTTAGTGGGTGAGCATTTTGGAGGTAGTGACCACAATTCTGTGACTTTCACTTTAGTACTGTAATGGAGAGGGATAGGTGCGTGCAACAGGGCAAGGTTTACAATTGGGGGAAGGGTAAATACAATGCTGTCAGACAAGAATTGAAGTGCATAAGTTGGGAACATAGGCTGTCAGGGAAGAACACAAGTGAAATGTGGAACTTGTTCAAGGAACAGGTACTGCGTGTTTTTGATATGTATGTCCCTGTCAGGCAGGGAAGAGATGGTCGAGTGAGGGAACCATGGTTGACAAAAGAGGTTGAATGTCTTGTTAAGAGGAAGAAGGAGACTTATGTAAGGCTGAGGAAACAAGGTTCAGACAGGGCGCTGGAGGGATACAAGATAGCCAGGAGGGAACTGAAGAAAGGGATTAGGAGAGCTAAGAGAGGGCATGAAAGATCTTTGGCGGGTAGGATTAGGAAAACCCCAAGGCCTTTTACACATATGTGTGAAATATGAGAATGACTAGAGCGAGGGTAGATCAAGGACAGTAGTGGGAGATTGCGTATTGAGTCTTAAGAGATAGGAGAGGTCTTGAACAAGTATTTTTCTTCAGTATTTACAAACGAGAGGGGCCATATTGTTGGAGAGGACAGTGTGAAACAGACTGGTAAGCTCGAGGAGATACTTGTTAGGAAGGAAGATGTGAGGGCAGCACGGTGGCCTAGTGGTTAGCACAACCGCCTCACGGCGCTGAGGTCCCAGGTTCGATCCCGGCTCTGGGTCACTGTCCGTGTGGAGTTTGCACATTCTCCCCGTGTCTGCGTGGGTTTCGCCCCCACAACCCAAAAATGTGCAGAGTAAGTGGATTGGCCACGCTAAATTGCCCCTTAATTGGAAAAAATAATTGGGTAATCTAAATTTATAAAAAAAAAGAAGAAAAAAAAGGAAGGAAGATGTGTTGGGCGTTTTGAAAAACTTGAGGATAGACAAGTCCCCCGGGCCTGACGGGATTTATCCAAGGATTTTATGGGAAGCAAGAGATGAAATTGCAGAGCCGTTGGCAATGATCTTTTCGTCCTCGCTGTCAACAGGGGTGGTACCAGGGGATTGGAGAGTGGCGAATGTTGTGCCCCTGTTCAAAAAAGGGAATAGGGATAACCCTGGGAATTACAGGCCAGTTAGTCTTACTTCAGTGGTAGGCAAAGTAATGGAAAGGGTACTGAGGGATAGGATTTCTGAGCATCTGGAAAGACACTGCTTGGTTAGGGATAGTCAGCACGGATTTGTGAGGGGTAAGTCTTGCCTTACAAGTCTTATTGACTTCTTTGAGGAGGTGACTAAGCATGTGGATGAAGGTAAAGCAGTGGATGTGGTGTACATGGATTTTAGTAAGGCATTTGATAAGGTTCCCCATGGTAGGCTTATGCAGAAAGTAAGGAGGCATGGGATAGTGGGAAATTTGGCCAGTTGGATAACGAACTGGCTAACCGATAGAAGACAGAGAGTGGTGGTGGATGGCAAATATTCAGCCTGGAGCCCAGTCACCAGTGGTGTACCGCAGGGATCAGTTCTGGGTCCTCTGCTGTTTGTGATTTTCATTAACAACTTGGATGAGGGAGTTGAAGGGTGGGTCAGTAAATTTGCAGATGATACGAAGATTGGTGGAGTGGTGGATAGTGAGGAGGGCTATTGTCGGCTTCAAAGAGGCATAGATAGGATGCAGAGCTGGGCTGAGAAGTGGCAGATGGAATTTAACCCTGACAAGTGTGAGGTTGTCCATTTTGGAAGGACAAATATGAATGCGGAATACAGGGTTAATGGTAGGGTTCTTGGCAATGTAGAGGAGCAGAGAGATCTTGGGGTCTATGTTCATAGATCTTTGAAAGTTGCCACTCAAGTGGATAGAGCTGTGAAGAAGGCCTATGGTGTGCTAGCGTTCATTAGCAGAGGGATTGAATTTAAGAGCCGTGAGGTGATGATGCAGCTGTACAAAACCTTGGTCAGGCCACATTTGGAGTACTGTGTGCAGTTCTGGTCACCTCATTTTAGGAAGGATGTGGAAGCTTTGGAAAAGGTGCAAAGGAGATTTACCAGGATGTTGCCTGGAATGGAGAGTAGGTCATACGATGAATGGTTGAGGGTGCTAGGCCTTTTCTCATTAGAACGGAGAAGGATGAGGGGCGACTTGATAGAGGTTTATAAGATGATCAGGGGAATAGATAGAGTAGACAGTCAGAGACTTTTTCCCCGGGTGGAACAAACCATTACAAGGGGACATAAATTTAAGGTAAATGGTGGAAGATATAGGAGGGATGTCAGAGGTAGGTTCTTTACCCAGAGAGTAGTGGGGGCATGGAATGCACTGCTTGTGGAAGTAGTTGAATCGGAAACGTTAGGGACCTTCAAGCGGCTATTGGATAGGTACATGGATTAGGGTAGAATAATGGAGTGTAGATTAATTTCTTCTTAACGGCAGCACGGTAGCATTGCGGATAGCACAATTGCTTCACAGCTCCAGGGTCCAAGGTTCGATTTCGACTTGGGTCACTGTCTGTGTGGAGTCTGCACATCCTCCCCGTGTGTGTGGGTTTCCTCCGGGTACTCCGGTTTCCTCCCACGGTCCAAAGATGTGCAGGTTGCATGGATTGGTCATGCTAAATTGCCCTTAGTGTCCAAAATTCTATGATTAACTTAGGACAAAAGTTCGGCACAACATCGTGGGCCGAAGGGCCTATTCTGTGCTGTATTTCTCTATCTATCTATCTATCTATCTAAGAGCGGGAAAACTAGTGCCCTCTGGCTTTATAGTGGTCATGTCCAAAGATGTGCGGGTTAGGTGGATTGGTCATGCTAAATTGCCCATAGTGTCCTAAAAAGTAAGGTTAAAGAGGGGGTTGTTGGGTTACGGGTATAGGGTGGATACGTGGGTTTGAGTAGGGTGATCATTGCACGGCACAACATCGAGGGCCGAAGGGCCTGTTCTGTGCTGTACTGTTCTATGTTCTATGTCCTGTCTTGTGATTGGCTGCTGTGTTCTGTGTGCTTACTGGTCATCCTGTGTGTCAATCACTGCCTGTCTGCACTCCATCATATACCTGGATGTATATTATGACATTTCTCAGATGGAAAAAGGTAGAGGAACATGGAAGAGGAAATAAGGATGTGAGAGCAAAAGGTTAATTGAAATGTTTTTAAGTCGAGTTTGGAAGGAAAGGGGGGCGAAGAGGTCGAGTGATTTAGAGCGGATATTTCAGAGATAAAGGTTGTGATACTTGAAAGCTCTGTTACCTGTGGTGGGTAAAGCAAGGTGAAGAATTCACAAAACTCCAATCATAACAAAGAAATATATGGGTGGAGCAAGTTCGAGGGGCTGCCTGGAGTGAGGCTTGGAGTCAATTTTTTTTAAATTTAGAGTACCCAATTAATTTTTTCCAATTAAGGGGCAATTGACCGGGACCAATCCATCTATCCTGCACATCTTTGGGTTGTGGGGGCGAAACCCACACAAACATGGGGGGAATGTGCAAACTCCACACAGACAGTGTCCCAGATCTGGGATTGAATCTGGGAACTCGGCGCTGTGTGGTAGCAATGCTAACCACTGCGCCACCTTGCTGCCCTAGGTATGGAGTAATTTAAAGATGAAGGCAAGGATTTTCAATTTACTGACAACCTAAATCCTAAAGAGCATGAAAATAAGTAGTGAATGGAACAAAAGAAGGGGTGTGGAATTCTGAAGAGGAATCCTTCTACTTTTTTGATCTGAATGACGAATTTTGATATGCTCTGCAATAGGGTAGCACAGTGGTTAGAACTGCTGCTTCACAGGGCCAGGGACCCAGGTTCGATTCCCAGCTTGGGCATTGCAGTGTTAATGTAAGCCTCTTGTGACACTAATAAAGATTATTATAGAATCCGATTTGGCAGGCGAGCAGCTAAGGACATTGGGAATGATTAGAAATGGGCACATAAACCTGTATCGCCCAAGATATTCTATTGTTTAAAATCAAAGCTACAACCAAAAGTCTAAAATTAACACCTAAAAGGAACATTACACATAGACATGGTCTAAGTGGATTCCTATTTATTCACTGCACCCTGGCTGGGTCATTCGATTGTTAACAACAAAAATACACGGGAAAAGCAGACGGGGGAAGATATTTTTAGGCAGCCTGTTGCCATTATCTGGAACGTGCGACCTGAAAGAGTGGCAGATTCAATACGAACTTTCAAAAGAGAACTAAATATATATGTTTGGAAAGGAAATATTTAAAGCACAGTGGTTAGCACTGCTACACCACAGTGCCAACAACCCGGGTTCGATTCTGACCTCGGGTGACTGTGTGGAGTTTCCACATTCTCCCTCCGGGTTTCCTCCGGGTGCTCCGGTTTCCTCCCACAGTCCAAAGATGTGCAGGCTGGATGGATTGGCCATGCTAAATTGTCCATTAGTGTCAAAATATGTGCAGGTTAGGTGGGGTTATGGAGTTGCACGGATAGGGCGGGGGATTGGGCCTAGGTAGGGTGCTCTTTCGGAGGGCCAGTGCAGACTCGATGGGCCTCCTTCTGCAGTGTAGGGATTCTGTGATTCAATGATATGGGAAAAAGAACAGGGGAGTGGGACTAATTCGATACATCCTGTGAAGAACCAGCAGGGGCATGATGTGTTGATTTGCCCAATGCTGTTAGATTCTACCATTCTAACTGAAATGGAGCCCATACAGAACTCTGCAGAAGTGACCTTGAAATGGAACAACTTATGGGGCAAAAAATGCTCAGAATCTTTACAGTACAGAAGGAGACCATTTGGCCCATTGATTCTGCACTGGCCCGCCATAAGAGCATTCCATCTAATCCTCCTGCCCTGCCTTATCCTTCCCATAAAATCATTGACAAAGAATTGTGAAGTACTCCCAAATCCCAGTATTTAGTCTTACTTCAGCATTGAAGTTTGCATTGAAACAGAAGCACCTGATTCATATTCTCAGCTTTGTAAAGCAATACTTGAAGCAAACATAGCTTATTTCTGTCCTTTCTAATATCTTTATTTGCTAGGTCATTATCCATTCACCAAATCATCCTGCACACTTTCCCCCTCTGCTTGGTAACTTGTCCTTTGAAGGAAGATTCCGTTGCGATCTTCCCGCCTCTTTGTGCTCACGCTCAAGCGTAACGAGGCCGGTGAATAGCGGACGAGGCCAAAAACAGGAACCACGCCGGGCGCCAAACAGTTTGCGATGCAACCGGCCGGCTCCCGTAGGCGAAATCGGAATCTTGCCGTAGCATGGAGAGAAAGCAATTATCACCACTTAAGCCCTATTTCCATACAATTAACCAGAGTCACCCCTTATTCAGCAGCCTCCTGTTATTCAGCAGCCTCCTCAGCAAGTAGTCACGCTGGCGCTGATTAGAGCTCCTTTTTAAAAATGTCAACCTGGTGGAAGGGCTTCTGTGGGGAGTCGAGGAGGTGAGTAGCCATCTTTGCTCACAGGCAAAGAGTTCGAGGGCGCTGGGTTTGCTGCCCCTGTACTCGGTGGGGGTGAGGGAACCTTCTGTAAGGATGGGCCATCATGGGAGGATGAGGGGGGACGCTGTGGTGGGGCAACGGGGGGGGGGACAACGGCTTGCTGCACCACCATACCAACCCCTGAATTGTGTGTATCGGTTCCGGGGCAACCCTTGTCCCTGCCCGTCGGACGACCATCCAAACACCCACAGACTACCAAGGCCGCTGACCGTGCGGCTGAAGGCTATAGCCTCTAGGGAATTGGAAATCATAGTTCAGTGTGCACTTCACAGGGCAGCACGGTGATGCAGTGGCTTAGCACTGCTGCCTCACGGCGCAGAGGTCCCAGGTTCGATCCCGGCTCTGGGTCACATTCCGTGTGGAGTTTGCACATTCTCCCCATGTTTACGTGTGTTTCGCCCCCACAACCCAAACATGTGCAGGGTAGGTGGATTGGCTACGCTAAATTGCTCCTTAATTGGAAAAAAAATGAATTGGGTACTCTAAAATTAAAAAGAGAGTGAGCACTTCACACAACCCAAGTGTATTCCCGTGTGTGGGCAGGCCAAGTAGCACGCGGGAATCATTGCCAAACAGCGTAATCAGACTGCAATGCCTGGATAGTGTGCCAGAGAACTGCGGGAGGCAACACCACACACGCAGCAACCAAAATCCCCACCCAGGGGATGGGAAACAGCTCTGGGGGACACGTTCACGGCCGGAGGGTGAGTGCCACGGGGAGGGGGGCCAGCACTCGGTCCGGTTAATGTTGTGAGCAGGTGTCCAGGGTACAGAATCTGGGGCCCGGTGTGGGGGGGCCCAGTGCAGCTGGAGTATGTGGGTAGGGCGTTCTGGATAGGGGCGGGGTGTGCGGTGGGGAGGATCAGTGGGATAATGGAGGGTCCTGGGTTGGGAGCCGTTGCTGTTTGTTGGACTAACATCCTCTCCAAGTGCCTGACAGATATTGAACGCTATGGTAGGGATGTTGGACTCAGAGGTTGCCCTAGTGGTGCTAGTGCTACAAGATGTGGCCAGACGCCGGAGAAGGTGACAGCAGTATGTCTGCAGATGTTGTGGACCCCGCCCCACACCCTGAGGACCCAGAGGGGAGTCCCGTGACAGTCCTGGGTGTACAAGCGTCGCTGGTCGTTTGAACAGATGATGGATAGCGTGTGCCACAGGAGACTTTGTCTCAACAAAGAGATGGTGTGACACCTGTACCATATCCTCCCGGACTTGGCACCACTTGGAGGAGGAGGACACCTGCTCCTGGTGGCTGTCAAAGTTACTACAGCCCTGAACGTTTATGTCTCGTGATCATTCCAGGGATAAGGGATATCTGCTGAGGATCTGGCTAATAACGGCCGTACGAAGGCCAGAGACTGAAGCGGAGACCGAAGCAGTACACCGAGACCCATGTGGCCACCCAACTGTCATAGAGCGGTGCATCGCACTCCTCCTCAAGATGCAGTTCTGATGCCTCGACCTCTCCGGAGATGCCCTCCAGTACACCGCCCAGAGGGTCGCCCGCTTTGTTGTGTTCTGCTGTGCCCTCCCCACCTCGCTGCTCGCTACCACACTTCAAATTCTTTCCGGAGAATCATGCCCTACGTTTTTGAATTGATTTAATTATGTAGCAGAATATTCTTTTAAGATTCATTAAATTAACAATACTTGGGATTAAAGAAAATGTATTTGTACCAGCAACGCTTCTGTTCAGCCAACTATATATTTTGTATAGGTTTTGTGGCTTTAGCCTTTCCTTGACAGGAGCATTTGGAAACTGGAAACATTTTGCTTGTTACTTCAATTTTTCCAGAATGTAGATTGGATAGTTCTAATATAATATGTTTGCTAAGACTCCGGGCAAGAATATTACTGAAACGCATCTTTTTCAAATAAACACACTTTTGAAAAATTCATATTCCTTGGCATGTGAAACCATAACAAAAGAAATTTAAGTAGTGTTGATTGTGGTCCTGAAAGTATTTTGTTAAGCTGTCTACTTGGGGTTACACAGGTCAATGGCTTAAAGTTGATGTAAGCAGAAATCAGAAGTACAGTATTAAGAAATGACCTTGGTTTATAATAAGCTTGAAATGAGAAAAAAAAATCGACATTGGTCAAATTCCAACTCTCCCGATCCCAGTTCCAGCTATTTTATAGTTCTAAATTATCTGAAGTCCTGTTCAGTTTTGATTTGTATTTAGGCATGAACACATATTGTGTGAAACTCCTGTTTACTAAGGCCGGTTTGTATGTGAAGCAGCTGCATTCTATACCCAATTACATGATTTCATAGATCTCTGAAAATTGGTTCTATTCACACTCGGCAATAGAAAACCTCAACACAATCATTTCTTTTCAATTGACAGTGGCAAGGTTGATGACAACATGATCATTGTGTTATAATGATAAGACCACCAAGGCATTTGTACTTTTCATCAAGGCGTTTCACAGAGTAGATACAATTTAATTCACTACACTGTCAGCAATGCTCACATTTGTCTGATACCATTATGCTGCCCGTCTCCACAGTTATAATCACTGTCCTAAGAAAAATGCTGTTAAATGATCTCCAGCAGTCAGAGAAACTCTCAATTAGGCCTGCCACTTTCAATGTGTCAGATTGTCTTATGCACTTGTCCAATTTCGGTTCCAATCCTGTTTATTTACAATGCCTACCAGTAATTATACTTAACATGTCATTAACTGAGAAGGGGGCCCTGCCAAGGAGACTGCCAGAAACTGTGAAGGTTTCAGGGGGAGTTACTGGAAGTCAGCACCATCAGAGGCTTTTAGTCTCTGATGGGATGCTGTGGTAGTGATTATAATGCAAGTATCAAGCTCATCAAGCCATAATTAGATGCCACTCAAATGTGCCACTTGTAATAACAGTGTTGATTCGTGTTTTCTCCGTGACAGCATCTGCTAATTAGTTAAGTGGATTCAGTTGGCCTGTGTTTGCTGCAGTTTATGATTACCTCAGAAAATGTCAAGGTTGCAGATGCTTTCCAGTCACTCTTTCTGCGGTGCAAACTTTTCTTTTAATATACTTTGTATCGGGTGCTGTAAAAGATTTTTTTTGAAAGTTATTGTTTAACTTGCTGTTTTCTGTCAGCGAAATGATCGCAGCTGAATGTTTCTTTGTTACAGTTTCGCAAATGGTGATTGAGGAGGTCCGTACAATGCAAGATCACCTTGAAATTGAGAAAAGTTGCCGTGAACGTGCAGAAGTATTTGCTTCCAAGGTATATTGCCTAGTACTTTATATAGCCTCCTTTTTCAGAATCTGAAAACTGTAGAACTTCATTCCGCCCTCAGACATCTTTAAATTTCTAAGGACCAGCCTAGATGGTATTTAACCGCAACCTACTAGAGCTCTCAGTTTACCGTCATCAATAATTGTGGGGCCTTTCCATTTTGGGGCATTGAGACTTCACTTCACCTAAGTTGATCAATTTAAAAATACTGATCTATTTTGCTGTATTCTTAAAGCACTAGTTCTGCTTTTCGAACAGAAATTCTTACAAGTAGTGGAAGTCTATACTTTTTAAAAAAAAATTTAGATTACCCAATTATTTTTTCCAATTTAGGGGCAATTTAGCGTGGCCAATGCACCTACACTGCCCATTTTTGGGGGCGAAACCCACGCAGACACGGGGAGAATGTGCAAACTCCACACGAACAGTGACCCAGAGCCGGGATCGAACCTGTGACCTCAGCGCTGTGAGGCAGTTGTGCTAGCCACTAGGCCACTGTGCTGCCCGGTGAAGTCTATACTGAGTGTTACCTATGTACTTAGATGTGGTGGGAGATTTTATGCAATGATTTAATTATTCATTTCACAGGAATAGCTTTAAAAATGCAGGGGGCGATTCAGCGGACAAGTTAAAGTCAGCTGAATGGCTCATTTAGTGGAGTGTGTCGAAAAACACTCTGCAATTCCACAGCACTTTTCCGGGTTTTCTTTGGCCTCGGTGAGGAACTCCCCATCGAGCCACTCTTTTAAGTCATGTCCTGCATTGGCGAGATCAGCTTGCTATCGTGAATCGGGGTGCAATTTTTACAGGTAACCCCCACAGCGCCTCCATTGTGGTCTTAGGATCTCCCCCTGGGCCTGACTGGTTCATCATGACTTTGTGAACCCGGACCAAACGAAACCCGGTTGAGGCCTCGCTGCTGAGGCCAGTGAATCCCGGGCCCCAGGTGAATCTGGCAAACACACATTTAAATGAGCCTAATGCGTCATTGAAATATGCGCACCTGGATCTCACCCAGAATGGACGGATGAAGACCGGCTCATTTCACAAAAGAACCCTTGCTGCCAAAAGACTGATGAAGCTCCCACCTCATCAATGAGTTGAATTTGAATGCAGATTCGAGAGGTGAAAGGTTCTGCCAGCTAGAATAGTAAAGCACAATCTTTAGAAGGGTAGCGACCATTGTCCATGACATAAACAAACGGTGCAGCTGGGTAATCATTACAAATTAGGAAGATCTGTTTGAAGTCAATTCTCATTCACAGGGTTTTCTGTTTGATAATCTTAGCATATTTTCTGATCCTGATTAATGATATCAGCCAGTATATTGTCTTCATGTTTCACTTTCGGGTATCTCCAGAAAAGAGTTCATCCTATTAATTTTTTCTGATGATTATGAGAAAAACAGCAACCACTGAAAAAAGCTCCAGGGTGTCACACCCAGTAAAGAACTTCTCGATACAGTCTTTTATGTAATGTAGACATTTTGAAATTGTCCTCTACTTAAAGGAAAACACCGGGAGCTGTAAAGCTGGCTGCCGAGGGTCAGGTGACCTTTTGTGATTTCTGCACATTTGGGGTGACTGGAAAGTTCTTGATTGTGGGTAGAATGCCCTCCCTTGAATGGAAATCCTGGTTATGAAATCACTTGTGGATTTGCACATCCTATTGTTTGGGTATTTAACAAAACTCAAATTCAGTAGCCACCCCCCATCCCTATTCCCATTCCCCCAGTCTGCGAACTTTAAATGCAGAT
Organism: Scyliorhinus canicula; assembly: GCF_902713615.1. NCBI lineage: Eukaryota > Metazoa > Chordata > Chondrichthyes > Carcharhiniformes > Scyliorhinidae > Scyliorhinus > Scyliorhinus canicula. Next base: position 21,976,566 of record NC_052161.1, read on the forward strand.
CTGCATCGCTCCTCAATATCCTGCCTTGTCAGAAAAACGACCTCTGAAATCACTGTGAAGAATGAAGTGGATACCTGATAGCATTTTCAAAAGCTACCTTCATCTCAAAATGGTCAGCGTTTCCTTTAAGAAATAGGGCAATGTGAACCACTTTAAGCTTTATAAAATTAGGGAGAGCAAAAGGTTGGAAAGCAGGTTACAATGATCAAAGAGAGCTGTGGATAAACCAATTTATCGCAAGCAGGTGCGAACAGCCACCATTTCCGAGCAGTGGACAATAGAAGCATTGATCCTGTGGTCACATGATCAAAATTGCCGTCAGCTAACAAATCTTATTACTCCAAGAGCCAGCCATAGACAAGTCAGTCTGGAGAGCAGCAGGACACAAGAGGAACCATCCTCCAACAACTCTGATTGGTTGATTTGATTTATTGTCACGTGTACTGAGGTACAGTGAATAGTATTTTTCTGCGTACCGTCCAGACAGATCGTACCATACATGAAGAAACATAGGACACACATAAATGCACAATGTAAATTCGGGCACAGGCATTGGGAGTTTAGAGAAGATGTGTGATGAGATCAGTTCCGTCCATAAGAGGGTCATTCAGGAGTCTGGTAACAGCAGGGAAGAAGCTGTTTTTGAACCTGTGTTCTTACGTGAACGTGTGTTCTCAGACATTGGCATTTCTTGCCCAATGGAAGAAGTTGGAAGAGAGAATAACCCAGGTGGGATGGGTCTTCAATTATTGTGCCCGCTTTCCCAAGGCAGCAGGAGGTGTAGACAGTCATCGGATGGGAGGCAGGTTTGCGTGATGGACTGGGCTGTGTTCATGGCTCTCTGTAGTTTCTTGCGGTCTTGGGCAGAGCAGTTACCATACCAGGTTGTGATGCAGCTGGGTTGGACGCTTTCTATGGTGCATCTGCAAAAGTTGGTAAGGATTAATGGGAACATGCTGAATTTCCTTTGTTTCCTGAGGAAGAATAGGTGCTGTTGTGCTTTCTTGGTTGTAGCGCTGACGTGGGTGGACCAGGACAGATTGTTGGTGATATGCACACCTAGGAATTTGAAGCTGTCAAACATCTCCACCTCGGCACAATTGATGCAGACAGGGGCGTGTACGATACTTTGGTTCGCTTTCTGAAGTCAATGACCAGTTCTTTAGTTTTGCTGACATTTGTGCCTAATACAGTCATAGAATCATTGAATCACTACAGTGCAGAAGGAGGCCATTTGGCCCATTGAGTCTGCACCGACCCTCCAAAAGAACATTCTACGTGACCAACTTTCCAGCACACCCCGTCCTATTCCCGTAACATAACCTGCATATCCCTGGACGCTTAAGCGGAAATTTAGCCCGACCAATCCACTTAACCATCTTTGGACTGTGGCAGGAAACCGGAGCACCCAGAGGAAACCCACGCAGACACGGGGAGAACGTGCAAACTCCACACAGACAGTCGCACAAGGGCGGAATTGAACCTGGGTCCCAGATGATGTGAGGCAGCAATGCTAACCGTTGTGCCACAGAGCCATCAGTCAATCCAGGAAAGGAGATAGGACATAATTTGAATTTGCTGACAAGGATTCATCTCAACAGAGGCTCAGCTACAACTTAGCCTGAAAACCCAGAGACTTGCCATGCTATGGGGGGACCCCCATAGAACCGCGAGAGAGAACCCATCCAGGCTTGCAACTATGTATCTTAGAAAGGACTGATAGGTTATCAATGGAATAACAAGCAACAAAGTGCACAATTCTTGTCCAGAAATCATCTTAAGTGTACACGTGTCTATTGCTTGTGAGACTGAGTGTTTTTGCTGCATTTACATTTCGGGGGTGTTAAGATACACGTTTGTGGGGCAGCACGGTGGCCTAGTGGTTAGCACAACCGTCTCACGGCGCTGAGGTCCCAGGTTCGATCCCGGCTCTGGGTCACTGTCCGTGTGGAGTTTGCACATTCTCCCCGTGTCTGCGTGGGTTTCGCCCCCACAACCCAAAAATGTGCAGAGTAGGTGGATTGGCCACGCTAAATTGCCCCTTAATTGGAAAAAATAATTGGCTAATCTAAATTTATAAAAAAAAAAAAAAAAAAGATACACGTTTGTCTTTTTTTCTGATTTTAATTTACTGGAAAGCCTGTCTCATGTCTATTGTTAAAAGTCACAACACAATGCGCAATAGAGATTCACCAGGATGTTGCCTGGGCTGGAGCATTTCAACTATGAAGAGAGGGTGGATAGTCTGGGGTTGTTTTCCATGGAGTAACAAAGGCTGAGGGGGGAACCTGATCGAGGAGTACAAGCATATGAGGGACATAGATAGTGTGGATAGTTTAATGATATTCAGATATCAATATACATGATCAATGTATGTAAATTGTGGATAGCACAATCGCTTCACAGCTCCACGGTCCCAGGTTCGATTCCGGCTTGGGTCACTGTCTGTGTGGAGTCTGCACATCCTCCCCATGTGTGCGTGGGTTTCCTCCGGGTGCTCGGGTTTCCTCCCACAGTCCAAAGATGTGCAAGTTAGGTGGATTGGACATGATAAATTGCCCTTAGTGTCCAAAATTGCCCTTAGTGTTGGGTGGGGTTAATGGGTTGTGGGGATAGGGTGGAGGTGTTAACCTTGGGTAGGGTGCTCTTTCCAGGAGCCGGTGCAGCCTCGATGGGCCGAATAGCCTCCTTCTGCACTGTAAATTCTATGATTCTAAATGTAGTACAGTAATTTCAGCACGAGATGTCTCATAGTCAGATACTATAAGAACTGGATTCCTGCCTTTTCTAAGTCAGATAATGATGGTGCAGATGATTCAGAACAGTGAACAACAAGACATAGAATAGCTAGAGTGAGAGAAGTTAGAACTAGTTTGTTATAATAGTTTATAGTTATCTATATTGTACTTTATTTTTTTATTGTTAGTTTAGTATTGAGTAAAAGGACTCACACAGTTTATTATTTTATTACTCATTAAATAGTTCATCTTTCAACAAGAAGATTATTGGTCATTTTATCATCCTGGTGGATTCAAGAGTAATATATATATTTTAGATAAGTCTTTCTTTAAAATATAACAGATGGGAAGAAGCTTTTCCCCTTTAGTAGAGAGGTCAATAACCAGGTAGATTTAAGGGGATTTAGAGGGGATTTGAGGAAAAATCTTTTCATCCAGAGGGTGGTGGGAATCTGGAACTCGCTGTCTGAAAGGGTGGTAGAGGTGGGAACCCTCACAACATTTAAGAAGCAGTTAGATGAGCACTTGAAACGCCACAGCTACGGGCGAAGTGCTGGAACATGGGATTAGAACAAATAGGTGCTTGATGGCCGGCGCAGACATGATGGGCTGAAGGGCCTTTTTTGTGCTTTAAAACTCTATGACGCTATGGCTGAAAGTGATTTTAACACTCCCTCTAAAGTACACCTCTTGTTTTGGACACCTGTCTGAAAAGGGTGTCTCGGGAGCATAATTTCTTTATCATTAATTTTCCATTGATAGAGCTGGAGACTATAAACTGCAATTTAGTGCAGATTCAATAATGAAAAATATAGATACATAGACGATAGGAGCAGGAGGAGGCGTTTTGGCCCTTTGAGCCTGCTCCATGGCTGATCATCGAACTCAATAGCCTAATCCTGCTTTCTCCCCAGAGCCTTTGATCCCATTCTCCCCAAGTGCTATATCCAGCCGCCTCAATGTTTTAGCATCAACTACTTCCTGTGGCAATGATTTTCACAGGCTCACCACTCTTTGGGTGAAGAAATGTCTCCTCAACTCTGTCCAAAATGGTTTACTCTGAATCCTCAGACTGTGACCCCTGGTTCTGGACACACCCACCATTAGGAATATCTTACCTGCATCTACCCTGCCTAGTCCTGTTAGAATTTTATAAGTCTCTATGAGATCCCCCTTCATTCTGCTGAACTCCAGCGAGAACAATTCTAACCTAGTCAATCTCTCCTCATATGACAGTCCCGCTGGAGAGTTGGGTCTCAAACCCAACCCAACAGCTGCCTGGTTTCAACCTTTCAAGGAAAGAGTGGTCCGCCTTTAAGGCTGTGGGAGAGAGCAAACCGTGCACCACATCACAGGAGAATGACCAATCCACACACCCAGGTGGGTGCCTATCTGCACTCAGTGCTGCAGGACTGGAAGAAATTGCTAGGTTTGGGGACTTTGCATTCACCAAATAAATATATAACAACACTTCGAAGAAGCACTGGAGGGTATCCATGGTACAGGATATAGGCTGGATGGAAGACATCAATGTCCATCACCAAATGTGGCTTGGTAGCCCCATTGCCAATTAAGCTGGATGAGTCCTCAAGGGCAGATCTGCCAGGTGAGGCCTGTGGCAGAGGATGAGGGAACTAACATCAATCCACCTGTCGCAGCTGTACATGACAGATGGTAGGAGTGACAATCGCATATCCTTGGGGAGACAAAGTCCTGTTGCCAAGCTGAATATTCCGTAACACATTAGACGGAATTTTCCATTTTTGAGCCAAGGTGCCAAGATGGCCAGCTCCAGCGGCATCTTTCCAATTGGCCAGAATGGCTGGATCTCTTCCTCGGAACCTCATTAATTATGCACATGCGCGTTTTCCTCTGAATCACCTGGGCTGGCAGCTGATTTGTCCACCCAACATCAGCTGGGTTGGGAGGGGGGGTTCTAAGGTACTGACACCATATTTAAATTCCAGTCCCACACTCAGCTATCATTCTCCGCAGTCCCCCTAACTTTACCAGACCATGCAGCATTTCAGCAACCCGGAGGCAAAAGGCTAGCAGCCTCGTGAAGAAATCTGTTCCTTGATTCAACCTCCATCCCCCCCCAAGTCAATCACCTGCGAGACACCAATACACCGCTTGGACCTCTACTTACCACCTCTGGAAACTTTCATGCATCCCCTGCCAGTAAACGATGAGATATCCCTTTGTGAGGTTTTCATGCAACCTTGTCAGGGTCCATCTTCCCTCCCCTTGGTTTTATCTCTGGCTTCCATTGCTCAACTATCTCCTTGCCCTCGCTCTCCTGCACCACCCCCTACACAGTCGCCCTTGTCTTCATCCATCCACACCACCCCACGCCCAACCTCACCTCAAACTTTAGACCTTTGTAGCAGTGACTGCTTGAGTCCCACAGCACAGTTCTGTGCAGATTGACACTGGTGTGTGGCACCGGGGGGGAGGGGGGAGAGAGAAGAAGAAGAAAACCCCTCCATTCCCCAACCCCAGATACTGTACTGATCCAAGACGGTGACACTGGCGAGTCCATGGGTCCAGCAGCATGGTGCTGTCAATAAAGACCAGCTCAGAATGGAGATGGCGGACAGCAACAGGTTGCCCCAGCAGAGTAGTGAACAGCGCATTAGAAACAGCGCAGTACTATTGGCAGAAAGCTTTTGTTGCATTCACCTCTAAGTCCCTTATAAATTGAGGGTTACCTTTAGCAATCAGATTTTATACCAACGTGATTTCACACTGTTGTGATGCAAGATTGGCAGGCCTGATGGGATGTCATTGTATTAATGAGAATTCATGAGATGAAAATTGTGTTCACACCACCATCCATGGGAAGACCCACCCGCCATTAACTTGCCATTTGGAGAATTACAACTTGATTGTACACTGGCCGGTTTCCGACTGTTTAGCTCCCACTAGATTCGCCGTTGCCGCCCACCGCCAAACGCACCGTGGGTGGGATGGGAGAATACCACTGTGCTAAATAGCGTAGGTTGAGGCTCCATATAATAGCTCATGAGGCAGTGTGGGCCAGCAGCAGGATTATATTCCACCAGAAGATGTAGCCTCATGGCTAAATATATCCCTTACTCTACCATTACCACAGACATCTTTAACCTGTCCCTACTCCACTCCGAGGTCCCCACCTGCTTCAAGAAGACCACCATCATACCGGTACCAAAGAAGAACCAGGCAACATGCCTCAATGACTACCGCCCGGTGGCCCTGATGTCAGTTGTAATGAAGTGCTTCGAGAGGCTGATCATAAGAACATAAGGACTAGGAGCAGGAGTAGGCCATCTGGCCCCTCGAGCCTGCTCCGCCATTCAATGAGATCATGGCTGATCTTTTGTGGACTCAGATCCACTTTCCAGCCCGAACACCATAACCCTTAATCCCTTTTTTCTTCAAAAAACTATCTATCTTTACCTTAAAAACATTTAATGAAGGAGCCTCAACTGCTTCACTGGGCAAGGAATTCCATAGATTCACAACCCTTTGGGTGAAGAAGTTCCTGCTAAACTCAGTCCTAAATCTACTTCCCCTTATTTTGAGGCTATGCCTCCTAGTTCTGCTTTCACCCGCCAGTGGAAACAACCTGCCCGCATCTATCCTATCTATTCCCTTCATCATTTTAAATGTTTCGATAAGATCCCCCCCCCAATCTTCTAAATTCCAACGAGTACAGTCCCAGTCTACTCAACTCTCCTCGTAATCCAACCCCTTCAGCTCTGGGATCAACCTTGTGAATCTCCTCTGCACACCCTCCAGCGCCAGTACGTCCTTTTTCAAGTAATGAGACCAAAACTGAACACAATACTCCAGGTGTGGCCTCACTAACACCCTATACAATTGCAGCATAACCTCCCTAGTCTTAAACTCCATCCCTCTAGCAATGAAGGACAAAACTCCACTTTCCTTATTAATCACCTGTTGCACCTGCAAACCAACTTTCTGTGACTCATGCACGAGCACACCCAGGTATCTCTGCACAGCAGCATGCCGTAATATTTTATTGTTTAAATAATAATCCCGTTTGCTGTTATTCCTACCAAAATGGATAACCTCACATTTGTCAACATTGTATTCCATTTGCCAGACCCTAGCCCATTCACTTAACCTACCAAATCCCTCTGCAGACTTCCAGTATCCTCTGCATTTTTCGCTTTACCACTCATCTTAGTGTCATCTGCAAACTTGGACACATTGCCCTTGGTCCCCAACTCCAAATCATCTATGTAGATTGTGAACAATTGTGGGCCCAACACGGATCCCTGAGGGACACCACTATCTAGAGAACGCCAACCAGAGAAGCACCCATTAATCCCCACTCTTTGCTTTCTATTAATTAACTAATCCTCTATCCATGCTACTATTTTACCCTTACTGCCATGCATCTTTATCTTATGCAGCAGCCTTTTGTGTGGCACATGAAGCGCATCACCTCCATACTCCTGGAACGCCTTGACCCACTTCAATTCGCATACCGTTGCAACCGGTCCACATCAGACGCCATTTCCCTGGCCCTACACTCATCTCTAGAGAATCTCGAAAACAAGGACTCCTACATCAGACTCCTATTTATTGACTACAGATCCGCCTTCAACACCATAATCTCAGCCAAGCTCATATCAAAGCTCCAAAACCTAGGACTTGGCTCTCCACTCTGCAACTGGATCCTTGACTTTCTGACCAACAAACCACAGTCAGTAAGAATGAACACCAACACCTCCTCCACAATAGTCCTCAATACCGGTGCCCCGCAAGGCTGCGTACTAAGCCCCCTATCTACTCCCTGTACACACACGACTGCGTGGCAAAACTTGGTTCCAACTCCATCTACAAGTTTGCTGACGATACGACCATAGTGGGCCGGATCTCGAATAACGACGAGTCCGAATACAGGAGGGAGATAGAGAACCTAGTGGAGTGGTGTAACGACAACAATCTCTCCCTCAATGCCAGCAAAACTAAAGAGCTGGTCATCGACTTCAGGAAGCAAAGTACTGTACACATCCCTGTCAGCATCAACGGAGCCGAGGTGGAGATGGTTAGCAGTTTCAAATTCCTAGGGGTGCACATCACCAAAAATCTATCCTGGTCCACTCACGTCGACGCTATCACCAAGAAAGCACAACAGCGCCTATACTTCCTCAGGAAACTAAGGAAATTCGGCATGTCCACATTAACCCTTACCAACTTTTACAGATGCACTATAGAAAGCATCCTATCGGGCTGCATTACAGCCTGGTATGGCAACTGCTCGGCCCAGGACCGCAAGGAACTTCAGAGAGTCGTGAATACCGCCCAGTCCATCACACGAACCTGCCTCCCATCCATTGATTCCATCTACACCTCCCGCTGCCGGGGGAAAGCGGGCAGCATAATCAAGGATCACTCCCACCCGGCTTACTCACTTTTCCAACTTCTTCCATCGGGCAGGAGATTCAGAAGTCTGAGAACACTCTCAAACAGACTCAAAAACAGCTTCTTCCCCACTGTCACCAGACTCCTAAATGACCCTCTTACTGACTGACCTCATTAACACTACACCCTGTATGCTTCAACCGATGCCAATGCTTATGTAGTTACATTGTATATCTTGTGTTGCCCTATTATGTATTCTCATGTATTTTCTTGAATTTTGTTTAATTCCCTTTTCTTCCATGTACTGAATGATCTGTTGAGCAGCTTGCAGAAAAATACTTTTCACTGTACCTCGGTACACATGACAATAAACAAATCCAATCCAATCCAATCCAATCCAATGTCTGCCAAACAGTGGAAGCCACATGCAATAAACAGAGGTAAGCAATTGCACAAGCAATGGATCAGATCAAAGCTCTCCATTTCTATCACATGAAGTCATGAATGGTGGTGAGTAATTACACAATTAACTGGAGGAGGAGGCACCAGAAACATCCCCACCCTCAATGATGGGGAAGCAGCATATCCGTAAAAAAGACAAGGTCGAAGCATCTACAACCATCTTCAGCACCGAGTGGAAACACAAAATTAGTGGGCAGATCCAAGAAAGTAGGAGGGCAAATGGCATGTCGACCTTTATTGACAAGGGATTTGAGTACAAGAATATAAGAACATTGGAAATAGGCTCAGGAGTAGGCCATTTAGCCCGTCAGGCCTGCTCTCCTTTCAACCAGGTCGCGATTGATCTCCCACCTCAACACCACTTTCCCACACCATTTTACCGCACCATGTCCCTTGGTGTCTTTAATATCTATAAATCTATTGATCTCTGCCTTGAACATTCTCAATGACTGAGATACTGGGACAGAGAATTCCAAAGATTCACTAACCTCTGAGTGTAGAAATTCCTCCTCATCTCAATCCTAAATGGCCTACCCTTTATTCTGAGATGCTGTCCTCTGGCTAGGGGAAGTCTTGCTACAATTGTGCAGAGCATTGGTGAGACCACACCTGGAATATTGTGTAGTTTTGGTTTCCATATTTAAGGAAGAATGTAGTTGCATTGGAAGTGATGCAACACAGGTTCACTAGATTGATTCCTGGGATGAAAGTATTGTCATATGAGGAGCAGCTGAGTAAATCCTCAGGGTTGTGTTCTAGGTCCAACCACATTCAGCTGCTTCATCAATGACCTCCCCTTTATCAGATCTGAAGTGCGGATGTTCACGTAGATTACAAAGTACCATTCACAACTCCTCGGGTGATGCCGCTGTCCATTCCTATATTCAGCTAATCCTGAACAACATTCAGGCTTCAGCTGATAAGTGGCAAGTAAGTCATGCCACACTCTGCCACAGAAGGCTGTGGAGGCCAAATCACTGAGTGTCTTTAAGACAGAGATAGATAGGTTCTTGATTAATAAGGGGATCAGGGATTATGGGGAGAAGGCAGGGGAAGAGGGATGAGAAAAATATCAGCCATGATTGAATGACGGAGCAGACTCGATGGGCCGAGTGGCCTAATTCTGCTCCTGTGTCTTATGGTCTTATGGTCACACAATTGCCGGGCAATGACCATCTCTAATGAGTGAGAATATAACCATTTCCCCTTGATATTCAATAGCATTACCATTTCTGAAATGTCACTGTCAACATTCTGGGGCTTACCATTGACTACTAAGCCAATAGTAGTTGTACAAATACTGTAGCTACAAGAACAGATCAGCTGCTGGGAATTCTGCAGAGTGATACTTCTGACTCCCTAAAGACTGTCCAGCATCTACAAGGCACAAGTCAGAAGCATGATGGAATATTCACTTGCTCAAACACCATCCAGGATAAAGCAGCCGACGTGACTGGCACCCCATCTACCACCTTCAATATTCACTTGTTTCACCACTCACATACAGCAGCAACAGATTATGCCAGGCATTGTCAAACTCGGGGTGCGGGCGGGTGTCGGGAGGGTCGTGGAGCTGTCGATCGCGCAAATCCGCGTGCAACAGCCGGCTTTTAATAATGCTGGCTGCAAGCAGCCTTCAAAGTGGCCAGGAACAGATAAAAAATATTCGGCTGCACTGCGCATGCGTGCCCGATCATTGGTGCGGATGTGCAAAACTATGCGCGTGTACACCGATGATCGGGCACGCATGCGCAGTGCTGCCACACTTTTTTTTATATGGTCGCAGCCTTTTGTTTTCCAAGTTCGGCGGGACAAAGGGACCATTGGGGCCAAAGGGACCCAAAACATTTCCCTCATTTTTGTCAGCAACAAACAAGGTAAGAGAAAATGGTGTGTCGCGCAGGTTGGGCGGCATGGGTCGCGAAGGTCAGCCGGCGTGGGTCGCGAAGGTCGGCTGGGTTGGTTCTCGAAAGTTGTCCGGTTCGTAAAAATGGATCCCCGGCAAAAAAATTTGAAAAGCACTGGACTATACCATCTACAAAGGCACATTTCAGCAAGTCGCCAAGGTTCCTTCAACCAGCACCTACTAATCATCAAGGGCAGTAGATGCATGAGCCTACCACCACCACCTGCCAGTTCCCCTCCAGGACACACACCATCCTGATGTGTTAATATATCACAGTTCCTTCACTGTCACTTGGTCAAAATCCTGGATGTCCCTTCTAAACAACACTGATTAACCTACACCAGTTGTATTGCAGCAATTCAGGAAGGCAGCTCCCCACCACCTTCTCAAGGGCAACGAGGGGTGGACAATAAATGCTGGACTTGCCAGCATTGCTCACATCCCAAGAACGAATAAAAATAAAAAGGTGTACACAGTGCTGCAGATGTGAACTAACTTACTTACATTGTAATTTATCTGCTACAGGTTTCCTGATTTAATCAATTATTGTCTTTCAATAATGTAATTCTCCCAACTACACTTCTTCAATCCTTGTATCATCAAAAAACTTGGATATCTGTTACTGTTTCTCTATCGAGAATGTTTGAGACTCCAGCACAGATTCTTATGGGAAACCACTTATCCCTTCTTTCTTAAAAAAAAAATAAATTTAGAGTACCCAATTAACTTTTTCCAATGAAGGGGCAATTCAGCATGGTCAATCCACCTACAGTGTGCATCTTTGGGTTGTGGGGGTGAAACCCACACAAACATGGGGAGAATGTACAAACTCCACAGGGGCAGTGACTCAGAGCTGGGATCGAACCTGCGACCTTGGCGCCGTGAGGCAGCAGTGCTAACCACTGTGCCACTGTGCTGCCCTTGTCCCTGATTTCTGACAAGTACACACCCAATATCCATATACACTGTTTCTACCCCTAACCAGTGTTGTCCATATTTTCTGTAACTTAGATATTGTACAATGTAAGTTTTGAGTAATTAAGGCATTTATTTAAAAAAAATTTAGAGAGCCCAATTCATTTCTTCCAATTAAGGGGCAACTTAGCGTGGCTAATCCACCTAGCCTGCACATCTTTTGGGTTGTGGGGGTGAAACCCACGCAAACACGGGGAGAATGTGCAAACTCCACACGGACAGCGACCCAGAGCCGGGATCGAACCTGGGACCTTGGCGCCGGGAGGCAACAGGGCTAACCCACTGCGCCACTATGCTGCTGCCCTAATATGGCACATTTATGAGGTCTTGTGGCACAGTGGTTAGCGTTCCTGCTCCTGACCCAGGAGCTCCGGCTTCAAGTTCCATCCCAGGACTTGCTGGTTAAGAACATAGAACATAGAACAGTACAGCACAGAACAGGCCCTTCGGCCCTCAATGTTGTGCCGAGCCATGATCACCCTACTCAAACCCACGTATCCACCCTATACCCGTAACCCAACAACCCCCCCCCCCTTAACCTTACTTTTATTAGGACACTACAGGCAATTTAGCATGGCCAATCCACCTAACCCGCACATCTTTGGACTGTGGGAGGAAACCGGAGCACCCGGAGGAAACCCACGCACACAGGGGGAGGACGTGCAGGCTCCACACAGACAGTGACCCAGCCGGGAATCGAACCTGGGACCCTGGAGCTGTGAAGCATTTATGCTAACCACCATGCTACCCTGCTGTACCATCCTGTTAAGGATGGTACATTCATAACGCGGTCAAACAGGTTGAATGTGTCAACCTGGAAATCCTTCCAAACATGCCAGAGGCAAGAGGTAAGAGCGGGAGAGACTCCTGGTCAGCCACACTTGATGTGGAGTGTTGCTTCTCAAGTTACAAGCCCCTGGCGACAGACTGTTCCGGGAATTACTAGCCATGGAAACAGACGAAAGACTGCCTTAGTGCACTACTAGGTGCAGAAAGAGAATTGGAATGGCACATTTATAAATTTTCATGTCTCAAATTGCTCTGATACTGTATATCCAAATAGTGAAAGAAATCTAGCTTTCATTTGATCTAACTCATACTTCTGCCGAGGGAGCCTTTTACATAGATTTACTGCTTGCTCATTGAAATAATGTTTCCACAGATAATTTAAAAAAATATATAATCACTGTCTCCCCCTTCAAACACAGGCCTTGTCTCTATTTGTTTCTTAGTTCCAGACAAAATGCTTGTTGCAAGCAGCATTATTTAGTCCCTTCAGGTTCCGAATGACATCAACAATACCAGCTCTGAACATTTGGTTTTCCAGCCTGAGCCTGCCTCTTTAATGCTCATAATCTAATCCCTCTCTCTCATCAGTCATTCGTTCTGAAAATATTCCTTCATGGAATGTGGGTGTCATGGGCAAAGCATTTGTTGCCCATCCCTAATTGCCCTTGAACTGAGTGGCTTATTCAGCCATTTGTGGGCACTTAGGAGCCACATTGCTGCGAGGCCTGGATGTAGGCCAGACCAGGTAGGAGATAGATTTCCTTCCCTGAAGGGTCATTAATGAACCCGATTGGGGTTTTGCCACAATTTATAGTTTCATGGTCACTATTGCTGATTAGCTTCCAATTGCAAATTTATCACTAACTGAATTTAAATTCCACTATTTTCCATGGTGGGATTTGACCCCATCTCTCAAAATATCAGCCTTGCTCTCTGGATTACTAATTCAGTGACATTACAACTAAACCACCATCTCCCCTATTGTTCCCTTCAGCAACATGTTATCAGCGGTGTGTGCTGGCAATCTCATTTTAGTTCTAAATTTGAAATCATAGTGGCAGGCATGCACACAATACAAAAAATCAAACACAAGACAGATGTTACTCTAAAGCTGCCTTTATGTCTTTCTGGATGTACTTGATTCAGAGGCATTTATAGATCACAGAATTTACAGTGCAGAAGGAGGCCATTTGGCCCATCGAGTCTGCACCGCCTCTTGGAAAGAGCACCCCACTTAAGCTCACACATCCCCGTAACCCAGTAACCCCACCTAACCTAAGGGCAATTTAGTATGGCCAATCCACCTAACCTGCACATCTTTGGACTGTGGGAGGAAACCGGAGCACCTGGAGAAAACTCACGCAGACACGAGGAGAACGCGCAGACTCCGCACAGACAGTGTCCCACGCCGGGAATCGAACCTGGGATCCTGGTGTTGTGAAGCAACTGTGCTAACCACTGTGCTACCGTGCTGCCCGCATTCCCATATATTCTTCATTTTAGTGAAAACCCATTTAGAGAGAACAGACAAGGTGGACCTCACATATCTTGGGGGATTATTTATATTTTCAATGTAAATGATTCTAAAAGTTATACAATAAAAATTATTGACTGGCACAAATATTTAATATTCAACTATACTGTTAACAAATGCAATACCCAACATTTTGATTAGTTAAAAAATGACTTGTGTCGAAAATTGTTTCTCATGCAGCAATTTATATTCATTGATTTTTTTGCTGTGTGCATGGTGAAGAAGAATGTGTAACTATGACTTATTAACGATGACCCCTGTTCCCACTTACTGATGAGTTTTAAGAAAGTCTGTAATTTTACAATGTCTGCTTCATCAGAGATGCATTATTTTATGAGTGATTTTTTTGTAGCTCCAGTATGCTATGTTGATTGCACTCAAGATTACTCATCAGTAAATAGAATGGAGGGCATGTTTCCTTAATAATATATGCCATTTCAGAGCTTCTATTTGCCAGATATTGCAGAAATTGTACCTGCCAGAAGCTAGATTTGATGGTATTAACTTCCTACTTTCGCAAGGAGTTGTCTCCGTTTTTTGATTGTAATGATATATTGCAATCTATTAACATGTCCTCACAATATGATTATTTGGGATTAATTCAAATGTTATCAAGGAAAATTATGCACAAGGTTATTACACGACACTGAAAATAGTGCTTTACATTTGACAATGTTATGCATTTAGAAACTGTTGTGCCGACATGCAAAATTAAACCTGAATATATTTGCTGATCCTGTTAGATAAATTTACCGTCTGATTCAGAATAATGTCAGATGTGTCATTCGAATCAGAATTTTAGAGCAGCTGGTTTATCATTTAAAGAAATGTACTATAGGTTGAGAATCCTTTATCTGTAGTGAAAACCGAAAACTCCAAAAAACGGATCTTTTGAACATCATCGACCTTTAGCACGAGAAGTCTCTGACCCGAGCTGACACAAACCTTGTCGACTGTACCTGACCTTTAGCGCAGAGATCCCTGACCCGAGCTGATGTGAACCTCACCAACCGCACCCAGGCTGTAGCGTGGAAGTCCCTGGCACAGGCTGATATGACCCGAGCCGATACAAAGCTCATCAACTGCACCGAATCTTTAACGTGGGAAGTCTCGTTCTTTGTCTGCACTGTTTATGTTGGGAACCCTCCTGTACAAGCTGAATTCAGTGGTACGCCTTACTTTTCTAGCTGTCTGATTTACTTTAGACTATAGCTAGCCTGGGCTATGGTCACTTTTTAATGTAAGTAGCCAAGGTCTGTATGTGGTATCCGAAAGCCAAAACAATTTGTCCCAAATGTTTCAGATAAAGGACACTCTACCTGTAGATGCTTTCATCCAACAAGACCTGAATAACATCCCAGCTTGGGCTGAGAGTGGCAACTAATATTTGTGCCACACAAGTGCCAAGCAATGATTATCTCAAATGAGAGAGATTCTGTACCTGCCCATGACTTTCAATGGCACTTGTTTTGCCAAAACCCCACTATCAACATTCTGGTGATCACCATGAACCAGAAACTTAAACTGAACCTGCCACATAAATACTGTGGCTACAAGAACATGTCAGAGACTAGGGGCTGAATTCTCTGTCGGTGGGATTCTCCATTTTGCCGGCAGCCCGGGGTTTTCCCGACGGCGTGGGGCTGCCCCACAATGGGAAACCCCATTGACCAGCCGACGAAACGGAGAGTTCCGACGGCATGCTAAACCAGAAATCTGGTGCGGCGGGATGGAGACACCCCGCCTTGATATTCTACAGCGAGTGCCCACCTTCTGATTCGTCAAAGCCCATCCACCACCAAGAGACAAGCCAAGAGAGCGATGGAATATTCTCCATTTGCCTGAAGTTGGAACTAATCTTCCTGTCCATTTTCCCTCCATTTTCTCATCCACCTCCTGTCTCTACACCTTCCCACTTGTCTCCATGCCCTCTTCTCTCTCCCATCCTTGGCCCTGCCTCTCCTCTTCCCTCAGTGTATCCACTTTTACTTTCTCATAACCCCGACTCTATTTTTTGGTTGAATTCAATGGCCACATGCTAAACTTGCTAAGCTGCCTTGACCCGAATGTTGCAGATAGAGTTTACTCCCTGTAATCAATACCACAGGGAATGAACTATAGTCCATTAAATTTGTGTGCACTTCCTGTCAACCTTTTGCTTTGTGTATCCTGTCGCCCATGAAGATGCTACATCGCCACCCCTGGTAGGAGGACACAGTTAGAGCAGAATGAGTTTATATAAACAGCAACAAGTTGTATTTAATGTAATAACACTTTCCAATTGGGGCAGCACAGTGGTTAGCACTGTTGACTCACGGGGCCGAGGACCCCGGTTCGATCTGTCCGTGTGGAGTTTTCGCATTTTCCCCGTGTCTGCGTGGGTCTCACCCCCACAACGCAAAGATGTGCATTGTAGATGGATTAGTCATGCTAAATTGCCCCTTAATTGGAAGAAAAGAATTGGGTACTATAAATTTATATTAAAAAAATAACATTTTCCAAGTTGCATAGCAGCATTATGAAACAAAATATGGCATTTGTTCACATAAGGAGATGGATGCCCTCGGCAAATATGTGAAAACTAATATTATGCTTTTGGGTGATACCCCTGAGTGGCAACATGTAGATGAGAAATAGGTGTGGATAGATCCTTGGGGATAGTGGAAGTAAAGGTTTGGGAGCTGGAAGAGAAGCGATGGTATGTAATTCCCTGGTTGTGATTAGATGGATAAGAATTTAACTAGGTCAGAGCAGTCCCACTCCCAGCTGGATGGCAGTATCTAAGTGTTGGGGTGGATAGTGTTGGAGCTGAGGGCTGACAGGTTTCTGGGTCCTAATGGACTTCATCCTATGATCTTGAAAGAAGTGGTTACTGAGATAGCTGATGCACTGGTTTTAATTTTCCAAAATTCCCAAATTTGTGGAAGGTGCCAAAAATAGTGAGTGTGACTCCTTTATTCAGGAAGAGAGGGAGACAGAAAGTAGGAAGCTACAAGGCAGATTGTTTAATGCCTGTCATAGAGAAAATGTTGGAAGCTATTATTAACGATGTTATAAGAGGCACTTAGATTCATTCAAGGCAATCAGGGAGTGTCAACATGGTTTTGCGAGAGGGAGTTCATGTTTGACCAATTTATTGGAGATCTTTGAAGAAATAACATGTGCTGTGGGTAATGGGGAACCGGCTGATGTACTGTACTTGGAGTTTCTAAATGCATTGGATAAAGTTAATCAAATCCTTTCTACAAAAGGTATTGCGGAAAATAAAAGCTGATGGTGCAGGGGATAACATATTGGCAATGATAGAAGATTGGCGAGAGAACAAGAAGGAAGTTGGCATAAACGGGTGCGAACGATCATCGCTGATCTGATTGTGACCTCAATTCCACATTCCACCTACCCCTGATAACCTTTAACTCCCTTGTTAATCGAGTCCATGAGCTCCCCGTACTTACTGTTGAAATAAAGGATGGAGGAGCTGGAAAGGGGCTTAAGACAACGGTGAAGATTTTCAGCCCGCCTTTGCCATCGGAGAGAACACCAATGTGGGAGGCAAATCCAAAGGGAGTCAGGAAACGCAAGAGATTGCTTCTCCTGATTTTCCACACCTTCACCACTGACATCATGAGGTTCACACCCACAGAGGGCGGAAGCATCATATCAATACATTTGAATATAATTAGTCAGCTTCCCCTTCCACCAACCACATGTCCCACCCGTCACTGAATATTCAAACCTCGCCAATGTGACAACCGCTTTTTAAAAACAAGATTTAGTTGAGGGGATTTCTCCAGGGACGCAGAGGGATGTTTATCCCCGGGGGGCAGGGACATGTCCGGACGGTGCCCTTCCACAGCCCCCTGGCACTGCCCCTTGGCACAGGTTGGCAATTCAGGGTGGCATTACCAAACCTGACAGTGTCCAGCTGGCAATGCCAACCTCGCAGTGCCAAACTGTGTTTGGCAGGCCCTTTGAGGAGCCACATTGGTGGGGGGTGGGGGGGTGGGGGGGGGTTCCTTATAATGGGTGATAGGAGGGAGAGCGCCAAGGTTAATGAGGGGGGGGGGAATAGGTATGGGAGTGGAGCAAGCAGTGAAGGAAAATTTCTGGCAATACATCCGTGCTGGGGTTGGGAGAGAGAGAGCCTGTTGCTTGTTGGGGGGGGGGGGGGGGGGGGTAGTGGCAGAACCCAATGACTGGAGTGTTGGGGGATGGATAGATTTGGGGGAAGGGGCAGGGAAGAAAGAACCCAATGATTGGGGGGGGGGGGGGGGTGCAGTGGTGGTAGTGGGGGAGTTGATCTTCAGTTCTGATCGGGGCACCCTTTGAAGATAGTGACCCGATGGGCTCACTACCCCAGACTGACCCAAAATCCTACCCACTAATTTTTGTTCTTCGGAAAGCATCAAGATCTGGCGTGAAAACCTGGCTGTGCTGCTGGAGAGCTACCACCATTTTTCAGTCAGAGCCTGATACTGAAAAAATATGGTCAGGTTCCACCCAACATTTCTCAGTACAGAAAAGAAGCCAAGGGTTATCTTTACTTTCAAAGAAGGCCTTGGAATAGTGAGCAATTTTAGTAAATGGTATCAGGACCTGATAGTGGTTTATGTGGTCCAGCCAGATCTGATGGTGGATAGCACAGTCAGTTGTCCACCATATCCTTTCAAGTCTGCGCCCCATGGAATGAATTCCCATTACATTGATCAACTTTGGAATTTATAATAGAAGTTTAAAAATAAGAACATAGATCATAGCTTTAAAATAGGAATAAAGTAATTCTTGCATACTTTGGTTCAGTTGTCTCCTACCTTGCATTTGTGTTTCATCTGAGGATTATATTTGGGCTTGATTTGGTTGGCAAAATGCCACATGAGGTAATTAGTATGTATCAAATATAAAAGCCACGAGGGGGGTCACATGAAAGGAAATGAAAATCGCTTATTGTCACGAGTAGGCTTCAATTAAGTTACTGTGAAAAGCCCCTAGTCACCACATTCCGGCGCCTGTCCGGGGAGGCTGGTACGGGAATCGAACCATGCTGCTGGCCTGCTTGGTCTGCTTTAAAAGCCAGCGATTTAGCCTGGTGAGCTAAACCAGCCCCTAATGTGAGCTTGGGAGCAATTGGGCTTTCGGGGTCTCTGGCTCTGCACATCTTTGAATCCACCTTTTCATCCTAGTGCACATTTCATACTTGTCGTTTCTTGGTGTACATAGCTTGTGGTATGTTCCAAGAAGTGTTTGGCCTGTGTCTCTACCCGTAACAGTCGGGATCAGATGTTTAAATTTGTGGTGGCTGGGCTGGGTTGGGCAGGGCTGGCCTGGGCTGAGCAGGGCTGGGCTGGGCAAGGCTGGGCTGGGCAAGGCTGGGCTGGGCTGGGGTGGAGCCCTGTTTTCAGTGGTGCAGTTGATGTTGCATGGGCTCTTGCCCAGGCAGTGCTGTGTGCATCAACGGGTGATGACTACCAAAGGAGACGTTGCTCTGGATGAAACCTTGACTCTGCAGGACAGGTCGTCAGGGCTAATTCCAAGAGTTGCAGGGTGCTATTGTGGAGGCTACAGAGGCTCACAAGAAGGTTCTTGCAATAGTTAGAGCACTGTCCCTGGTGAAGGCTTGCCTCCGCACTGTTGAGTTCCTGTTGCATGGTTCATCATTCATCCTGATAGATTCGGGAGAGAGAGGGGAAGACTGGGAGGAATGCACTTCTGTGCCTGGTCCTCATTGTCAGGTGGTGGAAGACTCCCTGAGTGAGGTTGAGAATTGGCTGCCATGTATTGGGGATCTTGATTTGGAAGATGGACATTTCGTATCAGATCTGATGGAGCAAAACATATCCTGGGCGGAATTCACCGTTCCCGACGGCGATTTCGTAATTGCCGATCGGGCGGAGAATCCCTTTTGACGCCAAAATCAGGGGCGGTGCCTGTTTTACGCAGGTTTTGCAAGCTCCGCCCCCTCCAAAATGGCGTCATCACGTCACGTTGGGACAGCCTTAGCGCGTCACCTGAAGGCCCATCCCGATGCTCCGGCTCCGATAGGCCGAGTACCCGACCGCACAGTTGACGTGTGGTCTCAGTGGTCGGGGACCCGGTGTGGCGGCTGCGGACTGTGTCCAACTGGTGGGGGGTGGCCAGGGGATGGACAAGAGGCCTTATCTGGCAGGTCGGGTCCGCGCACAACCGGCGCCATGTTTTACGGCGTGACCGCTCCAAGTCATCGCCGTGCGCATGCGCGGATACGGACCCGCCCATTCTCCAGCTGTTTTTATTGTGGGAGCCGGGAGTTTTACGCAACACGGCTGCTATCCCCACACTGGTCGCAGGAACAGTGAGGGGGCGCCACCGATTTGGGGCCGAAAAACGGTGAATCCAGCCCCTGTCTTTAAACCCCAGGGTCGGTCCCCACCCCCCACTTTAGAATTAATCAGTCGCAGGCTTTTCTTTTTATTTCTGTTGGATTTGGGTTTCAGAATCCGTGCTGCTAGCCTTCTTGTGCCTGGGCAGATTTCTTGCTATCTTGGGGAGTACTGGGTTTTGTTGAACTCCCACTTAAGAATGAGTTTATTTTTGATCCTTGTATGGGTCTCAATCTTTGGCTGTTTCCGAGGCTTTTGGACCAATTAGAGTGTCAGCTGTATTATTGGTCAGGTCGTAATGGACTCGGTTTCTGTGACTGCGGATTGCAGATAATGGTGGCCTTGTGTATCCTTTGTATGGTGGTAGTTTCTGTTGGGTGTTCTCTCTCAGGGTGATTTTTTTTTTCTCCCATCAGGGTGAGTATGGTGCTAGTCCAGGTTTTGGCTTTGTCTGGTGGGACGTGGTGCTCCTGGATGCCAGGGAGGGAGACAGGCCATCCCTCCCATGGTGCCCTTTTTGTGGGTGTCTTGATGGTTTGTCTCTCTCTGGTCTGGGGTCCCCTCCCGGCTAAAGCCAGAGTGCTTATCCTTCCTCATCTCGTGTAGCTGCGTATGGTGCTTTGCCCCGATTGGGACTAGGTTAGTATAGGCTCGGCGGGGTGTGGGGTGTTGGGGTTATGTGGAGGATCTTAGGGTCATATTCTCCTGAGGTCCTTTTCCTTCGCCCTGGGCAAGTCCAGGCCTGGTATGGTGATTGCTATCCTGTTGTCCCTGTGGATTGTGGGTGCCCTTCCCCTGAGGGCACCTGTGGGAGGGGCTCGAAGATGCTGAGTTTGGCTTCTGGGTAACTAGAGACTTTGGGATGAGTTGAGTGATATGCCTAGTAGATATCCTATTATTATTCCCTGCAGTAGAAGTGATGTTCCATTGTGGTTTGTAAGGTTGGCTCTTCTCCTTGCTGACGTGTCGGGCGGTTGCTCGAGAAGTTGGGAGTTTGTGTTGGATGCCGATTTCTGGTTATCCATGTGATTAGCTCTGATGGTTCGAGTACTTCCTTCTCTTGCTCTCTTTTCTGAGAGACGCTGGAGGTGATTCTTCTGTTGCGACTCTCACTTTTTGCTTGTCTTTCTCTTGAGCACTTGAGGTGAAGTTTTGACTTGGTGAATGTGGCAGATGGTTGGATCTCGGTGTTCTGGCTGATTGGGAGTAGGTACACCTCGAGGGTTTGTTTTATAGAAGTGTTGACTTTTTCCTTTCCTGGTTGCTCGGATGGATCCCCTGGGGCAGGGGGGTGGGGAGGGGCGGGTGGGGGGAGGGATTCTTGACGCCTCCTTTCTCCCTAGGGTCGGGCTCTTCCTTTTGACTGGGGCTGAGGTTATCCTTATTTTAATTGCTGCTCTGGTGATTGTCCTGTCGCTCCCCTTGGATGTGCTTGGTGGTCAGGCAGCTGATTCCCCTTTGGTTGCTGGCCACTTCACGGGTGATTTGAACCTGAGATCTGGTGGATTGGGTCTGGTCGCACTGGTCTTTACTTTTTTATTATCTTTTCACGGGAGACCCTGGGTGTGAGACTAGCTTGGATGCGTTGTTGCTGGACCTCTCTATAGTCTTGTAGTCTTCTGGCTGTTGCCTATTCTGTCCTGGGTAGGATTGCGTTATGGGGTATAACTGTAATGTCACTCCCCCTTCGTGCTGGGATACTTGTGGATTCTGCTTGGTTTCTTTTTGCGCTGATGGGTTTGACGTATCCAAACTGTATCCCAACTGTATCCTGATTGTATCCCAACTGTATCCTGATTGTATCCCAACTGTTTCCTGACTGTATCCCAACTGTTTTCTGACTGTATCCTAACTGTATTCTGACTGTATCCTGATTGTATCCCGACTGTATCCCGACTGTATCCTGACTGTATCCCGACTGTATTCTGACTGTATCCTGATTGTATCCCGACTGTATCCTGACTGTATCCCAACTGTATCCTGACTGTATCCCAACTGTATCCTGATTGTATCCCGACTGTATCCTGACTGTATCCCGACTGTATCCCAACTGTATCCTGACTGTATCCGAACTGTATCCTGATTGTATCCCGACTATATCCTGACTGTATCCCGACTGTATCCTGACTGTATCCCAACTGTATTCTGACTGTATCCTGATTGTATCCCGACTGTATCCTGACTATATCCCGACTGTATCACAACTGTATCCTGACTATATCCCGACTGTATCACAACTGTATCCTGATTGTATCCCGACTGTATCCTGACTGTATCCCGACTGTATCCCAACTGTATCCTGACTGTATCCGAACTGTATCCTGATTGTATCCCGACTATATCCTGACTGTATCCCGACTGTATCCTGACTGTATCCCAACTGTATTCTGACTGTATCCTGATTGTATCCCGACTGTATCCTGACTATATCCCGACTGTATCACAACTGTATCCTGACTATATCCCGACTGTATCACAACTGTAACCCGACTATTTCCCGACTGTATCCTGACTATATCCCGACAGTATAAAAATTGGCAAGTCATGTTGCAGCTGTATTGAACCTTAGTTAGGCCACACTTGGAGTATAGTGTTCAATTCTGGTCGCCACACTACCAGAAGGATGTGGAGGCTTGAGAGAGGGTGCAGAAGAGATTTACCAGGATGTTGCCTGGTATGGAGGGCATTAGCTATGAGGAGAGGTTGAATAAACTCTGTTTGTTCTCACTGGAACGAAGGAGGTTGAGGGGCGACCTGATAGAGGTCTACAAAATTATTATAATATATATTTTTTTAAATTTAGAGTACCCAATTATTTTTTCCAATTAAGGGGCAATTTAGCGAGGCCAATCCACCTATCCTGCACATCTTTTGGGTTGTGGGGGTGAAACCCACGCAGACACGGGGAGAATGTGCAAACTCCACACGGACAGTGACCCAGGGCAGGGATTCGAACCCGGGTCCTCAGCGCCGTAGGCAGCAATGCTAACCATTGTGCCACCGTGCGAGGTCTACAAAATTATGAGGGGCATAGACAGAGTGGATAGTCAGAGACTTTTTCCCAGGGTAGAGGGGTCAATTACTAGGGGGCATAGGTTTAAGGTGCGAGGGGCAAGGTTTAGAGTAGATGTATGAGGTAAGTTTTTTTACACAGAGGTGGGTGCCTGGAACTCGCTGCAGGAGGAGGTGGTGGAAGCAGGGACGATAATGACATTTAAGGGACATCTTGACAAATACATGAATAGGATGGGAATATAGGGATATGGACCTTGGAAGTGTAAAAGATGTTAATTTAAATGGGCAGCATGGTCGGCACAGGCTTGGAGGGCCGAAGGGCCTGTTCCTGTTCTGTACTATTCTTTGTTCTTCTTTGTTCTTTGTATCCCGACTGTATTCTAACTGTATTTGCATTGATGTTTTTGTGGATTTTTCTTTTGCTTTGTTGTGTTATTTGTAAAAATGTAAAGATCCCAATAAAAATATATTAAAAGCAAATATAAAAGCCACGCCCTTTTATAATTTTCACCGAATAATGAACACTGCAGAATTCGATGCTAAAGCCTTAGTAGAAATTCCAGATACTATGTAATAACACCAGCTTTGACACAGCACTGCAGATCGGTGGCCTTGCAAAGACAATAGCATCTAGTGTTGTAAAAATTGTATCTCTGAATCATTGTGAACAACACAATGGATAGAAATAATATATCTGTGCTCGGCTCGGGCTGATCCAATTTAAGGTCGTTCACCGGGCCCATATGACGGTGGCTCGGATGAGCAAATTTTTCGGGATAGAGGACAAATGCGCTAGGTGCGCGGGAGGACCAGCGAACCATGTTCACATGTTTTGGGCATGCCCTGAGCTGAGGGGGTACTGGGAGGGATTTGCGGGGGTCATGTCCCAGGTGCTAAAAACAAGGGTGGTGATGAGTCCAGGGTTGGCAATTTTTGGGGTTTCGGAAGACCCGGGCGTCCAGGGGGAGAAAGAGGCCGATGTGCTGGCCTTTGCTTCCCTGATAGCCCGGCGACAAATATTATTGACGTGGAGGGACTCAAAGCCCCCGAAGACTGAGTGGTGGCTTGCGGACATGTCGAGTTTCCTGGGGATGGAAAAAATTAAGTTCGCCTTGAAGGGATCTGTGCAGGGGTTCACCCGGAGGTGGCAACCATTTATTGACTTCTTGTGGGAGAGTGAGCGTCAGCAGGGGGGTGGGGGAAGGGGGGGTGGGTAGAATAGAGTAGGAGGGAAAATATGGCGGGTAGTACCGGTGGGAGGGGAGCGGGCTTGTGCAATATGTTACGATGGAAGTATTGAAAGTACGTGGATGTTTGCACATTTTTGCCATTTTTGCTTCCTTTCTGATGATGTCTGTAACTGTTTATAAAGCCAAAAACTACCTCAATAAAATTGTTTATTAAAAAAAAAAGAAATAATATATCTGACAAACACACAAAAAAAACAAATGACGTTTATGTTATGCCTATAGCACGGAAGAATATTCCGAGGCACTGCAGAGAGGTAAGGGGAAGAAAAATTAAACACTTAAGCTAAAGAGTATTTCCCTAAAGCTTGCGTCTACAAGATGGTCTTGAAGGAGGAGGGGAAGGTGGAGGAATTTATGCAGATAATTTCCAGAGCACAAGGCTGATGCCTTGACTATTAGTGAAGGGAGAGGGGGGTAGATGGAGGGGGCTGCTGGGTGATGGAAAAAGCTTTTGCAGTTTGATGATTAATGTGTTTAGAAAGGGGAATCTGGAAGATTACAGAGATAATGGGCTAGATTTTCATTGGAGTCAGGAGACACTGTGGAGGAGTGAAAATGGTAGCCTGGATTCCTGACCCCCTTTCCCGGGGTTTCTGTCTGATCTTCAGCAGTGATGTTTAACGGTGTGGGCTGGTTTGGGTTGCAAGCCTGCATCCTGCGCTCCTAATCTGGTCAGCTCTATTGCAAAGATAAGCTTATCCTAGTCCTCTAAAATATTCATGGAGTTCGGCCACCTTTTCAAAGAATTGTGGTTCACGGCACCTCAGAGGTGTCATGAACCATAGAGGCGATGAGGGAACCCAGAAAACCCAAGGAATATTTTCCCTGGAGCTGAGCTGTTTCAGCGCTCTAATGGATCTCTAGGCTCCCAACCAAGCCTCATTATGCACTCTTGGCAGAGAGGCCAGGCATCCATTAAAGTGGTGAAACATCTGTGTCCCAGGGAAAAGATTGCTTGATAGCTCTGGCTCTCTGATCTCGTCTGTCAATTGCACAATGTTTATTTACAAAAGAGAGAAACTTCAAGTGTTTTCTGCTCCTGCTCCTTAAATTTTAAACTTGTCAAATGACTTTAATTGGGCTGCAGTGAAGATAATGTTTTAAAGCTTTTAAGCATATCTTTTTGTCACGATAGGATTCACAAAACCAAAGTTAATGGGCAAGGATGTGCCATGGCATGGTAGATTGAGGGGCATAGCTTGGCATGGAGAGTGTGAGGGGGTATGGGATGGATGGAGGTTTATAGCTTGGCATGGAGGGTATGAGCGGCCATGCCCGAGCCTAGTTGGTTATTCCAAAGACTCTGGCAGTAAATGCAGCTCAGGATTCTACAGACCTGGTTGCTAAACTCCATGCATTCCACAACGAAGCCCAAGTAAACCCAAAACGCAAAATTCTCAAATGGATTGGCCTTGATTTAATAAATGGAGAACCAAAAAGCAAGCTGGTGCATTTGAGCCAACTATGGTCAAAACAAAGAGTCTGAAATTTCCAACAGAAGCTGCAATTACCATCCTTCGCATTGATGATTGAGGGGCATAGCTTGGCATGGAGGGTGTGAGGGGCCATGGGGGTGGGTGGAGGGGCATAGCTTGGCATGGAGGGTGTGAGGGGCCATGGGGGTGGGTGGAGGGGCATAGCTTGGCATGGAGGGCATGAGGAGCCATGGGAATATGTGGAGCGGCACAGCCTGGCATGGAGGGTATGAGGAGCCATGGGGGTGGCTGGAAGGACATAACTTGACATGGGGGGGTATGAGGCACCATGGGGTGGGTGGAGGGCATGCGGAGTTTGTGGGGAATGAGGGCATGTGGAGGTTGAGGGGCTCGAGGGCCTGACTATTTTCATTATAATTGGGACAAAATTCCCAAACACAGGAGCAGGTCTTTGAAACAGTCTGCCTCTGCCTCCGATAGTCTCCGTGGCTGCCTCTGAACTCTTACTGAGGGCCGGTGAGCCTGACTCCAGCTGGTGTTTCTTATCGTGTCTGCGAATTATTGTATTGCTGGGATTGAATGATGCAAAAAAACATCCTCCAGTGTTTCTTCTTCAACATTTTTCAATTTATTCGATCAGTTTCTCTTTTAAAATATCCTCCCATCAGATTCATTGCGAATAACCAGATTCAGCTGTTAAAATGTACAAATCCCGATTCCCAGTGGATAACGCTGGGAATATTGGGAAGCCTGCATCTATATACAATGTGTGCACTTATGTCCACTTGACCTCAAACTCTTCCTTTTTATTTTGCATGTTCGTCTCTAACACCACCCCTACCAATGCAGGGATTGGTTTTCCTACCCCTCCCCAGATCTCTGCTGTGATTCTAGTCCTTTGCTGGGGTCCTGTACTAAGCTGAGAAATTGTCAATTTTTAAAAAAAGGTGCTGTATTTTATAAACCACTACATTCCTTTTATCCTTTCTCTTATTTCTTGACAGAATTCTGTAAGATCGGTCTGGTACATTTTTAGAAATCTGTGCTGACTGTTCCTGATTCATTCCTATTTCCCCAAGCAATTCATAATTTCACAGCCCATTATAGAATCAAGTAGTTCTTCAACAACTTGAAATAACTCGAATGGCGGATGATTTTCTGGGTTATTCCTCCTTCCCGAGCAGCGCCATTGGAAATCAGAATGAAAAGGTTACACTGAATATCGATCCTTTCAAAGCTAAATTCGCTGTACACATTGAGAAGAAAATGACTTTGAAGTGTTCAGTGAAAATGTGCTCATTTACAGAAATTCTCACTTTCAGCTGAACAAAGACAATAAGTCTCTTAAAAGAATCAGCATGTTGTATGCGGCAAAACTGGGAACAGAGACCATCCCTGTAGAGCTGTCTTTCGACGAAGATTCAGCAATTGATGTGACAAATGCAACATCAGACAAAGATGCCAGATGTTCCTCATTTGACTGCCAACAGCAAATCCAGGGTGAGGTATTATTTAAAAACAAAAAAAATCAATTTAGAGTACCCAATTCATTTTTTCCAATTAAGGGGCAATTTAGCGTGGCCAATCCACCTAACATTCACGTCTTTGGGTTGTGGTGGTGAGACCCATGCAAACACGGGGAGAATGTGCAAACTCCTCACGGACAGTGACCCAGAGCCAGGATCGAATCTGGGACCTCGGCGCCGTGAGGCAGCAGGGCTAACCCACTGCGCCACCGTGCTGCCCCCAGGTGAGGTATTATAAAGAGAATGGTATTTCATTAAAAAAAGAAGTCCTAAATCCACCAACCACTTTCTTGAAATTAAGATAAAATGTAAGACGGGTTTTGATATTGATATTATTATTTTTTGGAGTGCTTTTAATGGATGTCTGTGATTACGTCTTGGTGGAGATTGGCTTTTCATCTTTCTCTCAACATAAACTGCATGCCGTAAAAATTTAAATTATTTATGGAAAGTGAAACAAATATAAATCAATTACCTGTGACTAGCTTAAAGATTTATTCTCACACTATGTTAGCTTCTTATTTGCTGCTCCATAATGACAAATAATGTGGTTGTGAAATGTTTCCAGGAAGCTCATTAAGATATATGGTAACTTCATTTTTATTTGCTTTAACATTTGAAATGAAAAATGAAAATCACTTATTGTCACGAGTAGGCTTCAATGAAGTTACTGTGAAAAGCCCCTAGTCGCCACATTCCGGCGCCTGTCCGGGGAGGCTGGTACGGGAATCGAACCGTGCTGCTGGCCTGCTGTAAAAGCCAGAGATTTAGTCGAGTGAGCTAAACCAGCCCCATTTACCTGATGGAAACAAAATTGAATCAATTTGGTTGCAGCTGCACAGCACAAAGGCCCATTTGCTGTATCCAAATACATTACAGAGCAGCTCTGGCATCTTGGCTATCTCAGTTCCTCATTGCTGAAAAGTTACTGGTATCAAGCTGGTATGTGTAATGTACGCTGCCCTTTTTTTTTGAACTAGTACAAGAATGGCTAAATTTGCCATGGTAAAGTGAGTGGTGCTGTTTGTTTGGGTTAAAGACCCATTCTTGGAGTACATAGAATTTTACTCTGGGTCTATCCTGCATCCGCCCAATTTAAAGTGCAATAAATATCAACATTGTCCATTTCTCTGCACTGAGATCCCTCATTCTGACAATTGTAAAGGTTCAGAGAAAAACAGAAAGTAGAAAAGGAAAGTTGCCATTCATGTAACTTTAAAATGTTTCTGAAACATAG
This sequence comes from Scyliorhinus canicula, assembly GCF_902713615.1. Taxonomy (NCBI): domain Eukaryota; kingdom Metazoa; phylum Chordata; class Chondrichthyes; order Carcharhiniformes; family Scyliorhinidae; genus Scyliorhinus; species Scyliorhinus canicula. The sequence goes on from NC_052161.1 coordinate 22,005,166, forward strand.
CGCTTCGAGACAAATTGACATCGACGTTGGAAGAGAAGAAACAGCTATCTTTTCATTTGGAAAACCTGAGAGACCAATGGAACGGCTTAACTGATAAAGTAAGTGACAGGTACAGAAGAAGAAATGTTGCTGCCAAGTAATGAAAAATACTTGAAATAATTATGATTTCAATGTTATTGGTTGATTTTATTAGATGAATGATGTTGACCTTAACTCTGAGTGAGGTCTTGTCTTCCAGCCCGAATCCAGAGACTTGAGTACATAATTGAAGCTGGTTTTTCAGTGTGGTGCTGAGGAAGTACATAAGAACATAAGAACATAAGAACTAGGAGCAGGAGTAGGCCACCTGGCCCCTCGAGCCTGCTCCGCCTTTCAATGAGATGATGGCTGATCTTTTGTGGACTCAGCTCCACTAACCCTTAATCCCTTTATTCTTCAAAAAACTATCTATCTATCTTAAAAACATTTAATGAAGGAGTCTCTACTGCTTCACTGGGCAAGGAATTCCATAGATTCACAACCCTTTGGGTGAAGAAGTTCCTCCTAAACTCAGTCCTAAATCTACTTCCCCTTATTTTGAGGCTATGCTCCCTAGTCCTAGTTCTGCTTTCACCCGCCAGTGGAAACAACCTGCCCGCATCTATCCTATCTATTCCCTTCATAATTTTATATGTTTCTATAAGATCCCCCCTTCATCCTTCTAAATGCCAACGCGTACAGTCCCAGTCTACTCAACCTCTCCTCGTAATCCAACCCCTTCAGCTCTGGGATTAACCTAGAGAATCTCCTCTGCACACCCTCCAGTGCCAGTACGTCCTTTCTCAAGTAAGGAGACCAAAACTGAACACAATACTCCAGGTGTGGCCTCACTAACACCCTATACAATTGCAACATAACCTCCCTAGTTTTAAACTCCATCCCACTAGCAATGAAGGACAAAATTCCATTAGCCTTCTTAATCACCTGTTGCACCTGTAAACCAACTTTTTGCGACTCATGCACTAGCACACCCAGGTCTCTCTGCACAGCAGCATGTTTTAATATTTTATCATTTAAATAATAATCCCGTTTGCTGTTATTCCTACCAAAATGGATAACCTCACATTTGTCAACATTGTATTCCATCTGCCAGACCTGAGCCCATTCACTTAACCTATCCAAATCCCTCTGCAGACTTCCAGTATCCTCTGCACTTTTTGCTTTACCACTCTATCTTAGTGTTGTCTGAAAACTTGGACACATTGCCCTTCGTCCCCAACTCCAAATCATCTATGTAAATTGTGAACAATTGTGGGCCTAACACTGATCCCTGAGCTACTGATTGCCAACCAGAGAAACACCCATTAATCCCCACTCTTTGCCTTCTATTAATTAACCAATCCTCTATCCATGCTACTACTTTACCCTTAATGCCATCATCTTTATCTTATGCAGTATTACTCTCTCAGGTTGATGTTAAAGATCCTGCAGCACTTTTCCACACGGAAGAATCTTGATGTTCTGGATAGTTATCCTTTAACCCACAGCATTAAACCACTCCTGTGTGTCGATTCGGTTTGTTTGGATCATGTTTGCCAATACATTGCAAACCCGGATGTTGCCTGGGCTGGAGCGTTTCAGCTATGAGGAGAGGCTGGTTAGGCTGCGGTTGTTCTCCTTGGAGCAGACAAGACTGAGGGGGGACCTGATCGAGGTGTACAAAATTATGAGCGGCATAGATTGGGTGGATAGGAAGGAACCTTTGGGCAGCACGGTAGCATAGTGGTTAGCACAATTGCTTCAGAGCTCCAGGGTCCCAGGTTCGATTCCTGGCTTGGGTTACTGTCTGTGCGGAGTCTGTGCGTTCTCCCCGTGTGTGCGTGGGTTTCCTCCGGGTGCTCCGGTTTCCTCCCACAGTCCAAAGATGTGCAGGTTAGGTGGATTGGCCATGATAAATTGCCCTTAGTGTCCAAAATTGCCCTTTGTTGGGTGGGGTTACTGGGTTATGGGGACAGGGTGGAAGTGTGGGCTTGGGTAGGGTGCTCTTTCCAAGAGCCGGTGCGGACACGATGGGCCGAATGGCCTCCTTCTGCACTGTAAATTCTATGAAATTTCCACTTAAGAGAGGTAAATAACCAGGGGGCATGGATTGAAGGGTAATAGGCAGGCGAATTAGAGGGAATTTGAGGAAAATCTTTTTCACCCAGAGGGTGGTGGAGCTGGAACTCACTGCCTGAAAGGGTGGTAGAGGTGGGGACCCTCAAGATTTAAGAAGCATTTCCATGATACAGCGGGGAAGTCTGCCAATGACATGAAGATATATTAAAATGGGGTTCCTGCCGTTGCATGGCGGGAACCCTATTACATCACTGGTCGGGGGGAAGGGGGGCGGGTTGTGAGAACCTGTGGTCGGAAACCTAAATTACGGCCTCTTGTGAGATTTTGCCACTTGTACTCGTGGCAAACAGGGGTTCAAAATGCCCCCCAAAATGCCATCTTCATAATATTTAGTCCTTGAAGGAATCTGGAAATTCAGGGCTGGGATTCTCCCGGAATTGGCAGGGAGGCCCCACCCGGCGCCAAGAACGGCGTGAACTGCTCCGGCGTCGGGCTGCCTGGAAGGTGCGGAATCCTCCGCACTTCCGGGGGCAAGGTCGGCGCTGGAGGGGTTGGTGCAGGGCCAACCGACACCAAAGGGCCGCCGCCGGCCAGTGCGAGTTGGCGCATGGGCTGGACCACCAGCATGTTCTGGCGTATGCGCAGAACCACTGGCGTGTTTCCTGCGCAGGCGCAGGGTTTTTGTCTCCGCGCCGGCCATGCGGAGCTTTTCAGAGGCCCCCGTGGAGGGAAACAGTGCCCCCATGGCACAGGCCCGCCCGCAGATCGGTGGGCCCCAATCGTGGGCCAGGCCACCGTGGGGGCCCTCCCACTGGGGCTGGATCCCCCAGCACCGCCCCCCTCCCCCCCCCCGAGGACCTCGCTAGACGGCCGACAAGCCAGGTCCCGCCGGGATGGACCATGGCCATTTCACAGCCGGCGTGACTGGCCAGGAACGGGTGGCCGCTCGACTCATGGGGGCCTGGAGAATTGCTGGGGGGCCGCTGCCAACGGCCCCCTACCGGCACGGCGCAATCCCTGCCCCCGCCCAAAAACCGGCGCCGGAGAATTTGGCAGCCGGCGTCGGAGCAATGGGGCGGGATTCAAGCCACCCCCCAGTGATTCTCTGATCCGGCGGTGAGTGGGGGGGGGGGTCGGAGAATCCCGCCCCAGGTATTTCATTACATTTCAATGCATCATCTTTAGTTTTCTTCTGAGTGCGATTTCCCCCTGCCAGTGTTGCAATCCTGCCATCAGCTCCATTTTATAACTTTAAATCGAGTTTGAAATATACACCACTGGTGAGCATATTGACAATATTGACAGGATTACGATTGTGAGCAAGAAAATGAACAAGAGACAGACCTGAGAGGATATTGAATGTCCCTTAAAGACAGACAAATTAAGCTCGATAGAGTACTGACATTATTGATCAGCTGGTAAACCCACCTTCTTGATGGCAGTTAACAGCGGGATGGAAGATGCCGGAAGAAACATGAGTAGAACATGGTAATAAAAAGAGCATCAATTGATAACTGCTATTCAACTAGCTCCAAATGCGCAAGTTTGTAGTAAAACAAAAATAGAAATTGCTGACTTTAAAATGACACATCAGTCAGCATCTGAAAGGTAAAGAATAGTTATTGGGATTCTCCATCCCTCCGCAGCATGGGTGGGATTCTCCTCTAACTGGAGGGGTAGGCTGGCTCCGGCGGGGTTGGCACCATGCCAACCGGTGCCGAAGGGCCTCCGCCAGCCGGCACGAGTTGGCGCATGCGCGGGAGCGCCAGCGTGCACTGGCATCAACCCTGCGCATGCGCAGGGGGGGTTTGTTCTCCGCGACGGCCATTGCGGAGGTTGACAGCAGCCGGCCCGGAGGGAAAGAGTGCCCCCACAGCACAGGCCCGCCCGCGGATCGGTGGGCCTTGATCGTGGGCCAGGCCACTGTGGGGCCCTCCCCCTCCCCTGGGGCCAGCTCCTCCCGTGCCCCCCCCAAGGACTCCGCAGGCCGCCAAAGAGCCAGGTCCAGCCGGTACGGACCTGGTGTAATATATGCCGGCATGACTGGCTGAAAATGGGTGGCCACTTGGCCCATCGCGGGGTGGAGACTCGCTGGGGGGGCTGCTGCCCGGGGGGGGGGATTCTCCTTTGGGGAGACTACATTCTCCTGCTGGAGTAGAATCACTCCTGGATTGCTCTGGCGCTCGGAGTGGTGCCCAGGATTGATTCTCTCTCTCTTGCCACGCAAGTGTATGCATGGTGGGGAGCCATTTTAGGCGGGTGGGCCAGATGCTGAGATCCGGCAGCTGTCACCCACAATGCAAATCCTATTCCCCCCCCACCCCCTTTAACAAGTAGAGGCATCTCCCCCTTCCCCCCAACCACAATGGGAATTATGGATTACCTCCCCAGCACACACACGGGATGGTGGCCTGACCCCCCATCAGACCTCCAATAGTGGTGCCCAAACATCCTCCCCCATCAGCCACCCCCTTAGATCTCCCCATCAGAGCCCCAACAGAGACCCACAATCAGCCCCCAACAGAGACCCACAATCAGCCCCCAATAGAGACCCCCACCAGACCCTCAATAGAGACTGCTGTGAAAAAGAGGAAGTCAAGGCAGTTCACTGCCTTTGATGTGGTGAAGGGCCATCAATCAAGGCAAGAGTGTTAATAAACATTGTGGCTAGCATCAAAGCAGGGTGAAGTAAAATATCAATGAACCAAGAGCTGTCTCTGAAGCTGTAAATTATTGCTTAATGCAATGTGTTGATGCAAAATTGAAAGGAAGATCTGCATTTCAAAGGCTGTCAAGGGATTTGAATCCCTTTGAAGTATATTTGGCGTTTGACGAAGCCTCTGACACTTGTAACAGCAGCAGCTATAAACACTTCTGACTGTGGCAGCAGGTGTTCAGGAAAGGTAGGTTAAAATGCAGTGATTTTTCACTCTACAGCCTGGTCTGCTCTTCAACTTTCAGGTAAGGGTATATGATGGGGGCGGGGAGGGGGGGGGGGGGCTGTCTCTGATAGGGGGGTCTCATTTGGGGAACTCATGGGTGTCTCTGTTGGGGGATTTCTGTTGGTGGATCTCTGTTGGTGGATCTCTGTTGGTGGATCTCTGTTGGTGGATTTCTGTTGGTGGATCTCTGTTGGTGGATCTCTGTTGGTGGATTTCTGTTGGTGGATCTCTGTTGGTGGATCTCTGTTGGTGGATTTCTGTTGGTGGATCTCTGTTGGGGGGATCTCTGTTGGGGGGGATTTCTGTTGGTGGATCTCTGTTGGGGGATCTCTGTTGGTGGATCTCTGTTGGTGGATCTCTGTTGGTGGATCTCTGTTGGTGGATCTCTGTTGGTGGATTTCTGTTGGTGGATCTCTGTTGGGGGGGATTTCTGTTGGGGGGGATTTCTGTTGGTGGATCTCTGTTGGGGGATCTCTGTTGGGGGGGATTTCTGTTGGTGGATCTCTGTTGGGGGGATATCTGTTGGGGGGATTTGTGTTGGGGGGATTTCTGTTGTTGGACCTGTTGGTGGATCTCTGTTGGGGGGGTCTCTGTTTGGGATCTCTGTTGGGGGGATCTCTGTTGGGGGTCTCTGTAGGTGGATCTCTGTAGGTGGATCTCTGTTGGGGGATCTCTGTTGGTGGATCTCTGTTGGTGGATCTCTGTTGGTGGATCTCTGTTGGGGGATCTCTGTTGGGGGTTTGATGGGGGTCTCTGGGCAGGATTGGCATTGTGGGGGGAGAGACATCTTCCAACATACTTTGGGGGCAGCTATGTTACATGTTTACCACCTTGTCCCAATGGGTGGCCCACTCCGTCAGGGCTATGTTAGGATATACTTGCACCAATACATGCCCGCGTGATTCCTGGCCGCAGGGCCAGAGCATCACATGGGTTGTGGCAAAGTGGACTTCCAACCCATTACAATGGGTTCAAACAACCCATTTGCACCCTCCCACCAGTGTGGGGCGTGTAGCAAACTGCTGCTGGGGGACCCGAGCATTGAAGCTCGATTTTAGCCTGACCGTTGATTCTCTGCTGGATCGGAAACCCTGCGAATGGTGGTGGCTTGGTCACCACAAGGTGACCAATATTGTACACCACACTCCAGATGTGGTCTCACTCGCACACTGTACCACTGAAGCATTATCTCCAATCTTTTTTATTCAATTCCCCTCACAATGAATGAACACCTTCTATTAGCTTTCCTAATTACTTGCTGAAGTTGTAGAGAAGTATTTTTTGATTCGTGCTGTAAGATACCCAGATCCCTCTGCATCTCAAGGTTCTGCAATCTCTCATCATTTAGATATGTTTTTATTATTCCTACCAAAATGGACAATTTCACATTTTCCCACATTCTATTCCATTTGCCACATCATGCCCACTCGTTCATACCTATCTATGCATTTTTGTAGCCTCCTTATGTCCTTTTCACAACTTACTTTCCTGCCTATCTTTGTGTCATTAGTAAATTTGGTTACCATCCCTTCCAAGGAATTTATGTAAATTGTAAATAGTTGAGGCCCCAGCACCGATCCCTGTGGCACCATGCTTGTTACATCTTGCCTGCCTGAACAATATATATTTAGGCCTCTGCTTACGTAGGCCAGACCAGATAAGGACAGCAAAATATCAATCCCTCAAGGATATTAGTGAACCAAATTTTTTTATGACCATCCAGTAGTTTCCTGGTCATTATTAATGAGAATTAAATTTTCTCCAGTTATAGTCATAAAAGTTACAGTGCAGAAGGAGGCCATTCGGCCCATCGAGTCTGCACCGGCTCTTGGAAAGAGCACCCTACCCAAGCCCACACCTCCACCCTATCCCCATAATCCCATAACCCAGTAACCCCACCCAACACTAAGGGCAATTTTGGACACTGAGGGCAGTTTAGCATGGCCAATCCACATAACCTGCACATCTTTGGACTGTGGGAGGAAACCGGAGCACCCGGAGGAAACCCACGCACACACGGGGAGAACGTGCAGACCCCACACAGGCAGTGACCCAAGCCGGGAATTGAACCTGGGACCCTGGAGCTGTGAGGCAATTGTGCTAACCACTGTGCTGCCATGCTGCCCAAAGTTGGTGGGGTGGGATTTAAACTCATGCTTCCAAAGTACTAGTCCAGGCTCTGGATTAGTCCAGTAACATTAACACTATGTTATCTTCAGGAAGGATACAGTGGCCTTGAAGAAGATGCAACCCGATGCACCAGAGTGATACTGGGGCTCAGTGGGTTAAATTATGGGAACAGTTTGCATAAACATGTTCTGCATTTCCTTAAGGAACTTAAAATGATAAAGAAATAATTGATTAGACAGAGAGAATCTATTTCCTGTTGTGGGGAAATACAGAACAAGGAAGCAGAAGCTTAAAATTAGTGCCATACCATTTATGTGTGCAACCAGGAAGCACATTTATTTATGTAGAGTAATGGAAATATGGAATTCACTTCCCCAACTGGTGGAGTCCAATGGAATTTTCAAGATGGAATTTTTGTTCTTTGGGGTACCAGGTGGAAAGCTGTGTGAATAGAGTTCAAGTAACTTTTACACCACACAAGTGGCAGGTAATAACCAAATCTGACAAGAGAAAATCTAACCACCTCTTCATTACTGTCACAAGTAGGCTTACATTACTACTACAATGAAGTTACTGTGAAAATCCCCTAGTCACCATACTCCGGCCCCCGTTTGGGTACACTGAGGGAGAATCCAGAATGTCCCAATTACCTGACAGCACGGGCGGTATTCTCCGCTCCCGATAAAAATCGGGATGGCCGTCGTGAAATCGGCCGAGGTTCACCCCCACCCGGGGGGCTAGGAGCGGGCCTCCGTCTTTCCCGGCCGCGACCTCGGCGTGCCGAAAATGAGGCACAAAACGGCGCATTTGTGAGGTCATCCGCGCATGCACGTGTTGCCGGTTCCAACTCGCGCATGCACGGATGACTTCATCGCGCAGACGGCGCGAACCGCGCATGTGCTGTGGCCGTCTGTCTCCTCAGCCGCCCGGCAAGACGTGGCAGCTTGATCTTGCCGGGTGGCGGAGGGGAAAGAGTGCGTCCGTTTTGGATGCTGGCCCGACGATCGGTGGGCACCGATCGCGGGCCTGTCCCTTCCCGAGCACAGTCGTGATGCTCCCGTGCCAATTGGGCCCCTAGATGCCCCAAACGGGCATCTGGCGCCCGTTTCACAAATGCAGCGACCAGGTGTGGTTGCTGCTATGGTGAAATGGGCGTGAAGGATCGGCTGCTCGGCCCATCGGGCTCGGAGAATCGCCGTTCGCCGTGTAAAGCGGACTCTGCACAGACAGTGACCCAAGCCGGGGGGCGGGGGCTGGGGGGGGGGGGGGGGGGGGGGGGGGGGGCTGGACACCGAGACCTACTTAGCTCAGTAAAGGCAAAGGCAAGAGGTGATATGGAACTTGGTGTGAATTAGGACAGAGGCAGCAGAGATTTGGATGATCCAGGTTTACAGAGCGTAAAATGTGGAAGACAAAGCAGGAGTTTCTTGGAATAGTCAAGTCTAGAATTAAAGACGTAGCAGACGTTCTGAGGTGGGACAAAATTGTGGGATGTTGCAGAAGTGGCAATAGGCGGATGGAGCTAATACATGATCCGAAGCTCATCTCTGTGTCAAATTTGACTCCAAATTTGTGAATGGTTTAGCCTCACACTGTTACCAGGGGACAGGAACAGAACAGCAGGGAAAGGAATGGGATCAGTAGTTAAGGAACGGAGCAGGGACAGGAAACAATGGGCTTCAGTCTTCCTGATATTAAATTGAAGGAAATTTCTACTCATCCAGTACTGGATGTTGGAAAATCAGACTGATAATTTAGCAATCGTGGAGTAATTGAGATAGGTGATGTTGAGGTAGAGCTGGGTGTTGTCAGCATACAGGTGAAAGCTAATGTTATGCTTTTGCATGGGCCCATTGCTGAGGGCCCAAGAATAGATTCTTGAGTGACACAGGAGGCAATGATACAGGAGTGGAATGAGAACCCATAATGTAGATCAATAAGAAAGGAGCTGGTGAGAGAAGTCCTACCCAGCTGGATATCAGTGGAGAGGCATTGGAGGGGAACAGACCAGTGCAGTTCAAGAAAACATTGGCTAAAGGAGCTGAATGACCTATTGTTTGTTCCTAAATATCTATTGAGGATGTAGAACAGATAATCCTGATCCTAGAATCCCCACTGAAAAACTCTGGTTAATATTTTAATAAAGTTCCCAATGTATTTTAAGTGGACTTCTATAAATCTTGTTGCTTAAGTAATGCTTGTATTTAATGTAATGGAACATTCCTTTTTGTTATTATGTTTAGCTACAGAAGGAAGAACAGAGAAATATTGACCTGACTGCAGAAGTTGATAAGCAAAGTCAAGTCCTAGCGAAATACAATAAAGGTTTGCATCTTTTCTCTGATACACCCATCTAATTAGAGCAATGATTGTTTAGTCATATACAATAACTATTTGTTTTCAGTTTTAAAAAATGCCATTCGACTCAGTAAATACTGCTGTAAAGTATTTGAGTTTTAGCAATCGTGACTCAAAATGAAAATCCGTAATTTTACTTCAGCCTTTGCTAATACAGAGTTATATCGTAATGTGCAACTGTAGATTATCAGTGAGTAAACATGCTATGGCTTTTCTGAATGATTAATCTTTCACTGCTGATCTCATTCTCAGTCAATTATAGAAGTTACATTTGTTGTGATGTATATGTGTAACTTTAAGGAAGTATATTTCAAACTGCTGCCAGTCATCAACATCTCAACAGGATAAGATGAATTAGCCTCATGACATGCATTCAGTTTACAAATGGTGACAATCGAGGTCAGCTGTACTACCCATTGTCTCCCAGTTAACTCTTATCTTTATATAATCTTATCTTCAAATAAAGAACCCACGTTGTTGTTTTACCAATCTGCATCATGCGATTGGCATGTGTACGTTGAAGAGAAGAAGATAACATGGTGGCCCATGGTTTGGTGCTTACTAACACCCAAGTCTCACTGGGCGTAAGTGATTCTGTAGCCCTGTAGGAATCTTACCTTCATTTGGGGCTATTGTTCCACCTCGCAGCCAGCAGGCATCAGATCCTGGGAAGGTTGCTTGAATTTGGGAGTGCTTAAATCAGTATAAGCCCATCTGCCCCAAAGTCTAAACGGGCGCAGAAATTCAACAGCTGACTTTGGAAAGACTAACTTCAGGCAGAACTCACAGACAGGAGAGATGCCATTACTGCTGCTTACCGTCCCGACACGAGGTCTGGAGAAGATACTGGGCTGGGCTGGGAAGAAGAAGTCCATCCAGCAATAGCTCCTAACAGTTAGAAGATGCCTTTAAACGGCAAAGCTGTTTTCACTGCTTTATGTTACTTTTGAAGTCTGCAGTTCCTATTCGTGCATAAAATAATAATAATAACCGTTATTGTCACGAGTAGGCTTACATTAATACTGCAATGAAGTTAATGTGAAAATCCCCTAGTCGCCACATTCCGGTGCCTGTTCGGGTACACGGAGGAAAAGTTCAGAATGTCCAAATTACCTAACAAGCACAGATTTCGGGACTTGTGGGACGAAACTGGAGCACCCGGAGGAAGCCCATGCCGACACGGGGAGAACGTGCAGACTCCGAACAGTAAGCCAAGCCAGGAATCGAACCTGGGATCCTGGCACTGTGAAGAAACAGTGCTAGCCACTGTGCTACCGTGTCGCCAAATTGCTGTTTGTGAGCAGAGCTTCAGAAATCCCAGAACAATATCAGAAAGAACTTGATAGCCCCACCACTGCAGTCAGGCAGTAAGCTAAAGATGCTGCAACCCAGTGCTGAGCTAACGTTAGAAGAGCTTTAGACAGCCTGAATAGCTGCCAACAGTTTCAGTTAGCATTGAAAATCCTACAAAAAGAGATGACCACAAACTTTCCAACACTCGCTTAGACGGCGGTGGACCTCGTATCTGAGTTTAATCTGTTCTGACAACATGTCGAGCTATGTTTTCTGGATCTCAATTTCTTAGAACCAGGTAAACAAGCCATTAAATTTTAGTTTGTTGTAGGCGATGGAGGCTTCCACAGACTGAACACGTCAGATCTGTCTGATGACCATCTTTAAAATTCAAATAAAAATGGTCAACGCATGAAGATCAATTATGAGTGAAGCTCAACTTCAGAATGCACTCTCTGGAATTCATGTCGATAGTAACCAGCAGAGAATATTGATCACTTCATAAGTGGATGCAGAGTCAAGGGCGGCAGAGGCAGGTGACAGAAATACTGAGCTTATGGTAGCATCTACCCCAGTGGAAGCACTCCAAAAAGTAACTTGGACCACGCTGGTGTTCAGACAGCCAGATTTGAAACACTGTGGACTGGATTCTCCGTTTCAGTGGCTAAGTCCCGGCTGAAACCGAGAATTTGCGGGCGTTTTACAACGCCAAAAACGATGCCAAACTCTCACCGATTCCAGGACCGGTGAGGGGCTAGAAGCGGTGCAAGGTGAAACTCCCGGCTCCCGCGCCGGAAATGGCTGGAAAACAGCCGGGTTCCTGGCTGCGCATACGCACGGCAATGACCTGCAGCGGTCGTGCCGTACAACATGGTGCCGGCCGTGCGCGGAACCTACCCGCCATATGTGACCCCACAGGCCACCCCCTGGTCAGCCCCCACCAATCCCCTCAGCCCTCGCGGAAGCCCCCCCCACCCATCCAGTGGCACGGATCCCAGCCGAGTTTGGCGGTGCTGGACACAGTCCGCAGCCGACACACCGGAACCCTGCAGTCAGGACTGACTGACTGCTGAGATCACATTTCAATCGCGCAGTCGGGAACTTGGCCCATTGGGGACGGAACATCGCGGGAAGGCCTGCCGATGACGCGCCAACGCCATTCTAATGGCGTGCAGCGAGCAACGCGATGATGCCGTTTAGGAGAGGGTGGAGACTGAAAACCAGCTTCAGACCGGCGCCTCCCCCGATTTGGCTGTCAGAAGGGATTCGGCGATTGTGATATTGGCGTCGGGCAATGGAGGGAGAATCCTGTCCATTATCTGTGTAAAGAAAAAACACGCCAAACTTCAAACATTGTTCCACGGTTATTTTTTGATAGAAGCAGTGAGTGAATTCCCTTTAGCTGCTACTGTGTATCAATGAAATAGTTTACAAATCAAGGTGAATCTGGAATACTGCAGTGTTCACTGCTGTTTCCAGAACATCTATTGTACTTTGACCGGCAGCATAGAATAGTCTAATGAGCAATCCTCTTCACCATGGTCAGTGTAGATGATATTTCAATACAAATAATGGAGCAGGACAATGTCCATCCAGTTCCTCCACCATATCCTCAATTCCATCATTAAAAAATCTGCTGCTCCATCTAGTGATGTGATTGAGAAGAAACAAAGCATGCTCAGCTGAATCAAATTACAGAGTTGTTCATGAATAACAATGTGGCCTTCTCTTCAGCATCAGACAAATTTGGGAACTGTTGCCAATTTAATGAATACTATCCCACCAGCGTCACCAATAATGTTGCTCTGTAGAGTCGCCAATATGATACTGAGGCTCTTTCTATGATATGATGTTATGTCCTAACCGCGTTGCCAGTACTGAGGGTGTTTCTATTTCTCTTACTGGACCACAAGGCTTTCCCGTATATCGGTCAAGTGACCACACAACCAGTTAGTCAGTTCAAGTTCAAAGATGGTTTATTTACACACAAGGGTTATTTCGACATGCAAGCACAATATACTACAAGTTAAACTACACCTATCAATTACAATAACCTATGCTTAACTTCAGGCGACCGGCACTGTACAAGTGGATAAGGCCTTTATCCTGATCTCACATGGCTGGTTTGATGAAGTGGCTCTGTCTCTGTTGGGTTCATCCGTCAGGTAGCGATCGTTAGTCTTGAACTTGGCTGTCTGGTCGTTATGCTGCAGTTGGGCTGGCACAGGCCGGATTCAAGGGAGGCTGCCACAGGCCGTGTCCAAAAGAGGCCAAACAGATGGCTGTGTCCCCTTTTATCCCTCTGGGATTTCACGCTCTTTGGGCCGGTCGTTAATCTTGGACCCAATAATTCGAAAGGCTTCGATCACTGTCTTTGATTTTGGCCAATAAAGGGGCGGATGACTTGGTGGCTGGGCGGGCCCTTAGCGGTCATTGACCTTGGCGGTTGGGCTCTCTGAGTAAAGGGAGTGGTGCCGATCAGTCTGTGGCTGTATCGGTTTCTTGAGTGCAGTCCTAGTGTTCTGGAGAAATGGGCCATTAGAATGCAAACGTGCGGGGGTTTCGATCAGGCCTAGCTGCTTGCGTTTCAAATACACAGAAGCTCTGTATCCGTCTGAGTCCTGGGTTGGCCATAATTCCCATGGTCCTTTGCAGGTGGCCATCTCAGATGGCTGCAGAACTCAAACCCATAATTTTCTGAAAAGTAAAATGCTCCAGCAATATAGACGCTTTAAACATTCTGTTTTATGTCCAAAGAGAGATAATTTAGACAGGGTTTGAAAAAGAACATCCGTGCTAGTGATCAATGTAGATTGAGATTAATTTTTAAGAATGTATTAGTGGCATTCAGGAATAAAATGAATACAATAACTCCTTTAGTTTACATTTAAGTAGCATATGTTACATTATGTTGCATATGTTATTTATTGTGTCTGAGTCAATATTGTGTAAAAGTCAATAGTTTCACTGATGGAGAAAATTACATCTGCGTCAAAATATACTGATGTAACTATGTAATGGAATCTATGACATATTAAATATTTGTGTTTCTCTAAGTTTCCATTTTGGCTCTTGAGGAATATGAGGACCTGGAAAAAAGTCTGGATCTGGAGACGGATCTTCGAAAGGAGGCAGAGTCCTTTGCCCATGAGGTATGAATATCAATAACAGACCTATTAATTGCTGTGTATCTGAACAGCTATAGACACCTTCAAAACAAAAAATGGGACAATCCCAGAATTTGAACCAATTTGTATACAGTTTCACTCAATTGAGTGCTTATTATACAATAATACATTATTTAGTTCCACTTTAACTAGCATTTTCTTTTCAGGTACATAGACGAGATATAATAAAGTTATATTAGCCAATCTGGTTAATTAAATTGTAAGTGATATAATTATCAGGCAAGCACAAAGCCATATAACATTTTTAAATTTAATTTGGCATTTTTCAATCAATTTTCTTACCTTCAAACCCTCTCTCCGCCACACCCTCATGAACAGTTTTCTGCTTGAGATGCTCGAAAATGATCATCTCCCAAGTCTGTGCCAGCTCTTCATGCATTTTCAAGGACTGAAGTGTCCAAATATTTGTCTCGGTGAGCTACTTAAGCTCACACAATGGAACCTTGAAGGCCACCTATAATGCTTGCTTCAATGTAACATTGTAATTTCCACCTATTTCTGGCTGTCAATGCTAACAGTCTTCTGCTTTATATTGTGTCCACAAATGACAACAGCACCTAGAACAGGGGTGGGCAAACTTTTCCGTGCAAGGGCCAAATTCAGAAATTCACAATTTTAAAGGGCCGCATAGTATATTAAGTAAAATAATTACTTCACCCGTTTATGATTCTGGGCGCCTCATATAGAACATAGAACATAGAACAGTACAGCACAGAACAGGCCCTTCGGCCCTCGATGTTGTGCCGAGCAATGATCACCCTACTCAAGTCAACGTATCCACCCTATACCAGTAAGTAACCCAACATTAACCTTAAAAGAAAATTAAAATTTTTTTTTTTATTTTTTTAATGACTTGGTGGGCCGCATGAAGACCTTTGGCGGGCCGCATGCGGCCCGCGGGCCGTAGTTTGCCCACCCCTGACCTAGAACAACCCTTTCCAAACCTTCCGGCTCAAAAGATTAAATCGGGACAAACCAACAAGCGAGAAATAAAAGATGGGGAAACTTGCCTGGCTTTCATGAGCCTCACTGCCGGAATGTAGTTGCCACCTTAAGGTCTGGTTACTCTCCGCGTGATAGAAATAACAGAAAGTCTGCACAACTTTAGACAGAGTGGTTGTATGCCTTTTATAAGTTTTGGATTTATATTTTTGTAGCATAACACGGTCAAGCTGGAGATGATTGTAAAAAGGTGGCCAGGAAAGCTATCTCATTAATTGCGATTTTGGTTGGGATGGAGAATGGAATAACCAATAACCCAGCTACCAGAACATATTGAATGAGCCCAGGAATGGTTGCCAACGATTGGTTCATTCCCCACCTATCAGAGCCAACCTGCCAGATTTGAATTTGACTAAAAGCTTGGCAGTCAGCTGTTCTTGCTGCAATCTCCATGGCAACACCTCTACCAATTAGAGCCCACTAGCCAACTAATCAGCACCCTCTTCCCATTCAGTATAAATTGTTGAACCCTTTACTGTTGATAATCTTGTGATCTGTCCTGATGTGTGCACGTTGGGAAGCTTAGACAGCATGGGTGCATTTTTCCCAAAGCATGATTGTCATTTTGATGGTTTTGGCGGGGTGATTCCCACCAGGTGTTTGGGTGTGATACAGGCTAGTATTCAGCCACACTTTTGTTAAAAAAATGTATTTTATTACAAACATGTATCAAAACAGGTTACAGCAAATAAATACCCTGGGAAACAGACTAGTATTCACCCACACTTGGTTCTTTTTTTGGAACTTGCAGAGTTTCTCACTGGAAAATCCCACACTTAGGGTGCTATTCTGTGACCGCGTTGCACCCATTACAGATTGGTGCAACGGATGAACCCTTCAAAGCCCCAAATTGAGCTCCATGTCGGTCTGATTGGCAGACACCCGATTTGCTCTGCCCGGTGAGATCTGGACCTCACCCTCGCTGGGTGTGCTCCAGATCTGCATATTTAATGGCTAATTTTAATGGCTACTTTAAATACCTAATGGATCATTTAAATACCTGGATGCCTTTTGCATCCGGCGCCCGGGCGTCAACGGCCGTGCAAACAAGACATTGCCAAAGTGGCTTTTAGTATTTGTCTCCACAAATGAATACCCGGCTCACTACGCCCAGCATGAACTCCATTTTGGGTCTCTCCCGCTGTGCACCCGGGGCAACAGGATTGGCGGCGGGAGCAAAGGGGTGGGAAAACTGCACCCCGTGTCTCTTTTATTCAGCAACATGCAGGTTCTGTGTTACTAAATGATTTGACTAAACGATCTGAATGTATCAAAGTAGAGTGCAGTCATCAGCAAGTAAATGGAGTTGGAAGTATGAGTGGAGGAAATTATTAAAACATAAATAAACCAAGAGTGGGGAGAGAATTCAATCTTTAGGAACATCCAAATTGATGGATAATCAGCCATAAACTAAAGCATAAATTATGCTAATTTAGAGAAGCAACTAGTTTATCACGTGTGACTGAGATGTTACAATCTTAGCTGATTTTACTGGGCAAGTCAGGTCCCAGAGTGAACCCTGGCTTGATAGATTCTAACTTTGCTTTTCTTTTTAGAAACTGTGGAGGAAAGTTACTAAACAAATTTACAGGAGTCTGCTGATGAACATTTAACATAAAGAATAAAGGGGGAGGGGGGCGGGTTGCCCTCTGATCCGGCTGATTACCTGGAACGTGAGGGGGCTGAATGGGCCGGTTAAGAGAACTAGGGTATTTTCTCATCTGAAGGGGCTGAAGGCGGACGTGGCTATGCTCCAGGAGACCCACTTGAAGGTGGCGGACCAGGTTCGTCTGAGGAAGGGGTGGGTGGGGCAGGTATTTCACTCAGGATTGGACGCGAAGAACCGGGGGGTGGCGATTCTGGTGGGGAAGAGGGTGGCGTTCGAGGCGGCTAAGGTGGTGTCGGACAAGGAGGACAGATATATTATGGTGAAGGGTAGGCTGCAGGGAGAGAAGGTGGCGCTGGTTAATGTATATGCCCCGA
This sequence comes from Scyliorhinus canicula, assembly GCF_902713615.1. NCBI lineage: Eukaryota > Metazoa > Chordata > Chondrichthyes > Carcharhiniformes > Scyliorhinidae > Scyliorhinus > Scyliorhinus canicula. Next base: position 22,022,159 of record NC_052161.1, read on the forward strand.
ATTGGGATGATGCCAGCTTCATGAGGCGCTTGTTGGGCCACATTCCGGACCTGGAGGCAGGGGGCCTGATCATGGGGGGAGACTTTAACACAGTGCTGGATCCCCCACTGGACCGGTCCAGTTCAAGGATGGGTAGGAGACCGGCGGCGGCCAAAGTGCTGAGGGGGTTTATGGACCAGATGGGAGGGGTGGATCCCTGGAGGTATGGGACGCCGAGAGCGCGGGAGTATTCGTTTTTCTCCCATCTCCATAGGGTCTATTCCCGAATAGATTTTTTTGCCCTGAGCAGGGGATTGATTCCGAAGGTTCAGGATGCCGAGTATTCGGCCATAGCGATTTCAGACCATGCTCCGCACTGGGTTGATCTGGAGATGGGGGAGGCGCGGGACCAGCGCCCGCTCTGGCGCCTGGATGTGGGGATGCTGGCGGAGGTTGAGGTGTGTAGGAGGGTCCGGGGAAGTATTGAGGGGTATCTGGATACCAACGACACGGGGGAGGTCTGGGTGGGGATGGTCTGGGAGGCTCTGAAAGCAGTGATCCGTGGGGAGCTGATCTCCATACGGACCCATAGGGAAAGGAGGGAGAGGAAGGAGAGGGAGAGACTGGTGGGGGAGCTCCTGGATGTGGACAGGAGATACGCGGAGGCACCGGAGGAGGGGTTGCTGGGGGAACGGCGTAGTTTGCAGGCCAAATTTGACTTGTTGACCACCAGAAAGGCGGAGACACAGTGGAGGAGGGCACAGGGCGCGGTATATGAGAATGGGGAGAAGGCGAGCAGGATGTTGGCGCATCAGCTCCACAGGCGAGATGCGGCTAGGGAAATTGGTGGAGTGACGGATTGGGGTGGGAATGTAGTGCAGAAGGGGACAGAAGTAAACGGGGTCTTTAGGGATTTCTATGAGGAACTGTACTGGTCGGAACCTCCGATGGGGAGAGGGGGGATGGAGAGCTTCATGAACAGGCTATGTTTCCCAAGGGTTCAAGAGGAGCTGGTAGAGGGGCTGGGGGCGCCGATAGAGTTGGAGGAGCTAGTCAGGGGGATTGGATAAATGCAGTCAGGTAAGGCCCCGGGGCCGGACGGGTTCCCGGTGGAATTTTATAAAAAGTATGCGGATCTGGTGGGCCCCCTGTTGGTGCGAGCCTTCAATGAGGCATGGGAGGGGGGGGGCTTTGCCCCCGACGATGTCGCGGGCACTGATCTCTCTGATCCTGAAGCGGGATAAGGACCCCTTGCAGTGTGGATCATATAGGCCTATCTCGCTCCTCAATGTTGACGCTAAGTTGCTGGCGAAGATCCTGGCCACCAGGATAGAGGACTGTGTGCCAGGGGTGATACACGAGGATCAGACAGGATTTGTCAAGGGACGGCAGCTCAACACGAATGTGCGGAGACTGCTAAATGTTATTATGATGTCGGCAGTGGAGGGGGAGGCGGAGATAGTGGTGGCGCTGGATGCGGAGAAAGCGTTTGATAGAGTTGAGTGGGGGTACCTGTGGGAGGTGCTGGAGAGGTTCGGATTCGGGGAGGGATTCATCAAATGGGTGAGGCTGCTCTACGCAGCTCTGATGGCAAGTGTAGTTACCAATGCAAGGAGATCGGAGTACTTTAGGCTCTACCGTGAGACCAGGCAGGGGTGCCCCCTGTCCCCCTTGCTCTTTGCACTGGCGATTGAACCTTTGGCTATGGCGTTGAGGGAGTCAGGGAGATGGAGGGGTCTGGTGCGGGGTGGGGAGGAACATCGGATATCACTGTATGCGGACGACCTGCTGTTGTATGTGGCGGATCCAGAAGGGGGAATGCCGGGGTTGATGGAGCTGTTAGCAGAATTTGGGGGCTTCTTGGGCTATAAGTTAAATTTAGGCAAGAGCGAGGTATTTGTAGTACACCCGGGTGATCAGGAGGAGGGAATTGGGAGACTCCCATTTAAGAGGGCAGTGAAGAGTTTCAGATACCTGGGGGTGCAGGTGGCCAGGAGTTGGGGGACTCTCCATAAGCTTAATTTTACCAGGCTGGTGGAGCAGATGGAGGAGGAATTTAAAAGGTGGGACATGGTGCCGCTATCGTTGGCGGGCAGAGTGCAGTCCGTCAAAATGACGGTTCTCCCGAGGATCTTGTTCCTTTTTCAGTGTTTTCCCATCTTTATCCCTAGGGCCTTTTTTAGAAGGGTGACTAGCAGCATCATGAGCTTTGTTTGGGCGCATGGGACCCCGAGGGTGAAGAGGGTCTTCTTGGAGCGGGGTAGAGATGGGGGGGGCTGGCGTTACCCAATCTCTCGGGGTATTATTGGGCGGCCAATGTGTCGATAGTGCGCAAGTGGGTAATGGAGGGGGAGGGGGCAGCATGGAAACGGATGTAGGGGGTCTCCTGTGGAGATACAAGCGTGGGGGCCCTGGTAACGGCGCCGTGGCCGCTCCCTCCTACAAGGTATACCACGAGTCCGGTGGTGGCGGCTACCCTCAAGATTTGGGGGCAGTGGAGGCGACATAGGGGAGAAGTGGGGGGCTCGATGGAGGCTCCGTTAAGGGGGAACCATAGGTTCGGCCCGGGGAACATTGATGGGGGATTTCAGGGTTGGCACAGAGCGGGCATCAGGCAGCTGAGGGACCTGTTTATTGATGGGAGGTTTGCGAGCCTGGGGGAGTTGGAGGAGAAATTTGGGCTCCCCCCGGGAAACATGTTCAGGTATCTGCAGGTAAAGGCATTTGCTAGACGGCAGGTGGAGGGATTCCCTTCACTTCCCGCGAGGAGGGTGCGTGACAGGGTGCTTTCGGGGGTCTGGGTCGGAGAGGGGAAGATATCTGATATCGACAAGGTTATGCAGGAGGCGGAGGAGGCGTCAGTAGAGGAGCTGAAAGCTAAGTGGGAGGGGGAACTGGGGGAACAGATCGAAGACGGGACATGGGCTGATGCCCTGGAGAGGGTTAATTCTTCCTCCTCGTGTGCGCGGCTTAGCCTCATCCAATTCAAGGTGCTGCACCGGGCCCACATGACTGGGATGAGGATGAGTAGGTTCTTTGGGGGTGAAGACAGGTGTGTCAGGTGCTCGGGGAGTCCAGCGAACCATGCCCATATGTTCTGGGCATGCCCGGCACTGGAGGAGTTCTGGAAGGGGGTGGCGAGGACGGTGTCGAGGGTGGTGGGATCCAGGGTCAAGCCAGGATGGGGACTCGCGATTTTTGGGGTTGGGGTGGAGCTGGGAGTGTAGGAGGCGAAAGAGGCCGGTGTGCTGGCCTTTGCGTCCCTAGTAGCCGGCGAAGGATCTTGCTACAATGGAAGGATGCAAGGCCCCCAAGCGTGGAGACCTGGATCAATGACATGGTGGGTTTCATTAAGCTAGAGAAGGTCAAATTCGCCCTGAGAGGGTCGGTACAAGGGTTCTTTAGGCGGTGGCAACCTTTCCTCGACTTTCTGGCTCAACGATAGGATACGGGGACAGTAGCAGCAGCAACCCGGGGAGGGGGGAGGGGGGAGGGAAGGGGGGAAGGGGGAGGGGGGAGGGGGGAGGGGAGGGGGGAGGGGGAGGGAAGGGGGGAGGGGGGAGGGAAGGGGAGAGGGGGAGGGAAGGGGAGAGGGGGGAGGGGGGAGGGGGGAGGGGGGAGGGGGGAAGGGGGAAGGGGGAGGGGGGAGGGGGGAAGGGAGGGGGGGAAGGGGAAGGGGAGGGGGAAGGGGAGGGGGGAGGGAGGGAAGGGGGAGAGGGGAAGGGGGAGGGGGGAAGGGCGAGGGGAGGGGGAAGGGGAGGGGGAAAGGGGAGGGGGAGGGGGAAGGGGAGGGGAAGGGGGGAACGATGACTATGTTTGTTTATTTAATTTTAATTTATTTTTAAGTTCTTTTGTTGTTCATTGGGGTTGGGGGGTGGGGGATGTGATACATGCGTCGATACGGTCTGGGGGGTGTTACAGTTATTATGGGTTATTTTTTTGCATTTCATTGTTTGTCGTTATGTTTTATATTTTCTGTAAAAAATTCCAATAAAAATTATTTTAAAAAAACCATAAAGAATAAAATATTCAATAAACAAAAAAAATAAACAATATTACACCAGGCAAAAAGGGTGGCAAGATCTCAATACCAACACAATAAAATTATTCAAATCACATTATTCTTTTACTCCAGGAGCATTTTTTTAAAAGACATATACAAATTCAAAAAGATAAAACAATTTACAATATATAGCTTATACTCAAACACTCAGGGTTTGAGTGGTACATGTAAATTGACAGGTGAACTGTGGTCAGACATACCACACTGCAAAGTAAATGATATATGCGACCAAAGCAGATTCCATGGATTTTAGATATTGGTCACATTGCGAACCAGCCAGCGTCACGGAAACATTATCTTTCTCACAAGGTTTTCTAATAACCACAATTGAAGAACTTGACTTGGAATTCTCTTCAAACATCGCTCCCACTTGGTCAGCTTCAAAAAGGATTCATTTCCAGGGTTTCAATCTCACCTTCCAAGATTCCTTTTTCCAGGATCTCCGGGCGTGTTGGAGCTTCACCTTCCAAGCGCAATTTCAGATCCTCGTCCATGCCAAGCAGAACATTACTGCTCCAAAGGTCCCACTGTAATGCGTTACCACCCTCCGGTTGCCTCCTCTGATCTTCACGGCTTCTCTCAAGCCACTTTGCTTTAGGTCTGTTCCTTGCAGCTCTCTCTCGGAGCCTGTTGCTCTGCTCCTTTTTATTAACTTTGCTTCGGTGACCTCTTTCCGATGTCTATCTTTGTCCTGCCTAGGATCTTTCCTTCTCTACCACCCCCCCCCCCTCCCCTCACACACACACACACACACACACTTTTGCTCCCTCAGTCGTGCTCCCTCAGATGCCCTGCTGCGCATTGGGAACTGAAGTTTCTGACTTCCGAGGTAAACACTCGAGTTTCGTAACAGGGAGAACATGTGACTTGAATAGTGCTTGGTGCCATTCCCAGACATTATCTTTGGAGATGCCCAAGACAATGATACTGACTCATGAAATGGGCAAGACCCGACTTCTTAAGGTGCATAACATAGGGAACAAGATCATCAGTTGTCATGCTGAAAACTAAAATAATGATAATGGACTTGGTCAGAAACTTGATTGCATTTTAAAATTATTTGTCTTTATTGCAGATGCTTGTGGAACAAAGGAAACTTAAAAGGCAAAGTCAGATTCTCATTCAGAAGATGGTGCCTAATGAGCTGCACATGAAAGCACTCGATGAACTGGCTATTGTGACAGAGACTATAGAGGAAGAGAGAATTCAGCATGAGAAAAAGGTAAGATGCCGATAGCACATCTTGCGGGATTAGTGCTGGGAGAAATGTATCTCCCTTTAATGGAAATGTATTTTTAAAAACATTCTTGGGATGTGACCAATGTGCGTTAAGGCTGACATTTGTTGCTGGTTCCTAGTTACCCTTGAAAATGGGAAAACATTCCTTGCTAGATTACTTTAGAGGTCAGTTCCGATTTCTTTCAAAACACATTTCAAATTCTCAAACTGCTGTGGTGGGATTTGGACCCACGTTTATTTATCCAAACCTCTGAATTACTAGTTCAGTAACAGATCCAGGGCACTCTACCTACAATCTTCTCGATCTTCCATCACCACAAATTCTATTCCGTGTTTTTTCTGACTATTAAAGTGCATTCAATTGATTTATGCCCAAACTTGTATTGATGAGTTAATTTCTAACTAGTTAACTTACTAATACTAATTAGAAGAATGCGAAGATGCATCAATTTTTTAGTGGAGGATGGGAGAGTTTAAAATTGTAGATGCTGTTAATATGAGATCATAGGATTCCCGTTCCAGCCTCCCCTAACAGGCGCCGGAATGTGGCGACTTTCACAGTAACTTCATTGAAGTCTTTATTAGGCGACATAATGAGAGATTTCATAGGCAACATAGCATATATTGTCAAATCTGGCATAATTCTTTCCTCATTATGCTGCCAGATAAAGGAAATTGAACAGTTAAAAGATTCTATCCTCAAGAAGGAAGTAAATTCACTGATGAAGCAACTTGAACTTTTCAAAGAAGACAAGGAAGAACTCGAACTCAAATGCCAAAATTATTGTCAGCGCGTGAAGGATCTGAAACACATCAGTAAGTAACATAGTATAAACTTGTACCTTTGAACTTGGTGCTATTACGAAAGCAAAATGCTGCAGATGATGGAAATCCGGACTAAAAACAGAGAATGCTGGAAATATGCAGTAGAGCAGGCAGTCTGTGCGGTAACATAAATAGGACTAATGTTACACGTCAATGACCAATATGCTCCTTAACCTGCTGACTATTTCCAACATTCTGTGATTTTTATTTTTATAACTTTGTGTTAAGCTGCACAGATCCAATGTGAATTCTCAAAATTATTTGAAAATCCTTTGAAAACACTTGTCAATTGCTCCCTCAATAATATTTGTGGCACTTTAGTTTATTGAACGTGGTACTAAATTGGGGTTGCTGTGCCAACACAAAACTTCACATTTTTTTACAAATCCTTTTGATACTGTGAATTACAGTGGGCTGGTTCAGCACAGTGGGCTAAATGTGGGCAGCACGGTAGCCTTGTGGATAGCACAATTGCTTCACAGCTCCAGGATCCCAGGTTCGATTCCGGCTTGGGTCACTGTCTGTGTGGAGTCTGCACATCCTCCCCGTGTGTGCGTGGGTTTCCTCCGGATGCTCCGGTTTCCTCCCACAGTCTAAAGATGTGCAGGTTAGGTGGATTGGCCATGATAAATTGCCCTTAGAGTCCAAAATTGCCCTTAGTGTTGGGTGGGGTTACTGAGTTATGGGGATAGGGTGGAGGTGTTGACTTTGGGTGGGGTGCTCTTTCCAAGAGCCGGTGCAGACTCGATGGGCCGAATGGCCTCCTTCTGCACTGTAAATTCTATGAAATCGCTGGCTTGTAACGAAGAACACAGCCAGCAGCATGGGTTCAATTCCCGTACCGGCCTCTCCAAACAGGCGCCGGAATGTGGCGACTAGGGGCTTTTCACAGTAACTTCATTGAGCCCTACTTGTGACAATAAGTGATTATTATTATTATTATAACTCCATGATGCCGTGGTGCTATACGTTTTCCTTTAAATATTATTTATCTGGTTTTATTCATTGCGAATTAGCTTGCATTTAAATTGTCTTCCTCATATTCAGACAGGCATTTTGGAGAGCTTTAGAATAGGAGAAGAAGGATTCAGTGGGCATGGGCCTGAGGAATGGGTAAAAATGGAGAAGCTAGGATGGAAGTGATTTTGAGGAGGTTTTTGAAAACGGGAAGGGAGGTGGCAAGTAGAGGAAAGGATAGCTCAGCGGAACGAGCTGGAGCCCGTGGATGAATGGATGGTCATCAGTTGTGGTGTGGAGAAAACAAGATTCAAGATAACGCCGCTTTAGATGACCAGAGCGTGTTGGGGTAGAGGATGGGAAGAGTGAGATGGACATGACAGCGCAAAATTTAAAATTGACTTGCTGGAGAACAAGAAGGCGGCAAATCTAGAAGGGGGCAGAGGGGTAGCTGCAGGAAAAAATATGGCATGCACCATTTTGGATGAACTCATCGTTGAAACTGAGATATCGATCAGGAAAGTGCTGACAAAATCATGTTTTCAGTGGTAAAGAAATGGACAAGGGTTTCAGCAAGCATAGAGATGGGATGATGGCAGGCTACATTAAATGGTTCGACGTATATGTTACTGATAAAGCAGCAAATTTGGCAGATGGTGGTGAGCGCAGTGAGAAAGGGAGGATTACAAACTATTCTGGAAACTACTGAAAGTTTTCACTTCAGTGATTCAAACCTAATTGGGGTATATATTCAGCAAATACAGAACCCCATTGCCATATTCTATGATTTTGAACTCTAATACTTCTATTACAGTTCATGGACTGCAGAAGCAGATTCAACAAGCAGAAAACCCAAAATCGATACCACCGCCGCCACCTCCTCTTCCAGTGACATCACCCACTTCAAGTCCTCTCAAGTAAGGACATTTTTTTTTCTTATTCTCCATTTTAGAGATCCATGAAATAGACTCATTTTACAATGCATTGGAGTTTCAAAATAGAATGAATGTCTCAGAACAAGATGTGGCAACTATTTAACAGTATTGTGAAAGTGCAGCCCCTTTAAGGGGCGGGATCGACAGACCACAGTACTGGCTTGGGGCCAATCTCACAGGAGCGTGCTAAACCCAGCCAATAGGGAGTTTGCTCAGGACCCTGGGAGCAGGACCCTGGACAGTATGGACCTCAGAGCCGAAGTGATGAGACCTTTTATATTGTGTTCTGTGCCTGTTACCTAACTGCCTTTGCCTTGCATCAGTCAACTCCTTTGTTAACTACTCGAAGCCCCTAGTGTCTGTCTCGAGTCACCACATCAGCGACGAGGTAAAAGTTTTGATCGCAACATATAAAGATCCAACCATCTTCAGCTGCTTCATCAGCGACCTCCCTTCCATCATAATGGCAGAAGTGGGGATGTTTGCGGATGACTGCACAATGCTCAGCACCATTCACGACTCCTCAGATAATGAAACAGTTCATGTCCAAATGCAGCAAAATCTGGAGAATATCCAGGCTTGGACTGACAAGTGGCAAGTTACATTCATGCCATACAAGTGCCAGGCAATGACCATCTCCTACAAGAGAGGATATAACCACCACCCCTTGACATTCAATGGCGTTACCATCGCTGAATCCGCCACAATCAATATCCTGGGGTTACCATTGATCAGAAAGTGAACTGGACTAGCCACATTAATACTATGGCTACCAGGGCAGGTCAAAGGCTAGGAATCCTACGGCAAGTAGCTAACCTTCTGACCCCCCAAGGCCTGTCCGCCATCTGCAAGACACAAGTCAGGAGTGTGATGGAACACTCTCCACTTGCCTGGATGAGTGCAGCTCCAACAGCACTCGAAGCTCGATCCAGGCCAAAGCAGCCTGCTCGATTGCTCCCCCTCCCACAAACATTCAAACTGTCCACCACCGACGAACAGCGGCAGCCATGTGTACCATCTACAAGATGCACTGCAGTAACTCGCCAAGGTTCCTTCGACAACACCTTCCAGAACCATGACCACCCCTATCTAGAAGGACAAGACCAACAGATACCTGGGAACCCCACCACCTGGAGGTTGCTGACTTGGCAATATGTCGACGTTCCTTCACTGTCGCTGGGGCAACATCCTGGAACTCCCTCCCTAATAGCACAGTGGGTGTGCCTACACCTCAAGTACCGCAGCGGTTCAAGAAGGCAACTCACCACCCCTTTGATGTGTTGGCTAGTGTAGGCTTGAGAGATGAACAGACACTTCCAACACTGATGAAGGTTCAACTCAATTTTATTAACTACTTCTAACTAACTAACACAGGAGGACTGTGGGTCTAAATAATGCTAACGTGAACTAGAGACCTAAGCCTTGTCTGAACCAGTTATTCTCTCAGTACGTGTTGTGAGTCCGTGCTGGGCTGAATGAGTTCCTGTTACACTCAGAGGCAGCACCCAGAATGAGCGGGAACCGTGGTGCCCTCTGCCTTTATAGTGTGTGTATTCTAACTGGTGATTGGCTGCGGTGTTTGCACATGTTGATTGGTCCCTGTGTGTGTCCATCAGTGTGTGTCTGCACCATGATATACGGTATATATTGTGACATCCCCCCTTTTATAAAAAAGTGTTGATCTAGGCATGTGGTAATAAATAGTGTGGGTGTGTGGAGAATGTACTTAGCTACGTGTGAGGTGCAAAGACATATGTACAAAGCTATATACAGGGAACAAGACTATTTACAGAGGAAGGTGCCTGGTGCAGATGACTACCATGAACTGGAACAACCAACGAATCTATTTACAAATCACTAGATAACGAATGGAACAATAAAGGATATGGGAAAAAGAACATTTCAGAAAGTCCACATGTGTGCAGAGTTCATAAGTTCAGTCTCTGAGGTGGGCGATGAACTCTGGTTCACCGCCTCAAGGGTGGGGCAATGGCTGGCGCCTCAGGAGCCGGGAGGGCTGCAGCACTGTCAGGGGCAGGCAGAGCGACTGGAAGCGCCACACAGTCCACGGCGGGATCAGTAGAAGAGCTGGTCGAAGGATCCCGTGACGACCCTGGAACCAGGCGAAGAGCACGCCTGTTGCGGCGCCGAATGGATCCATCCGGTAAGCGGACCAGGAAGGAGCGGGGGGCCACCTGCTTTAGAACAACAACAGGCGCAGACCAGCTACCATCCGGGAGGTGGATGCGAACCTTGTCGCGTGGATGGATGTCAGGAAGGTCAGCAGCCCGTGAGTCGTATGCAGTTTTCTGCTGTAGTTGAGACATGTGCATGCGGTGGAGCACGGGGACATAATCGAGGTTGGGAGTGAGAATTGATGGCACTGTCGTTCTGAGGGTGCGGTTCATTAGCAGCTGAGCAGGCGACAGGCCGGTGGAGAGCGGGGCGGAGTGATAGGCCAGCAGAGCAAGATGGAAATCTGAGCCGGCGTCGGCGGCCTTGCTGAGGAGCCGCTTTATGATGTGGACCCCCTTTTCCGCCTTCCCATTGGATTGGGGGTATAGGGGGCTGGTCGTAACGTGCTGGAAATTGTAGTGTCGGGCGAAGCCGGCCCATTCCTGGCTCGCGAAACAGGGGCCATTGTCTGATATGACCGTCAGCGGAATGCCATGGCAGGCAAATGTCTCCTTACACGCCCTGATCACAGCCGAGGATTTGAGGTCGTGCAGCCTGATGACCTCCGGGTAACTAGAGAAATAGTTGATGATGATAACGTAATCCCTGCCCAATGCATGGAACAAGTCGATGCCCACTTTGGTCCATGGCGATGTGACGAGCTCATGGGGCAACAGGGTCTCCCGTGGTTGGGTGGGCTGAAAACGCTGGCAGGTAGAGCAGTTGAGCACCACATTGGGGATGTCATCATTGATGCCCGGCCAGTAGACGGCTTCTCTGGCCCTGCGGCGGCACTTCTCGATGCCTAAGTGCCCTTCATGGAGTTGCTTCAACACTAGCTGGCGCATGCTTTGTGGGACGATGATGCAATCCAATTTCAGGAGCTGCCCGTCGACAACTGCCAGGTCATCGCGGACGTTGTAAAATTGCGGGCATTGGCCCTTGAGTCACCCGTCCGACATTAGGCGCATCACCCGCTGCAGAAGTGGATCAGCCGCTGTCTTGCGGCGAATTTTCATCAGTCATGCATCCGTAGCTGGCAAATGGGAGGCTGCAAACTGGATGTTAGCGTCTATTTGGCAAATGACGCCGTCATGATCACACGGAGTTGCGATTGAGCTTGAGAGAGCATTGGCAACAGCGAGGTCCTTGCCAGGGGTGTAGATCAGTTGAAAGTCGTACCTGCGCAGCTTGAGTAAGATATGCTGGAGGAGTGGCGTCATGTCATTCAAGTCCTTTTTGATGATATTTACAAGGGGGTGGTGGTCGGTTTCAACCGTGAACTGCGGAAGTCCATAGACGTAGTCGTGGAACTTCACGACTCCAGTGAGAAGGCCGAGACACTCTTTCTCGATCTGCGCATAGCGCTGCTCTGTGGGAGTCATCGCCCGCGACGCATACGCAATGGGGGTCCATGACGAGGCCTCGTCTCGTTGCAGGAGCACAGCACCAATGCCCGACTGACTGGCATCAGTAGAGAATTTGGTCTCTTTGGTCAGTTCGAAAAAGGCCAATACTGGGGCCGTGGAAAGTTTGGCCTTCAGTTCCTGCCATTCACGCTCGTGAGCAGGGAGCCATTGGAAATCTGTGGTTTTGCGAATCAGGTCTCTGCGAGCCCTGGTGCGTGAGGCAAGATTTGGGATGAATTTCCCGAGGAAGTTCACCATACCCAGGAACCGGAGAACCGCTTTCTTGTCTTCGGGCATCTTCATGGATGTGATTGCTGCAATCTTGTCCTCGTCCGGACGCACCCCCTGGTGGGAGATGTGATCCCCCAGAAACTTGATACTTGACTGGCCGAAGGAGCATTTGGCCCTATGGGGGGGAGGGGGGGGGGGGGGGGGGTGGCAAGCCCCAGCTTGGAGTCAACAGGACTCGGCAGTATTGTAAACATTCCTGTAACTTCATCTGGCCTAGGGGAGTCAGGGGCTTCTGAAAATTACTCAATCAGCTGCACTTGTCGAGATGGGTGAGGCCAGCTTGCCTGTTGTTAAGGCAGTGCCTTCTGAGGTGACACTGACTGTTGACAATTCAATTGCCCAGAAGGGTGCCAAGGCTTTGGTAGGGCTGGGAAGGTCTTGGCGGACCCGGAGGTCTCTGGACCAATTGATGTTTTGATGGAATCTCTTTCCCTTGTGGCCTCTTACAACGTTTCTAAGATTTTTTTGAGGTAGTTGTTTGAGGGATTTAAGTGGGGAGAGATGTGTTAGTGCAGTCCCTTTAAGGGGGTGGGCCTAACGGCCGATGTGACTGGTTCCGGGCCAATTGCGCAGGAGCGAGCGAACCCCGGCCAATAGAGAATTTGGGCGCGGCTCTGGGAGCAGAATCCTGGACAATGCGGACCCCGGAAGCAAAGTGTTAAGACGTGTTATATTATGTTCTGTACCTGTTACCTAACCATCTTCTATCTTTACCAATAAATCCCTTTGTTAACTACTGGAAGCCTCCAGTGTGTGTCTCGAACCACGGCAAGTATATTAAATTCACAAGCATTCCATTTACTAGAGTTCACACAGTAACATGGTACAGTAAAGTTAATTTTCAGTTTTATGCATTGTAAGGTTGTAACACGATTATGAGAACCTCGAGAAGCTGTATAACTTCATCATTACCCCTCTGTCTTGTCATCCTCAATTACTTGTGGCTGGAATGAGTGACTGATCTCTTGGGTAGTGGCAACACCGGACTCTGTATACCACTGGAGAGCTCTGACAGCACCATTACTGTTCTTGCTGACATTCAGACAAATGCAGTGCTGGGGAGAACTGAATGCAATATCTATTGTTGTGGAAATTTTTGACAATGGAAAGGGAGTTGCAAAGCTGTAGTGGCGATAGATATAGGTCATAGCCTTCGATATGCTTCAACTCATCCACAATCCTTCTGCAGCGAGAGTTCATGAATCGAGAAGATTGACCGTGTGACATTTTATCTTTCCATGTGAACAAGCCTTTGATGCAATTTCCAGTTGATATCTACAATGTGAACTCGCTTGTCATATCAGTAATAATAAGCTAAAAACGTAAAAATCCCATGCAACAGCACACAAAAATCCATGAACTCAACACAGTTTGCTGTTGATAAACAATCAGGAAATCTGCGGGATTTTGGAGTCCTGATGCTACAACTGTAGAATCTCCAGGTATTACACTAACAACAATTTACAGCCTTGGGAATCTTTCCCAAGCATTGCTGATGGTAATGGGTATTGGAGGTTCACTGAATATTAACTATAGTTATCTTAACTGCTGGCACCGTATTTTGAAAATTCAGGTCTGTTTTGTTAATCGTATCCACGCCAGTTGGTGAAGTCAAGACTAAGACACAAAGCCTTTCCTTGCTTACGGAATTTATTGACTTTGTTCAGTGCCAATACTCCTCACATTCCCCAGTGTCCCAGCTGTCCCCTATTCATTCATGTTCAAATACTCTTCACTAGTTTTCCTTAACAATGCAATTGACATCAACAAACCTAATGTAATTGACATTAACAAATCTTGGCAATTAATTGATGAGACATTCACATACCTTGCACATAATTTTCTAACCACTGAAGGGATAATTTCACAAACATGTGCTGCTGGTGAGCGGGAGTGAGACTTAGAACATAGAACATAGAACATTACAGCGCAGTACAGGCCTTCGGCCCTCGATGTTGCGCCGACCTGTGAAACCACTCCAAAGCCCATTATTACTATTCCCTTATCGTCCATATGTCTATCCAATGACCATTTGAATGCCCTTAGTGTTGGCGAGTCCACTACTGTTGCAGGCAGGGCATTCCACGCCCTTACTACTCTCTGAGAAAAGAACCTCCCTCTGACATCTGTCCTATATCTATCTCGCCTCAATTTGAAGCTATGTCCCCTCGTGTTAGACATCACCATCCGAGGAAAAAGGCTCTCACTGTCCACCCTATCTAGTCCTCTGATCATCTTGTATACCTCAATTAAGTCACCTCTTAACCTTCTTCTCTCTAACGAAAACAGCCTCAAGCCCCTCAGCCTTCCCTCATAAGATCTTCCCTCCATACCAGGCAACATTCTGGTAAATCTCCTCTGCACCCTTTCCAATGCTTCCACATCCTTCCTATAATGCGGCGACCAGAATTGCACGCAATACTCCAAATGCGGCCGCACCAGAGTTTTGTACAGCTACAACATGGCCTCATGGCTCCGAAACTTAATCCCTTTACCAATAGAAGCTAATACACCGTACACCTTCTTAACAACCATCTCAACCTGGGTGGTAACTTTCAGGGATCTATATACATGGACATCGAGATCTCTCTGCTCATCTACACTACTAAGAATCTTCCCATTAGCCCAGTACTCTGTCTTCCTATTATTCCTTCCAGAATGAATCACCTCACACTTTTCTGCATTAAACTCCATTTGCCACCTCTCAGCCCAGCGCTGCAGCTTATCTCTGTCCCTCTGTAACTTGTAACATCCTTCCGCACTGTCCATAACTCCACCGACTTTTGTGTCATCTGCAAATTTACTCACCCATCCTTCTCCGCCCTCCTCCAGGTCATTTATAAAAATGACTTCCTATTGCCAGAGAGCATTCACAATATTACACCTTAGATGACTGGTGCTAGATGTTGGAACAGAATGTTTCTGGGATTTGACATGCATTTTTGGGGAAAATACTTGGGATTGCAAAATATCTGTTTTTTAAGATTAGTCTCACCATAAGAAAAATACCTGAAATGATTTGAAAAATATGAGATTACCAAACATTGTAAAGATAGAGCACAGGATTTTTCAACCTCTTAAAACCTGGCAAAAATGACCTGTTTTCCTACAAGAAACCATGCACACAGGTAATGCCAGTTAAATAACTTTTTTCTGGCCTTCCTTCACTCCGCACTCATTCTGTGTATGACTACCCCACAGGGAGTATATAATTAGCTAACATCAATAGCAAGACGTCAGTTTATTATTGGTGTGCTAGATTGAGAACTTGGATATGACACCTTCTGCAGAATAACTTCTGTTAGCATCCGTATGGAGACTTTGAGGAAAACATGTATGTATTTCAACAGAAATCTTATGAAGATCATCAGTAAAAGGCAGAAAAAAGCCAAGTCGCCTGCGGTTGAAAAAACTCTTTCTAAGGAATCAGGTGAGCATCAGTTTATGACTTATGATACTTGCATATGGTCAAATATGCTTTTTAAAGTTAGTTAAATATCGATCAAAATATAACTTGCATCTCCATCCTTAATTTCTTAAAATTGCATTTAATATTTGAATTGGTTAGCACACCTCTGTCATCTGTCTGCTGACTTTATGTATTATCAAGAACAATACTTGTGATGCTCTTTCATACAAGTTAAGAAAACAGTAATCATTCTGAAAGTCTGTGCCCTGAACAACATCCAGACTTGGGCTGATAAGTGGCAAATGACATTCACACCTTATGAGTGCCAGGCAATGATCATGTCCAGCAAGATAATCTCACCATTGACATACAATAGCTTTGCCCTCAACCTCCTCAGAGTTACCATTGACCAAACTGGACCAGCCATATAAATAGTGTGGCTGCAAGAGCAGGTCAGAGGCTGGGAATGCAGTAATGAGTAACTTGCCTCCTCGATCCACAGAGCCTGTCAACCACCTATGGGCCACAGGGCTGTAATTTGCAAAGGCCCCTTGATAGCACATCCCGAATCCACAACCTCTGTCGCCTAGAAGGAAGGGCAGGAGAACTGCAGCCCAAGTTCCCCATCAAGTCACACATCATCCCGACTTGGAAATATATTCTAATCTTTCATCGTCACTGGGTCCGTATCGCAGAAGCTCCCTACTTGACATTTCTGTTGGAGTACTTTCAGCACATGGACTGAAATGACTCATCATAACCTTCACAATGGTTGGACATGGGCAGTACACACAAGCCTTGCCATTAACACAAACATTCTAGCAATGAATAACTTAAATAGCTACAGCTGCTAATGCTGATGTTATGCCATTTTCTATCTGTGTTTTCTACTTTGCAACAGCATTTAAATAGCACTTAATTGTTGTAAAATTCTTTGGGACGTCCTGAGGGTGAGGGTTGTGAAGGGACCTATAAATGCAAGGTTGCTGTGGTCACCCTTGCACACTTTGTAAATAATTTGGTGAGCACAGCCTTTTATTGTCCAATTTTGTTGTGAAAAATATCCCAAGGTAATTACACACTCTGGTAACACAATAAAGTGTTTTTGAATCCCTGAGCAGCACACCCTTCTCTACAAGAAAAACACATTCTTCAGCTGGCTGTGCACAAACCCAATGGAATGTTACAGCTGTAAATAAGAATCACACAGATATGTTAGTATTCTGTTGACATACTTGTAGTCATTTGAAATAAATCAGCATTTTTGCAGGTTTTTCTCTAAAATAGGAAAGTCACAGCAGATATTTAACTGACTTTGTTCAACATCTAGAGTGCACAGGTTGTAAATTATACAAAATGCTACTGTAGCTTTAAGCCTTCTGGAACCTAAAGCATAATGGTCAGAAGTGTGTTTGCAGTTTATGATAAAGATACACACCTGTTGCGCGTGTGAGTGAAAGGAGAATATTGTGGGTGCCGGAAATCAAAAAGAAAAACAAAATGTTGAAACGACTCGGCAGATCGAGCAGCATCCGTAGTGAGAGAAACAGAG
The DNA here is from genome assembly GCF_902713615.1 of Scyliorhinus canicula. Taxonomy (NCBI): domain Eukaryota; kingdom Metazoa; phylum Chordata; class Chondrichthyes; order Carcharhiniformes; family Scyliorhinidae; genus Scyliorhinus; species Scyliorhinus canicula. Next base: position 22,038,993 of record NC_052161.1, read on the forward strand.
TTAATGGAATGACAATTCGCTCCCAAGTCGATAGCACAGAGTTAGGAATGTTCCTGACTCTACAAACGCAACTCGGGAGAAAGTGCCCGAGGTAGTTTAATTTTAATTCCTGCGGGGAATGGGTTGGGGGAGGAGGAGGAGGGGGGGGGGGGGGGGGGGGGGGGGTTAAATTGGAGTTTGTCCCTCTGCCCCACGGAGACAGTGTGGAGGCAGCCACAGGGGTAATGGGTGAACTCTATGTAGGGACTGCCTCAGTGATCTGGACTTTGTCCCAGCTGTGATGAGAAAACTCTAAAACACAAATGGCAGACTCCATGGAAAGCTCCGATGGTATTTCTAAAATAAACTAGAAAGCAAGTCTTGATTTCTCCAACTCCAATTCTGTGTTCCACGATCACTTTTCCTCCAACTCTACAGTGCCACCTGTATCCTCTTTATGATATATATGATATATATATACATGCCGTCTATCAAACAATAAAGGTCTATCAAAGCTCCAATTCTATTTTAAGCATTGAGGAACATTAACTCTTTCCTCACAGATTCCCCCTCATAAATGATAAAAACTTTAAGTTTGACATAAATTTCCATAACACTAATGTATATGTTTTATTTTCTACAATAAATTCACTTTATTTCCCCATCTTAATTGAGTTTTAAAAATCCACCCTCACATTCTCTTCCTTACAGGAAATGATGCCCCTCTTTAACAATTAAAAAAAAAAGTATTTTATTACAAACATGTAATAAAACAGGTTATAACACATAAATACCCGGGAAGCATACTTCCCAGCAATCAACTATACAGTCTGTACAATTTTTTCCCCCTTTTTACACCACACCCCTGCGCCGAACAGCTCCTCAAACACGGTCACAAAAATCCTCCACCTTTTCTCAAACTCCCCTGCTGAGCCCCTTAACTCATACTTTATCTTCTCCAACCGCAGGATGTCGTACAGGTCATCTAACCAAGTCGCCACTCCAGTAAAGTTTGCCGCTATCTTGGCTAAGACCGCAAACACGCTCGCCCAGAATCTTCCCAATTTTTTGCAACTCTAAAACATGGGCGCGTGATTCGCTGGTCCGGCCCACACCTCTCACACTCATCTGCTACCCCCTGAAAGAACCCACTTGTTCTTGCTGGAGTCATATGCACCCTGTGCACAACCTTCAACTGTTTCAGGCTCATCCTTGCACAAGAGGAGGTCCTGTTTACCCTTCGCAGTGCCTCACTCCCCAAGTGATCTCCCCTCCCAATTCCCCTTCCCAATTCTCCTCGATCTTCATCACCTACTTGCCTCCCTGGCCCCCCAGCCACTTGTACATATTCCCAATTCTTCCCTCTCCTTCCACATCCGGAAGTAGCAGTTGCTCCAGCAGGATGCATCCGGCAAGCTAGGGAACACCTTCCAGACCTTTTGCGCAAAGTCCCTAACCTGCAGATACCCAAACTCACTCCCCCTTGGCAGCTCAACAATCTCCCTAAGCTCCTCCAGACTGGAAAACCCTTCTTCCGAATACAGATCCCACACCTTGGCCAGCCCCACTTCTCTCCACCTCCTGTACACACAATCCAACCCCTCGGCTCAAACCCATGATTCTTGCACAGCGGCGTTAGCACCAATATCTCTTCCACACTAAAATGCCTCCTCAACTAATTCCATATCTTCGCTGTGGACTGCACCACTGGGCTCCCTGAATACCTACTCGGAGCTGTTGGCAACGCTGTCGTCACCTTAGCCCTCCAACTGGACCTCTTACAAGACTCCTCCTCCATCCTAACCCACTCTCTTTAACAATTTCTAACAACTTCTTCGCCCTACTCGTGAGACAGGCAGATAATTGGTAACTGCTATGAAGCCACTCGATCTTGTCAATCTCCCTGTTTTCCAGCATCTGTTTTAGATTCACAATGCCAATTTGTTGTCTCTTTTTATTGACACTTTTTGTACAGTGGGCATTCTCTCAAAGGGGCTTATTGTCTATGTGACACTCTTTTAGGTACTGTTCTTGAATACAAAATCTCAGTCAGGATCTTGGATGTAAAAATGCTGTATCTACTGTCTCAACCCGGGCAAGTGTCTCTGCTGCCAATGTACATTTTACCACTCTTCTCATCTTTTTAGTTTCCCATGCCAAAGGAAAACATTTATCTTTCTCTCCCTGGGGAAAACTTACAAATCCTCCTACACTGGAAAAGCCACCATAGGGATTAGCATAGGATAGATCACCATAAACAATCAGTTTCAGTTTTCTGACATCACCTAAAAACGGAAATTTCAAAACACAATTCTCCAATTTTAATTCTGCCAATCTTTCGTTTGCTCGAACAATTTCTTCAGCTTTGGGGTCGTTCAGTTTAGTGCTCAGTTCTAAAACATAAAACCTGGCGTCCGGTTTTGTTTGTCTGATCACCAATTCAGTTGCCCAATTGAACTTCAGAGTTCTGCTTTTTCAATTTCAGAAGCCGCTATGGGGTTAATATTCTCCAGGTCAGGCTGCTGATGCAGAGTGACATGTGAACCACTCTGCCTGATTTCTAACCCAATGCATTTGAATGCACCAGAGGCCTAACTTTGTTCAAAGCCTGTTAGTAACAGTATTTTCAAATTCGCTACTACCACCCCACAAAAAAATGATCTACATGCACCATGAAGATGCCCGAACGTTTCCCTCCATGGTGCTAATAAAACATCGCAGGGTCTGCTTTCAACAGAAGACAGCCCAATAAAACCGACGGCATTGAGAAACACCAAACTCTGGAGGCGTCATTAAACTCGCATACACATTTATTTATCTTCCAGAGTGCCCTTTCTGTGTTTGCCGCATCTTTCAGAGAACAAAGAAAAATTTATCTTTGCAGCTGATGTCCCTGTAAGAAAGCAGCATTAATATCTATCGACTTGCATTCCCGAGCAATTGCAGCTTACAGAGCTAACAAGATCTTCTTCTTGCTGTAGATGAATCTACCCTTACATCTTGGTCACCCAGGTTTTCTTCAAACCCTCATGTCACCAGCCTGACTTTGGCCTTCTAAGTTCCATCAGCAAGCACCTTTTCCATGCATATCCATCTATGAGATAGAACTCGTCCCCTATCTGGGAGCTCCACATACACCAAATTCTTTTAAACATTGCAGTTCTTGCTGTTCTGCATCTTTTATGAATTTGATTTGTTGCAAGTCACTAAGACCTCTCGATCACATGTGCTTCTTCTGCTCCTTGTTGCATTCCTACTTTATACTGTACTTCTTGACCTTGTTAAGCTGCGCCCTCTATCCTGCCTTTCTGGGACTGCTACTGCAAATCTTCCCTTTCTATTATGAGATGTTCTGTCAAAGGTTCTTGATCTCTTCTTTTGGGCATGTTCACTGCCAGACCTACTATCCGAACTCACACTATGTTTCTGTGCTCTCCATTGGCCTAACCTTCCCTTTATCTTGTACATTCAATCAGTTCTTACATTTTCCAGTGGCTTTACCTGTTCAACCAAAGTTGGTTGCATCCTTCCACCCTTCTGGTAAATATGCAACGTTAGTGCCAACCATGGGCAGTTGTCCTTTGGGACAAATAGCCTAATCTTATGTCTCGCTTCAGACACCCTGGGCGGAATTCTCTGCTTGCCGATGCCGATGGGGCGGAGAAACACTTTTTAACGACTGAATCGGGGGCGGTGCCTGCTTTCAGATGCTCCACCCCCTCCAAAACGGCATCATCAAGGAGTACTCTGCATGTCGTTGGGATGGTCACGGGGGTTTGCCTCAAGGCCTTACCCCGATGCTCCGCCCCTAATGGGGCAGGGTTCCTACTGCGCGGTTTGACTCATGGTCTCAGTGGGAGGGAACCCGGTTGTGGCGGCTGCAGACTGCCACAGGTGGGGGCAGGGGGAGCCGTGCTGCTGGCCTGGGTGGCGAGGAGGTGTCCAGAGGGGCACTATCTGGCAGATCAGCCCCGCACGCGGACAGCGCCTTGTTGTACCGCGCGACCGCTGCAGGTCGTTGCCGTGTGCATGCGCAGCCGTGGACCCCGGTTGTTCTCTGACTGTTTATTTTGTGAAGGCCGTCTGTTTTACATGATGCTGCTGCTAGCTCCTCAGAGCATCAGTGCTGGGGCCCTCAACGCTTTTTTTTCATCGTAAAACTAGACACTTTCTCTGGACATCGCTTCAAAATCGGAGAATCCCAGCCCCCTGTCAATTTCCACGGATCTGGTCCTCGTTATTCAGTAACATATGTATATGAGACGTACCAGAGCCGGGATTCTCCCCTACCCGGCGGGGCGTGGGGGTCCCGGCGTACCGGAGTGGCGCGAACCACTCCAGCGTTGGGCCTCCCCAAAGGGTGCGGAATTCTCCGCACCTTTAGGGGCTAGGCCCGCGCCGGAGTGGTTGGCGCCCCGCCCACCAACGCGAACCGCCTTTGGCACCCCACCAGCCGGCGCCACGACTGGCCGAAAGGCACTCGCCGACCGGCGTGAGTCCGAGCATGCACCGAAGCGTCAGAGGCCGCTGACGTCACCCCGGCGCATGCGCGGTGGAGAGGGTCTCTTCCAGGCCAGGCCACCGTGGGGGCACCCCACCCCCCCGGGGTCAGATCACCCCGCGCCCCCCTCCGGAACCCCGGGGCCCACTCGCGCCGCCTGTTCCCGTCAGCACCAGAGGTGGTTTAAACCACGTCGGCGGGAGAGGCCTGACAGCACCGGGACTTTGGCCCATCGCGGGCCGGAGAATCGCCGCGGGGGGCCCGCCGATTCCCAGGTGGCGGAGAATTCTGGCCACGGCGGGGGCGGGATTTACGCTGGCCCCGGGCGATTCTACGACCCTGCGGGGGGTCAGAGAATTCCGCCCAGGTTCCTCAGCTCTTTCAGTAACCTCTTTGAATCTGAAAACTTGTCATCTGTGGCCACTAATCTTGATGATTGTGCCCAAACAGTCTGGTTTCCATGCTGTAAATTATTACCATCTGTACCTATAATCTTTCCTGGACCTTTCCACTCATTAAATCCATCTCTTTTATAGTATGACATGTCTCCCTGTTTGAAAATAGTTTGCGATGGCCATACATCAAACTCTCCAAATTCTTTCCGATTTCTGCTTTAAGCAATGCTGACTTGCCCGTTCACATGCTCTGAAAAGGCAGAGCTGACTTCCGGTGGCAGGGTATAGAGAGCAGTTGCAGACGAGGTGGCTTCCACCAGAGTACCCTGATTTTGGCTCATTTCGCCCAGGTTTTGAGGGACGATTTGGGGAGGAACGTGGTTAGTTTGATGGGATAAGAATCCCACGTAAAAGGAATGTCCATAAGTATAAAACCAGGCAGTGGAAAAGTAAAGGTTCATCGTCGGAGCTTCGAAAACTATATCTGTTCAGAAATTGACGAAGGCTCCTGCTGCCTCTTTAGCCTCTCCGCCAACTGATAAGATGTTTACAGGCAGCAAGGCAGGGGAATTTGAGAAATTGTGGCAGGCTGTGTCTGAAGGCCTAGAGACAGAACAATTGAAGGAGCCTTGCCCACTTTTTGTGCGGCCCTGGGAACAATGGACCTGACAGTAAAGGGACAAGCCACGGTGCTACAGGGTGTGGTGATGGCCCTTTCAAGGCAGAGTGGCCAGATCGCCTCCTGGAAGCGGAGACGGCACGGGTGGCTGGGGACACCAAGGCGTTATGGATGAAGGTCGATGCTCTGAGAATCACTGCAGAAGGCAGAATGTGAGACTCGTTGGGCTGCGGGCGGGTTCAGAAGGGAAGATGATGGGGGAGGGTGGATTGGCTTCCCCTCCCGAGTTGGATCGGGCCCAAAGGTCACTCAGGCTGAAGCCCTGTGCTGGTGAACCACTGCATGCGATTATCGCGCGTTTTCACAGTTACCAAGAAAAGGAAAGGGTCCTGAGGTGGGCGTAGGACCATCAGGACTATAAATGGCAGAGCCACGGCATTAGGCTCTCCCAGGATGTGGGAGTGGAGCTGGCTAAGAGGCGTGCGGCGTTCAACACGGCCAAGGCATTGCGTTGTACTGGAGCAGCGTTCGGACTGCAATTCCACTGTTCAGCTGGTTCACCTGGAATGTAAGTTGTTGAATATCCCAGTAAAAAGATCTAGGGTGTTGCGCACTTTCTTGAGTTTAAATTGCCGATGTGGTGTTGTGCAGGAGACCCATTTGTGGATAAGGATCAGACAAGGTACGGACGAGTTGGGTAGGGCAAGAATTTCATGTAGATTTGATTTAAAGGGCCAGGGGTTGAGTTGAGGTTTTGATGAATAAGGCAAAGTATTCGCTCTCGGTGACAAAAGTTTTTATGGATCCAGATGGGAGGTACTATGGCTTCACAGCGCCAGGGTCCCAGGTTCGATTCACCCCCACCACCCCCCCCCCCCCCCCCCCCCCCCCCCACCCCCCCCCCCCCCCCCCCCCCCCCCCCCCCCCCCCCCGGGGTCGCTGCACCAGGTTGAGCAGAGCACAGTAGACAACCACAATGCATGACACCCTGGACAGATTCGATCGCAGGGCTCCACCAGACTGGTCCAGGCACCAGAACCTCAACTTCAACATTCCTATGTTCACCTCCACTAAAGTGTGAGTACAGCATGAGTCTCATTGTATCCTGTCTCAGCTACAGTCTGTGGCCTCCACACAGATGTCGTCAGTCACCTCCTCAGTGGGTAGCCCTTGTCCCCGAGGAACCAACCCTGCAGCTTCATTGGACCCTGAAAGATGTCAGGGATCTGAGAGTTGCTGAGAATGTAGGAATTGTGCACACTCCCTGGGAATCGAGCACACACCTGTAGGATGCATTCCGTGTGGTCGCAGAGTTCAGCGAGTGGAAATCCTTGTGATTCACAGAGTTCACTGACTGATGCCCCGGAGATCTGAGTGCCACATGAATGAGGTCGATGGCAACCTGCACCTGTGGAAAGCCAGAGATCTGCGCAAACCTCCTGCATCCCGGTTTTTCTGATGGAAATGAATGAAGTTGTGTGCCCCTGCAGAGATTGCGTTCATCACATCCTGGATATACTTGTGTGTGGAGGCTACAAAACACCACAACGGTCACCTGTGGAGCCCTGGAAGTAGTCACTGGTATAAATATTGAGCATCAGTCTATCTTTCAGTGACACTGGCAGTGGATGATGTCCAAGTAGTTTGGAACCAAATACTGCAGAAGGTGGCAGATGTGACCAGCCAATTCCCAGAACATGCATAGTCTTTGGAAATACTGGTTCTTGGACATGTTCAGGTATGTTAGGCACCATCTGCAGATCCTGGGTCTAGCAAGGTGCTTCAGAGTGACGACTCTCTGTGTGCGGAGCAGGCCCTGCTACCTCCTCATCTCTAGGGTTCTGCTCCTGCCTTTGGAGAGCCAGGAGCTTCCATTGACCATCTTCTTCTTCTCCTGCCTATGAGCAATAAGAATGACAGCAAGATCACCAGGCTCCATGTTTTGTACGTTCTCCTCACTGTAGTATCAGAGACTTGACAGTTAACATTTGTTTCCTAAGGACCACTCTTTGTTCATTCATCATCTGACGTTGCCTCTCAAAAGCTGACTGACTCATGTTCTGGCCACCATATTGATGCCCAGTCCTTACTTCGTATTATGCTTTGGTAAGACCCCACACCACCCTTTCCCCACACCACATGACCAAGTGGCCACAGCTTCGGCCATTCTACTGCATCCTCAGCTCTCATCTCAGGCGCAGGCATTGTCCTAAGCTTCCTCAAGTCAACCCGCTCATCTCTCCCCCAGTCAACCCACCATCCCGATATCCTGCGGGTAACAGTTAATCCTCTGTTATCCTGCATAAACACCAGGTACCTTGGCGCCAACCCAAGGTCTTGTTTGACTAGGTCCCCAGTACCCTGGAGTCAACCCCCTTGTCTCCCTATCAGTCTAAGCCTGGCCTCCTTTCGAGTCTTACCCTGGCCCCCCTCGAGTCAATCCCTGGTACCCTCGAGTCAAGCCTGGTGATCCCTCGTCAACCGCTAGTAACCATCTTTCCCCTGACTATGTGGAGCTGCTCTGCAAGCGTGTGCTCACTTCTGAGCTCCCTCGGAGGTGTGCTTACCAGGTGCAAGCCCTTTAAAGCCAGTTGTGCTTCATGCCATTCTCGCATCACACCACTGTGGATGAATGTTTTGACAGGGGTGAGATTCAATTCTGGTGTATTGGCCTGATAGTGAGATGCAAATGTTTTAAATGAGGTTCCTGATCTTCAACAGTAGGAATCACAATTTACCACAGACAGGGGGAGGGGGACGATCATGGCAAGCTTTCATGCCAACATAAAACGCGATTTTACACTTCTTACAATATTTTCCATTCTTGTCACCGAACCGCCCAATGGGAACAGAATATCCCAGAAACCCTTACTCACCAAAACACACGCACTACACTTCCATTCCGTCACTTACATAATCCATTATAAAATAAATATTTCATTTAAGTACTTAATCCCATATAACAAGAAGCACTTGTATTCATAGCCCCACATCAAAACCTTTGGAACCATTGAAGCTGTTAGTAAACCTTTGAATTTACAGCCACTCCTCTGTGATAATTATAGGTTGTGAAATCAGTCTTGCAGCACAAATCCTATAATAATGACCATCAGGCTTATGTCAACTGACAGGGTGAAATCGCAAGTCCTTTTTTAAATTTAAAGGCCAGAAGATTTAAAGGTATTGATATCTCCATTCAGCTTTACAGTTCCTAAGTTTATCCACTTTTTATACACATTCACATCTAATTGTAACATTCTCAAAAGGAATCTGGCCTCTCCCAAAAGGGACCTAGCTTATCCCAGATCTGCCCAAAAGTGTACCCTATCTTTCCAAAGAACTCCAGCAACTTTAGACCTTCTCCTAAAAGTTCTGAAGCCCACATGTCGAATATTGGATATCCCAGTGACAAAAATTGGACCTGTTTGAAAGCAGCTACACTTTTGCAGGTACAACTGCCTTCATGAACCAAAGATGTAGAAATTGCAACTCATTCCCCACTTCTCCCCGACAAAAACGGTGGATGCCAGATTCCGGGGCAGGACTTCTGGAATCAAGTCGTTGGCACCATTTTGCCTAAACTGGAGGCTCTCTCCACCTTTAAGAAAAGACAGGCCTCTGTTTCAGGTCTGAGACCCTTAATTAGAAATTTGATCTGGTAAAAGGCCACAGATCTGAAACCTAATCTCTGTTCTTTCTCTCAAGAAATGCTGTCAGTCAAACTGAGTATTTCCATAATTTTCTGTTTTTATTTATTTTATGTGCGAATCATTTGTTTTCTGAACATTGTTTTTCAAAACTATGAGGTCAACTTTTCCACAGGACAGCCTTTAGAAGACCTGAAGAAGCGAGCACTTGATGAGATGATGGAGAGAATTAAGAAGGGTGTTCAACTCAAGAAAGTTGATTCTGCCAACAGGGTATGCAATAGTTAATACAATTTGTTTTTTTTTTCAAAACGTATGATGCATTTCTCTTCACAGCACTCTGGTCCTAGAATCAAATCCCGGCTTGAGTCACTGTGCGGAGTCTGCCCGTTCGCCCCGTAACTGCGTGGGTTTCCTCCGGGTGCTCTGGTTTCTGCCCAGAGTCCAAAGATGTACAGGTTAGGTGGATTGGCCATGATAAATTGCCTATAGTGTCCAAAAGATTGGGTGGGGTTACTGGGTTACGATGATAGGATGGAGGTCTGGGCTTGGGTAGAGTGCTCTTTCCAAGAGCTGGTGCAGACTTAATGGGCCGAATGGCCTCCTTCTGCACTGTAAAGTCTATGATAACATAGAACATACAGTGCAGAAGGAGGCCTTTCGGCCCATTGAGTCCGCACCGACCCACTTATGCCCTCGCTTCCACTCTATCCCCGTAACCCAATAACCCCTCCTAAACTTTTTGGTCACTAAGGGCAATTTAACATGGCCAATTCACCTAACCTGCATGTTTTTGGACTGTGGGAGGAAACCGGAGCACCCGGAGGAAACCCACGCAGACATGGTGAGAACGTGCAGCCTCCGCGCAGACAGTGACCCAGCGGGGAATCGAACCTGGGGACCCTGGCGCTGTGAAGCCACAGTGCTAACCACTTGTGCTACCATGCTGCCCAGTGCTCCGGTTTCCTCCCAAAAGTCCAGAAAGACATGCTGTTAGTTAATTTGGACATTCTGAATTCTCCCTCAGTGTACCCGAACAGGCACCGGAATGTGGTCACTAGGGGCTTTACACAGTAACTTCATTGCAGTGTTAATGTCAGCCTTCTTGTGACAAAAAAGATTATTATTATCATAGCATCAAGATTTTATCAGATTCCTAATAAAAGTAATTTAAACTGAATGGTACTAGAAATACTTCTAAGCTAGCTCTTAACTGTGTAAATCTATGGAAATATTTAAAATTCTGAAGCAAGGTAACATTTGCAATCCTCCTTTGTTTTGTTATCAGTTCTCCCCCCCCCCCCCCCCCCAAAACAGTGAGTTGTACTAAATAAGCTTTCTACCAATAGACATCATTTAATTTAATTCCGTAACCACCAGATTGGGCAAGATTTTGCATGGTTTAAAGATCAGTGTGAAAAGAATTCTGCACACATATAATTATCCTGGAAGTGTTACTTCCACTGTTTTAGTTCCTGAAAAGGTTTTTCACCAAAATTCGTCTGTTTTCTTTCATTGTCCACATTTTTCTAATAGAACAATACACGCCATTTAGTAGAAAATCCTTTAGAGATTGTTGTTGCAACCATTAATGCAGCTAATTAGTTTTCAATCTGGTTGTTTTGCTCTTCTTGATTATATCCATTTGCTTGTTTCTAGTCTATGATGATTAGGAATAAAGATACAGAGGAAAATGCATTACAGGAACTCCGAACAATGTTGGTGAGTCTGGAATTTAATTCCCGCGTTTAAAAAAAATGATTTTCGTTATCTATTTCCTCTCTAACCCTGTGGTTAGTCATACAGCTTTATCACAAAACCTTGCAAATACTATTGTTAAAACTACCTCAGGGTGACCTGGGTCAAATTAGCCCTTTTCCTGTCGGTGCGGTTCTCCCAGTCTCTAATTGGTGTCTCGCTGTATCCCTCACATGGACCAGCAGTGTAAGAAATCAGGAAGTAAAGCACAGTGGCTCAAGTTGGATAACTAGAGAGTTTGCTTTGATTCTTTATAAAGCAGCATAATCTGCCTCACCAGTCCAGTGTAAGAGAGATGACCTAATGGTTGTGAACAAACAAAATAAAGAGGATTACTGTGTAAGGGTGCACAGACAGCAGATGCTATGTGTTAGGCTTGGACTCGGATGTGTTGTCCACAGTCCAAATTGATTCACTGCTTTGTGCAATAAATGCTGACAGAATCAAATAGGCATAACTTCCTGTTTCAACGCAAGTGGCACAGATTGGAAAAAGAAGAAACCGATTAGAGAAAGCTTGTTGTCTGTTTGCATGTGCGGTGAGGGGGTTTTATTTGTCTCAGTAGCTGCTATATTAGAAACTCAGATGCAATTCCCTCAGTGATAGTGGCTGGAATTCTCCAGCCGTTGGGATTCTTTTTTTCCCGCTGGCAGTGCACCCTCATCCGCAGATTTCTCGGCGGGAAACCCCATTGACAAGCAGCGGGAAGAGAGAATCCCACAACCTGCGAACGGCGTGTCTCACCAGAGAATCTCGCCCAGTGAGTAATTGTGCCCCACAGAGAGTAAACGTCCAGGTCCAATTTCAGTTCATCGCTGATTAGCTCATCTTAGGAAGGGGGGGGGGGGGGGGATGAACACATTGCAGTTGACCTTCAGCAACAACAGAGGGGAAATTATTCCCAAGTTCCCACCTCTGATTTGTTACCAAGAAATCAATGCTGAATTGTGAATGAATGCAGATATTGGATGAGAACGTGATTGGGACTCGGTCCCTAATGAATGAATTGTTCATCAACAATTATTTTCAGACTCGCACATCAAGAATGCCCAATTGGTGAGGTTTTGGAGCAGGTCTGATATCATCGCTACCTGATCGCAGCAGGGGTTGGCTACTTCAGCATTGGAAAAGAAAGGGGAAAGAAATGAAATTCAAACCAAAATTGGAATTCTTGCTTTGGAATCAGTTGTTGCATTTTGTGAGTTTGTAGTTGCATTGTTTCGATGAGATATTATACCAAAGCCTCAGCTGCTCAGGCTGGTGATTTAAGCAGGCGCTAACAATCTCATAGCACTTCTTGAAGTATGCGGGAAGTTCTTCCAGCATCATGGCTAACATCTGCCTTCAACATTACCACCAAAAATTGGATCATTCCTCTATTGTTGTTTGAGGGATCTGTCTTTGCACAAAATGGCTGTTGTTTTCAACTACAAAACCAAAGTAATTCATTTCACGTGAAGTGATTTGAGGCATTTTGTGAGAAGCAGTAGCATGTTATAAAACTGCAAGCTTGTTTATGCCCTTTAGTAAAATTTCAATTCAAATGCAATTTGGGCTGGACTCTCCATTCCTGCAACTAAGTGCTGGCTCGAAAGGAGAATCTGCGGGAGGTTCATGTGAAAAAAATTGGCGGCAACCCCTCACCAATTCCAGTAGCGGTGAATGGCTCGCACCAGCGCCGACTGAAACTCCCGCTTCCCACGCCGAAAACAGCTGGAGAATGACTGGGTCCCGGGCCAGGCATGCACACGGCTGGCGGCCTGCAGCGGTGGCACCGTACATCATGGTGCCAGCCGTGCGTGGACCCAACCTGCCATCCCCGACCTCACAGCCCACCCCCAGGCCACCCGCCCATCAGTCCTCCCAGCCCGAGCAGAAACCCCCCGAGCCAGCGGCAAGGATCCCGGCCGAGTGTGGCGGCGCTGGACCAGTCCGTAGCCGCCACGCCGGGTTCACGATTTGTGTGACCACACGTGTCCCGTGCCATCGGGAACTCGGCCCACCGGGTCGGAGCATTGTGGGTGGGCCAGCCGATGCGGCGCCAATGGCATCACGACTGCATGCGCTGTGCAGCACGATGACGACATTTTGGAAGGGGTGGAGCATGGCTGACTGATGTCAAACTGGTGCTGGCCCGAATTTCGGCATCGGAGTCCATTCTCTGCCCGATCGCCAAATACGATTTTGGCGGCAGGCAACGGAGAATCCCGCCCAATGTATCCGTTTCTCATGGCACTTATCGTAGCAGCTTTTACAATGATGTCTTTGCGTTCATGAAAAGTGATGAGTCTTACTACCAGTAAAGGAAGCCACACTTTGACTCAATAACACGCTGTCATTACACTAGATGTACATTGCTTAAATAAACACAATTGTTTCGAATCTTAAGCCCAACACTCGCATGTACTTGACAATCTATCCATGTCTGATACTCAGCAGTGTATCTGTTTAATAACCCCCTGTAGGGGTACTCAGCTAGTAAAATTACGTGACCTTCCATACTTCTGTCCTTCATTAATGCTCTTTCTACCATTGCACTTGTATTGTCTGAAACTCTGAGAAATTGCTACGTATTCTATTCTCTGAAACTTTGCCTACAAAACTCAAAAGTATTTTAAATCTGTCATGGTAGTCATATTAGCTGTTGAACTAGATGGCCCAATTGAAAAATTGTATTCCAAGAAACACGTTTGCAAAATTGTTGAATTCTTGAGGTTAGGAATAATTGTGCAAATATTGTTTGTGAAATCATTCTTCCATATAAGGAATCCATAGAATCCCTACAGTGCAGAAGAAGGTCATTCAACCCATTGAGTTTGCACCAACCCTCTGAAAGAGCACCCTACCTAGACCCACTCTAGATTAGGCCTGGGGCCACTTTCTGGGTAACGCCTCACAGACGCATCCCTGCAGCAGCTGGAGACAGGGACAGCCCAGGTCTCCAGGGCTGCTGGCGACCAGGCACTGGCTCAGCTGCAGTCCGACAGTAAGCCTCCAGAAGTAGCCACCACTTCAATGCCAGAGGTAGTGATAGGCAGCGGACCACCAGGCAGAGGTTTGGAGAGTCCCTCAGCAGACTAGAGCACACGATGGAGAAGTCTGCATTCTGTATGATGTCATGGTCCCAACATTGAAGGTTGCCATAGGTAGGTTGGCGACCAATATGGAGACTGTGGTCCAGAAGGTCTTGCCGGATTTGCCCTCAGCCCTGCACTCCATGGCCACACAGCCTGGTGAGCACCAACAAGGTGTAGCTGCCGTGGGTGTGAGGCATCTTGATCTCCCTCCAGGTGCCCCATCTCCTGCTGGAATCAGGTCGGGGCCCTCGGGCACCCACAGCGAGAATACGTATCAGCCGGACACCCTGGGGGCCTCCTCTCAGGAAACTCCAAGGGTGTGCAATTACACAGGAATTACCCTCTTCTTATGACCCTGTGCACTCCAGCTGCTTAGGCTGTTTATGGCACTTCTGCTCTTGAGCAGGGAACCCTTTTTCGGCAGGAGCCTTCCAGGGCTCGGGACAGCAGAGGACCACTGCTAAGGTCATCAAAAACATCAGTATGTAACATTCAGCAAGCTGCCTTCATCCCTGCTGTGGATGTCAGGGCTGCACTCAGGTATAGTGGTAGGATTAGGAAGTTGGAAAATGTTGATATCATTTTTGAGTCATGGGTATGCTATCACTGTAAAGAAATTGCACTTTTGTGAATACATTTGATGATTATGTGAATGCTTTGGTCAACTGAAGGCATTGTGCATTTGGCGTTTGGAAACTTTTGTTCAAGATGCAAAGGAAAAAAATCACTTTGCTCAGAATTCCTACTCTAAGCTCTACCCATGCATCACTCCTGGTACCATGCAATGTTTTTGTTGGATGGCCTGATTTATATTACAGGAACATTTGTAGCTAAAGTTATAAACGACTTATTAACATTAACTGTGGGTCAACTATATACAGAACAGCAGCTGAATAACAGTATGATCATGCACGGGCAACCTCTCTCTCTTGCTCTCCAGTCAGTCTGAGGGGGTCACCTGACTCTAACTTTCACTTATATACTAATTAGACTCCTAGTGGTCAGTCGGTGAATTACAACACAACCATGATATCACCACAGGTGGGATTCTCTGGTCCCACCGGCAGTGCCCCCCCCCCCCCCCCCCCCCCGACAGTTTCCCGGCGGTATGGGGTGGCTTCAATGGAAACTCCACTGATGGTGGCGGGAGCCGAGAGGCTCGCCACCGGAAAACGGCGTGCTGTATCCCACTGCCGAGAAACACGTGACTGGGAGGTTGGAGAAACTTGCCCATTGTTTTGGGTGATGGAGAATTGTATTATAGTCCAACTTTTCATGTTTAATAAATGGTTTGTTCTTGTGTAAAAAGTTAATTGGCGGTCCTTCAACTCTGTTCATCCACGTTTCCAAAGGAAAAGTGAAGGTTACGGTCTATTCAGCCAGGGATCCATTCTGGGGCCTTTCCTTCCGGAAGTAACATCAGCAGAGGTCATAACAAGAGTTATGAAGCACAGCTGAAAATTCCAAGCCAGACATTGTTATCTTGCATGCCTTGCGAGAAGGGAGCATAACGTTATCCCTAATTACTCCTCTTAAGCTGCAAGTGCAACTTTAGAAGTTATTCTTGGTTAGTCGTCGGCCAAAGGATTTCACTTGTGATGAAACTAAATATTCTTCTTTAAATATGTAAGGGTTCCCTGAGAAGAGGCAAAAGATTCCAGGAAATGAAACATGTCTGAATGCCTTCTTCACTAATGGCTGCAATGCAGTGTTACAGCAGACGCTTCAATAGAACATAGAACATAGAACAGTACAGCTCAGAACAGGTCCTTCGGCCCTCGATGTTGTGCCGAGCAATGATCACCCTACTCAAGCCAACGTATTCACCCTATACCAGTAACCCCCCCCCCCCCCCCCATATTAACTTTATTATTTTTTTTTAGGACACTAAGTGTCTTACTGGTCTTACTGGTCTGCAATCCGCAATGTAACTTCAGGTTTTTACTACCACCTTAATGAAGGTCGCTAACCAAAACTTTCAGGAGCTGAAGATGCCCATGACGTTGTGCGCTGAATTTAAATTGTGCCTTTTGTAATGGATTTCTTTTCTTCCTCCTCCTGAAGAAATCTAACAAAGTTGGAACAATGACAACGCGCACTCAGGCTACTGAAGAAAACGAGCTGGAAAGAGTTCTCCGGCACAGAAAGACAACAGCAGAAACTAGTGCTGGTGGCAAGTTCTCAATGCTCTCTCTTTATTATCCATAGCTACTGATACTTCAATAGCTCCCGATCACTTGGTGATCTGGTTGGTTATTATCCAAGCTAGGCCATTTTATTCCAATATAATATTATGAATAAGACCGTCTTTCATCAGTAACATTTTATTTTGTGTCATTCTTGTAATCGTAAAAACCCATATCATAATTTTCAGCTTTGAGAACATAGAATTTATTTTCTAATATACCAGCAGCAATTTTCTGATATGATGTACTCAGAACCATATTTTGTCATTTAGAAATGAATTGCTTTCAGTGTAAGAAGTAAAATAAAAATCAAAACCAATTCCTGGATCATTCAGTTCCCAGTTTTCAGAATTAACCAACATTTGTTTTCACAAACAGCAGACAGAATAACTTGAAATTACGTCACGTTTCTCTACTTGATATAGAAACGTGGCAGAATACGAAGCTGGCAAAGGTGCAGGAAAAATGGAGATTGTTGTTTTCTCAGGTTCACCACAGAACACGGTGGATATAACACAAGCCATGCCTGCCTTCGATCCGGAATATGAGCTTGTCAGAAAGAAATCTAATCGAGTGCAGTTCCAAAGGGAGCTAAGCAATAATGCATCAGTCCCCTGGTCTGATTCAAATCAAGAGGAGTGAGATGACTCCGCAGAAGTTAACTATCTGTGAGTATTTCTGTTTACACTTGAGATCTTTTAGATGTGGGCTAGTACATTGGAGTTGACAAGTACTCGGTTTTGTTCATCATGATGAAGCTTTTTTCTTGGCTTAAAAAAAATCTGTCTCCCCCCCTCTCCCCCCGGTATAGAATATCTCATGCTTTTGTACTTTCTTTGGGTCAATTATTGACAGCCTAATATTACAATAAGGCATTATGATCAATACTCCCATGTTGAAATCCCTTTGTTGCCTTCAAAAATTAATACTGTTAAGAGGGCATGCAAGTACCCCTCTGCTTCAATACCTTCTGCTTTCTAAATACCCAAATGTAACTCTTGAATCACTGCAATATGTTGGTGCAAAATCTGGACTGTGCTAAAACCTTTCATCAAGTGGTGAGTTTTCCTGATTTTTTTTAGGCGGTTGTTGGAAAGTTAGTTGCACAATATCCCATCAGAATAGAGACAGAAAATGGACCTTTTTCTTACATAGAATTTACAGTGCAGAAGGAGGCCATTCAGCCCATCGAGTCTGCACCGGCTCTTGGAAAGAGCACCTCCACCCTATCCCCATAACTCAGTAACCCCACCCAACACTAAGGGCAATTTTGGACACTAAGGGCAATTTATCATGGCCAATCCACCTAACCCGCACATCTTTGGACTGTGGGAGGAAACCGGAGCACCCGGAGGAAACCCACGCACACACGGGGAGGATGTGCAGACTCCGCACAGACAGTGACCCAAGCCGGAATCGAACCTGGGACCCTGGAGCTGTGAAGCGATTGTGCTATCCACGAGGCTACCGTGCTGCCCTTCTTTACATTGCCCGCTACCTAACGTGTTTTGAGAAAGCAGAGAGATTCCAACAGTCAAGCTTGGTAACAAACCACTTTTTCTTCTTGAAAATCCTGTGAGTAAACCGTAAAACACTTAATTGCAGTTAGAAATCAAATGCTTCCCATAAACATGCTATAACTTTCCATTTAAAAACCAATTACAGTAAGGCTGTGTATGATGTATTTTTAAAAATCCAATTAGAATGGAATATTCATTTAATAAAATATATAATGTGTGACAAATCCCAAAAGGTGTTCATGTTGGCTTAGCATGAATCTAAGAAGCGAGGAAAAATGAATGCTGTGACGCATGTTGTGACTTCAAGTGTCATATCAACCCCAACTTAAAGGTGAACAATTCAGTCGGGCTGTATTAGAAGCATTAACTTTTCTTTCAAATATAAATTGTTTGTTTTCAAGTAGAATTGTTCCATCTGTCACATAGGAGGATTTTGGATAAATTAGCAGCACAAAGAGTATTAAGTAAGTGGGATCAACTTGTTGCTTTGGTGCAGTCATCAGTAATTGAAGCCTTAATGCTTCGTACTGCTGTGAAATAAATCTAGCTTTTACAGGTGTGTGCCGCTGAAAGATTACAGGGGAGTTACAGAGGAGTTAGGTCAGAACAAATGGAAACGGAAATTACTTGTTGATCCAAGCCTTGTTAAGGTGGTTCATTCTATTGAAGCAATTTATTCCCCCCCCCCCCCCCGCCCCTGATCACTTCTCAAGATATGTGATAAATTATTACAAGTCCGAAAGCAGTGAGTCCATCCAATTAGTTTGTGCGTACGAGGAAATTTTGTACCTGCTAGATTCAATTTACTGAGTAAGGTCAATAAAGCAATCACAGGATGTATGCGGGAGAGTTGTTCCATTTTCTGTCTACTGGACTTAAATTTATTTTTTTCACAGTCCATTGGCCGGCAACAATACTATTGTACAGTGGGCGAATAAGAGGAGCAAATTTAATTTGCTTAAGTGAGCGTTTCTTGACGTTGGCTTTTGTCAGTGTGCACAGCTTTTTGCCTACTCTTTAAAGATTAGATTTTATTACTATCCCAAAGTGGCTAAGGTACCAATGTTTTGATCCTCTATATAATTTATTTTGCCGTATGAAGTACAAATGACCTTAACACGAAAGGAAATGAAATAAACCAGTGCAAATGCGGGCACAATACATGATAGATTGAAACTGGAAAGTACTTTGTATTTTAGTATTCTGCACAGTCATGGTTATTATGTGGAATAAAAGAGTTACGTGGACTTTATCATTTAGTCCACTGCCTGCTTATTAACTGATGAAAAATGATACTTCAGTATAAATCCCTTACCGTTAAATAAGCACTTCCTTTGTTTTCCATGCTGGCATTTTTTTTAGAATTATAATTTTAACCCAGTATTCTCCTCATCCCGATATTCTTCAATGGCATGGTTCAAGTAGATTGAAACATTAAAGGTAAAAATATTGCCATATCGAATAGATGGCAACTGCACTGCAGGTTTCTTAATGATGCTCCTCTTCTGGGATCTGTTTGATTTCAGTTAAAAAAAATAATACCAAGGATTTTCTTCCTCAGAATCATTGGTCATGAAAGACCTGACATTTTACCAGTCTTATTCCATGGTTTATTGTGGAATTTCACCCTTTTGCTGTGTTCCAAGTTTCAAGTTGCTGCAAAACCCACACTTTGTCAGCAAGGAGCAGAACCTTGTCCCCATACCTCATGAGTTTTGACACACATATTGCTTATGGTTCCTTATATTATAATGAAACTATAGCATGACTTTCATTATAATTCGCTCGGTTCAACATCCACAGTCAAGGGATGGGATTTTGCTGCCGCCGTAATTAGCGACGGGGATGCAAAATCCCACAAGAGCCGAATATCGGGATTCTTGCCAGTGAGATTTCGGACCACAATCGTTCCCACGATACGGCTGTCCCGCTGTATCGTACCCCCACATTTGGGTCACCCCCCGCCCCCTTGCTGACGCGAGGGACGTTGGCAAGGTTTACAACAGGGGCGGCATGGTAGCACAGTGGTTAGCACTGTTGCTTCACAGCGCCAGGGACCTGGGTTCGATTCCCGGCTTGGGCCACTATCTGTGCAGAGTCTGCACATTCTACCCGTGTTTGCGTGGGTTTTCTCCAGGTGCCAAAGATGAGCAGGTTAGGTGGATTGGTCATGCTAAATTGCTAAAATGCCAAAAACCAGGGGCTGGTTTAGCACACTGGGCTAAATCGCTGGCTTTTAAAGCAGACCAAGGCAGGCCAACAGCACGGTTCAATTCCCGTACCAGCCTCCCCGAACAGGAGCCGGAATGTGGCGACTAGGGGCTTTTCACAGTAACTTCATTGAAGCCTACTTGTGACAATAAAGCGATTTTCATTTCATTTCATTTTTCATTTCAAATTGCCCCCTCCTGGATTCCAGAAATGTTAGGTGGAGTTGTTGGGTTTCGGGGATAGGGTGGGGGTGTGGGCTCGGGTAGGGTGCTCTTTCAGGGACTGGTGTAGACTTGATGGGCTGAATGGCCTCCTTCTGCACTGTAAATTCTATGATTGTAACAGTTCTGGATCAATGTGAACCTGGCAAAGGGAACCTGCTGGAGGCCCGCAGTTACATACAGCCCCCAGGAGGAGAGGGACATGCCCAGGCACTGCTGCTTGGCACTGCCACCTTGCACTTTGGAGGAAATGCCAAGGGGGGGCGGGGGGGCTTCCTTTGGCAAAGTCCATGGGGGAGCGCCCTGTTACCATTGAGGGGGTGACGGGGGTGTTGATTTCCCCACGTGCACGGCCAGCATTTCCATGTCATGGATGGGATCTGTTTGTATTTTTAGTTTAGTTACATCAGGGCACCCTCCATCTCTGGAGAGCCCACCCCACCTGTGTGGGACCCGCCCCCAGCATTTATTTCTCAAAATGTTTGAAAATGTGTTGAGTAAAGCGGACAGTTGACTGGTGGGCTGCACATTGCTTTTCTCAGCTGAATCGACAAAGTAACATTTTATATTCTTATTTTCTGTTGGTAAAATGCTCCTGGCGGAGAGCATGAAACAATCAAACATTCTGATAACCTCCACTGATTTTTGTCAGAGGTGTATTTACAATGAAACACAAGGTTTCAACCAACGGGGGATAAATTGTCTCATTGGGCCCACAGGCAGGCAATGCAGAGCAACATCAAACTGATTGGTCGAGTACCCATAGAATGGGGAAACTTTTGAACGTTGAGGCATTTGCAGGGAATGAGAGGCAATTAGGCGAGGTGGGAGAGAGGCAGAGACAGACTATCCTGTATTTTACTTTCGTGAAAAAAGGCACATTTAGCAAGTTTCTCGACACAGGGCTGAGGGCATAGGCGGACTTTCAATGGAACACACAGCGCTGCTGGAAGTTTCTTTTTTTCTTTTAACGGAGTACAAAACAATGTAATTAGCAGCTAATCAGAACTTATATTTTCCTGATTCTTCTCGTGTTTTTCTGTAAATGAAAGCTGAATGTTCTAACTTACAACTCATAGAATCATAGAATTTACAGTGCAGAAGGAGGTCATTCGGCCCATCGAGTCTGCACCGGCCCTTGGAAAGAGCACCCCACTTAAGCCCACGCCTCCACCCTATCCCGTAACCCAGTAACCCTACCTAACCTTTTTTTTTGGACACGGACATTTGGACATTTAGCATGGCCAATCCACCTGATCTGCACATCTTTGGACTGTAGGAGGAAACCGGGGCACCCGGAGGAAACCCACGCAGACACGGGGAGAACGTGCAGACTCAGCACAGACAGTGGCCCAAGCCGGGAATTGAACCCGGGACCCTGGAGCTGTGAAGCAACTGTCCTGATCACTGTGCTACCGTGCTGCCCAGTTTTATTTCACTTTCTCTTCAGCCATTTTGTGATTTTTTTTCTTTTAGTCTCCGAGCTCTTTCTGTGATTGTGTAAAATTTCCAGGCCTTAACTGGTCTATCTCTTAAACTGATCTCTCGGGAATGCATGAAAGGAACGCAACATCACTCTCCCTGTAATTTGTGACCTTCCGTCCTTCTCAATGGGGAGCGTCTGGCATTCACAAACATGTTCTTTGCTGAATCTGAGCTGTGAACTTCAGGGGGAATATTCGACATACCACTGTGTACAATATGATTTTTCCCCCCACTGCACCAGGGCACCAGACCCAAGATAAGTAAAAGCATATTTGCTGCTTTATCATATCAATTTTGCACAAAATATTAAGAGTTAAACGCAGGATACACGGCAGATTTGAACTAATCACATGCCCGTTCTTGTTTTACACATAAACATTTCAGAAATAAGCAATAACCCCTGGTGAGTATTAAAAAAATAATAAAAATAAAGCAGTGACCTGTATACGGGAGCGTAAGAGTATTTTTGGAAACATTGACAATCGCGTGAGCGGTGGGTATTAATAAACAGCATCATCTTATTGGTGAAATGTAACATGTTCGGGTGAATGTTTAATATTTCTGAAGGTGAGAAAGAGCCGCATTAATCTTTTTATTTTGGCTTCTTGTATTATACTTGGATTGGCACAATGCTGGTTGATCACCCTTCTCCATCCCCTCCTGTCAGTTACACTCCCCTTCCAACCTCCTTGCAATTAAGGGGGCATTTCTCTACCCGCATTGCACTCGGCGTACCTCCCACTATTCCTAGACAATAGCGGGAGAGCCCCTAAACAGGGTTCCATTGGGTCCAAACGGATTGCGACGCTCCCAACCCGTGGCGCCCAACGCAATCTGAATCACACCCTCGCTGGGCATGAACTAGACTCGCATATTTAATTGAGTCTTTAAACTTTTGTAAATATGCTCAGCTCGTTTGAGGCTTGTGTCTCCCGACTTCCGGAATCACCGGCTCCACCCGCGCAGTGTGAGGCTGGCGCGAATCAGCACAGGTTTCCAAAAACAGAAACACCATGTGATGACCACGCTGGGAGGCTCGGAGGCCATTGGGGCCCCCAGGTGGTCGGGGACAGGGAAGGGCAGTGTCCTGGCATGCTGGCAGTGCTGGATTGTCACTGTCAGGGTGCCAGGTTGGCACTTCCAGGGTGTCATGGGCACTGCCAGGGTGCAAAGGGAGACTGCTAAAGGTCAGGACCTGAGGGGGTCAGGAAAGGGGGGGTGAAAAGGGTGCATGAAGGGGGGGGCATGAAAGGGGTGTGTGAAGGCTGGGGGGCGAGTGAAGGGTTGGTGTGAAGGGTGGGGGGATAGTGACGTGGGTGTTTGAAGGATGGGGTGATGGTGGAGGGGTATGAAAGAGGGGGAGCTGAAGATGCATGGATGGGGGAACCTGAAGTGGATATGGAGGGGGGTCCTTAAAGGTGGGGGGCCCACAGTGACCCCAGAATGAGTTATGCTCACTTGGCGGTGGGGCCGAGTCACCCTTATGCCAGAATGGTGTGGGTGGGAGGGTGATTTAGTGATGGGCAGAGGTTGCCCCCCAGGGTCAAGGGTTGGGATATTGCTAATGTCTGCAGGGCAGGGTGGGGGGGGGGGGGGAGGGGGGGGGAGAAGGGGGGTTGCAATGCCCGTGGGTGGGGGATGTGGGGCTTCCCGTCCATGTATCTCTTCTCGGGGGCCTCTCTTCGGGGGGGGGGGGGGGGGGGCCTTCCAGACAAGGGTCTCTTTAATTAGAGGATTTCTGGTGGGGGAGCAGTGGAGGGAGTTTAGTGGGGATGGGGTGGGCAGATCTCGCATTGTGGGATGGTCCTCTGATGAAATTTGGGGGAAACTCCCTTGATAGGTTATCCCCTTAGCCCACCCCGAGTTCCACCGCATCAGGTACACGCTTGTCAAGACCTACACCAATTCTGGCCGACGTGAATCCTGAGTACTAGAGAATCACGAGGGCCGGGAGAATATGGGGCAGGATTCTCCGGCGTCCGACGGCGATAACACAATGGGTGATCGGGCGGATAATGGGCTCCAACACCCAAATCAGGGCTGACGGCAGTTTTACGCCAGTCAGCCATGCTCCGCCATCTTCGAAATGGCTTCATCGCGTCACGCCCCATGTGCCTTATCATTGGCAGGCCGTCCTGCGATACTCCGCCTCTGATGGGTCGAGTTCTCAACTGCGTGGACCACGTATGGTCTCAGAGGTCGGGAACCCGGCGTGGCAGCTGCGGACTGTTCCAGCGTCGCTACACTCGGCTGGAATCTGTACCGCTGGCTGGGGGGGGCTTTCACGAGGGCTCGGGGGATTGCTGGGGGGGTGGCCAGGGGGTGGGCTGTGGGGTCACGGATGGCGGGTCAGGTACGCGTATGGCCGGTGCCATGTTGTACGGCCCGACCCCTGCAGCTCGTCAGCCATGCACCTTCGCGGCCAGGGGCTCGGCCATTCCCCAGTGGGTGGGATTTTCTGGCACCGTCTACTGGCGGCATCTTCCAGTCTGGCAAAAGGTTTCAGCTTTTCCCTTTATTGCTTGAGGTTGTCACTCTGCTGATCGATTCCCCTTCTCCATCTCCTCCTGTCAGTCACCCATTCCAACGTGGCTGCGTTTTAAGTTTCTCCCCACAGCATCTTTCCATCTGGTCTCAGGCTTTCCTGTTGTACAGTAAGATTATCCAAACAAAAAACCGTTGCGATGTGGGAATGTTAACATGCCTATTCGAGTGTGATTTTTTACTGATAGGTTAAGAATTTAGTTGAGCACTACATCAGTCACAACCTGGATGAATTTAATTTTACCATGTCAGCTTTTTTTCAGTAACTCTTCTCTTCTGCCAACACTTGAGAATGGGAAACACATTAGACTTTGGACAATAAACCCGGTTATTTGCACCCATCTGCAAATGATTGTTAACCAGGATATGTTCACAACATTTTGCCGTGACTCTTTTTTTCTAAATGATAATGAACACCTACTAGAGTGTGTTTCTGTGAAGAGACTTGGGAGCCTTGTGTCATTGTAAATCACCACTTGTGGCTGGTAATTAGTAGGTAGACGCTTCCTAGTTTTTCATCTCTGAATCAGCAGGTGTCAGAGAAAACAAAGCCCTTATTAGGCCAGAGGTTGAAGTGACAGGTGCTGGTGGAGTACCGAACCGCTATCAGGGAAACCTCTTTATTGTGCACGTTGTCTTTCCTTTATTCATTCGGTCAGCTGTTTTCTATAGGTTTCATTAAAGCATTAGAAATGGAAAAATGCAAGTTCGATTGCTGATTTTCTGCTGAGTTGGTGATGGCCATTGGTGCGGTTGGAGAGTTCTACAGTTGGCTTTAGCAGATATTAATGGATGACGATAGCAGGTTGTTTATATGTATGTTTTAAATTGCCCAATGTAGTAATTATTTTGTGCTTTGCCAGTCCCTGAATGGATAAATGCCCTGTGCCATTTGATATTGAGCTATACAGGCTAGAAAAGTCCCAGTTTTAATTGAACACCCATGCGAGGTCAGCTTAACTCAGCCTGGGCAGTGGTCAAGTGCTAGAGTTGCCTTTTGTATCCCTGGCCCAGAGAGAGAGAAAATCAGCCATGTATACGGGCAATCATAATGCGAGCCTTCAGTTGGGAAAGTGCATGTAATCAACATTACAATCCTAAGTTCCTGGGCTGCAGAAAGGTGGCGTTGCAGCTCTTTCCTGGCTGAGATGGAGGGGGGTGGGGGAGGGACAAGGGGCGTTGCATGGTGGGAGAAGGAGTTGGGTATTACAGCCAAATTCTGTGAAAGGAAAGGGAGGTGAAAGCCCAGTGATGCTGTATTAATAACACGAACCGTTGATACAATTAAACCAGCAACGGCAACTAACTGGCCTTATTATTTAGAGACAGCTGTGTTTCCTATTCTGAAGTGTCAGGTGAGGGTAGGGCGGGGAGCGGGGGGGGGGGGGGGGGGGGGGGGGGGGGGGTGGAGAAGTTAGTGTGAAAACCAATGTGACTAAAAATATAGCCAAGTTGTGGGTAATTGCGGAGCTGTTTCCACTTTCATAACATTGTCCAATTTGGTCACTGATGCAGGTGGAATTTAGGTCTGTCATAAAACACTTCTTGGGTTCCCGTGAGCAGTCTGAGCACGCAACTATGGAAGGGCTCATCCCCTGCTGCTTGTATTTACTACTACTGCAATTCTATACATCAACCCCCCCCACCCCGCTTCAATCTATGGTAGTCAGGGGATTGGCACTCCTTCATAGCCAAGCTATGGGATCACCTCAGACCCTGCCATCTCACAGAGGCAACATGGCACTGCATAATGTGGCACTTCCATGTTGGCATAGGGCAGTGCCAAGGGCACTTCTCTGCCATATCCCTGATCATCTGGGGGCTACATTGGCCTCTGAACTCCCGGCGTAGTCATCTTATACGGTCTTTATTTTTGGAGGTCAGTAGTGATTCCCCCCCCCCCCCCCCCCCCCGGTGTAACGTCATGCTGGTGGGGTAACATCTGCCATTCCTGGAAGATTTGGCATAAAGCTGATTTGAGAATTAAGGATCAAACAAGGTTGTGGAACGGATGGATGAGACAGGTATATCACTCAGGCTTTGATTGTAAGGTGCAGGGGGCCGCTGCGTTTATTTATAAGAGGGTGGCTTGTTTTGCAGTTAATATGTTGGCAGACTCATGTGGGAGGTATGTCATCATCAGTGGATCGTTGGCGGGCAGGTGGTGGTATTGGTCAATGCGTGTGCACTGAACTATGATAACATGGCATTCATTAACAAGGTGCTGGCGTGACTTCTGCTGGCGCCCATGGTGTGAGCGGTCACACACAGGGGAGCTCCTGTTTGAAGGCACAGAAAAGAGCTCTTTTTACCCGATATTGGGAGGGATTTTGATGAAAAGGTGGAGGTGAAGTTCGGAGGGGTAGTTTCCCTTGGGAATGATATGCCTGCTGACTACTAAACCCGGCAGAAGACGGTGGGAGACCAGGCTAAAGTATTGAAGGAAACCTTGCTGCGGCAGCCAGTGTAAGGATGGCTACGGGGGAAGGGCTGCTGCCAGGTGGAAGGCCCCAGCTGGAGCAGCTTTTATCAAGGATGAATTCTGCCAACACAGGAAGGAAATGTGGGAGGATCGCTCGAAGGCCATTGAAGGAGCTGTGACGCCCCTGAAGAGTTCAATGGAATGGGTGGAGAAGTGTTTGGAGGTGCAGGGGTTTCTGATTCGGGAGATCGAAGGGCTGATCTCCATCCACAGCAACTGTGTGCTGGCTCTGGAGGTAGAGGTGGGGCTCCTGGGAGACCGTTGTAAAATATTGAGGGCAAAGGTGGAAGAGAAGGAGAATACTTCAAGAAGGCGGAACCTGTGAATAGTGGGCCTGCCAGAAGGAATGGAAGGTGGGAGTGCCACTAGGTACATCTCGAAGATGCCGGTGGGGTTGGTGGCGGAAGGGGTGCTAGATAAGGCCCCTGAAGTGGGGGCAGAGAATAGCCGTTCATGCCGGAAATCCGGCGCTTCTGCGATTCTCCGCGGATCCGCCAGTCCCGCACACGCTGTCGAGACGGCGCTGGTCGGGGACTCTTGGAACAGGCCCCGTGGCGATTCTCCGCGGACAACCAACCAAACTCCCGCTGGGGTGATTCACATGTGGTACCACCCGGCTGGGACCCGCGGCTGCGGTCCTGGTGGGGGGCAGGGCGAGTCTGACTCCGGGGGTCCTCAGCGGAAGCCACCGATTGGCAGGCCATCGCGGTTTGGGAGGGACCTATCTTCCTCCGCGCGGGCCCATCGGCGGCGCCCACGCCGAGGTGGGCTGCCGTTTGCATGCGCGGACCCTCCTGTGGCTGCTGTGTGCAGCCAGAGACGAACACTGGGGCCCTGCTAGCCCTCTGGAAAACGGAGAATCACCCCGGACTTTCGAGGAAAAAGTCCAGAGTGATTCGCGCCCATTTTCCGCGTAGCGGCTTGGTTGGATGACCTGTACGACTTCCTGCGGTTGGAGAAGATAAAGTATGAGTTAAGGGGCTCTGCAGGGGGCTTTTTCTCAACGGCGCACTGTTGGCGAGATTCTATCTTCCCGCTGTTTGTCAATAGGATTTCCCATTGAAGCCCCCCTCATGCCGCCGGGAAACCCATGAGCGCGGTGCACTGCCAACGGGAAAAGTGAATCGCAACAACTGGAGAATTCTGGCCAGTATTTTATGTATTTCATGTGACCATCAATTCACTCGAGACAAGAGTAGAAGAAAACTGTGGCTTTAATCAACTAGAACAGTGCCTGCCTGCAACTGATCCAATCCTGAGAACCGCCTACAGGCGACTGCTCTTTGTACCTCCCTTCAAGGGGCGGAGCCTATACATGCCCCAACATGTTCCCCTATGGATAATGCCATACAATGGCCCATAGGAGATGCCCACAAGGGCAACAGCATAGCACAGATACAAATACAAGGGCAACAGCATAGATACAAATACAATGGTGGATTATTGGCATAATACATTCACCACAGTATTTAATTTGTCCAATTTAAACAAACTTATTGCCCGATTATATGTAATGTACTGGACTGTTGATGTAGAATCTGCCCCATATAGCTTGTGGGGCAGAATCTATAACATTACCAGCAAGGAAGAAGCAATTGAGGATATGCATATCATGTGCAGGTGGGACTACTTAAAAGTCGTGAATATTACTGTTAATATTTGACTGTAGATATCCAACAATGGCTGGAAAAGCCCTTTGATATACGTTCAATGCGAAATATGCAGCAGTGGCTGTACAAGTATCTGTAAAGTCAGCATACTTATGACCAGAAAAAATGATTATGCCTTTGAGAGCAGAAAACATCCAACTCGAGAAAAATGTAGTTGTAGCGGTCGTGACTCCTGATAGCTGTAGCGGAGAAATGGAAAGGGCACCATTAGAGGAATAGTTTTGCATTAGTCATAGGGCAGGAATTATAAACCTTTCCTGTGCCTTCTATCCCACAGATTCCTCGATCCTTTTGTGAGCTGTACGTCGTGGAGATGGCATTCTTGCTTTTATGGAAAGCAGTTATCTCAGCTTGACTCTATTTTGAATGAGAGTACACCAGCCCTCCAACAGAGATAGGAAATGTTTCAGTAGAAAAAGACAAAGTTCCCATGCTACCTGTGGTGTTTCCAGCTAGAAGGTTTTACCAATATATTTGTTGCTATTGCAGCACTTGGTAAACATTTGCTTTTCGCCACTTAAGGACGCAATTGACAGAAAGGACCACATGGTGATGCCTGATTAATCTGATGATCTTATGCAATTAAAGGATTTGCTCTCCCCTCAAATGCAGTATTTTGTGACTATAGGAAGAAAGCATCAGTAGGAAACCAACTGGAAACTATTCAAATTATTGTTTTTTTTTTAAAATTAATTTTATTCGAATTTACAAATGCCGGTAGTAGTTCCTCCACTGCTCATGGCGAATCAGAGGATATGTTAAAGTGTGAAAGTTAAAATATGACAGGCAATAAGTTCAAGCTTGCATTATGTTCTGTGCAAGCCTTTAATCCAGATGGATACATATTTATTTGGTGATAAATTATCTTTTTTAACTGATCTGCAGTTACATTTCTTGTCTTGCACCTCGAAGATCACCCCTCATCTGTCTCCATTTGAGGCTGAAAAGCCCAGGTTCTGTTATATTTCTTCAGGCCTCAGACCTCTGACAAACAGTATTGGCCTTGTGCCTCTTTCTCTCAGCAGTCTTGAGTGCATCTCTTTCGACTCTCAGTTGCACGAAAAGTGGATATGCACTCATACTTGAGGGCTATTCAAGTTTGACATGACTCCTTCTGAATCGTAAACGAATGCTCGGCTCTATGGTTCAACAATCTATTTGCTGTATATACAATTTCAACCCTTCTGCAGCATGCTTTTAATAGTGCCACTAACTATTGCTACTGTTTAATCAATACAACTGAATCTCTACTCAAGATTGTCAAATTGCAATTCTGACTGGAAGCTACCCCACAGGGAAATTATAGGGATGTTTGATGGATTAGAAAGTTTGAAATGTTTCATAGAATCATAGAATCCCTACAGTGCAGGAGGAGGCCATTTGGCCCATCTAGTCTGCACCGGCCCTTGGAAAGTGCACCTCATTTAAGCTTAAACACACATCTTCACCCTATCCCCGAAACCCAGTAATCCTACCTAACACCCGGAGGAAACCCACGCAGATTTGGGGCGAAAGTGCAAACTTCATACAGTCACCCGAGGCTGGAATTGAACCCGGGTCCCTGGAGCTGTGAGGCAGTAGTGTTAATCACTGTGCCACCGTGCCGCCCAAAGAAATGCAGGAACAGTTACTGAGCTAAGCAGTTATTCTGAACTACAAAAAGCAATTACAAGTACAACGAATGCTGGAAATCAAAAGTAAAAAGAGAAAACGTTGTAAATACACAGCGGGCTGGTTAGCATGAGAGAACAGTCACATTTGCATTTCTTTTAAAAAATAAATTTAGAGTACGATAAAAGAGAACTCATCTGGGCAATTTAGCTAGGCGATGGTGCGATGGTGCGATGTGCTTTTCGACTTGGTTTATTCTCATGCTTTAAGTGACCATTGAACCCACTTGGCCCTAACCATCCAACCCAAAGTCCGGCAAGATCCTAAATCGGGCTTGGCCTTGGTCCCAAGATTGCTGGTTTGAGACGTTGTACCTGCTTTGAGCAAAAGAGTTGTGGTAGCTTCCCAGATTTTTTTTGTTTTCTTCCTTCGATATGCTCCCCCCCTCCTGTGGGGATTTTTAATTCTTCCCAAGGAGGCTGGGTAGTGAAGGGTACAACTGGAGCCAATATTAACACATTTTTGTAAGAATAACTTTAACAGAAGTAGATATTACAAATTTGCACTTCCTCACCCAGCCCTGACATAATCTTCTGTTCTTAATAATATGATCAGGGGTGAGTGTTTACCACCTAAATATAACTCAATACAATTAATATACATATAACAGATTCCCATCTGTCTCTTTAAATACAAATTAATTTATATGCACAATTTACAATTTTGAAAAAATCAGAGACTTCCCTATTTTGTACATTATGGGTGCCGCTCCTCTAGGGGTCCTAACAATTTATTTTTACATGCATTTCTTTTTGTAAAGCAATATGACAGGCGATGGCTTGCATCCATCCATTTATTTTTTGAGATTTCCTTTCTCGCTAGCATTTCTTTCCAGCCAACAAGACCAATCCCTAATTTTTTTCTCTATCTCACTTTTTGTGGAGTATATTTTATCTAATAGTAAATGATTATCTACATAACTAGATATGTGGTGCCTGACGGTGATGTGACGAGGCCATTAAATCGTGTGGGATTTGTGATGCTCGAAATATCTCGGGTGACCGAATGTGATTTTGCGAGATGTCGCGATCTGGGTCTCGCCCTCACTGGACGTGATCCAGATTTAGGCTCACTTAAATATGTCAGCGCTTGATGCTCCCGAGGTCCGGGAATGAACATCCGAACCTGGGAGACCTCGCCACTGTGCCGTTTAGTGCTGCTCCACACAAACGAGGACCAGGTGTAACGGCACCTGGCGGGGGTAGGGCTGGGGAGGGGGGGGGGGGGCGCTGGGGAGGGGGGGGCGCTGGGGGGGGCAGGGGGTCACTAGGGCGGCCCAGAGGCTCTGCGGTGAATGGGCTTTGGGCAGGGTGGTACTCTGGCACTCCTGCCACCCGAGCATCTTGGCAGTGCCACACAGGCACAGGTTTCCCTAACCCAGAACACTCAACCAATAATTAAACTTGCTCGCAGCTTTTTCGGCCTGTCCCAAGATTGTTGTTTCCCTCCATTCACTAGGCCCCTCTGGAATATGTCACAAGGGATCTGGGTGTGTTAGCTCTGTCATGTGTATCATGGTCACTCACATTATCAATATCCAGGCCACATTCTGTTCCTCAGGACTTTCATCGCAACACACATGGGCATCTGAGGTATGCGCCACATTTACACTTATCAGCTGCTCTGAGTGGCAGATTTTGTCATTAATTGTGATTATTTGAATGGAGTGAACCATTATAATTTGAATGGCACATTCGATCAGTACTGTCTTACCATGATGGTTTATTATCTTGCCAGAGCCTTTCCATTCCCTATAATCCTCTCTCTTATAATATGTCCAATACCTTGAATTAAACCCTGCCTCAGATGGTCTTATGTGATGCCTTAATGCTCTCGGAATTTTCCTTGAGACCTCAGCCTTGGTGAAAGCCTGTCTGCCTGAATGTAAAGGAAGCAAGAAGAAATGGAACTGATTGTAGTATCTTCTGGAACAGAGACTATCACACACTACAGAAGGCAATTTGGGATTTTGCCCATCGACTAATTGATAGGGACTATATCCTCCAACCATCTGGAGTGAGTCACCCATTCCAATGAAACACTCGTTCCAATGTGGCTGTCAACTTGCAGTTTAGTTGATCATTCTAAAATTTTATGCCCCATTTCACCACATGATTCCTTTCACAAAGTCCATTGTTGAAAAGCTGTGGTATTCATGACCACAACATTTATATTTTCACACATGTCTCTGAACTTGCCATTGGCAAATTTCCCTCTATTGTCATCAAAATCTTTGCTGGTGTGCCAAGTCTGGTCTATTCTATTTGTCCGTGATTTTGTCTATAATAATCCTTTTCTCATGATCTACTATGGTAGAAAGATTCAATCTAATTGGCGGTATATAAAATGTAGGATGAACATATTTATGCCTTTGTTCCATGCCTGTAAATCCATGGGAACTACCTCATTAAAGTCACGTGCCAGTGAAAGGCTTACAATAGGACATGATGATGGTCTTTGATTCTTTTCACAGTTTTCACTTTGCTCATTAAGCTTTTCTCAGAGCCTCACATACTCTTCATCAACTATATCTGTAGCGTTTACTGGAATTTTAAACCTTTGACAAGTAGGGTGAACAAATTATCTATGTAAGTTTCAGACAAATATGTTTTTTTCTCTCTGATTCTTGTCATGTGATGCCATGAATGCTTGTTTAATACTAAGAAGGGGCTACAATAATGTCCTGACTGGGTAAACTGCAGATCAACTGACTTTCAAACAGTTGCCTCATCATGCTCCATGACAAATTTCATTTGTGCCTTTTTCATAAAATCTTTACTTCCTAGCAGAGCGCACATCAGTATGTACAAAATGGCTTACTCAGGCTATTATATATGGATTGATAACTCTCTTCAATGCTCTCAATGTGTTATCATTTCTAAACTCCTTAACCTTTTGTCAAACCTCACTATTTAGTGAACCAAGATAACATTTTAACCAAACTATCCCATATACTGTTAAAGTACAGCACTTAACTGGTACTACAGAGTTAATGGAGTCTGCATTCATCTCAGCACTAAAAATTATTGTGACCAATATAATTTATTTGGTTTCATCATTATCTGTATCCTCTTCCTCAAAGTTCTCTTCATCATTGTCATTTTGAGGACCCTCCCTGTTCGCTTTGGTCAGTTCCCATCCAGACCTGAATCACTTATTAACTGTTCCTTTGGCACTCCTGGGATTCATTCACTCATTGGGTGAAACTCAACCAAAACATTTCCTGGGGTGCGATCTTCCCAAAAGGGAACAAAGTCCCTGAGTGAGTGCGTTTATCCACGTGCTTCCGGCACTCGCAATGCCAAGAAACACATGGCTATTCATCGCAACTCGCTTTGAATAAGGTCCTGAACGGGGAATATGCGACCGAGGCCGCACAAAGCCCGTTTTTTACAACACAAAGCTCTGCTGGCCGGAACTCCCCGTTGCAGCGAGAGATCGGGACGCCATTTTTAAATCTCTGATCCCCGACCTCCACCCCCAGCCTGAACAAAACATAGGAGGGTCCCCTGCACCCCCCCACCCCCCCCGCCATATGCCCAACAGGCAACCCCGGCCCGATCCCATGTGCGCAACAAAAATCCAGCGTGGCACCTTGGCAGTGCCAACCTGGTACCCTGGCAATGCCCCTGCCAGCTGGCAGTGCCACCTGGGCACATTGGTAGGGCCATGCTGGCACCCAGGTGGAACCAGCAAGGCCAGGGAACCACCCTTCCCAAAGGGCATGCAGCTGGGGCCTCCGATCCCTTGGTGACCCCCATGAATGCCATTTCGTCTGTTCCCCGTTTGTAGGGACGAGTACCAAATGACGCTCACCTGAGGCAAATGGAATGAATCCCAAAGCCTCAGGTACCTCGGGAATCTGCACATTAGGGTACAGCTTACTGCCTCGCTCCAATGTAGAGATTTGCAAAAAAGTGTTCCTGTCCATTGCGGGTGGATTCACCTTGCAACGTCTCGTGAGATTGCGCTGTGTTTCGCGAGGTATTATGAGCTGGGTCGACTCCGGAAATGGGGTCTTCTGGCTTTCAATGGTCAGGCTGCGCAGCGGTGAGCTGCTTTTCCAGCGTAGCGTGGCCGGAGGATCGCACCCGTAGTAATTTCTTTGGGCCTTGGGGAATTACTCCCCAGTCCAGCCCACACTTGGAAATTTTTTCAGCAATGGGGAGCTGAACTCGCCAACAAATCCAGCTCCTCTGAGATTGGACCGCCATTTTGAAAGGGTGCCCTGATCTCTAAGTGAGCTTGAGTATCTCCCACACCCACAAACAATGTTACCCCCCCCCCCCCCCCCCCCCCCCCCACACACATATGGACATCACCCCACAACCCCAAGTGAGGGCACCTTGCTATGGGGGTTCCCCTTTTCAGGCCTCTCCATCCCCCCTTTTGGGCTGCCCCCGTTCGAGACAGACCCTCCTTTCAGGACCTCCACCCTCATCTCCCAATCTTTGAGAGACCCTTCATACTGCCCTTCATCCGCTCTTTCATGGCATGGGCCCCCTCAGGCCCTGACCCGTAGCAGGGCCATCCTGACAGTGTCAATGCCAGTCTGGCAGTGCCACCTGCACACCTTGGCAGTGCCAGGGTAGCAGTGCCAAGGTACAAGGCTGGCAGTGCCAGGGTAGCAGTGCCAAGGTACAAGGCTG
Source organism: Scyliorhinus canicula (assembly GCF_902713615.1). Taxonomy (NCBI): domain Eukaryota; kingdom Metazoa; phylum Chordata; class Chondrichthyes; order Carcharhiniformes; family Scyliorhinidae; genus Scyliorhinus; species Scyliorhinus canicula. Next base: position 22,073,608 of record NC_052161.1, read on the forward strand.
GCACTGCCAAGATGCCTAGATGCTATAGGGAGTGCCAGGTGCCACCCTGCCCTGTCTCCCAACCACCCAAGTCTGTCCAATGGCCTGGGAGACCTGCCAGGTACCATAGGCCTTGTTCATGATTGTGTAGACACGTACTAAACGGGGCCTCGCTAAGGAGGCTGTTAGTTCCCGGCAAATGCATATTTAAGTAGTCTAATGGCTCATTAAAATATGCAAACCTGGATCGTGACCAGCGCAGGCGAGATCCAGATCATGATGTCTCGCAAGGTTCGGTTGAATCTTGCAAGATGTCTCGAGCGTTGCGAATCTTGCGAGAGGCCTCTCACGGGATTCAGCAGCTTTATCGCAACACCAAGTCGGGCATGACGAAGCCGATAAATCGCATCCGTTATCTTTGTTTCAATGTTGTCTTCTGCTGTAATAGCCAGATCTACTAACCGTGCTTTCTTCCTCACTCTACCTGCGTTTAATCCATCTGCTGTATCGATGCCTGCATCCAGCATCTGGACTATTTCAATATCTAGCAATCATTGATTCTTCTAGCTTTTGTGTCACCACAGAATGTCTCATTTTTTCCATGAAGGCTGAACAAGATAATTGGTGCCCGAAGGCAGCAGACATCTGATCCAACAGAGTCTCCTTCTCTGAGAACAGTACACCAGTTAGAACCAGTTTCCTGTTCGTGAGACAGCTTTGTACAATGTAGTAATTTAAACACTGGTATCAATATAGGGAACTTCAAATTGAATTCCGTCGATCTTTTGATTAAATCTGTTAAGATCTGTTTTCAATGATCTATTAAATTCTGGCCATGCCACTTTGGCAATTCATCTTGTGTATTCCATTAACACTAAAGATCAGCTTTCATCACTTGTCAATTGCTGAACATCCACCTCACAAAATACTTTACTTCTGATTTCAGTTCTTGTAGAGATTGACAATGGCAAGGTTACATCTTGTTTTCTGTTTGTTCGGGAACATATCCACTTAATTCTTCCAGTGGTCGCATGGTCAGACTCTGAAACATTTGAGGATTAACATACTCTAAATATTTACAGTTCATTCCTGCCATTTTCCACAAAGGCCACTTGAGTTTTAGCTTTCTGACTGAGGTATTATTTTTAATTAGGGTGGGATTGTTCACTCGATGGGTGAGATCCAGATTTGCATATTTAAATGAGCCTAATTGGCGCACCTGGGAGACCTCGCCAGGGTGGCACCTCAGGAGGGTGGGGTCTCTCAGTCCATTGGAAAGGGCATGGTGGCACTTCTTTGGCACCCAGGTACCTTGGCACTTCCAGCCTGGCACCCTGGCAGTTCTGCACTGGCTATTCCAGTGTGCCTTGGTGGCACTACCAGGTTGCCAGTGACAAGGTGCCCAGGTGCCAGGTTGACACTGCCAGGGGTCAGGCTGGAGGGGCCTTACCACTTGGAGGGGTAATTCGTTTTGGAGGGGGGGGGAAGTGAGGGGTGGTTCAAAAAATCAGGGGTGAGGGGAGGGGGAAAGATTGGGGCTGCCAATCAAAATGGTGCCCCGATCTTTGGACAGCCATTCCCGCTGCCAAAACTCACCAGCAGCCAATCACGAATGTGGGCTTGGCGGAGAGAAACTCATCGAGGGAAAAAAAGTGGGCAAAGTGCCATTGAATAGCAGGGTGTTTCTCAGTGCTGCAGTCACCAAGAAACACCTGCCAGACGTGCCGCTCAGCAGACTTAGTTTGAAGACCACAGAATCGCGCCCTTTATTTATAGACATGCATCTCAGAGCCTAACTCTCACAGTTTCAGTCTGCTTCTATTTATGGGAACACAAGTGAATTCTCAGCAAATGCCCATCACCAATATACAATTAAACACAATTAATTGGCTTGAGTGTCATATTACAATGGGATTCCATGGCTGACGACCACTCTTTCATTTTAGTGGTTGTTATACTTTGGCCCAATTGTCTCTTCGTCTCGCACCAATATACATGTAATTTCAGCAGTGGCACAGCACTGATATTTGAAAAATTCTGCCCTTCCTAATCAAGGCTGCCTTGCAAAGGTCAACTAATTCAGCATTAACAGGAGATAGAGCATGGAATTTTACTGCGTTTCCTGGATGATGACTTTACCTCTCAAGTCATCAGAGGAGCCACTTTTCTAGCCTATATTTCTTTAAAATTTGTTTGTATAAAACATTTGATTAAACCAAAGAGCAGCCGAAGGCGTTCCAAGTCGAATAACTGATTAACAGTGCTTGGCCTGTAATCTGGTGACAGCTGTAACTGTTGATGATCTCACTGTTTTTTACACATCACCAAAGTTGAATAGAAATAAGAAGAACTGTTTATATCATCATTCTATGCCTTTTATCATAAAACTGCCACATTCACCACATTCATACTTACATATTTAAAAAAATTCCATGAAAGCTCATTGCTTGCCAGAGTATATGCTAACCAAGGTATCTATCGTAATGATTGCATTTAATTTTTAGCATAAAAAGCCCAGCATTGTCTTTGAAGACAGCAGTGATGATTATATTTTCATTTCTTGCAGATGAATTATAGTTTAGGTCTATCATTTTCAATCAGAAATGGTGGCTGAAAGCATTTATTAAGGCCTATTTTGGCAATCCATCAATACCTGGATTGCTGCCACGCACGAATGCAAGCTCCCTGCTGTGAGAATATAGTTCGGATTTGATTCTCCGAATGTGTAGCATTTTCTCAGAGCAATGACTAAGCAGCATATTTGCCCACAATTTGTACTACAATACAAGCAAAACAAAACGTGCATTGTACTTAAAAGCATGGATGGTCTGTTGGTAATTGAGTAAATTATGCAAAAACTATATTTCCAGGTCAATTATATAGTAAAAGAAATGTATCATTTTCACTTATGGTCAGACAGAATACAATCATACCTGGCCATTGTTTTAAGCTGGAATTAAATTGAAATTGCAAGAAGTGTCACTAAATTGACATGATTTGACTGTATCAGAACCTGCATGCTGCTTAACTTAAGCATACTATTTCTTCTGATATCCGAGCTCTTAATCAAAATCTGTGATTAAAGTGCCCCAAATAACAGGACCTTGTTCCGAGGGAGATGGGGGGGGAGAAAAGAAGGGAAGGAAGAAAAGTTGTGCCCACAACCTCCATACATGTTTGGATGGAGCACGGGGACTACTAATAGCGGGGGACGGGCTGGTTGTGTGGTTGAATATTAGGCATTCTAAATCTCACACCTCAGACCCCATGCTATTTCCATGCCCCTCCATCTATCTCCAATGGCCCCTCATACTCACCATACCAACCCATTTATGTCTACTCACTCCATGCCCCTTCCATGTCAACCTATGCCACCTCACTCAACTCTCAGTCCCTTATAGCCCCTATATCAACAGTGCCATGTCATGCCAACACATGACACTCCACTGATCGCCATGGCTCCTCATCGAACCTGTTAACTGTGTGTCAACTCATGCCCCAACCCCCCCATCCACCACCCCTTGCTCTTGCACTCTTCATGCCAAATTAACAAATAGCCACCAAAGGCAGATCTCTGGAGCCATGCTGAAATAAAATAAAATAAAGTTCTAAGTACCTCTTAAAGTTTCACACATTGATAAAAGTCCAATCAATACCTTTAATCTTCTCAAATACTTAATCAATTCTAAAACCAAACAGTTGAATTCATAGCCCCATATCAAAGACAGCTATTCCCTTCGTAATCTCTTGGAGCTGTCAATCAAACTGGGAAGTTACAACTCGCCACTGTGATCACATATTGCAATACCATAATGATGATCATCAGAGTTACAGAATCATAGAATAGAATCGTAGAATTTACAGGCAGAAGGAGGCCATTCAGCCCATCGAGTCTGCATCGGCCCTTGGAAAGAGCACCCCACTTAAGCCCCAAGTCTCCACCCTATCCCCGTTATCCCCGTAACCCAGTAACCCCACCTAACCTTTTTGGGCACTGAAGGCAATTTAGCATGGCCAAACCACCTAACATGCACATCTTTGGACTGTGGGAGGAAACAGGAACACCCGGAGGAAAGCCATGCAGACACGGGGAGAATGTGCAGACTCCGCACAGACAGTAACCCAAGCCGGAATCGAACCTGGGACCCTGGAGCTGTGAAGCAACTGTGCTAACCACTGTTCTACCATGCTGCCCTTGGTTATGCAAGCAAACTGTTAAAATTACAAGCATTGATTTTTTTCAATTTAGAGAAAGAGCAGCCAGAATTTTTACAAAATTTAAAGGGCAGTAGATTTAAATAAATCTACAGCTTGACAGTTCGTCAGACCGTATCCATCTTTGACCAGCATTCACGTCTACTCTTAAAAATTATGAGCTGTGTTTCACTTGCCATGCTGGGCTTGTCTTCACTGGGGTGCACATAAAGTAGGTCTGGTGCCCATCCCACCACCTACCCACCCACCTCCAAGCTCACCCTCTGGGAGGGGTGTGGATGGGTACCAAAATCATCAGCCCACCCACGATATTTAAATAGATAATCACAGGTCAATTAAGCTTGTTACCATGCCAGTTGTCCTTGATAATATGCTGCTCATGCCAAAAGATTGGCATTGGCAGTAGGCTGGGAGTAGGCGGTCAGATTTTAAAAGAAAATTCTTCAAAGTGCAGGAAGGAAGGGGGATTTCGGGGACTGCTCTTTGCAGATTGCGGTGGTGTTTACGCTGTCAAAACAACTTCATAATTTTGAATACCTCTCTAAACTCTCCTCTCAATGTTCTCTTCTCCAAAGGGAACAGTCACAACTTCTCCAATCTACATACATAACTGAAGTCCCTCATTCCTGGAACCATTCTCTTGAATCTTTTTTGCACTATCTCATAAGAAGCATATATCTTTTTATTTCCGCTATCTTTCCACTATAAATAGTCAGCTGGATTCTCCATTCCTGAGACTAAGTGTTGATGCCGAGGCAGAATCTGCAGACATCCAAGAAAGCAATACTGGCGCCACACCTGGACTGATCAACCAGCATTGAGGGGCTAGCACCAGCGCCACATGGAACACAATCGATTCCAATGAGAAACGGTGCCATATTCACGATTGTCAGGAGGCTGACAAGCTGCAGCCCTATTTACAGGCTTCACTACCCACCCACACTATCCCAGCCAACAAGATGGCACTGGTTGCGCTGGAGTGCGCCCATTTACCTGATGGGTCGGCTGGGGCCAGAGGGCACATGGGGGATGGCTAGGGGGACACCCATATGACCCGTGGCTGTAAGCTCACAGTTGGCAGTCAGTGGCGTGCGCAGCTGCATGGCTGCCTTTCTGGCTCCGGCAATGGTGTTCCGTGCCCGTCCAATCCGACCCCACAACCTACCTTTTGGCCACCCCCAATATTCCCACTGGTCCTGGCAAAAGCCCCCCAGCCAGTGGCACAACTGTCAGTAAACTATGGTGATGTTGTACACTTTCCATATCCCCGCTCTCTCCCTCTGAGCTTTGGCGCCCGTTTCACAATTTAAAAAAAAATCATTTTTATTTAAATTTTCACAAAATATCAATAACAGAAAATACTAAGAACAGAAAGAACAACCCCCCCCCCCCCCCCCCCCCCCCCCCCCAAAGTTGGGGCCTCACGGTAGCATGGTGGTTAGCATCAATGCTTCACAGCTCCAGGGTCCCAGGTTCGATTCCCGGCTGGGTCACTGTCTGTGCGGAGTCTGCACGTCCTCCCCGTGTGCGCGTGGGTTTCCTCCGGGTGCTCCGGTTTCCTCCCACAGTCCAAAGATGTGCGGGTTAGGTGGATTGGCCATGCTAAATTGCCCGTAGTGTAAGGTTAATGGGGGGATTGTTGGGTTACGGGTATACCGGTTACGTGGGTTAAGTAGGGTGATCATTGCTCGGCACAACATCGAGGGCCGAAGGGCCTGTTCTGTGCTGTACTGTTCTATGTTCTATGTTCTATGTATACAAAAAAGAAGAAATAAATTAACGCCGCCATTAGCAAAGAACAAATATACACGTCCCTTCAGCCCAAAACAAAGAGATGGCCCCCCCTCCCCGTCCCCCCTGGGTTGCTGCTGCTGCTGACCTTTTTCTACCGTTCTGCCAGGAAATCCAGGAATGGTTGCCATCTCCTGAAAAACCCCTGCACTGACCCCCTTAGGGCAAATTTCACCCTCTCCAATTTAATAAACCCCGCCATATCGTTGATCCAGGCCTCCACGCTTGGGGGCCTCGCATCCTTCCACTGAAGAAGAATCCTCCGCTGGGCTACCAGGGATGCAAAGGCCAGAATGCCTCCTGCACTCCCGGCTCCACTGCAAACCCAAATATTGTGAGCCCCCAGCCCGGTTTGACCCTGGATCCTACCACCCTCGACATCGTCCTTGCTACGCCCTTCCAAAATTCCCCCAGCGCTGGGCATGCCCAGAACATATGGGCATGGTTTGCTGGGCTCCCTGAGCACCTAATACACCTGTCCTCACTCCCAAAGAACTGGCTCATCCTTGTCCCGGTCATGTGAGCCCTATGCAGCACCTTAAACTGTATGAGGCTAAGCCTCGCAGAAGAAGAGGAGGAGTTCACCCCTCCTAGGGCGTCCGCCCACGTCCCCTCCTCAATCTCCTCACCTAGCTCCTCCTCCCATTTACCCTTCAGCTCCTCCACCGAGGCCTCGTCTACCTCCTGCATCACTTGGTACGTTGCCGAGATCCTCCCCTCTCCAACCCACACCCCCGAGAGCACCCTGTCCTGGACCCCACGCGGCGGCAGCAGAGGAAACTCCGCCACCTGCAGCCTGACAAACGCCCTTACCTGCATGTACCTAAAGGTGTTCCCCGGGGGAGAGCCCGAACTTCCCTTCCAGCTCCGTTTCACAATTTTTAAAAGCTCAAGTGAACCTCGCTGTCGGGAATTTGGCCTTATAGGTGTTTATGAGATAAATTATTGCTGTCAGAAAAACAGCAGCTTCCCTTATATTAGAGACTTTACAGTTCTCTAGGTGTGCCCGAATTCCTGCCGGAACACTATTTTTAAATTCTTCCTTTTACAACACTTCCATCACATTTTCAAAACTCTGTTCAATTTTCATTGAACAACACCATATTTCTGATATATCTAGAGAAGCATAGGCAAGGGTGTGGAAAATGACTGAAAATATTCTGTTCTCTGTTATCATACTATCATAGAATCCTTACGGAGCAGAAGGAGGACTTTCAGCCCATTGCATCTGCATCAACCTTCTGAAAGAGTACTAATAGGCCCACTCCACTACCCTATCCCCGTAACTCCACCTAACCTTTAAACACTAAGGGGCAATTTAGCTTGCACATCTTTGTACTGTGGGAGGAAACCTGAGCAACTGAAGGAAACCCACACAGACACAGGGAGAACATACAAACATCACACAGTCACCCAAGGCTGCAATTGAACCCGGATCCCTGGCGTTGTGAGGCAGCAGTGCTAACTACTGTGCTGTTGTACCGCCCCAATAGGGCTCTTACATGGCTCAACCACACAGCAGTATTCTCAATACTCAGGAAAGATTTTCTGCTCTGACTACAAGAGGACTGTTGTAGTTTAGGTACTGGCTAATGGGGAACATTAGTGCCCACAAAGCCTCTTGGTATTGTTACACCATCGTTATTGCACAACTTGTAGAAATGTTTAAGAAGAGTAACTATGTTAACATTCACCTCTTTATAGGTAACAGATGCAGGCAAAAATGCCAAGAAGAAAATTTCTTCAGTTGAACCATTCCAGCTCCATGCAACCAAAAATGCTGTGACAAGCAACTAGAGAACGATGATGGTATATAGAACACTGATGACAATTTATAACAGTGGAATAATACCAAGCACAGTTACATATATAAGGGGAAGCAAAGTTATGGAATGTTTAAAATTTGTGTCTGTACTTTATTCTGCCTGTTTCATCTGTAGGATGAGCAATGTGGTTAACTCTAAGAAGATAGTTTTCTGAAAAGAATGTTTTCACTGTTACTTTTTAAAAATCTGAAATAATGTTTAAATTGCTTAGTTTGTAAATATATTATGCATTGTGAAATGAAGATATAGGCATAGAAAATTCATGTGATTCAGGTGAACAAGTTCTGCTTCCTTGCCAATGGAGACTGGAGAAATGGGTGTGCTCCTCTAAGGTCCGTCAATGGGCCATTTCCCGTCACTGAATTGCTGTTTTCCTAGTTGCCACTAACTCTGTCCCAGACTCATCTGAGATGCTTTGCTAACCACTTAGATGGCTGATCTTGTTGCCCTTGCAACCATGCCCGCAGCTCATTGGTACTATCCCAATTTACACCAAAGGAACAACTTGCCATTAATGTCAATGCATTTAAAAAAAATAAAAGCAAGCAATGCAAAACAGGCTCCTGTTTCAGCACCACCCATTTCACACAAAGTACAAATACTTCTCATTGTTCACTCTCATTTGAATTAGGCACTGAATTTTTTAGAACATAGACCATAGAACATACAGTGCAGAAGGAGGCCATTCGGCCTATCAAGACTGCACCGACCCACTTAAGCCCTCACTTCCACCCTATCCCTGTAACCCAATAACCCCTCCAAACCTATTTGGTCACTAAGGGCAATTTATCATGGCCAATCCACCTAACCAACACGTCTTTGGACTTTTTTTTTAGAATATTAGAACATTACAGCGCATTACAGGCCCTTCGGCCCTCAATGTTGCGCCAACCTGTGAAACCAATCTAAAGCCCATCTACACTATTCCATTGTCATCCATATGTTTATCAAATGACCATTTAAATGCCCTTAATGTTGGCGAGTCCACTAATGTTGAAGGCAGGGCATTCCACGCCCTTACTACTCTCTGAGTAAAGAAACTACCTCTGACATCTGTCCTATATCTTTCTCCCCTCAATTTAAAGCTATGTCCCCTTGTGCTAGCCATCACCATCCGAGGAAAAAGGCTCTCACTGTCCACCCTATCTAATCCTCTGATCATCTTGTATGCCTCTATTAAGTCACCTCTTAACCTTCTTCTCTCTAACGAAAACAGCCTCAAGTCCCTCAGCCTTTCCTCATAAGATCTTCCCTCCATACCAGGCAACATCCTGGTAAATCTCCTCTGCACCCTTTCCAATGCTTTCACATCCCTCCTACAATGCGGTGACCAGAACTGCACGCAATACTCCAAATGCGGCCGCACCAGAGTTTTGTACAGCTACAACATGATCTCATGGCTCCAAAACTCAATCCCGCTACCAATAAAAGCTAACACACTGTACGCCTTCTTAACAACCCTATCAAACTGGGTGGCAACTTTCAGGGATCTATGTTCATGGACACCGAGACCTCTCTGCTCATCCACACTACCAAGAATCTTACCATTAGCCCAATACTCTGTATTTCTGTTACTCCTTCCAAAATGAATCACCTCACACTTTTCTGCATTAAACTCCATTTGCTACTTCTCAGCCCAGCTCTGCAGCTTATCTATGTCCCTCTGTAACCTGCAACATCCTTCTGCACTGTCCACAGCTCCACCGACTTTAGTGTCATCCGCAAATTTACTCACCCATCCTTCTACGCCCTCCTCCAGGTCATTTATAAAAATAACAAACAGCAGTGGCCCCAAAACAGCTCCTTGTGGTACACCACTAGTAACTGAACTCCAGGCTGAACATTTCCCATCAACGACCTTCTTACAACTAGCCAATTTCTGATCCAAACTGTTAAATCACCCTCAATCCCATGCTTCCGTATTTTCTGCAATAGCCTACCATAGGGAACCTTATCAAACGCTTTACTGAAATCTATATACACCACATAAACTGCTTTACCCTCGTCCACCTGTTTGGTCACCTTCTCAAAGAACTCAATAAGGTTTGTGAGGCACGACCCACTCTCCACAAAACCGTGTTGACTTTCCCTAATCAAATTATTCCTTTCTAGATGATTATAAATCCTATCTCTTACAATCCTTTCCAAGACTTTGCCCACAACAGAAGTAAGGCTCACTGGTCTACAGTTACCGGGGTTGTCTCTACTCCCCTTCCTGAACAAGGGGACAACAGTCCTCCGGTACTATTCCTGTAGACAAACTGTGGGAGGAAACCGCAGCATCCGGAGGAAACCCATGCAGACATGGGGAGAACGTGCAGGCTCCGCACAGACACTGACCCAGTGTGGAATCGAACCTGGGACCCTGGTACTGTGAAGCCACAGCATGATCCACTTGTGCTACTGTGCTGCCCAGGAGACTGTACTCAATATGACTCTTCAATTTTAGAATTCTAGCATAAAATGTTAAGATGTCCGATGGCTATTAATGTATTCGCTATTTAAATTAGCCTGCGTGTTAATCAGGAAGCTGCAGAGTTTGATCCCTATTCTGTGCTGAGTTACCGCAACTATTCAGGATGGTAGGAGATTTTCTACAATAGGTCAATGCTGGAAACTGAACATCAAAGTCGGCTAAAGATAGTTTTAGACCTGAAGGTGAATAGCCTGATGTCATTCACTGTCCAGCCTCACATTGTGAATGACCATTTAAACTAGGTACTAGAATGTTGATATTGCACATTGATGTTACATTGGGAAGTGGTGGCATACTGGTAATGTCACTGGATGAGTAAACCAGAGGCCCAAACTAATGCTCTGGGGGCAAACAAATGCCAGAAATGGCCACCACCAAATCACCAACAAGAGATAATCTAATCCTCACCCTTGACATTCAGTGGCTTATTCCCCCACTATCTACATGCTTCGGGTTACTATTGATGAGAAATTGAGCCATATAAATACTGTGGCTACAAGAGCAGGTCAGGGGCTAGGAATCCTGTGGTGAGTAACTCATCTCCTGACTCCCCAAAGCCTGCCCATCATCTGCAAGCCCCAAGTCAGGAGTGTATCCACTTTCCTGGATAAATGCAGCTCCATCAACACTAAAAAGCTTGACACCATGCAGAATAAAACAGCCGCTTGATTGGCACCTTTTCCAGAAATATTTACTCCCTCCACCACCAACGAACAGTGGCAACTGTGTGTATCATCTTCAAGATGCTCTTTAGAACTTAGCAAGGGTCCTTTGAAAGCATCCAATAAACCCACAACCACAACCACCTAGAAGGACTAGGGCAGCTGACACATGGGAACCCCATCAGCTGGAAGTTCCACTCCAAGTCACTCACCACCCTGACTTGAAAATACATCACCATTCCTTTACTGTCAGTGGGTCAAAATCCTGAAACTCCCTCCCTAAGAGCGCTGTGAGTGTACCTATACCTGAGGAACTGCAGCAGCTCAAGAAGGCAGCCCACCACCACCTTCTCAAGGGCAACAAATGCTGCCCTATCTTGGAAATTAAGTTTTAAAAAATGATTTGACCCACTAATATCCTTTGGTGAACGGAATCTGCCGTCATAGAATCATGGAATGCCTACAGTGCAGAAGGAGACCTTTTGGTCCATCGAGTCTGCACTGAAAGTGCACCCTAGCGAGCCCCTCTCTCCCGCCCTATCCCGTTTTTAAGATGTCACGGAGAGTTCATACCAAGTTGTATCAAAGAAATTTAGATTTATTTAGAAGATTATAATACACAGCTCCCGGTAGTTTCCAACCGGGTCTTAACAGGTCGGTGGTGTACTTGCCAGCCTTACATACAATATAGATTGAGTTTTCCCCGCCCCCTTAACAGGGGGGCTCGTACTCCGCAAGGGACATGGAAAAGACAATAATTCCCACCCCGTAGGTCCCGTGCGGGTTAGGAACCTGCAACCCCAACTAACTTTTAGATACTAAGGGGCAATTTAGCATGGCCAATCCACCTAATCTGCACATCTTTAGACTGTGGGAGGACACCGGAGCACCCAGAGGAAACTTACACAGGCAGAGGGAGAATATAGAAACTCCACACAGTCACCCAAGGTCAGAATCAAAACTGGATCCCTGGTGCTGTGAGGCAGCAGTGCTAATCACTGTTGAATTGGGAGCATTTTTTAAAAGCCTCTTGCTAAACATTCCACACTTAAATAAATAAAAATGAATTAGCGCATGTTTACAATAAAGATTGAAATCCTTTAAAGTCCTTGATATTGCATTAAAATACATTGATTACACTTGTATTTTCCAATACCATCGGGAATTATCTTTGCTGAGCTTGGGGAAACTGTTGAGAAAAGGTTAACTTCCTAAAATAGATACTGAGGGAGTATTGTATTGACAGTGGTGTTATTATTTGACAAGAGATTGACATGTAACTAAGCCCAAATTACATGTTCAGGTGGGTGTAAAAGGTCCTGTTGCACATTTTTGAAGAAAAACAATGAGTTCTCTATGTCTTGGACAGTATTCATCATGCAACTAGCACCACAAAAATATAAAAATTGATCATTCCTCTTAATGTATGCACATGTTAATGTTTGCAGCAGCATGCTATGCCTACATTGAATGTTGCACTTAGCTACAAATAACAGATTGTACATGAGGGAGAAAATGGTTGCAGTGCTTAGGATATTTGCAGGACATGATGTAAATTTTCATTCGATTGAGAAAAATCAGTAAATCGTGGCTGAAAATAAAATGTATTTCACTGTTTGTTGGTTTCTTTGAATAATGCTGAGCTTCTGCAAAACATTTAATGAAAATTAATTTTGTTTTACTTTTTGGAAGCAGATAGTAGAGAACCATGAACTTGAGCGGAACACTTTTCTAATAATCATAAAAATCAGTAAAATACGGTGGATGCAGGAATTTGAAACAAGAACAGAGGGTGCTGGGAAACCTCAGCAAGTTGGCGGGCATCTATCAGAAGAGTTACCGGATGTTATTTAACTAAATGGGAACAAAGTCCCATAGCGAGCGGGTTTAGCCGCGTGTTTGCCAGCGCTGAGAAGCGCCCAGTTATTTAATACGCCCCAGTTAGATAGGGAAACAGGTGGCCGAGGCTGCACATAGCCCCACTTTCTGCATTGAGGAGCTCTGCAAAATGGGGTCCTGATCTCTGAAGACCCCTACCCCCCACAAGCCCCAACACACTATGAGGGGACCTTGGCCTCCCCTCCCCCTGCCCTGCAACCCCCCCAACACCTGCGCATGTCACCCCTGGCCCAATTGCGCCATGTGAAAAATGCCAGCTTTGGCAGTGTCAGTTGGGCACCTTGGCAGTGCCAGGCTGACACCCAGGTGGCACTGTCATGGTGCCAGGCTGGCAGTGTTAGATGGCTCAGTTGGCACCAGTCATGCCAGAGTACCACCCTGCCCAGAGGGCAGGCATCTGGGGGCCTCTGATCCCCTGGGAGTACCATTCCGTCTTGTCACCATTTGTGGAGACAGTACTGAACGGCACTCACCAGAGGTCTCTGAGGCGACGGGGATAGATCCCTACTGGTCGGGTGCCTCAGCGGGGCACTGCATATTAAAGTTAGACTCGACATCTCGTTCTAATTTGGAATTTGCCAAAAAGTGATCCCGCCGACAATGGGCGGGATTCACATCGCAATGTTTCATGTGATCGCGTTAGATCTTGCGAGGCGTTGCGAGCCAGGTAGATCCTGGGAGCGGGGTCTACCAGCTTCAATCAGCCTGTTGCACTGCAGCCCGCTGCCTTTCAGGTGCAACGTGGCCATTTGATCGTGCACACTGTTTCCAGTCATGGACCCTTTGACAGGACAGAAAGGAGGGAGAATGTGTTAGTTCTGTAGAAACTGCAACAAAGAGTAGCAACATTAAGACAAATGCCCAGTTGTGAGGGGGATGGGTGTTTTGCAATGAGGCAACACATATATAGATATTAAAAAAGAGAGAAAACGGGGTGTTTAAGATGGAGGAGATATTCCTAAATATAAAGCTGCTGAACTCAACGTTGAGCCCCGAGGGCTGCAACGTGCCCAGCCTGAGGATGGGATGCTCCTCCTCCAGCTTTCACCGAGCTTTACCGGAACATTGCAGCAGCCAAAGGAAAGACATATGGGGAGCTATCTACCAGCCACATTGTACCCGACTGGGAGCGCAATATTGTCGGTCGATGATGAATGAAGCCTACCAGGGGTTTCCCAGCAGTCACGACGCCTGGCGAGGCGGCGCGTCCAGAATCTCCCCACAGTCAAGTAGATTTTAAACCTACTCGGCAGCACAGTGGGTCGCCATGTTGCTTCACAGCTCCAGGGTCCCAGGTTCGATTCCCCGCTGGGTCACTGTCTGTGCGGAGTCTGCACGTTCTCCCCATGTCTGCGTGGGTTTCCTCCTGGTGTTCCGGTTTCCTCCCACAGTCCAAAGATGTGCAGGTTAGGTGGATCGGCCATGTTAAATTGCCCTTGGTGTCCAAAATTGTTGGGTGGGGTTACTGGGATAGGGTGGAGGTGTGGGTTTAAGTAGGGTGCTCTTTCCAAGGGCCAGTGCAGACTTGATAGCCCGAATGGCCTCCTTCCGCACTGCAAATTCCATGAAATCTATGAAAATCTATGAAAGGAGGGTGGAGTGTGGGTATGAAGGGTAGAGGGGTGCAGAGCAGGTAAGTAGGAACCTCTGGGAGATTGGGGGGGGGGGGGTGGGCGCTGAAGGGTGGAGAGGATGGAAGTGAAGTGAAATGAATGAAAATGAAAACCGCTTATTGTCTTCAAATGAAGTTACTGTGAAACCCTAGTTGCCTCATTCCGGCGCCTGTTCGGGGTGCCTACTACAGGAATTGAACCCACACTGCTGGCCTTAGTCTGCTTTACAAGCCAGCTATTTAACCCACTGTGCTAAGCCAGCCCTTGTTGGTGGGGGTATGTAAGAGGGTGGAGGCGGGCCTGAACATGGGGACACTCAGGGACCCCATAGTAGGGTGCTCTCACTTGGGGGTGTGTGTGAAGGGTGACATTGCCTGTGGGTAGGGGGTATGAGGGACCCTCAAGCTCACTTTAAGATTTGGGCACCCTTTCAAAATGCCGCCCTGATTTCTGAGGCGTTGGTCTAGCCAGAGAATTCAGCTCCCCAGTGATGAAAATAACTAAGTGTGGGCTAAACCAGTGAGAATCTCCCCAGTGCCCTAAAAAAGTGATTAAGTGTGGTTAGATAGCGGTGGGGACTTCGCCGTCAGAGCCAGGGAGAAACCCTGCACAAGTGACACTTAAAAACTTTTCTGTTAGATCACGGCCGTGGTATAAGGACACTGAACCAGACCCCAATTTCCTTAGGATACCAGACAAGAACCCCAAACAATTTTTCTATTTGTAAAACTGTGAGGAAAGAATACTTAATCCCAGGGTGATGACTCTGATCAATAGTATCTTTTATGTTAAAACAAACTTTAATTTAAACAGAATTAACCACATTAAGATCAAATAAATGGCGTTACAATTAACAGTTAAATTTCCTAAATGAAAAGAAAAACTTTAACTTATTATCTATACCTGCCATTAATTCCAACTAAGCAGCCTAATATATTTCAAACATCACTTACAAATAAAGTTAATAATATAGGTTTATTGATCATCTGTGCAGACCTTTGGAGACAGTTCCTTTAAAGAGCAGATCCAGTATATTCTGTTCAACCTAACCACTTCTGGCAAAACCACTGTTCAACTTAAAACCCTATAACAGACTGCAATACTGAAGACAGACCTGGCTCCTCCAATAATTGCATTATCTGTATCCCACCAAGTACCATGTCATGCTTAGCTAGGACTAAATACAATTCCTCATAAATGACCTACACTCCAGGGAACCATTCAAGATATAAACAATAGCCCTTTATCTGTAACCAAGTAAGTGGTTAAAATTAATAATATCACCTTTTATAACTTCTTAATTGCAGCATTAGTAGTTTAATTTCTTGCTCCGTGAACATCCTTTTTAAGCAGAGCAATAACCTTTTTCTTAAAAGACATTGCAAATTATTTGAGAAATAATTATTTTCAGAACATTTTAAACCAGGATTTTAATAACATTACTGCCATAAATAGCAGATATAATATACAATTTCTACATTCATCACACCTCCCTCTTAAAAATGAACCAGAAATAAGAAAAGATGGCTTAATTTTCCAAAGCATTTTCAAATTTAAACACTATTCATCACTAAATACTATTGATCCTCCATGCGATACCTATCTTGTCATGTTTATGCATGCTAATTTAAACATCACTATAGTTAATTTCAGACTTTTTTTTCCAACGTTGAAGATCCCATTCTTCTTACATCCCAAAGTTATGATAAATCATCTACAATCACTTTCTCTTCCTGCTACACATTTAATTTTCAACTTAAATGGGTGTAGTAATAAACGCCATCTGAACAGTCTTGCATTTAAGACCATAAGACCATAAGACATAGGAGTGGAAGTAAGGCCATTCGGCCCATCAAGTCCACTCCGCCATTCAATCATGGCTGATGGGCATTTCAACTCCACCTACCAGCATTCTCCCCGTAGCCCTTAATTCCTCGCGACATCAAGAATTTCAATCTTAAAACCTCTAGAAACTTCAATGGATTATGGTCTGTACAAACAATTGTCTCTGATGAACTGTTAGCAATACAAATGTCAAAATGTTGCAAAACCAATACCAACCTCAACGTCTCATTCTCAATGGTTGAATACTACTTTTGATGAATATTTAGTTTTCTGGAAAAATAACCACATCTTTCTATACCTTCTTCATTTTCTTGTAACAGTACAGCGCCAATGCCCACATCACTCGCATTAATGGCCACCTTAAATTGCTTGTCATAATTTGATGTTGCCAAAACTGGTCGGTGGTCAACAGTTTTCAGATTGTCAAATGCCTCCTCACATTTTGAAGTCCAATGAAATTTCTGGTTCTTTTTTAAAAGTTCAGTCATTGGAGGAGCCACACTGCTGAAATTTGGCATGAATTTTCTGTAGAAACCACTCATGCCCAGAAACCTCAGAACTTGTCTTCTCGTTGATGGTATGGGGAACTACTCCCCAATAGTTTTCATATTCATGTTCTGTGGGGCCATCTGACAATGTCCAACAGTATAGCCTAAGAATGTAACTTGGAATTTTGCAAGCTCAGTTTTAGTCAAGTTTATCACCAAGCCAGTGGTTGATCGAATAATTCCTTCATATGTTCCAAATGCTCCTTCCATGTTTGCTGAACACCACCAGATTGTCTATATACACTGCACAATGCTTTAGTCCAGAAATTACCTTAGAGTCATAGAGGTCTACAGCACAGAAAAGGCCCTTCGGCCAATGCGTCTGCCCTAGTCAGAAACAACCATCTAAGAATTCTAATTCCATTTTCCAGCACTTGGCCCATAGCTTTGTATGCCTTTGCATCACAAGTGCACATTTAAATACTTCTTAAATGTTATGAGGGTCTTTGTCTCCACCACCTTTTCAGGCAATGAGTTCCAGACACCCGTCATCCTCTGGGAGAAAAGGTTTTTCCTCACAAATCTATGTTCCATTCATTGATCCCTCTACCAAGCGGAAAACTTTTTTCTTTTCTCTGTCCCTCATCATTTTATACATCTCAATCCTTCCCGCCCTCTGCTCCAAGGAAAACAACCCCAGTCTATCCAATCTCTCTTCATAGTTAAAACTCTCCAGCCCAGGCAACATCCTGGTAAATCTCCTCTGCACCCTCTCGAGTGTTATCACATGTCCCTTATAATGTGAATTGCAGAACTGCACACAGTACTCTAGCTGTGGCCTAACCAACCTTTTATACAGTTCCAGTTTAGCCTCACTTCTCGTAACATAGAAACATTGGAACAGGAGGAGGCCATTCGGCCCTTTTGAGCCTGTTCCACCATTCATTATGATCATGATTGGCCATCCAACTCAATAACCTCATCCTGCCTTCCCCCATATTCTTTGATCCCCTTCGCCCAAGTGCTATATCTAACTGCTTCTTGAAAACATAAAGAGCACGATTTAATGGCCTCATCCTGCTTAAGCAAGGGTGCAACAAGGCCGTTGGAAAGGCCAAAATCAAGAATCGCGGCAGGCACCAATCTGTTTGCAAACTAACCAACCCGCTCCCGTTAGCAAAATCAGGATCCTGCCGTAGCATGACGAAAAACTTCAGCCCAATCTCCATAAAATTAACGTGAAAGACTCTCTATCTAACTACCTCCGTGATTTAACGGCCTCCCCAGCAAGTGGTCACGTGGGCGGCAGTTAGTCCTTTTTAAAATCGTGAAGGTGGCGGAAAGGCTGCTGTGGCGAACCGAGGAGGTGAGTAGCTATCTTCGTCCCGGGCAATGAGCTCAGGGGCACTGGGGTTACTGTAATAATCTGTGTACGTGTGTGTGAGCAAGAATGTGAGTGTGTGTTTGTGTTAGTTAGAATATGTTCATATGTGAGCGAGATTGTAAACACGTGTGTGCTCGAGAATGTGTGTGCATGAGAGAATGTGTGTGTGAGCAAAAATGTGCATGTCAACGATAATGTGTGTTCTTGTTTGAGTTGTGAGCGAATATGAGAGAGAGTTTGGTTCTCTCCCAGTCTCAGAGTCCACACTCCACCTCACAGACATACACCAACATACTTACACCAACTCACACAGTGGGTGTGGTTGAGAGAAGTACCCTGAGACTAAGTGTGAGCCGGAAAAACACAGTTTGATCCCCTCTCACTCTAATGATCATCTTTATTAATTACTCATTATTTTAAATTAGTATATTGCTTTGACATTGCTTTATGTTTGTTTGATTTCTTTATACCTCAACTCATTATTGAAATTCTTGTTTAATACTGGGTGAAACCTCATATGGAGCGCAAAAAAATTTGTAATGTGGCCTCTTGCACAAAAAGGTGGGCAAGCTTGCTGTAGCAGAACATAAAGTTGCTCTTTGGTATTCTAGCACATGAATCATCCTTTACTCATGGTGTCCCTGCAGCCTGCTCATGACCAGTGCCTTGTCATGGTGATGAGTTTTGAGATGGGAAGGGAAGAGGAAGCCATTGTGATATTGGATAATAATAATAGTAATCTTTATTGTCACAAGTAAGCTTACATTAATACTGCAATGAAGTTACTGTGAAAAGCCCCTAGTCGCTACATTCCGGCGCCTGTTTGGGTACATAGAGGGAGAATTCAGAAAGTCCAAATGACCTAACAACACTTCGGGATATACTTGTGGAAGGAAACCGGAGCACCCGGAGGAAACCCACGCAGACACAAGGAGAACGTGCAGACTCCACACAGACAGTGACGGGAATCAAACCTGGGATCATGGAGCTGTGAAGCAACAGTGCTAACCACTGTGCTGCCGTGCTGCCCATTCCAGGCTCTCATAAAATATAATTCAATATCACAGACAGATGAGTCTGTCAGGATTTGTGAGAGGGACAGCAGCCTCTGTGATTGCCCAGAGGACATTCAACCGCATCAAGCAGGGTATACAGACCCTTACATTAAACGACACACAGGCCCGTCTGACCACCTACACGGGGGAACCATTGGACATTGCAGGAACTACGATGACCCCTGTTGTTTATGGACGCCAGGAGGGGCATTTCCCACTTATCGTGGTGCGCGGCCATGGGCCCAGCCTGTTGGGTCGGGACTGGTTGCGCCATTTGCGGCTGCAGTGGCAGCACATCCTCCAGTTTCTGGAGGGTAGACTGAGGTGCTAGGACGATACTCAGATGTATTCCAGCCCAGTTTGGGGCTGGTAGCCCGTATCCAAGTCAAATCAGGAGCCACGCCACGCTATTTCCGGGCGCGCCCGGTGCCTTACGCCTTGCTCGAGAAGGTAGAAGGGGAGCTCACTCGTTTGAAGACTTTGGGTATTATCAGGCCCATCCGTTTCGCTGACTGGGCAGTACCAATTGTACCTGTAATGAAGCCAGATGCCACAGTTTGCTTGCGCGGCGACTATAAACTTCCAGTGAATACGGCTTCGTGTCTCGCATAGGATCTCTACGCGAAGCTTGCAGGCGGACTCTCGTTCACAAAATTAGATATGAGTCACGCCTACCTACAGTTGGAGCTGGACCCTGCCTCCCGGCCATATGTAACGATTAATACACACCAGGGTCTGTATGAATGGTGAGAGACTGTATGGAGTATCCTCTCCCTGTGCTATTTTTCAACACGTTATGGAGGGCATTTTGAGAGGTTTACCACGTGTCGCTGTCTACTTCGATGACGTTTTGATCACAGGGACGTCGGAGCAGGAACATTTGGAAAATTTGGAGGCTGTCCTTAGACGCTTTTTTGAGGCTGGAGTACGTTTACGTCGCACAAAGTGCGTCTTTCAGGCGAAGGAAGTAGTCTACCTGGGTTATCGGGTGGACCGCGAAGGTTTGCACACGGTCGCAGAGAAGGTGCGTGCAATTCAACAGGCCCCCGCCCCGACTGACACTTCGCATCTTCGTTCTTTTCTCGGCCTCGTAAACTATTATGGGAAGTTCTTCCCCAATCTGGCAACTACACTGGCCCCGTTGCACCTTCTGCTAAAGAAGAATCACACCTGGGTTTGGGGTCAGCCGCAAGAAACCGCTTTCCAGCGGGTAAAACAACAATTGTCATCATCTGGGTTACTAACCCACTATGATCCTGGAAAGCCTTTGCTCGTCACATGTGATGCATCCCCGTATGGTATTGGGGCCGTCCTGTCCCACAAGATGGAGAACGGGGCCGAGCGGCCGATAGCTTTCGCCTCCAGCACATTGACTGCAGCGGAAAGTACGCGCAGATCGAGAAGGAGGGCCTGGCAGTGGTCTTTGCGGTGAAACGTTTCCACAAGTACGTGTATGGCCGCCACTTCACTATCGTGACTGATCATGAGCCTCTGCTGGGACTTTTCCGAGAGGTTAAGCCAATACCGCCCATTGCTTCCGCACAGATCCAGCGCTGGGCTTTGTTGCTCGCTGCATACGAGTATTCTCTGGAGCACAAACCAGGAACCCAGATAGCGAATGCCGATGCACTGAGCTGATTGCCTTTATTGACCGGCCCCATGTTGACCCCCACGACCTGTGAGGTGGTTGCAACCCTAAATTTTATGGACACCTTGCCTGTCACGGCATCACAGATCTGTGAGTGGACCCAGACGGAGCCAGTCCTGTCAAAGGTTTGGCACATAGTACTGTATGATGGGCAGCATAGACAGCTCCCAGGCGAGTTGCGGGCATTTTCCTCCAAGCAGTCCGAATTCAGCATGGAAGACGGCATCCTCTTGTGGGGGACGCTTATGATTGTCCCGGAAAAAGGACAGGAGCTGATACTGAGAGACCTGCACAATGGGCATCCAGGTGTGACCAAAATGAGTTATGTCTGGTGGCCAGGCCTCGACACTGACATTGAGAAGGTGGCCAAAAACTGCTCCATTTGCCAGGAGCATCAGAAGCTTTCGCCGGCCGCGCCCCAACATCACTGGGAATGGCCAGGGCGGCCTTGGGCTCGCTTGCATGCGGATTTCGCCAGCCCTTTCCAAGGATCCACGTTCCTTCTATTGATAGATGCCCAGTCTAAATGGCTAGAGGTGCATAAGATGGTAGGCACAATGTCCTGCGCAACAATCGAGAAGATGCGTTTGTCTTTCAGTACGCATGGCCTCCCCGAGGTGCTGGTCACAGACAACGGCACTCCGTTCACAAGTGAGGAGTTTGCGAGGTTTTCATATAGGACCACCCCCCATGCAGTGACTGGGGTAGCTCCCGCAGAACTCCTAATGGGCCGGAGACTTCGCACCCGCCTTAGCATGGTTTTCCCGGACATTGGCGCAAAAGTACGCCGCACACAAGAACGGCAGGGACATGGTTTTCCTCGGCATCGGCTGATTCGGCAGTTTGCGCCCGGTGACCCAGTGTTCGTTCGGAATTTTGCTGATGGTGCCCAGTGGGTCCCTGGCGTAATCTTTCGCCAAACGGGCCCTATCTCTTACCAGGTGCAAGCCCAGGGTCATCTCCAGCGCAAACATGTAGACCACATTCGGTCCAGAAGACTATCCCTTCCAAAGATTCCCCGCCCCCGGAGCTAATTTCTACAGCCACAGAGACCAGACACAATGGAAAGTATTCCTCACAATCTTCCTCTGGTGCCTCACTCAAAGCCTGCGCAGGTCATGACGGAACCGCGAGGAGATAGAGACGCCGAGATGACGGAGGCAGCAGACCCTGACTCCGAGATGGAGACACAGGACGCCTCAGAGGGGGAATCCACGGGCTCACGGACCGTGGATGTACAACCGTTACGCCGTTGATCACGGAAGCGCTGGTCTCCGTCTCATTACACACCCATCGATCCAGCGCCTCGTGCAAATGGTGTCCGGCCTGCGACAAAACGAGTCCGACGCCCGCCTTCACCAGGGTCTTCGGTGGATTCCTTGGACTTTGGGGGGAAGGGATGTTATAACCTGCCTGCTTACCATTGGCTGGGGACTAATGCCAATCCCACAATCCTATGGGAGTATGAGCTTCCCCAACGAGGGCGGGGGGGGGGGGGGGGGTGGGGGGGAGAAATCATTAGCTGACTCCTTGCATAAATAGAGCTGGCCAGTTTGGAACCAGCAGAGAGGTGAGGGAAGTTGTTGATGCTGTTGTATATATATGTTATTGTAAATAAATGTTATTTCTTGGTATCCTTAAAACTCGTGCTGGATTCTTCGTGGCCCTCACAAAATCATCAAACTTTGCTTTCAGTTTGTTGTTTATCTTCAGGCCTCTGTAGTCTCAGGCGAATAGCACACAGAGGCTTTCTGGAGAGAGAGAGTCAGCCCCTACAGTGGCCTTCTGGAGAGAGTTAGTTGGATCTTGTCTCCTTCTTGCTGCCAGATTAAATCTGAAACCAAACTCAAACCTTGGACTCTGAAAAGCATTCCAGTGGGATCAGATCCAATCACCACCTGTTACCGTGATGTGGAGATGCCGGCTTTGGACTGGGGTGGGCACAGTAAGAAGTCTTACAAGACGAGGTTAAACTCCCAACAGGTTTGTTTGGAGTCACTAGCTTTCGAAGTGCAGTTCCTTCATCGGGTCTTTTTTTAGATCATGTTTTCTTCCACCTGATGAAGGGGTTGCGCTCTGAAGTGACTCCAAACAAACCTGTTGGATTTGATCCCTGCCTGCTGGCTCCGCCCAGTAGGCAGAGTATAAGTGTGTGTGCTCTCCGAACAGCAGCCATTTTGCCAGCTGCTGTAGGAGGCCAAACATCTCTGTGTAATAAAGCCTCGATTACATTCTACTCTCGTCTCGCTGTAATTGATAGTGCATCAATTAATTACACAGAGATGTGTGGCCTCCTGCAGCAGCTGACGAAAAGAACTTCCTGGGGAAGGCAAAGAGACGTTCATGGGGGGTTTCATTAGTCACGGTGCACAGAAGCGACTGAATGGACTGAAGTGCGTCGGGGAGGACCTCTTGCCAGCGGGAGGCCGGGAGATTTCTGGACCGTAGGGCCAGCTGGACGGCCCTCCAGACCGTCCCATTCTCCAGCTCCATCTGCCCATTTCCCCTGGTGTTGTAGCTGGCCGTCCTGCTCAAGGCAATGCCCCTGTTGAGCAGGTACTGGCGCAGTTTATCACTCATAAATGAGGATCCCCGGTCGCTGTGGACGTAGGCGGGGAAACCGAACAGAGCGAAGATGGTGTTGTGGGCTTTGATGATGGTGGCAGACGTCATATCGGGGCATGGGACGGCGAAGGGGAATCAGGAATACTGGTGAGAGACTGTGACTGCCAGGCCGTTTCAGCCACTGAACATTCGAACCTGCTAATGAGAGACGTGTTCGTTACGGGCATAGGGCCTTACTACATCCGCCAGCGCCTCTCAGAAAGGGCCACGCTTGATCTCGCAGCGACCAAGAAACTAGCGCTCTTGCTCACGGTCGCCTCATGCAACGTACAGGCTTATGCACCCGACCGCATGGTCCATCCCTCCTGTGCATCATGGACCCCGCCAGCGGCCACCCAATCGTGGACCCCATCAGCGACCGCCCTCAGCCAACCCCACG
This sequence comes from Scyliorhinus canicula, assembly GCF_902713615.1. Classification (NCBI taxonomy): domain Eukaryota; kingdom Metazoa; phylum Chordata; class Chondrichthyes; order Carcharhiniformes; family Scyliorhinidae; genus Scyliorhinus; species Scyliorhinus canicula. Next base: position 22,097,493 of record NC_052161.1, read on the forward strand.
CCTCTGCCGCACGGCAGCCAACCAACCCTGGGGGACCCAAATGCTACTTCTGCGGACAGATAAAGCACCCCCGGCAGTGCTGCCCGGCGCGACGCGCGCTCTGCAAGGCCTGCGGCAAGAAGGGACATTTTGCTGCAGTGTGCCAGGCTCGCTCAATCATCGCTATTGTCCTGGCACCCCCCACGTGCGGGCAGTGGGCGCCGCCATCTTCCTCTCCTCAGACCACATGCAGCCCGTGGGCGCCGCCATCTTGCTCCACTCACAACACGTGCCGCCCGTGGACGCTGTCATCTTGCTTGCCTCAGAACCAATGGGCGCCGCCATCTTGCCTGCCCCAGAACACGTGAGGTCCGAGGGCGCTGCCAACTTGCCTGCCCCAGGCCACGTGCGGCCCGTGAGCGCTGTCATCTTGTCTGCCTCAGGACCCCTGCCCGTCGGGCACCTCATCAGGCTGCTCATCGCCTGCAACCGCCGACGACCAGCCGCGTCTCGCCTTGGTCACGATTGACCAGACTCGCTCGACCACACAACCTCGCGACCGCTTCGACAAAGGTGAAGGTCGACGGGCCGAGATATCGTGCCTTCTGGACTCCGGGTGCACTGAGAGCTTCATCCACCCCGATAAGGTAAGGCGCTGCTCCCTCGTGGTACACCCCGCTAACCAAAGAATCTCCCTGGCCTCCGGATCCAACTCTGTGGCGATCCGGGGGTACTGCATCGCCACCCTCACTGTCCAGGGCGTAGAGTTCAGCGGCATCCGGCTCTATGTCCTCCCCAACCTCTACGCTGCCTTGCTACTCGGCCTGGACTTCCAGGGCAACCTCCAGAACCTAACCCTGAAATTTGGCGGGCCCCTACCACCCCTTACTGTTTGCGGCCTCACGACCCTTAAGGTCAACCCGCCTTCCCTTTTTGAAAACTTCACCCCGGATTGCAAACCCGTCGCCACCAGGAGCAGACGGTACAGCGCCCAGGACTGGACCTTCATCAGGTCTGAGATCCAGCGGCTGCTGTGGGAAGGTATCATCGAGGCCAGCAACAGCCCCTGGAGAGCCCAAGTGGTAGTGGTGAAAACCGGGGAGAAAAACAGGATGGTCGTTGACTACAGTCAGACCATCAATCGATACACGCAGCTCGACGCGTACCCCCTCCCACGCATATCTGATATGGTCAATCAGATTGCACAGTACCGGGTCTTCTCAACAGTGGATCTGAAATCTGCCTACCACCAGCTCCCCATCCGTAAGGTGGACCGCCCATACACTGCGCTTGAAGCAGACGGCCGCCTTTACCATTTCCTTAGGGTTCCCTTCGGCGTCACCAACGGGGTCTCGGTCTTCCAACGGGAGATGGACCGAATGGTTGACGGATATGGGCTGCGGGCCACTTTCCCGTACCTGGACAATGTCACCATCTGTGGCCACGACCAGCAGGACCACGACGCTAACCTTTCCAAATTTCTCCACACTGCCACACTCCTCAACCTAACTTACAACAAGGAGAAGTGTGTGTTCAGCATAAACCGATAAGCCATCCTGGCTATGTGGTTCAGAACGGAGTTCTAGGGCCCGACCCCGACCGTATACGCCCCCTCATGGAACTCCCTCTCCCCCACTGCCACAAGGCCCTCAAAGGATGCCTGGGGTTCTTTTCGTATTACGCCCAGTGGGTCCCAAACTATGCGGACAAGGCGTGCCCACTCATTCAATCCACCGCTTTCCCACTGATGGCCGAGGCTCACCAGGCCTTTAACCGTATCAAGGCCAACATCGCCTAGGCCGCGATTCATGCGGCCGACGAGAAGCTCCCCTTCCAAGTCGAGAGCGATGCATCAGACATCGCTCTGGCTGCCACCCTCAACCAGGCAGGCAGGCCCTTGGCTTTCTTTTCCCGCACCCTCCATGCCTCCGAAATTCATCTGTCGAAAAGGAGGCCCAAGCGATCGTTGAAGCTGTGCGACATTGGAGGCATTACCTGGCCGGCAGGAGATTCACTCTCCTCATTGACCAAAGGTCGGTTGCCTTCATGTTTAACAACTCACAGCAGGTAAGATCAAAAATGATAAAATCTTGAGAAGGAGGATCGAGCTCACCATCTACCATTACGAGATTTTGTATCACCCCAGTAAGCTCAACGAGCCCCCCCAATACCCTGTCTCGAGGTACATGTGCCAGCGCACAAGTGGACCGACTCCGGACCCTGCACGACGATCACCCAGGACTCACCCGTTTTTCCCACTTCATTAAGGCCCGCAATCTGCCCTACTCGGGCAGCACGGTAGCATGGTGGTTAGCATAAATGCTTCACAGCTCCAGGGTCCCAGGTTCGATTCCCGGCTGGATCACTGTCTGTGCGGAGTCTGCACGTCCTTCCCGTGTGTGCGTGGGTTTCATCCGGGTGCTCCGGTTTCCTCCCACAGTCCAAAGATGTGCGGGTTAGGTGGATTGGCTATGCTAAATTGCCCGTAGTGTCCTAAAAAGTAAGGTTAAGGGGGGTTGTTGGGTTACGGGTATAGGGTGGATACGTGGGTTTGAGTAGGGTGATCATGGCTCGGCACAACATCGAGGGCCGAAGGGCCTGTTCTGTGCTGTACTGTTCTATGTTCTATGTACTCCATCGAGGAAGTCAGGGCTATCACCAGAGACTGCCAGGTCTGCGCAGAGTGTAAACTGCACTTCTATTGACCAGACTATGCGCACCTGGTAAAGGCCTCCCACCCCTTTGAAAGCTTCGGCGTGGACTTCAAAGGGTCTCTCCCCTCCTCCGATTGCAACACGTACTTCCTTAATGTGGACGACGAGTATTCCCGATTCCCCTTCGCCGTCCCATGTCCCGATATGATGTCTGCTACCATCATCAAAGCCCTCAACACCATCTTCGCTCTGTTCGGTTTCCCCGCCTAAGTCCACAGCGACTGGGGATCCTCATTTATGAGCGATAAGCTGCGCCAGTACCTGCTCAACAGGGGAATTGCCTCGAGCAGGACGACCAGCTACAACCCCAGGGGAAACGGGCAGGTGGAGCTGGAGAATGGGACGGTCTGGAGGGCTGTCCAGCTGGCCCTATGGTCCAAAACTCTCCCAGCCTCCCGCTGACAGGAGGTCCTCCCCGATGCACTGCAGTTCATTCAGTCGCTCCTGTGCACCATGACTAACGAAACCCCCCATGAACGTCTCTTTGCCTTCCCCAGGAAGTCCACCTCCTGGGTTTCGCTCCCAATGTGGCTGGCAGCTCCAGGACCCGTTCTCCTCCGCAAGCACATGCAGCTCCACAAGGCGGACTCGTTGGTTGAGAGTGTACAGCCACTCCACGTAAACCCGCAGTGCGCCTATGTAGCGCACCCCGACGGCCGCCAAGACACTCTCCCTCAGAGATCTGGCACCAGCTGGGTCCCCACACACCCCCCCCCCCCTCTGCCCTGGCGCCACCATCCCTTCCCACGGCGCACCCCACCGCAGCCCCCGCTCCAGGGATGAAGAGGATTTCAACACGCTCCTGGAGTCACCGAAGACCAAGCTGACGCCTGAGTCGCCACCAGCACTGCGGCGCTCTCAATGACAGATCAAGGCGCCCGATCGTCTAAATTTGTAACCTTTTCTGTAATTTTAAAACCAATCTGTATGTATATAGTTTTCCACCACCCCCCTGGACTCATTTTTAACAGGGGGTGAATGTGGTAGTCACCACTGTTGTATTATACTGTATATAAGGGTATTACGGTAAGGCCCCTGTACTACAGGTATGGGGGTAGATCCCTGCTTGCTGGCTCCACCCAGTAGGCGGAGTATAAATGTGTGTGCTCTCCGAACAGCAGCCATTTCGTCAGCTGCTGTAGGAGGCCACACATTTCTGTGTAATAAAGCCTCGATTACATTTTGCTCTCGCCTCGCCGTAATTGATAGTGCATCAATAATGGATTAACATTGTCTTCTGATAAGGGGAATGCTTATCATTGGTAAATATAGTTTAATAAAAATGCTAACTACAAAATCACTGGAATTAGTTATTTAATTTAATCAATTAAATCCGCTACCTTTACATATATTTGTACTTTCTTGGGATGTTTTCTTAGAAAATGGTCAGAGATTAAATTAAAGGCTTCTTTTTGCATTTTGAAATTAAATAATGTTTGAAACAATGCAACTTATTTTTGAAACTCTATATGGAGCACCTAACATCTAATATAATTGCTCAGATCTTAGCTTTACTTAATTAGGATCAGGTTCCTCTTCACTGATGACAGGAAATTGATGCTCAGCTGCATGACCTGCAGAAAATGAAAGTTAAACCTAAGTAGGGGCATTAGGCAAAGTCATGCTTTTAAGGTTCATGTTTTGCAATATAAACGGGTAGATAGTATTACTACAAAGAACTAACGAACCAAAGCCCATTACATTTAAGTCAATTTTTTAAAAATGTATTATTAAAACCTAGCTCTCAAAATGATTTGTTACATACTTGGACAATTATTTGATATGCTACAATTTGAGCTGACCTTTCCTCTTGCAGTATTTAAGTCCATATTGGTTTATACTGAACGCTCTCCAATTGAAAAATATAAAGCTTTCAACATTTACAGCTGTTTCAGGACTGCAAACTCAATTATAATAATGCTGGCCTTCAAATTAGAGGGCTATTATTGATGAGAAAGTATTAAACTCAGTAGTACAATAATAAAATGAACCTAGATATAGTCTGCTGATTGAAGCCAATTGGTATTTGTGTGTGCATCCAGTACCATTAAGTTGTCAGTTACATGGACCAATGCAGCTTTTGCCAGATGCTTTCTTTTCTTTTGGATAGGGTGTGATTTGCTGACTCGCAGGATTCTCATTCCCTCTAGCTGCGCAATTTCTGTCACTCCTCCCATAATCTTTGTCTCTCATTCTCTGCAAGCTGAAAAGAAATAAAATGAAGCAGCTCATACCCAATGCTCCCCTCTGAGCCAATTCTTCCTCTATAGCCATCAGACGGTTGTATTTTGCCACCCGCTCTCCATGACATAGACCTCCCAGTTTGATGAACCTGGCCCTCAGACCAACAGCCTGAAGGAATGAAAACAGACAAATGTGTTTAGCTGGAAGCTTTATGAAACAGAAGCAGACAAAAGCTGATTAATGATGGGGGATTTGTTTTAAACTGTGGTTGGTGTTGAAGCCTTTGTTAGAAACAATTAATAATACATGGGAGAGTCCTTATATACATATATACCTGCAAATGTAAAAAAAATTAAAAGGGGAAACACATTGAATGAAGTAGCATAAAGGAAATGGACGTACACTGTTGCCAAATTAATTTACTGAAATACACATTGAACCACAAAAGCAGGGAAATTGTCTACTGATCCACCAGATCCTGTAAAAATTGAGTTATAACTTGAAGGTTATTGAAGAAAATCTTAACATGGTAAAACTGTGGTTTCTAAGTGCTAAAACATAAAATTCTAATACAAAATTGGTCTGAAAGGTTAACATAGATAATGAACTAAATTACTGTACTTTAATTCAGCTGTTTGCTTAATTTATTGGGGAACGGAAACTTAAGACTATTTATGCACATTATTTGATTATTTATGAGTTGAAATGATTCAGCCACCGTGTTGCCCCTTGACATTACCAGAATGACACAAAGTTACTATCATGTTTTCCCATTGTCATAATTCAGTGGGATGTAAGAAATTAATTTGATAGGTTGAAAGTAGCTAAATTAAGCCACTTGATCGACATAAATGTGGTTTATTTTTTCGTAAGTTTGCACTCAAGCAAAACCTTGAATTTTCAATCTCCCTGAGTACAAAATCTAAAACCTATCAAAGTGATAACGATTTCTTGTAAAGAAAGTTTAAGTCGCAAAAATTAGAGTCCCAGACTATTTTGGAAATTTAAATACCTATATCATTGTTGTTGGACATAAATTGAGTTCACAAGTAAAGACCCACTTCAGAAGAGAAAAGAAAGTGCCTCAATAAGAATTGAATTTGACATAATTATTCTATCTTATGCATTCAATCTTCTTCTTCCGTTATTAAAATGATTTTCAGAGGAGGAATATTCCTTATTAATGTTTGAAAGTTACAGGAAAGTTACAGTGGGAAAATGACAAGAACATAGATCTGTAAAGATGAAGTGGTCTTGCATTCTACAATGCCAGTTTATATAGCTTACAATATCTGCTATACTGTCATCAGTGGTCGCTCCATCTCCCAAGCCTGGTATAAATCTGCAGTCTTGCACTGGAATATTTAAAAAAAGATTTTAGTTAAGTATTAATTTGCATTTAACATTGTTCCAAAGCAGATTGCCTGATTTTCACACAAATCAATTTGATTATCTTAAATGTAAAAGTACTGTACAGAAAATATATTTACACTACAATATATAATGAAATTATTGTATCTAATGCTCATCAGGCTTTCAAAGGCACGATTTCAATAGATGTACATTCATGGATCAAAAATCAGTGACTCGTTGAAATATTCTCTTATCTAATGAGTTGTCAATTAAATATCAAACTGATTAAATGAAGCAAAAGTAGCAAAACAAACCAGAATATAGGTTTATGCAACAGGTAGAAACCTAAGCATTCACATCATTTGTATTTTTTTTTAACACTTTTATTCACAAACCAACAAGTACCACAACATTTTTTTAAAATTTAGAGTACCCAATTCATTTTTTCCAATTAAGGGCCAATTTAGTGCGGCCAATCCACCTACTCTGCACATCTTTGTGTTGTGGTGGCGAAACCCACGCAGACACGGGGAGGATGTGCAAACACCGCACGGACAGTGACCCAGAGCCGGGATCGAACCTGGGACCTCGGCGCCGTGAGGCAGCAGCACTAACCACTGCGCCACCATGCTGCCCCAAGTACCACAAAATTAACAAAAATGCACATACATGTTTTCTGAATTCTCTGAGTGGGCATACTTTTTGCTGTATTTTTGGACTGTACAAGTTTGTAAAAAAGTAAATTTACAGCATAACACATAAAAACATAAATAATTCACAAAAAATTCAGTTTACCCATACATTGGGGGTTAGATTTGCATTGGCCTATAGAGCGAAACCAGTGAATTAACGTGTTTTACGTTTTGACAGATTTATTTTTATTTGATTTCAATGTCCTAGATTAATCATAGATTATCATAGAATTTAGAGTGCAGAAGGAGGCCATTCGGCCCATCGAGTCTGCACCGGCTCTTGGAAAGAGCACCTACCCAAGGTCAACACCTTCACCCTATCCCCAAAACCTAGTAACCCCACCTAACACTAAGGGCAATTTTGGACACTAAGGGCAATTTATCATGGCCAATCCACCTAACCTGCACATTTTTGGACCGTGGGAGGAAATCGGAGCACTTGGAGGAAACCCACGCACACACGGGGAGAATGTGCAGACTCCACACAGACAGTGACCCAAGCCGGAATCGAACCTGGGACACTGGAGCTGTGAAGCAATTGTGCTATCCACAATGCTACTGTGCTGCCCTTAAGAACAAATTAATCTACACTCCATCATTCTACCGTAATCCATGTACCTATCCAATAGCCGCTTGAAGGTCCCTAATGTTTCCGACTCAACTACTTCCACAGGCAGTGCATTCCATGCCCCCACTACTCTCTGGGTAAAGAACCTACCTCTGACATCCCCCCTATCATCTTCCACCATTCACCTTAAATTTATGTCACCTTGTATTGGTTTGTTCCACCCGGGAAAAAAGTCTCTGACTGTCTACTCTATCTATTCCCCTGATCATCATATAAACCTCTATCAAGTCACCCCTCATCCTTCTCCGTTCTAATGAGAAAAGGCCTAGCACCCTCAACCTTTCCTCGTAAGACCTACTCTCCATTCCAGGAAACATCCTGGTAAATCTCCTTTGCACCTTTTCCAAAGCTTCCACATCCTTCCTAAAATGAGGCGACCAGAACTGCACACAGTACTCCAAATGTGGCCTTACCAAGGTTTTGTACAGCTGCATCATCACCTCATGGCTCTTGCATTACAGTACTGTTCCAATGGAGAAAGCACCATTATGCTACAAAAAATGTGACAAAATGTCTTGTCAGCTTGAGCTGTCATCTTTTCTACTGTTGTTTAAATGGGCCTGGCCAATCTAAAAAAAATCTAATCACTTTCTCCCTTACTGTAATTGACAGGCATTCTGCTTTGAAGCTGAAATGAGCACCTTCTGTATTTTCCTTCCATTTGTCAATTGTTTTAATAGCTGTGGCTATTGTAGATGCTTAGCTGTGTGAAGTGCGAATGGGTTTCCGCATAGTAGTTGTTCCATTCACCTGAGAGTGAATGAGTTTCAAGAAGTTGGTATTATGGATTGTCCCTTTGATGTAGTTTCTGGTTTGTTGACATATGATCATAAGATTAAAATTATTGAGAAGTTTATTTTACAAAGCAGAGTGATTTTTTAAATCAACATCAGAAAAGTAAGCTTTCATCAGATGTTGAGAGGACTTGTCTCCCCCCCTGCCCACCCCCTAGCCCTCAGGAATGTAAAGTTAATTTCCATTGGTATTGCATGGACTCTGAAGAATATACATAATGCATATTGGGTGGGTGGCTTTGGAGAATTCATGGGTCATAGAGATCTGAGGGGACATGGAGAATTTATGTGTGCGTTCAGGTGGCATGGGGTGGTATTGTACATCCTTGATGGAATGGGTGGGCATGGGGGATGTATGAGGGAGTGAATGAGGTGAGGGGTGAGGTGTCTTGAAACATATTTGGGATATTGTGTTGGAGAACTAAAGAGGACTTTCTAACTACCCCACCTCAACATTCCTCATGCACTTCAGCATGCCTCACCAAGTGCACTGTGAACCTGACTCTGGTGTGAAAAGATAAAAATGGTGTTTGAAATCTAACATGGGTCGTGTGTTTAGTTTTCAAGCCGCAAAAGTGCGCAGATAGGATTTTCTCGAGCCAGAGGCAGATCCTGCCCATAATCACTGTTGTATTGTAATGTTAGTATGCATTACCCCCTCCCTCCACTGTACCATCATATGATCATGGCCCCATTTCCTGAACCTCCCTCTCTTAATTTCATTCACTTTTCTAAATCTTTCCTCACCTTTGAAAGCCTTCAGAAAATCTAATTCTTGATGTGTACTTTTGGTGATCACCCACTTCTATATCTCTTCAAGACATTTACTGCTTTACAGGTGCTGCCTAAAGCAAGTTATTCAAGAGCAGGATCCTAAATGCTCTTATTTTAAAAAATGCAATTCATCAAGCTTATTGATTACTTTAATAGGTAATGATGATAATTATTCTTAGATTATAAATATCATACCTTCCATCAGTTTAGCTACTTGAATAAAGTCAGATATTGTGGTTTGATTGGTGTGTTTCAAAATCAAACCACTGTATCTATTTCCACCTGGACCATCTTTTATGAGCTTGTCTATTGACCTTGAAGCTGCATCTGCCAAGAAATAGCACTGGGAACTAAGAAGGCAACTCAGCTTAAACCATTGCTCTTCATCCTGTGTAAAAGAACAAATAGACAAAAGCAACTTACTGTGGATGCTAGAATCAGAAATAAAAACAGAAAATACTGGACAATCGCAACAGGTCTGACAGCATCTGTGGAGGGAGAAGGGAACTAATGTTTCAAGTCTGGATGGTGCTTTGTCAAAGGGTATTTGTTGACCATAATGGATGTGTCTGCTGGATTTTCAGAGGCCATTCCATGCCTAAATATTATAGCTAAGAGAGCTGTAGAGGAGTTAACTATTTTTTTTAATATACGGACCAGCAAAAGAAATCCAATCAGATGAAAGATCTAATTTTACGTCAAGAGTATTCAGGGAAGTTATGGACAGCTTAGGAGTAAAGCAATTTAAATCAACTGCGTATCATCCAGAATCACAGATAGCATTAGAAAGGTGGCATCAAACTTTCATAGAATCATAGAATTTACAGTGCAGAAGGAGGCCTTTCGGCCTATTGTATCTTTGGAAAGAGCACCCTACTTAAGTCCACACATCCACCCTATCCCCGTAACCCAGTAACCCCTCCTCACCTTTTTTGTTGGACACTAAAGGCAATTTAGCATGGCCAATCCAACTAACCTGCACATCTTTGGACTGTGGGAGGAAACCGGAGTACCCGGAGGAAACCTACGCAGACACGGGGAGAACGTGCAGACCCGACACAGACAGTGACCCAAGCCGGGAATCAAACCGGCGACCCTGGAGCAGTGAAGCAACAGTATTAACCACTGTGCTACTGTGCCATGTAATACCATGTTGAGGACTTATAATCAGGATTATCCATAGGATTGGGATAAAATAATTCCATTTGCAATCAGGAATGAACGTAATGAATCAACTAAATTCAGTCCATTTGATTTGATTTTTGGTCTTGAGGTAAGACTAAAATTGGCGAGTCAACGTTCTGAGACTATGTTCTTGGTCTATGTGTCAAACTTTAGGGAAAGATTAAATAGGGCTGGTGAGTTGGCTAGAAAACATTTAAAATTGTAACAACATTTGATAAAAAAAGAGGGGGATAAGAAATCAAAATTTTGTAGTTTTGTTAGTGAGAAGGAAGTATTAGTATTATTACCAGTGGTAAGTGAACCATTAAAAGCCAGATTATTTGGGGCCTTATCAATTCAGACAGAAATTGAATGAGGTGAATTATTTGATAAAAATGCCAGAAAGGAAAACTCTCAAGAGTGTGTCATGTTAATATGCTCAAAAGGTATTTTGATAGAGAAGAGAAAAAGGAGGATGTGTTAGTAGTTATAACTTGGTGAGAAGAGATAAATCCAGACCATTTTGAATTTGACATTCCTGAAATGAGATTAGAGAATCAGGAAGTATTAAGAAATTTGGATAAATTACTGAGTTAGCCAGAGGAAAACCAGAGTGACTTGAAAGAGTTATTACAGTCACAATAGAGCTATATGTGGGAACAAACTAGGAAGTACAAAAGTAATTATACATGGTGTAGATGTAGGAAATTCTACTCCAATTAAGCAGCATCCATATAGACGCAATGTACTAATGTTGGCACAGGTAAAAAAGGAGACTGAAAGCATGCTCATGGAGTCTGTGTTCATGGTATCAAGAAACAGATGATCTGCATACAGGGACACACTATGCTCTCGCCCTCCCCTCTCTATCCTCTTCCAGGAAGACCTCAACGCAATAGCCAGTGGTTCAATTGGCAAGGCAAACAGAAGCGGAGACAGTGGGCAACCCTGCCTTGTACCCCTACCCAGCTGAAAGTATCCTGAACTCAAGCCACTTATATAGACACTAGCGGTGGGAGCCCTATACAACAAACGGATATAAGACATGAACTTTGGTCTGATACTGAACCTCCGCAAATTTTCAAATAGGTACTCCCACTTGACCCTATCAAAAGTTTTCTCAGCGTCCAATGAAACAATCACCTCTGGATCAGTCGCTGGAGAGGGGGACAGGACAATAGTTAATAGATAACATATATTAGTTGACAGTCGCCGACCCTTAACAAAACTCGTCTGTTCCTCCGATATCACTCTGGAATGCAGGGCTCCAACCTCATTGTCAGCACTTTAGAAAACTACATAGCATCCACATTTAGCAATGAAATTGACCGATACAATCCACATTCTGTAGGGCCCTTATCCTTCTTCAGTATCAAGGAGATGGATGCCTGTGCCAATGTAGCTGGCAAAGCCCCCTGGGCTAAGGAATCAGTAAATATGTCTAATATCACTGGGGTCAATTGCCCTGCAAATTTCTAATTAAATTCAATAGGAAACCTATTCAGGCCTGGGGCTTTACCTGACTGCATGGAACCGATATACTTCATCACTTCCTCAAGACCCAATGGGGATTCCAACTCCTCTTTGCTCTCCGTTCCACCTCTGGAAAGGACAACTCTTCCAAAAATTGCATCATGGGCAACATCTCCTCCAGGGGCTCCGATCTATATAGCCTTTGATAAAACTCTTCAAATACTGCATTAACCTGCGTTGGGGTGGAGACCAACTTGCCACCTGAGTCCCACACCTGAATAATCTCCGGGTGGCCGCCTGCAGCCTCAGCTGATGTGCTAAAAGCCTTCACCCAATGCTCATAAAAAGTCCCCTATGAGCATCACAGCTGGCCCACTGCATTAACAATTTGAGAATAGGTCAAATTCCATCTGCAATTTCTTTCTAGATACCAGCAACTCCGATGTAGGGGCAATTGAATATTGACAGCCCAACTCTAGGATGGAGTCCACCAGCTTCTTCTGCTCCACCCTCGCAGACCTATATCTATGTGACCTCAAATAAATGATCTCTCCCCTAATGACCATCTTAAGGGCCTCCTACAATGTAGGAGAGTCAGAGTTGCTCCTGTTAAACCTAATGTACTCCCCAATGGTGGAGGATATGCTCTCACAGAAACTTTGATTTTCCAGCCCCGTTCCAGTCTCAACAGCGAACATTGAAAGGGAACTGTCTCAAACACTAAATCCACAAAATGTGGAGCATGGTCTGAGATGACAATTGCCGAGTATCCCGTCTTCTTTACTCCAGAAAGAGAAATACCCAATACAAAAAAGTCTATTTCAGAATAGACCTGATGTACATGGGAGAAGAACGAAAAATCCTTATCCCGCCAATGTACATTTGCTATGGATCTGCACCCCTCCCCCCACGCATCTGCTCACTAAAAGTCGTCAATGCTTTAGCCACACCTTAAGGAATCAAAGACTTAGGCATGGATTGATCAAATCTAGGATCTAGAACACAATTAAAGTTTCCTCCCAAGATTAGCTAATGTGAATCCAAATCAGGAATCAAGACCAGTAATTTAATTATTTATTTATTTAAATGTTGCAATTGAGGGGCAATTTAGTGTGGCCAATCCACCTACCCTGCAATTCTTTAGGTTGTGGGGGTGAGACCCATACAGACATGGTGAGAATATGCAAACTCCACACGGACAGTAACCTGTGGCTGGGATCGATCCTGGATCCTCAGCGCAGTGAGGGAGCAGCGCTACCCACTTCGCCACCGTGCTGCCCGAAGCCAGTAATTTATGAATATAAGCGGCATTATCCCAATTCGAAGTATACGTATTCACTTGGACCATCGAAGTGCCCATCGAAGACCCACTGATAATAACGTGTCTCCCATCCGGATCTGTCAGGTTCTTAACTACCAAGAAAGAAACCTTTTCATTTATCACACTCCGACCCTCCGGGCACTACCATCAAATCCTGAGTTCCTAATGTATATTAATGACCTAGACCTTGGTGCCTGAGTTAGAATTTCAAAGTTTGCAGATGAAACTTGGAAGCATTGTGAAGCGTGAGGAGGATAAGTGTAGTAGTTCAAAAGTACAGAGACAAGTTGGAATAGGCGGGCAGGTGGCAGATGACGTTCAATGCGAAGCGATTCATTTCGGTAGGTAGAATATCGAGAGACAACAGAAAATGAAGAGGACAATACAATTCCACAGGCGGACCACTCTCTGGGTGAAGAAATGGCTCCTCATCTCAGTCTGCAAATGTTCTTCTGTATTAGTGCAGGATATCAATGCCATCTAGGTACTCTGTACCCCTTATAAGCCACTAAGAATGTGGTCCATTGATTGCTGGAGCAGAAGGAACTAGGTGCATAAGACATTGAGGATAGTAGATAGATTGAGAGCAGTTAATAAAGAATACAGTATCTTAGGCTTTATTAACTGGGACATAGAGTACAAGAGCAAAGGCTAAATGTTGAACGTGTATAAAGCACTAGTTTTGTTTCAGGTGAAATAATGTGTTAAGTTCTGTGTGTTGCTCTTTAGAAAGGTTTCACAAGAATGGTTTCAGGGATAGAAACATAGAAAATAGAAGCAGGTGTAGGCCATTCGACCTTTCGAGCCTGCTCTGCTATTCAATATGATCATGGCTGATCATCCAATTCAATAACCAAACCCCCTTTCTCCCTCATAACCTTTGATCCCCTTCACCCCAAGTGCTATATCTAACTGCTTCTTGAAAACACCTGGCTTCAACTGCATTCAGTGGTAACAAATTCCACAGGCGGACCACTCTCTGGGTGAAGAAATGTCTCCTCATCTCAGTCTGCAAATGTTCTTCTGTATTAGTGCAGGATATCAATGCCATCTAGGTAACACTGTACCCCTTATAAGCAACTAAGAATGTGGTCCATTGATTGTTGAAATTAGGCTGGCGTTGACGTTATTCCAAAAGGCATCTCTTGTATTGGACTAGGCCTTTGTGCGTGATGAAGATCAGCAGATGTTGAGATTGAGCTGCCACACTTATTTGAAGGTACGCCTGTGATAGGTCAATCTTGCTGAACTTCTGTCCTCCAGCTAGGCCTATGAACAAATCTTCAATCAATGGTAGTGAGTACTGATTCACACATACAAGCGGATTGATTGTTGTCTTAGAATCTCCGCAGATACAAATTGTACCATCCTGCTTCATGATAGGTACAACAGAGTTTGCCCAGTCACTAGTAGTGACAGGTTCTAAGACTCCTGTTTCCACAAATCTCTAGTTCCGCTTCGCTTTTTGGGCGTGTAGCATAGGGAGACATTTCAGCTGGCTATTTTCCTTAATCTTCAGAGACACCTTTCATGGACCCCAGTGTGTCCTCAAAAACACTGCTGCTTTTTCATAATATATTAAATCTTTTTATAATCTTTATTTTCACACGCAGGCTTACATTAACACTGCAATGAAGTTGCTGTGAAAAGCCCCTAGTCGCCACATTCCGTCGCCTGTTCGGGTACACAAAGGAAGAATTCAGAATGCCCAATTCACCTAACAGTCTTTTGGGACTTGTGGGAAGGAGAAAAGCCATGCAGACAAAGGGCGAACGTGCAGACTCCACACAGACAGTGACCCAAGCCGGGAATCGAACCTGGGTCCCTGGAACTGTGAAGCAACAGTGCTAACCACTGTATTACCGTGCTGCCCAGTCTATGATGGACTCAGGTGGAGACAGGGCATGATTGTAAGCAGGTTGATATGAAGCTGAAAATTTAGTCATGTCATAGCCAGCAGATCTCCATATTTCCATTTCTCACCTATCTCCCCTGTTTGATTTTGTCGTAAAATCCATTCAACTGTCTGCGGTATGAAAGGGGAGGGATTGGAGAGGTATTCCTTCCCTCGAATGGACGGGAATGTGGGTACAAACCCAACACTTACTTATATTACATTTTTCAGCATAAAGATATGACATATATAAATAGGTATTAGAATGCGGTTCCCGGGTAGTTAGTTTTTCTACTACCGAGTGGCCATTAAGGCTAAATAGTCCAGAGAGTCCAAAAATTATAATGAAGATCTTCATCCTGTGTTCTCGTCTGCATTGGAGACTATCTTCTTGCAATCGGATAGATGTATCCAACTGGAACGTCCTTCAAGCTTGACCGAAGTTGGTGTCGTCAGTAGGTCCACTTCAGCGTTGTCCTAGTTTCTTTCTGCCCCTATATTTCACCATTACGTAATCTCCGGGTTTGATTACTGGATATCGAGGGATGGCTGTCCCTGTTGTCCCTGGGAGATGCGCCTGTTTCACCTGTGAGTGGAGAAACTTCAGAGAAACTGTTAATTGCTTTAAATAGTTCTGCATTTGTTCACCCATCACATGGAGGTCTACGCCCTCCAGGGGTTTTTCGTTGGCATCCCAGGGAGTCCTCATTGGCCGACCATAGACTATCTCTGCAGCTGACAGTCCGGTCTGCGAATGTGGAGTCACCCGCATGTGAAACAGTGCCAAGGGTAATACCGTTAGCCAATTTAACCCAGTTTCTTCAGTCAATTTAGATAATTTTTCTTTTAAAGTCCCATTGGCTCTTTCCACGATTCCTGCTGTCTGCGGGTGATATGCGCAATGCAATTGCTGTTTGATTGGGAATGCTTCGCACAGTTCAGTACTGATTCGAGCCACAAAATGTGGTCCGTTGTCTGAGCTCACCATTTTGGGTAACCCAAAGCGAGGAATAACTTCTATTAACAACAACTTCACCACTGTAAGTGCATTACAATTTGTGGTGGGAAAGGCTTCAATCCATTTACTAAACACATTGATTAATACTAAACAATATTTGTAGCACTGTACTTTTGGTAATTCAATAAAATCAAGCTGTATACAAGCAAAAGGGCCATCTGGCAAGGGAGTGGTTCCTGGAGGGCATTTAATACCTTTACCCTTATTATGTTTCATGCAAATGAGGCATCGGTCCAGCCGCGTTTGCGCTGCTGTATTCAAATCTGGGTGCCACCAAGTTTTCAGGAGCAGCTGTACCATTCCCTCCTTGCCAAGATGGGCGCAAGAATGCAAATAATCAACAAGTACTGGCAATAAAGAATCCGGAATACAAACTTGACCAACTGGAGTAAGCCAGAGGTCCCGTGTTAAGGAGTGCGAACACCTCATTGACTTCCATAGTGCTCGCTCAGAAGCAGAGGCGTCACTCTGTAAATTTTGAACTTCAGTTATCTCTGGCATGCCCTTTGTCCTTAATGCAGGTACCTGATTTAAAGCCTGATTAGCCCCATTGGGAACAATTAAAGAGGTTGATCAAGCTGCAGCTTTAGCAGCTGAATCAGCATGGGCATTCCCTAATTGAACAGGAGTGTCCCCCTTCGTGTGCACAACACATTTAATAATTGCCAATTCACGGGGAAGCTGAACAGCATCAAGGAGATTTTTAACCCAAATTGCGTTTTGAATGGGAGCCCTCGCAGAGGTGAGGAAGCCTCGTTTTTGCCAGAGGCGGCCAAAATCGTGGGTCACGCCAAAGACATACCTGGAATCGGTGTAAATGTTTGCACTTTTGTCAGTGGCCAAAATACATGCTTGAGTAAGGGCTTTTTGTGTAGTTCGGCTTTTTGTGCAGAGACGGGGGTCTGGAAGGCTGCTGCTTCCCGAACATCAGTGTCCGTAACAACGGCATATCCCGACTGTGGGACTCCAGTGATAGAAATGGAGGAACTGCCAACAACATAAAAAATGAGTTTTGGATGTTCCTGAGGACGATCCGTTAAATCTGGGTGTGGCGCGGTAAGGAAGTGGTTCCTAAGCAAGCAGTCGTACGATGCGTCATTAAGGTTATCGGGGGGCTGATCGAGAAACACAGCAGGATTTAAGGTTGAACAATAATAAAAAGAAAGGTAGGGGTTCTGCAGCAGTGAAACTTCATAACGGTTCAAGCGAGCTCGAGTCAAATGTTGGGTTTGCTGAGACGTTAGGAGAGCCACAATAGAGTGCGACGCGTGCACCTGTACTGGCTGGTGAAGGGTCAGGTTAGAGGCCACCTGTGCTAACAAATGGACAGCCGTAAGAATCTGAGTGCAGAGAGGCAGACCGCAAGCAACAGGATCTAATTTAGTAGAATAGTAGGCTACCGGGCGACGCCGGTCACCCTGCTCGCAGCGCCAAATGTAGAAGTCAATATTTTCCCCGCTTCTGGACTGTGGTAGAAAGATTCAACAACGCTCGTTATGGAAAAATAACAAGACTTTATTTTCAAACAGACTGCATGCAGTTTTGGCTGAAAGTTGACGTCGGAGAGCAGGGAGTGTCACTGCTGATTCCTACTCAAGTCCGCGCTTTCACAGAAAATTAGCTCAGTATTTATACATTATCAGAATCAGGATTACGTGACTACAGCTTGGTCAGGAATTCAATCAGAAGAACAAACATAAGCAATATCATAAAACAGGCGTCACCTTGCTGACCTTTCAGGATTCTTTGTCTCATCACTCAGACCATTATTTTGTCCTTTGATCGAATATTTAAAAGTCGGAGGAGACTTGTTCTGACCTTATCTTGTCGTATTTAGACTGCTTTGGGTTATGACGAGTTAGTCTTATCAAAATATGCGGAGCCCAGGCATTTCGGATCAGCTTGACCTTCTCTGATCGTATTCAGGCTTTAGGTCATGCGAAGTCAGCTTTTCTTACATTGCACCCAGTAGTTGACCAGTTTTCCCATCATGCCATTATTTACTTCGTACTACATCACAACATCTGCTGGTTTCAAAGGCAGGTGATTTTCTGTTCAGAGATGGTCTTAGGGGTTAGGGAGACGCAACCCCCGTATTGGCCTCCATTTTAAAAGGTTGTCCATTCAGTTTTGGCATTACCCAAAAATGGGGACGTTCTTTTTTTCTCTTTTTAATTTTTTTCAATTAAGGAGCAATTTAACATGGCCAATCTACCAACCCTGTACATCTTTGGGTTGTGAAGGTGAGGGGAGGTGGCGGCATAGTGGTATTGTCACTGGACTAGTAAACCATAAACCCAGGACTAATGCTCTAGGGCAGGTATTGTCAAACTCGGGGCCGCGACCCGCAGATGGGTCGCAGGCGGGTGTCGGGAGGGTCACAGAGCCGTCCGTCGTGGCGCTCCCGATTGCGCAAATCTGCGCGCAACAGCTGCGAGCGGCCTTAAAAATGACCAGATGAACAGATTTTTAAAATTCGGCCGCACTGCACATGCGTGCCCGATCATCGGTGCGCATGCACAGTGAGGCCGCATTTGTTTTTATATGGTCACAGCCTTTTTTTTTCAAGTTCGGTGGGCCAAAGAGACCAAAGGACAAAGGGACCATTGGGGCCAAAGGAACCCAAAACTATTTCCTCCATTTTTGTCAGCAACAAACAAGGTAAGAGAAAATGGTGGGTCGCGCAGGTCGGCCGGCGTGGGTCACAAAAGTCGGCCGGCGTGGGTCGCAAAGGACGGCCGGCGTGGCTCGTGAAGGTTGGCCAGCGTGGGTCAAGAAGGTCAGCCGGGTTGGGTCCCGAAGGTTGGCCGGTTGGTAAAAATGGGTCCTTGGAAAAAAAGTTTGAAAAACATTGTTCCAGGGACCCAGGTTTGAATCCCGCCACTGCAGATGCTGAAATTTGAATTCAATAAAAATCTGGAATTAAAAGTCTAATGATGACTGATGTGTTGGGTAAGCTGGGTCTGCGAGGACTGAGTTTACTGCAGAAGTGAGAGAGTCAGGCTTCCAACACTTGAAGAAATGGAACTCTATTTTATTGAACTCTTAACTTTCTTACATACTTAAACTGTGGGTTGACACTATACTGAGTTGACTGGAGGCCTGAGGCGAACCTGACCAGACTATCTTACTACCACATGGTGTATGTTCTAGTTGTTGCTCACAGGCTCTGGCTGTCTCAGAGGCTTGCACCCGCTTCGCATTGTGGGGACCTTGCCACGCCGTCTCTGCCGCCTTGATATGGGAGTACCGGTTATTAGCGTGCTCATGTAGGATGCAGGTCTCGATGGCGATGGTAAGGGTGAGTTGCTTAACTTTGAGGAACTGCTGGCGAAGGGGATCGGAGTGGAGCCCGAAAACGATCTGGTCGCGGATCATGGAGTCGGAAGTGGAGCTGTAGTTGCAGGACTACGCGTGGATATGGAGATGGGTTAAGAAGGACTGAAAAAGTTCTTCCTTACCCTGAAGCCTCTGCTGGAACACATAGCGTTCAAAGCTCTCGTTGACTTCGATGTCACAGTGGCTGTCGAACTGCAGCAGGACAGTTTTAAACTTTGTCTTGTCCTCGCCTTCAGCAAAGGTGAGGGAGTTAAAGATGTGGATAGCATGGTCCCCGGCTGTAGAGAGGAAGAGAGCAATCTTCCTGGCATCGATGCTGCTTCGAGGTCGGTAGCTTCAAGATACAGCTGAAACTTCTGCTTGAAAATCTTCCAGTTTGCACTGAGGTTGCCGGCGATGCGGAGCGGCGGGGGAGGGCGGACGCTGTCCATGTTACCGGATGGCTGATAGCTGGTCAAAGGCAGACTATCTCAAGGTAGGTCCGTCAAACTCGAACATGACTCACTGGTACCATGATGTGTTGGGTAAGTTGGGTCTGCGAGGACTGCGTTTACTGCAGAAGTGAGAGAGTCAGGCTTCCAATACTTGAAGAAATGCAACTCTATTTTATTGAACTCTTAACTATCATACATACTTTAACTGTGGGTTGACACTATACTGAGTTGACTGGAGGCCTGAGGCTAACCTGACCAGACTATCTTACTACCACATGGTGTATGTTCTAGTTGTTGCTCATGGGCTCTGGCTGTCTCAGAGGCTGGATCCCAAGACAGCGGGAAAACTAGTGCCCTCTGGCTTCATAGTGGTCGTGTCCTGTCTGGTGATTGGCTGCTGTGTTCTGTGTGTTCATTGGTCATCCTGTGTGTCAATCAATGCCTGTCTGCACACCATCATATACCTGGATGTATATTATGACAATGACCATCTGGGCAGCACGGTAGCACAGTTGCTTCACAGCTCCAGAGTCCCAGGTTTGATTTCTGGCTTGGGTCACTGTGTGGAGCCTTCACGTTCTCCCCGTGTCTGCGTGAACTTCCTCCAGGTGCTCTGGTTTCCTCCCACAGTTCAAAGATGTGCAGGTTAGGTGGATTGGCCATGCTAAATTGCCCTTACTGTCCAAAAAGGTTAGGTGGGGTTACTGGGGTAGGGTGGAAGTGTGGGCTTAGGTACGGTACTCTTGCTAGGATTCGGTGCAGACTCGATAGGCCGAATGGCCTCCTTCAGTACTGTAAATTCTATGATTCTATGAGACCCAAGCAGACACAGGGAGAATGTGCAAACTCCACACGGACAGTGACCTGGGGCCGGGATCTACCCAGGTCCTTGGTGCTGTGAGGCAGCAGTGCTAACCACTGCACCAAGACTGGAAGCACATTCAAATTCAATTCTTCATCATAATGAATTGCTTTAGTTTCATTGTGATCGTTGTTCTTTTCTTCCACACAGTGAATTTTCTTAGTTGAATTGGTTTCGTTTTTACTTTTGAATAAGTTCTGTATCTTCCTTTGAGCATTCTTCACTGGACAGGCCGTTTTATTCTAGCAAGCTCTTGCTGTATGGCCAGTTCTATCACAACTTTTACATTGGCTGTTCTTACTCCAGCAATCAGCCTGTGAATGGTCCATTTTTGTACAGCGATGACATGCCTGGTGCTGGGTAGACCACTGGGTGTCAGCCAGTTTATGGATCCGTGCTTGCCTTGAACTGATAAGCCTCCTTAGCTGTCAGCTCCATTGAAACAGCAATATCTAATGGTGTCTTCAGACTTAGATTTTGTTTCATTAATAGTCTTCTTTGGATGGTCTCATTTTTCAAACACACACTGAACGATCTCAATTGGGGTTGTCCAACGATTTGCCAAATTTGCAAAACTTTGCAAGTTACTTGAGGGTTGCAGCGAACTGTGCAATATTTTCCCCTTTGAACTGATTCCTTTGATGAAAACAAAACCTCTCCGCAATAATCAACGGCTTTGGTGAATAACGATCTTCCAATATTTTAACTAATTCTTGATGCGTCTTATCCCCTGGTTTCCATGGCTGAACTAAGCTTCCTGAAAGTTACATAAATTAATAAATTGAAAGTTTTGCTAGCAATTATATTTAGGAATGCAGGGTCCTTAATGTCTTCCAAAATTTTATTGGCAATAATGGAGTCTCTCGGAATATGATTTCCAGTGCTCTGAGTCCTCATCAAAAGAGCCCATCGTGCCAAAATCTTGCACCATTTTTCGTGGTTGGAATGCTCTCCCTCTTTGCTTAATTCTGTGGTCTCATTCATTCAAGATGGATTAGCAATTTTTAATAGCATTAAAGTTCATCAGCTTTAACTTGCAACAGTTTAACTTGTATGAAAGTTATTCCCTGCTCTACCTCTGTGCCCTGCTATACTGCATGTGGCAAACCATGCAGCCTGATCCTTGGATTGCCGGTTTTAAATTGGTACGGGCCCTTGCTTTGAATTTCTGCCTCAAAAGCTTACTGTTCCGATGTCTGCGATTTTGACCTTCTGTCAATCTGCTTAACTTTTTTTTTTTATAAATGTTTTTATTCAGTTTTCATATTTTATATTGAACAAATTACAAATTGTTAGGAGAGAAAAAAAAAACAAACACGCAAAAATTAACATACATATTTACAGGTAAGCATCTTCGTAGTAGTAACTGCGCCCCCCCCCCCCCCCCCCCTCAACATGTTTATTTAGTTTGGTTTTGGGCCTTAGCTAGCCATCGAACCCCCGTAACGAACCTGTAGCCCCCCCCCCCCTCCCGCTACCTTCCCCCGACTATTCTTCCTCTTGTACATTGGCCACAAATCGGTCCCGGAACAGTTGCATGAATGGCTCCCACGTTCTGTGGAAGCCGTCGTCCGACCCTCGGATGGCAAATTTGATTTTCTCCATTTGGAGAGATTCCGAGAGGTCGGACAGCCAGTCCGCAGCTCTGGGCGGTGCTGCTGACCGCCAGCCAAACAGGATTCTACGGCGGGCGATCAGGGAGGCAAAGGCAAGGGCGTCCGCCCTCCTCCCCAGGAATATATCTGGCTGTTCTGAAACCCCGAAGACCGCCACTATCGGGCATGGCTCCACCCTCACTCCCACCACTTTGGACATAACCTCGAAGAAGGCTGTCCAGTACTCCACGAGTCTGGGGCAAGACCAGAACATGTGGGTGTGGTTGGCCGGGCCTCTTTGGCACCGTTCACATCTGTCTTCCACCTCCGGGAAGAACCTACTCATACGGGTTCTTGTTAAGTGGGCTCTATGTACCACTTTTAGTTGCGTCAGGCTGAGCCTTGCGCACGTGGAGGTGGAGTTGACCCTATGCAGTGCTTCGCTCCAGAGTCCCCACCCTATCTCCATCCCCAGGTCGTCCTCCCATTTCCTCCTTGTTGCGTCCAGTACGGTGTCGTCCCTATCTACCAGTCGGTCATACATGTCACTACAGTTCCCTTTCTCTAGGATACTTGCGTCCAGTAGGTCTTCCAGTAGTGTCTGTCGTGGCGGTTGTGGGTACGTCCTTGTCTCCTTTCGTAGGAAGTTTTTGAGCTGCAGGTACCGTAGCTCGTTCCCCCCAGCTAGCTGAAATTTCTCTGTCAGTTCGTCCAGTGTTGCGATCCTGTCGTCCGTGTATAGGTCCCTGACTGTCAGTGTCCCCCCGTCCTGCCTCCACCTTTTGAAGGTGGCGTCAGTCAGTGCTGGTGTGAACCTATGGTTGTTGCAGATGGGAGCCCTGTTCGACATTTTGGTCAGGCCAAGTTGCTGCCGCAGTTGGTTCCAGGATTGGAGGGTGGCTGTCACCACTGGGCTGCTGGAGTGTTTTTTGGGTGGGGATGGGAGTGCTGCCGTGGCGAGGGCCCGGAGGGAGGTTCCCATGCAGGAGGCCTCCTCCGCACGCACCCACTCAGCTTCTGGCTCCTGGATCCATCCCCTTACTCGCTCGGCTGTTGCTGCCCAGTGGTAGAATTGTAGATTCGGGAGGGCTAACCCTCCCCTGGTTTTTGGTTTTTGTAAGACCTTCTTTGGGATCCTAGCATTTTTACCCCCCATACGACGCCATGATGAGTTTGTCCAGCGCTTTGAAAAAGGCCTTGGGGATGTAGATCGGAATGGATCTAAACAGGAAGAGGAACCTGGGCAGTACGTTCATTTTGATCGTCTGAACTCTCCCCGCGAGGGAGAGCGGGAGTGTGTTCCATCTTTGCAGGTCCTTTTTAACTTCCTCCGTCAGGCTGGTGAGGTTCCATTTGTGGATCCCTTTCCAGTCATGGGCTATTTGGATCCCCAGGTAGCGGAATTTATGTCGGGCTTGTTTGAACGGCAGCCCCTTTAGTGCTGCCCCCCCCCCCCCCCTTGCGGGTGTACTGGGAAGATCTCACTTTTGCTCATGTTGAGTTTGTAGCCCGAGAAGGCTCCAAACTCTTTCAGGAGCGCGATGATTCCGTCCATGCTGCTTTGTGGGTCCGAGATATAGAGGAGCAGATCATCCGCATAGAGTGAGACTCTGTGCTCTCTACCTCCCCTTCGGATCCCCCTCCAATTTTTTGCTGCCCTGAGCGCGATTGCTAGCGGTTTAATTGCTAGTGCGAACAGCAGCGGGGACAGTGGGCATCCTTGTCTGGTGCCCCTGTGCAGCTGGAAGTATTGGGAGTTGGTATTGTTGGTCAATCTGCTTAACTGATTGATCTGTTGAAGCTATCAATCCACTGAAGCTGCTCCACTCCGACGGTTTTAATGTTGTTTCAATGGAGCTGACAGCTGAAGAAGCTTCTCAGCTCAAGGCAAGCACGTGGATCTATAAACTGGCTGTCGCCCAGAGGACTACCCAGCAACAGGCATGTCATCACTAATGGAGGGCTGGTTTAGCTCAGACAACTCAGACAGTGGGCTGGACAGCTAGTTTGTGATGCAGAACAAGGCCACCAGTGCGGGTTCAATTCCCGTACCAGCTTATCCGAACAGGTGCCGACTAGGGGCTTTTCACAGTAACTTCATACTTGTGACAATAAAAGGCTATTATTATTATTTCTTGAAAAATATCGATTTTTTTTCTTCTAACCCGTTCCTCGTTGCCAGTTTTTTTTGTAAACTGTTGTATCTTTAGGCTAACAGTACAAAGGAAACTGGATTGCAGATCCATGTGGGTTTAATGCAAGATCAACAGGGGTTTATTGAATAAGTCTTCACTGTATAAGGTTTGGCACTCGATTCCCTAAAAGCCGCGAAGTAGGCAATGACATGGCACATGTCATTTGACTCGGTTCTCAAAGAGACATTGCAGGTAACTACAATAACCCACATATATGACAATATTCAGACAATGAATGATATGGACAGACTAGATAGGAAGTCATTGTTCTCTCTTGTGAAAGGATTGAGAGTGAGAGGACAAAGATATAATGGAATTGGTGAAATAAGCAAAAGCGATATGAGAAAAAATGTTTTCATGCAACGTGCGGTTCGGGTCTGGAATACAGTGCCTGAGTGTACAGTTGAGGCAGGTTCAATTGAAACATTCAGAAACAAATTAGACTGTTACTTGAAAAGAAAGAATGTGCTGGTTTACAGGGAGAAGGCAGGAGAATGGCACTAAGGGAATTCCTCAATCAGAGAGTCAATACAGACACGATGAGCCAAATGAGCTGTAACAGTTCTTGATTGTGTCATTCTGTGACTCTTGATGGAAAGTGTTGAAGAGCAACACACCCATGCAGTCAAGGCACCAGAGCTGCATCTTCAGAACATTGAACATAGAACATACAGTGCAGAAGGAGGCCATTCGGCCCATCGGGTCTGCACCGACCCACTTAAGCCCTCACTTCCACCCTATTCCCGTAACCCAATAACCTCTCCTAACCTTTTTGGTCACTAAGGGCAATTTATCATGGCCAATCCACCTAACCTGCATGTCTTTGGACTGTGGGAGGAAACCGGAGCACCCGGAGGAAACCCATGCAGACATGGGGAGAACGTGCAGACTCCGCACAGTGACCCAGCTGGGAATCAAACCTGGGACCCTGGCGCTCTGAAGTCACAGTGCTATCCACTTCTGAGTTTTACTGACAATGTACCCAAGAAACCTGCTAGGCCTGAAGTAATTCTCAAGAAGGGCGCACAAGTCAGAAATCCCTTGCCCTGATAGGTGCAGACTCCATATGAACTGTAGTTCTGCCATCTCTAGAAAGCCTATTCAGCTGTGATGCAGCTTACAGTGAGCTTGGCCGGGATTTTCCGTTCCCATGCGCTGGGCATGTTCGATGATTGGAGAGGAAAATATGATGAGCACGCGGCCGAGAGCAAAGAAGTTCTCTTTTTTCTCCCACGTTCATAAGGTTTATTCCCGCATAGACTTCTTTGACTTGAGCAGGGCGTTAATCCCAAAGGTAGCGGGGACAGAATACTCAGCAATCACAGTCTTGGACCATGCCCCGCACTGGGTGGACCTGCGGCTTAGTGAGGAGAGAGGGCAGCGCCCACTCTGGAGACTGGATGTGGGGCTGCTGGTGGATGAAGAGGTTTGCGGGCGGATTAGCAGGAACATCCAGGATTACCTGGAAACAAACGACACGGGTGAGGTAGCAGCGGCACTGGCCTGGGAGGCTCTGAAGGCAGTTAGATATAGAATAGAACAGTACAGCACAGAACAGGCCCTTCGGCCCTCGATGTTGTGCCGAGCAATGATCACCCTACTCAAACCCACGTATCCACCCTATACCCGTAACACAACAACCCCCCCTTAACCTTACTTTTTAAGGACACTACGGGCAATTTAGCATGGCCAATCCACCTAACCCGCACATCTTTGGACTGTGGGAGGAAACCGGAGCACCCGGAGGAAACCCACGCACACACGGGGAGGACGTGCAGACTCCACACAGACAGTGACCCAGCTGGGAATCGAACCTGGGATCCTGGAGCTGTGAAGCATTTATGCTAACCACCATGCTACCGTGCTGCCCACTCTACGGAAAACCAAGTTGTCGGAGGGGAGCTCATCTCAATTCGATCCAATAGGGAAAAGAGAGAAAGAGTGGAGAGGGAGAGACTGGTGGAGGAGATACTCCGAGTGGACAGGAGATACGTGGAGGCTCCCGAGGCGGGGCTACTGAGGGACCGGCGGAGTCTGCAGGCGGAGTTTGAACTGCTGACCACAGGAAAAGCAGTAGCATTGTCAGCCGCCCATCTTTATAAACTGCAGATTATGTTCAACCTATCCTCACTGACATAAATGGGGGTCCAATCTCCGAAAGTCTAAAATTTAAAATCATTGGCCGGGATTCTCCCCTACCCGGCGGGGCGGGGGGTCCCAGCGTGTCGGAGTGGCGTGAACCACTCCGGCGTTGGGCCGCCCCAAAGATGCGGAATTCTCCGCACCTTTGGGGGCCAAGCCCTCACATTGAGGGGCTAGGCCCACGCCGGAGTGGTTCCCACTCCGCCGGCTGGCGTGAACGGCCTTTGGCTCCACGCCAGCCGGGGCCAAAAGGACTTCGCCGGCCAGCGTAAGTCCGCGCATGCGCCGGAGCGTCAGCGGCTGCTGACGTCATACCGCCGCATGAGCAGGGGAGGGGGTCTCTTCCGCCTCCACCATGGTGAAGGCCATGGCGGAGGCGGAAGAAAAAGAGTTCCCCCACGGCACAGGCCCACCCGCCGGTGGGCCCCGATCGCAGGCTAGGCCACCGTGGGGGCATATCCCGGGGTCAGATCAGCCCCCCCCCCCCCCCCCCCCCCCAAGGCCGGTCAGGTAGGTGGTTTAAACCACGCCGGCGGGAGTGGCCTGTCAACGGCGGGACTTCGGCCCACCGCGGGCCGGAGAATCGCCGCGAGGGGCCCGCCGACCGGCGCGGGGGGTCCGCCGAACACGCGCCGCAATTCCCGCCCCCGCAGAATCTCGGAGGGTGGAGATTTCGGGGTGGGATTGACGCTGGCCCCAGGCAATTCTCCGACCCCCCGGGGGTCGGGGAATTCCGCCCATTATCCTCATTTTCAAATCCCTTCAAGGACTCATCCCTATTTTTGTAACTTCCTCCACCCTTACAATCCACCTCCCTAAACGCTTCATCCACCTTCTGTACTCGTCATTCTTTTCAACCCACTGTTGTCAGCCAAGTCTTCAGCTACCTATCTCTTTTGTCTGGTCACTACTCATTGTTATGTATTGTTCCCTATACCCTGAAGGGCTTTGGGGAATGTTACGCTATGTTAAACTGACTTTACAAAAGTGTTGTTTTGTAGCAGGTTGCTATTTTCTGGACTGAATCAAAATCTTTGAACCAGATTGTACACTAGTTCACATTAAATATTCACACTGATTTTAACCTACTTAAATTTATACAGTTTGGTAATCTTTCAACTGTATTTTGAAATTAATGATCATCTTTCAAGCTCACATAAATGACAGTAACTAACCTCCTTCCGAAGGGGGTCTATCAGACCAATGATTGATGGATACTTTTCTACTAGGCTTGTATACAGTTCGATCATTTCATCAGGATGTTTTAATACTCCAATTAGAATTTCATATTTCTCCTTCTCCTAGAAGACATAAAGAAAAATGTCCAATCATTACCCAATTTTGGTATGTTAACAAGAGATGTTAAAGATGATGGCACACAAATATATTTGGCAAGGAAAGAGAATTTGGCATAGCCATGTATCTCACCATGTTTCTCACGATAAAACATTGGCCGGGATTCTCCGCCCCGTGATGCTGGAATCGTGATCAGGCGGAGAATTGGGCAACCGGTCGAAATAGAGATTTGCGCCAGAAGCTGAATCGACAACTATGCTCCGGCCCTCTGTGGTGGAATTGGGGTTCGCGCTCGTGCCCCTGCAGGAGGATGCAAATGGATGCAAATGGATCCTAATCACCCATTTGCATCCATTTAGCAGCCACCAGAATCTCCCGGCCCCCTTGATTCTATGGTCCGCTGGACCAGAAATCACATGGGCAGGATTCGCAACAAGTATTACCAAACGTGCATGTTATAACCCATATGGGGACCTATGGGGACGGGCCAATTAGTCTCTCCCTGAGCCTTCTAGAATACAAGCTTCCCCGCTGAGGGACGGGGGCCCAATAGCAAAGTAATGGACTCTATCAAAAAAGCCGGCCCAAATGGGAGCTGAACAGAGTAGTCCCAGCTGGGACCTGGAGTGTATTGTGTATATAGTTTACTTTGCAATAAAATAAGTTTCTTTATGCCTCTTGTTTTACACTCCTCAGTCGTAACAAAATTGACGATGAGGGTAAAGGTGGAGCTATAGTTAGTGCTGCTAACTGTTGGAAGCATGGTCATCTTCTATCATACTACTAGAATAAGGTTTGCACTGTCTTCACAATGCCGCTTTTTGGAAGACTTGATGTGTTCGATGCAAGCGTGAAAGATTGGTCGAAGTGGCTAGAAGTCCACAGAATGTCATCCCTGACTTTGAAGTGCTGAGGTGGAAACTGACAGCACTTAACTCTCTTTGAAGTGGTTGATGTCTGTAAACATTGTGGTTACAGCACTTAGAGTTACTCATCCATGAAGGAAGATGAATGAAGCAAGACTAACACGTGTGTATATGGAAACTGCCAATCACCAGGAGAAATGAATAAATGGCTTGCAGCTAAAGGATCTGAGCGGTTTAAACACAAGTCAGTGCTTTTCTCTTTCCAGGAATGGAGATGTAGGGCGGGATTCTCCCCTACCCGACGGGGCGGGAGGTCCCGGTGGGACGGAGTGACCTAAACCACTCCGGCGTCGGCACCTTCAGGAGCTGGGCCGGTCCCGGAGTGGTTTGCGCCCCGCCAGCTGGTGGGAAAAGGGCTTTGCACCACGCCAACCGGCGCCGAAGGGCCTCTGCCGGCCGGCGCGAGTCGGCGCATGCGCGGGAGCACCAGCATGTGCTGGCATCATCCCCGCGCATGCCCAGAGGCTTTGCTTCCGTACCGGGAATGGCGGATGACCACAGCCTCCGGTGCGGAAGGATACAGTGCCCCCATGGCACAGGACCGCCCGCGGATCAGTGGGCCCCGATCGCGGGCCAGGCCACCGTCGGGGTACCTCCCAGGGCCATATCCCTCTGCGCCCTCCAAGAACCCCGGAAGCCACCCACGCCGCCAGTAAGGGACCTACTCTAATTTACGCCGGCGGGGCTGGCAAAGAATGGGTGGGACTTGGGCCCATCGCGGGCCTGAGGATTCGTGAAGCCCCGGGGCCCATTGAGTTGCGCCGGTCCCCGCCATTCTCTGAGGTGGGCAACGTGACTCACACCGGGCCAATTTTTTGGAGGGGGTGGGAGAATTTGGAGGACAGCGGGGGCGGGATTCACGCCCCCCAGTGATTCTCTGACCTGGCGGGGATTGGAGACTCCCACCCATGGTGTTTCCTCTGTCTGATCCAGCAGGTGTATACCCAGGTGAGTGTTACAACAGTGATTTATTTCACTGCCCCTGGCTGAACTGTTCTCCAGAGAGGGGTCTCTTTTCTGGGAGGGGGGGGGGGGGGTCTGTTAGGTCCCTTTATTTAGGGGTTCTCTGGAGGGTCCCTTTTGTTAGGGTGTATCTGGAGGGTCCCTTTAGTTAGGAGATCTCTGGAGGGGGTCCCTTTAATTACGAAGTCTCGGGGAGGCTCCCTTTAGTTAGGGGGTCTCTGGGGGTCCATTAAGTTCGGAGGTTTCTGTGGGGGCCCCCTTATTCAGGCAGTCTCAGGGGCATCCCCCTATTCGGGGCTTCCTGTGGAGGACCCCCCATTTGGGACGGGGTCTCTGTGGGGCGTTCCCCTATTCAGGGGGGTCTCTGTGGGAAGTCACCCTATTCAGGGTGTACTTGGAGGGTCTCCCTTTCAGCAGTCTCTTGGAAGTGTGCCAGTCAGGTCACCCCCATACTTGGGGGAAGCAGGGACCCAGAAAATCTGGGGGTGGAAGGCTTATTTGCGATGCGGGTGGGATGCGGGGGGGAGACAGCCACTGGACCACGCTGTCAGGTCTCCCGTTCAAAATGGCGGCCCGATAGCGGGAATTCCTCTGGAATCCCTGGTATTTCTCTCCATGCATAAATTGACATGGCAAAGGATATTGAATGGAATTGCTTCGTGATTTGCACGTGGGAGAAAGTAGTCTCCCAAATGGAGAATCTTGCCCACTGTCTCTTCCATGTTTTCTACTTATTGTCAAGCCCTCACAAATTTCAAGGCTCAGAGTGCCTTGAACATGCATCATACATTTGAAAACTTTGTAGCATTCATATCTTCTAAAATTTTCAATGATGCCTCAATTCACTATGAAATAAACTAGCTGTATAATGTATCATCTCTTACGCTAAATCCAGTGTGCAGGGTCTACACTGTCATTATGAATGTGCTCTTGGAGAACTATGACTGCCTCTGGAAACTTTTCTGGGCTATGATAGGTCTGCATATCTCCCTTTGGTGAATCCTCTCATAAGATAGGTTATAAGTCGTATCTTAAATGAGGCGAGGATGAGAAATACAGAGAGGGAATTCCAGAAACAAGGAGGGTGGGGCCACTGAGTGATTGTACACGAGGATCAACATTAGAACATAGAACTGGACAGCACAGTACAGGCCCTTCGGCCCACGATGTTGTGCCGAACTAGTCTGAAACTATGAGCAAATCAACCTACTCCCAATCATTCTAGTGCACTCCATATGCCTATCCAATAACCGCTTGAAAGTTCCTAAAGTATCCGACTCCACTACCATAGCTGGGAGTGCGTTCCATGCCCCAAGCACTTTCTGAGTAAAGAACCTACCTCTGACATCCCTCCTATATCTTCCACCATGAACCTTATAGTTATGCCCCCTAGTAACAGCTACATCCACCCAAGGAAAAAGTCGCTGAACGTCCACTCTATCTATCCCTCTCAACATCTTATACGCCTCAATTAAGTCACCACTCATCCTCCTTCACTCCAATGAGTAAAGGCCTAGCTCCCTCAACTTTTCCTCATAAGACCTACCCTCCAATCCAGGCAGCATTCCTGTAAATCTCCTTTGCACCCTTTCCAATGCTTCCGCATCCTTCCTATAATGAGGTGACCAGAACTGCACACAATACTCCAAATGTGGTCTAACCAAGGTCTTGTACAGTTGCAGCATAACCTCACGGCTCTTAAACTCAATCCCCCTATTAATAAATGCTGACACACTATAGGCTTTCTTCACGGCTCTATCCACTTGGGTGGCAACTTTCAGAGATCTATGGACATGAACTCCAAGATTCTCTGCTCCTGCCGTTAACCCTGTAATCCGCATTCAAATTTGTCCGACCAAAATGAATCACCTCACACTTATCAGGGTTAAACTCCATCTGCCACTTTTCAGCTCAGCTCTGTATCCTATCAATGTCTCTTTGCAGCCTACAACAGCCCTCCACATTATCCACTACTCCACCAATCTTGGTGTCATCAGCAAGTTTACTTACCCAACCTTCAACTCCATCATCCAAGTCATTGATAAAAATCACAAACAGGAGAGGACCCAGAACTGATCCCTGTGGTACACCGCTGGTGACTGGGCTCCAGGATGAAAATTTACCATCTACCACCATCCTCTGTCTTCTATGTGATAGCCAGTTACTGATCCAATCGGCCAAATTTCCCTCTATGCTATGCCTCCTTACTTTTGGGGACCATGGTGCACCTTATCAAACGCCCTACTAAAATCCATGTATACGACATCGACTGCTCTACCTTCATCTATGTATTTAGTTACCTCCTCAAAGAATACAATCAAACTTGTGAGGCAAGATTTACCCCTCACAAATCCGTGCTGACTATCCTGGATTAAGCTGTATCTTTCCAAATGATCATAAATCCTATCCCTCAGGACCCTTTCCAATAATTTACCTATGACCGAAGTGAGACTAACCGGCCTATAATTCCTAGGGTTATACCTATTCCCTTTCTTGAACTGCAGTCCCAATTAACATAAGAACATAAGAACATAAGAACTAGGAGCAGGAGTAGGCCATCTGGCCCCTCGAGCCTGCTCCGCCATTCAATTAGATCATGGCTGATCTTTTGTGGACTCAGCTCCACTTTCCGGCCCGAACACCATAACCCTTAATCCCTTTATTCTTCAAAAAACTATCTATCTTTACCTTAAAAACATGTAATGAAGGAGCCTCAACTGCTTCACTGGGCAAGAAATTCCATAGATTCACAACCCTTTGGGTGAAGAAGTTCCTCCTAAACTCAGTCCTAAATCTACTTCCCCTTATTTTGAGGCTATGCCCCCTAGTTCTGCTGTCACCCGCCAGTGGAAACAACCTGCCCGCATCTATCCTATCTATTCCCTTCATAATTTTAAATGTTTCTATAAGATCCCCCCTCATCCTTCTAAATTCCAACGAGTACAGTCCCAGTCTACTCAACCTCTCCTCATAATCCAACCCCTTCAGCTCTGGGATTAACCTAGTGAATCTCCTCTGCACACCCTCCAGCGCCAGTACGTCCTTTCTCAAGTAAGGAGACCAAAACTGAACACAATACTCCAGGTGTGGCCGCACTAATACCATATACAATTGCAAAATAACCTCCCTAGTCTTAAACTCCATCCCTCTAGCAATGAAGGACAAAATTCCATTTGCCTTCTTAATCACCTGTTGCACTTGTAAACCAACCTTGTTGGTTGCTGGAAGATCTCCGGCTCAGAATTGATGATCTGGAGTCTGAGCTTCAAACACTGCGGCACATCCGGGAGGGGGAGAGTTACCTGGACACTTTGTTTCAGGAGGCAGTCACACCTGGGAGATTAAGTAATTCACATTCAGTAACTGATCAGGGACATCAGAGTGTGACTGTAAGTGAGGCAGGCAGAGGGAACCTGAGTTCAGGAGTGCAGGAGCCTCAGCCCTTGACCTTGTCCAACAGGTATGAGACTCTTGCTCCCTGTATGGATGAGGAAAGGGGCTCTGGACAGGATGAGCCAACTGACCACGGTACCATGGTGCAGAAGGCCATTCAAGAGGGGGGAGTAAAAAGACAAGTAGTTGTTATAGGGGATTCTATAATTAGGGGGACAGATAGTATCCTATGCAAGCCGGATCGGGAGTCTCGCATGGTGTGTTGCCTGCCCGGTGCCAGGGTGCGGGACATCTCTGACCGGCTTGAAAGGATACTGGAGCGGGAGGGGGAGGATCCAGTTGTTGTGGTCCACGTTGGGACTAACAACATAGGTAAAGCTAGGGTGGAGGACCTGTTCGGGGACTATCAAGCACTAGGAAGAAAATTGAAGTACAGGTCCTCAAGGGTCATAATCTCTGGATTACTGCCCGAGCCACGTGCCAATTGGCATAGGGATAGGAAAATTAGGGAAGTAAACACGTGGCTAAGGGATTGGTGTGGGAAAGAGGGATTCCACTTCATGGGACATTGGCATCAGTTTTGGAACCGGGGGGATCTGTACCGTTGGGACGGTCTCCACCTGAACCGATCTGGAACCAGTGTTCTAGCGAAGAGGATAAATAGGGTGGTCAGTAGGACTTTAAACTTCTGAGTTGGGGGGAAGGGAAAGTGAAAGCGACAGGGAGCAGGGAGTTAAATGGCAAGATACGCAGGAGGATAACATGTAGGCAGGTGGATTTAAGCTTGAGGCAGACTAGGAATGCAACAAAAAGGAAGGATAACTTTGGACATCTTAGGACTTCCAATATCTGTACTGATAAGAAAGTTAACATTAAGGCACTTTACCTGAATGCTCGTAGCATTTGTAACAAAGTAGATGAACTAATGGCACAGATCATCGTGAATGATTATGATGTGGTAGGCATCACAGAGACATGGCTGCAGGGGGTTCAGGACTGGCAGTTAAACATCCAAGGATATACAACCTATCGAAAAGACAGGGAGGTGGGCCGAGGGGGTGGGGTTGCCTTGTTAGTTAAGAACAAAATTAAATCTATGGCACTAAACGACATAGGGTCGGATGATGTGGAGTCTGTGTGGGTAGAATTGAGGAACCACAAAGGAAAAAAAAACCATAATGGGAGTTATGTACAGACCGCCTAACAGTGGTCAGGACCAGGGGCGCAACATGTACCGGGAAATAGAAAAGGCATGTCAGAAAGGCAAGGTCACAGTGATCATGGGGGACTTCAATATGCAGGTGGATTGGGTAAATAATGTAGCCAGTGGATCCAAAGAAAAGGAATTCATGGAATGCTTACAAGATGGCTTTTTGGAACAGCTTGTCATGGAGCCCACAAGGGAGCAGGCTATTCTGGACCTAGTGCTATGTAATGAACCAGACTTTATTAAAGATCTTAAAGTAAGGGAACACTTAGGAAGCAGCGATCATAATATGGTTGAGTTCAGTCTGCAGTTTGAAAGAGAGAAGGCAAAATCGGATGTAATGGTGTTACAGTTAAATAAAGGTAATTACGAGGGCATGAGAGAGGAACTGGTGAAAATCAACTGGAAGCAGACCCTAGCAGGGAAGACAGTAGAGCAAAAATGGCAGGAGTTTGTATGCATAATTGAGGACACTGTACAGAGGTTCATCCCCAAGAAAAGAAAGATTATCCAGGGAGGGATTAGACAGCCATGGCTGACAAAGGAGGTCAGGAAATGTATCAAAGAAAAAGAGAGATCCTATAAAGTGGCCAAAAGCACCGGGAAATCAGAAGATTGGGAAGGCTACAAAAACAAACAAAGGTTAACAAAGAGACAAATAAGGAAGGAGAGGATCAAATATGAAGGCAGGCTAGCCAGTAATATAAGAAATGATAGTAAAAGTTTCTTTCAATACATAAGAAACAAACGTCAGGCCAAAGTAGACATTGGGCCAATTCAAACTGATTCTGGAAGGCTAGTGATGGGAGATGAGGAAATGGCTGGAGAACTTAATAAGTACTTTGCGTCTGTCTTCACAGTGGAAGACGTTAGTAATATCCCAAAAATTATAAAGGGTCAGGGGGCTGAGTTGAGTATGGTTGCCATTACAAAAGAGATGGTGCTAAAAAAGCTAAAAGGTCTTAAAATTGACAAATCTCCTGGCCCCGATGGGCTACATCCTAGAGTTCTGAGGGAGGTGGCTGAAGAAATAGCGGAAGCGTTGGTTGAGATCTTTCAAAAATCACTGGAGTCAGGGAAAGTCCCGGACGATTGGAAGATCGCTGTTGTAACCCCCTTGTTCAAGAAAGGATCAAGACAAAAGATGGAAAATTATAGGCCAATTAGCCTAACCTCGGTTGTTGGTAAAATTCTAGAATCGATCGTTAAGGATGAGATTTCTAATTTCTTGGAAGAGCAGGGTCGGATTAGAACAAGTCAACATGGATTTAGTAAGGGGAGGTCGTGCCTGACGAACCTGTTAGAATTCTTTGAGGAGGTGACAAGTAGGTTAGACCAGGGAAACCCAGTGGATGTGGTCTATCTGGATTTCCAAAAGGCCTTTGATAAGGTGCCACACAGGAGGCTGCTGAGTAAGGTGAGGGCCCATGGTGTTCGAGGTGAGCTACTGGCATGGGTTGAGGATTGGCTGTCTGACAGAAGGCAGAGAGTTGGGATAAAAGGTTCTTTTTCGGAATGGCAGCCGGTGACCAGCGGTGTCCCACAGGGTTCAGTGTTGGGGCCGCAGCTGTTCACCATATATATTAATGATCTGGATGAAGGGACTGGGGGCATTCTAGCGAAGTTTGCTGATGATACGAAGTTAGGTGGTCAGGCAGGTAGTGCTGAGGAAGTGGGGAGGCTGCAGAAGGATCTAGACAGTTTGGGAGAGTGGTGCAGGAAATGGCTGATGCATTTCAACGTGAGAAAATGTGAGGTCTTGCACTTTGGAAAAAAGAATCCAAGCATAGACTACTTTCTAAACGGTGAGAAAATTCATAATGCCAAAGTACAAAGGGATCTGGGAGTGCTAGTCGAGGATTCCCTAAAGGTAAACATGCAGGTTGAATCCGTGATTAAAAAAGCGAATGCTATGTTGTCATTTATCTCAAGAGGGTTGGAATATAAAAGCAGCGATGTGCTACTGAGTCTTTATAAGGCTCTGGTTAGGCCCCATTTGGAGTACTGTGTCCAGTTTTGGGCCCCACATCTCAGGAAGGACATACTGGCACTGGAGCGTGTCCAGCGGAGATTCACACGGATGATCCCTGGAATGGCGGGTCTAGCATATGAGGAACGGCTGGCGTTCCTGGGATTGTATTCATTGGAGTTCAGAAGGTTAAGGGGAGATCTAATAGAAACTTACAAGATAATACATGGCTTAGAAAGGATGGACGCAAAGAAACTGTTTCCGTTAGGCGAGGAGTCGAGGACCCGTGGGCACAGCCTTAGAATTAGAGGGGGTAAATTCAAAACAGAAATGCGGAGACATTTCTTCAGCCAGAGAGTGGTGGGCCTGTGGAATTCATTGCCGCAGAGTGCAGTGGAGGCCGGGACGCTAAATGGCTTCAAGGCAGAGATAGATAAATTCTTGATGTCGCGAGGAATTAAGGGCTATGGGGAGAATGCTGGGAGGTGGAGTTGAAATGCCCATCAGCCATGATTGAATGGCGGAGTGGACTCGATGGGCCGAATGGCCTTACTTCCACTCCTATGTCTTATGGTCTTATGGTCTTATGGTCTAACCTTCTGTGACTCATGCACTAGCACACCCAAGTCTCTCTGAACAGCGGCATGCTTTAATATTTTATCGTTTAAATAATAATCCCGTTTGCTGTTATTCCTACCAAAATGGATAACCTCACATTTGTCAACATTGTATTCCATCTGCCAGACCCGAGCCCATTCACTTAACCTATCCAAATCTATCTGCAGACTTCCAGTATCCTCTGCACTTTTCGCTTTACCACTCATCTTAGTGTCATCTGCAAACTTGGACACATTGCCCATGGTCCCCAACTCCAAATCATCAATGTAAATTGTGAACAATTGTGGGCCCAACACGGATCCCTGAGGGACACCACTAGCTACTGATTGCCAACCAGAGAAACACCCATTTATCCCAACTCTTTGCTTTCTATTAATTAACCAATCCTCTATCCATGCTACTACTTTACCCTTAATGCCATGCATCTTTATCTTATGCAGCAACCTTTTGTGTGGCACCTTGTCAAAGGCTTTCTGGAAATCCAGATATACCACATCCATCGGCTCCCCGTTATCTACTGCACTGGTAATGTCCTCAAAAAATTCCACTAAATTAGTTAGGCATGACCTGCCTTTAACGAACCCATGCTGCGTCTGCCCAATGGGACAATTTCTATCCAGATGCCTCGCAATTTCTTCCTTGATGATAGATTCCAGCATCTTCCCTATTACCGAAGTTAAACTCACTGGCCTATAATTTCCTGCTTTCTGCCTACCTCCTTTTTTAAACAGTGGCGTCACGTTTGCTATGAATTGGAAATGAAATACTTCAGGTACCGACAGTGTTTATTTGTACAAGAAGGAAAAGTAGGACAACTCGTTGAGCTCCCAGGATGACAAAAGAACTAGGGCGGGATTCTCCAACCACCCCCCCCCCCCCCCACCCCCCCCCGGGTCGCAGAATCGCCGGGGGTCGGCATGAATCCCGCCCCCACCGGCCGCCAAATTCTCCGGCCCTCCAAAAGTCGGTGAGGCGTGAGTCGCGCCGCCCACCCCGGAGAATGGCGGGGACCGGCGCAACTCAATGGGCCCCGGGGCTGCCCGAAGTCTCCGGCCTGCGATGGGCCGAAGTCCCGCTGGTTTCCTTCTGGTCCCGTCGGCGTGGATCAGACTAGGTCCCTTACCGGCGGGACCTGGTGGCGTGGGCGGGCTCCGGGGTCCTGCAGGGGCGTGGGGCGATCTGGCCCCGGGGTGTGCCCCCACGGTGGCCTGGCCCACGATCGGGGTCCACCGATCCACGGGCGGGCCTGTGCCATGGGGGCAATCTTTTACTACCTGTCGGCCGTGTCAGCCTCCACGATGGCTGACGCATAGGTGACCCCCGCCCTGCGCATGCGCGGCGATGACGTCAGCGGCCGCTGAAGCACCCGCACATGCGCGGACTCTTGCTGGCCGGCGGAGTCCCTTCGGCCCCGGCTGGCATGGCGCCAAAGGCCTTCCATGCCGGCCGGCGGGGCGCAAACCACTCCGGCGCCGGCCTAGCCCCTGAAGGTGCAGCGGATTCCGCACCTTTGGGGCGGGCCGACGCCGGAGTGGTTCACGTCACACAGTCCCACCGGGACCCCCCGCCCCGCCGGGTATGGGAGAATCCTGCCCCTGAAGTGCAAAACGAAGCAGAAATTAATTATGTAAAATTATATTCATTTAATATTAACTCACATAATCCATCAATTCATGAGCAGCACAATTGAGGATCAAATGGAGATCTTCTCCCAACGTCAATTCTAGTGCATTACAAGCCTCTTGGATCACCTCAAAAGGCTGTTCTGTTTGGTCAAATCCTTTCTCCCAGCAGCCCATGGGAGACATTGCTATAGGCTGAAGGTAACAAACAGGCACAGTTATTTATTGGTCTGATTGTTCTATTAAAATTGTGATTTAATCACTCAACACCAAAATATAAGATGTCTTCTTTTTTCTAATATTTTAATTTTAACATTGCATGTAACATTGTTTTTTGGGCTGTTTAATTGGGATAGATAATATAATGCAATGTTGCTCAACATATTCTTACTCCAGATTTTTGGGTGAAAATCCATTTGGTAATTTGTTGTTGAAGATCCATCATCATCTTAAGACTCTGCAAGACAGTTTCAAAGAGTCACAATTACACTCTCAAATCATTCCATGCTGATGATAAAAGTAAGCAGACTTTCCAGATTTATTAGGGAATGGATGTATTTGTTTATAGATGCATAAATTATTCCACAAGATATTGGGACTTAAAGACATTTATTAGCTTCCAAGGGAATTAAAAGTACATTGATAACTATTATTACTAACAATTACACATGTACAAAGGTAACCACTCCAAATGATAAAAGCACATATACTCAAAAACACTTATGATACATGAACTGGAGATTACACATGATATAGTGCTCTAACTTGAGGGATTTGGCCTATCGTGGAGGGTTTATTTTCAGGATCCAACCCGCGGTCATAGTCCACCATGGAGCACGGCGCAGCCGCTGGAGGTCGCCGCCATGCACATGCGTGGCGTCCCACCCGGAAGTATGGGGTCCCGTATCTGCAGCAAAAGCTGTTAGATTTATGCCGGGTCCCTGCTAGCCCCCTGTAGGGCTGGGAATAT
Source organism: Scyliorhinus canicula (assembly GCF_902713615.1). Taxonomy (NCBI): domain Eukaryota; kingdom Metazoa; phylum Chordata; class Chondrichthyes; order Carcharhiniformes; family Scyliorhinidae; genus Scyliorhinus; species Scyliorhinus canicula. The sequence goes on from NC_052161.1 coordinate 22,137,012, forward strand.
GTGGCCCTTTGACGCCAGTTTTTCTGGCGTGAAAATCCGCAGATTTGATGCTGATGTAGGGACATAGTCCCAATAACGGAGAATCCAGCCCATTGTCTTTAGGATATCTCGTAGTTCATTAGTGGGAGCACCAATAACTTATGCCAAGAAGCTGAGACAATCGCCTAAAACTTCACTCACGATGGCAGCCATCATCTCAACGCCAAAAACATCACCAAAGCAAAGGCTGCTCATCAGCGAAACTGTCATTGTGGACTGGGCTCCCCCCGTCCACCTCTGACGGCCTCAATCAAACAAGGATTCTCTTGACTTAATTCGGCTCCCCATCACCAACATTTAGTCAGGGTCTTCCAGGAACGCAGCACAGATTATACTCACAAGGATCAAATAATTATGGGTTGAGCTCGGGAAAATGCAGCCACTCCCACTCTTACATCATATGATTCCCATACAACATTTTTAAAAAGCCGTTTGTAACTTTTATTGGGTTTCCTGGCTAGATCTATGTGGTTGCATCATAGTTGCACTCAGATTGGCATAAGCCATCACCATTTGCAGGAAAATTATGGAATCTCCCCCACACCAGAAACTTTGACCAGGTCAGAGATAGACGTTGCCAGTTGCTGCAATTTCAGTATATTTGCTGCAATTCTATGAATGAATAAAAAAAGTAGCAAGGAAGAGCACTACCTTTGCAATACTCTTACAAACATAGGAGAGGACCATTTGGTCCATCTGCCTAATGCGGGGGAAAATCATTGCAATGATTAGAATTGCCTTACCTGTTTATAACTGAGGCTGGGTTTTGGAACTCCTATCACTTCCTTCATCAATTTTAATTTTCCTCCAGATAACTTCCCACAGCTAAGTAAACTTATCATAGGAAGTGGCATTCTCATTTCTTTGGGAGGCTCCTAAAATTTAAAGTTGGAGTTTTAGGTTGTATTTAATACTTGGAAATATGTCGATGCTTTTCTTGCATATATTTAGATTTTTCTGCTACCAGAATAACTTGCAATAAATATGGTAATTTCCCAAAACATCATGTTGGTGCATATCTTGCATTTGATATCTTTACACACCAGAGGTGGTTAATTACTACCAAGAGGCATAATGATTGCACGTTTTGCCTTGTAGAAAGCTTACATAATTAGAGTGTTGGTATTTTTTAACAGCAAATTACAATAATGTCACTGTCAGTGTGAATATTGTACCTGTTTGCCCTTGAATATTTAGTAGAGCTTTACAGCTGTGAAAGTTACTTAATACACTACTGATATAATCACTTTTTATGGCTGAACTTAAACTATTTGAATCCATAACAAAATGTTACAACCAGCACTAAACATAAATGCTACTCTAATAACATCAGCATAGGGACTGGATTGGCAAATAGTGATCTTTCTCAAGGGCTGGAAGAATAGGATGACCTTTCCAACCAAGCAGACATGGGTGGAAGTGACCAAGGAAGTCAGCACAGAAGTGTGGTCCCACTAAACTGAAAACAATGAATCTCGAGGATCTAAAACATCAGGAGGGCAGGAAAGATGACAGCATAATATTTTCAGCTGCCAAGCTCCACATGCTGCCTTAACCAAAATTCCCCTGCTCAGCACTCCTGAGAACACTACATGTTACAGCTCCACTCATTCCCACTCTCCAGGCACCTCATATCCCCATCCAAAAACACTTGCACTTATTCTCATCCTGTTGCCCGACACACCCAGATATTATCCTTTCCTAATATGCACACGAGCCATTGCTGGTACTGCTATCCTTGCAGGAGTAGAAAGCCAACAACCTGAAGGACAGGCGGAGGGCCTGGAGGTGGACGGGTTTGCTGTTGGGCATGGTATTCCTTCAGAGACAGGCACCTTGAGCGGGATTCTCCCGCAATTGGTGGGATAGCCCGACGCCGGCACCAAGAACAGTGCGAACGACTCCAACGTCGGGCCAAGCAGAAGTTGCGGAATCCACCGCATGTCCGGGGGCTAGGCCGGCACCGGAGAGGTTGGCGCCGCGCTAACCGGCACTGAAGGGTCAGCGCGAGTTGGTGCATGCGCATAACCGTCTGTGTGGTTCCGCGCATACAGCAGCCAGCTTCGGAGCGACAGGTTAGGATTCACCGGGGGGGGGGGGGGGGGGGGGGGGGGAATCCCGCCCCTTATGCCCATTGGCATGCTCACCTGGCCCACTGGGAAGAAGAACCTTTTCCAGGAAGAGCTGCTAATTGTATTGCTGTTGGTATTGTAATCCTCTTGGTCGTTGTTAGAAGTGCTTGGTAGAGCTATACAAGCTGCTCCCATGCTACGGTGAAGGTGACAATAGGAAAGTGCAGCTGACGCTGAGTTAAGTGCAATGGCTTCCAGGAAGTTAGCAATGACTTATCAAGCACTCTTTGAAAAGTGCTCTGTGCAGCAGGCTCTCACCTGGCCATGACTTGAAACTCTTCAGTTTCACAGGTCAAATGCTTTCCAGCCCATTAGTTTCACTGAAGAAGGATACTGCACTACGCACTCACCTCAGTGACCCTGGCAAGTTTTGCTCAGCTTGCAAACTAGATCTGTTGCCTTTTAAATTCAAAATTCTTAGTTAAAACAGAACTTAATTTCTTATTAAAATACTTAAATGCCTTAGTGCCAGTTACATGGCAGTTCCCCACTTATTGAAGGGGGAGGAAAAACAGACAGATCTCGTGGCACACATTGGTATCAACGATATAGGCAGAAAAAGGGATGAGATCCTGAAAGCAGAATTTAGGGAGCTGGGAAGCAGATAGAAAAAACAGGACCCAGAAAGTAGTAATCTCTGGATTACCTTTTGTGCCACGTGTTAGAGAGTATAGAAATAGGAAGTTAGTCCAGATGAATGTGTGGTTGGAGAAATGGTGCAGGAGGGACGGCTTTAGATTTCTGGGACATTGGGAACATTTTCTGGGATGGTGGGACCTGTACAAGGTGGACAGTTTTCACATGAACCAAAATGGGACCAGTGCAGAGAAGTTTGCTAGTGCTGTTTGTTAGACATATTAGATGCTGTGGTATGAATAGACAAAAGTTCTGTTCCTTTTTCACCAACACACTTTTATTTCTCCCAACAGACTCTGCACAAAACTCTACACATCAGCAGCCCTAGAGGCCACCTGAAGCCCCTTTACATATCAGTGTCAATTATTGGACACTTAACATAAATAAGACAACTAATTGCAATGTCTCTTAACCCACTACTTAACACTGTTGGGGAGGGTTTAAACTAACTTGGCAGGGGCCTGGGATCCTGAGAGCAGATTCAGCAGGGATACATGCACAGCCAAAATCAGAAGAGGCATGAGTCAGAAAGGCATAGAATGTCTAGACCAGTTAAGTCACAAGGGAGTTTGGCAAGATTGGATGGTATTTATTTTAATGCAAGGAGTCTGACGAACAAGGAAGATGAGTTCAGGGCACAAATTAAGACATGGGGATATGATGTAATTGTTGTTACTGAAACATGGTTGAGAGAGGGGCGGGATTGGCAGCTCAATATTCCAGAATACAGGATCTTCAGGCGTGATAGGGAAGGAGGGAAAAGGTGAAAGGGTGTCAGCATTTTGCAGACAGTGATCATCAATAACTCCATTAGATTCAAGATTGTTATAGAAAAAGACAAGGATGGGTTTGAGATCAACATTATAAACTGGGTGAAGGCCACTTTAAATAAGATCAGATATAATTTGCCAAAGTGGACTGGGAGCAGATACTTTTAGGTATATCTATGACAGAACAGTGGTACGCATTCAGGAAGAAATAGGGAGAGTACAGGGCCAACATGTTCCAATTCAGAAAAAGGGTGGGACCAACAAATCCAGTGAACCTTGAATATCAAGGGATGTACAACATTGGATCGGGAGAAAAAGGGAGGCTTATGGCTGAAATCGAGGGCTAAAAACAGCAGAAGCCCTAGAGAGAACTTAAAAAGGAAATTAGGAGAGCAGAAAGGGGACATGAAAGGATACTGGCAGGTAAAATAAAGGAAATTCCTAAATTGGTTAACAAGTAGATTAAGAGTAAAAGGATAACTAGGACAAGAGTCGGGCCCATTAAGAAGAACAGTGGTAATTTGCGTGTGGAGCCGGAGGATGTTGGTAGGGACCTACTGTGAGAGGTCACAGTGAGAGGGACAGTGTGGGTATAGAAAGCATGGAGAATAAAATTAAAGAGATTAACACAGACAGAGAGGAGGTTCTGAGTGGTCTGGCAAGCTTAAATAAATCTTCAGGACCAGATGAAATGTATCCTAGGCTGTTGAGTGAGGCAAGGTAGGAAACAGCAGGGGCGCTGGCAATAATTTTCAATTCCTCTCTAACCTAGGAGGGGTGCTGGAGGACTGGAGGATAGCCAATGTGGTACCATTATTCCAGAAGGGAGGAAGGGATAAACCAGGAAACTACAGGCCAGTCAGCATAACTTCAGTGGTGGGGAAATATTCCAAATTCTCATTTGGAGAGGCAGGTATTAATCAAGAACAGTCAGCATGGTTTTGCTCAGGGGAAGTCATGTCTGATCAACTTGATTGAATTTGTCAAAGAGGTGACCAGGTGTGTAGATGAGGGAAATGCATTTTGCGTAGTCTACTTAGACTTCAACAAGGCTTTTGATGAGGTCCCACATGGGCGACTGATAGCAAAGGTAAGAGCCCATGGGATTCAAGGAAATTTGGCAAATTGGATCCAAAATTGGCTGAGTGGCAGGAAGCAGAGGGTGATGGTTGAGGGGTGTTTTTCAGACTGGGAGCCTATGTCAAGTAGGGATATCCTGGAGGGATAAGTTTTGGGGCCCCTGCTGTTCGTGGTTAATATAAATGATTTAGATATGACTGTTGGAGGGTTTGCGGATGATTGAGATATATAAAATTATGAGGGGCATAGATAGAGTAGATAGGAAGAAACGTTTCCCCTTGGAAGAGGGATCAATGACCATAGATTTAAGGTAAGGTGCAGGAGGTTTAGAGGGGATGCAAAGAAAAACCTTTTCATCTAGAGGGTGGTGGGAGTTTGGAACTTGCGGCCTGAAAGGGTGGCGGAGGCAGAGACCCTCATAACATTTAAGAAGTATTTAAATGTGCACTTGTGATACCAAGGCATACAAGGCTTTGAGGCAAGTGCTGGAAAATGGGATTAGAATAGTTAGGTGGTTGTTTTTGACCGGCATAGATGCAATGGGCTGAGTGTGCTATATGACCTCAAACCTGCCCATGTGAAACTCGGAAAAGGGCAGGGTAATGTCAGGATCCCAACCCTATGTCACTTTTGGGCGATTTAATTCTCTGCACGTGCCTAAACCTGCCTCCCCTCATCTCCATCCATTCTCTCTTCATCTACATTGTTCAACTCATAATTTTAAAGACCTTTATCAGATCATCACTAAGTTCTATTATCCAAAGAGAAAAGCCCCAAATTATAATATTATAGCTTCATGGCATTTCAGGAAGTGAGCAGAAAACCTTTTTTGAAAACGAATTGGAGAATATGGAGGTCTTTGAAACTGCCACAAAACTGAAATAATAATCTTGTTCTTGCCTGAATTTTCAGTACAGTCTTAGCTCCATCTGTTGTCCATCTTTCATGCAACCATGCTTCATGCTAATCAATATTTTCTTTCAGTATTTTTGATCTGGTTATTCTTTATGCCTCTGAAATTAGGCTGTAAGATTTTGATATGAATACTTAACATAGTCAAATGAAATTTCTTGCTCGCTTATTTGCAAAAGTCATTATCCCATCCATTTTTAAAGGCTGTAATTCCACAAATGTGTAGTTTAGTGTCGCTTAAATATTCCCATTATTTATTTATTTTTAAAAGTATTTTTATTAGGCATTTATATATATATATACATTAAACACAACCAAAAACAAAAGGAGAACAAACAGTAAATCTTATAACAGATAAATAACACCCCACCACCCGACCCGCCCTGCCATTCCCCTCCACCCATCCTGCCTTCTGTACTTTTACCTCCTGTAGCCCCCCTCCCTTCCCTCCCCTTCTGACATCTTAACTATCCTTTAAGAAATCGATAAACATCTTCCATCTCCGGGTAAATTGACCCTCTCAAAGCAAACTTGATTTTTTTTTTCCAACCTAAGGAATTCTGCGAGGTCGCTAACCCACATTCTGAGTTCCTCTACTCCAACAAAATTTGTCTCCAGGCTACCAGAGAAGCAGGGTAGCCTCTCTCGCCCTCTGGACCTTCCAGCACTCCGAAAATTGTCAATTCTGGATCAGGGCAGACTTGATCTTCAGCACCTCTGACATTATGTCCACGAACCCCTGCCAGAACCCCTTCAGCTTCGGACCAGCCAAAAGCATGTGGGCATGGTTCGCGGGTTTTCCCCTGCGCACCACCCACACCTGTCCTCCACCCCCTCAAAGAACCTACTCATTCTGGCCACTGACTGATGCACCCTATGGACGGGTTTGAGAATTGAATAAGGCTAAGCCTAGCATACAAGGAGAATGTTTTCACTCTCCTCAAAGCCTCCTCCCACACCCCAGTCTCCATTTCCCTCCCCTGCTCCTCCGCCCACTTCCATTTAACTTCTTCTATTGGGGCTCCCTCCCAATCCATTAACTCCTTATAGATCTCCGATAACCTACCTACGCCAACCCCTATTTCCAACACCACCTTGTCCTGCAGCCCAGGGTGTCACCGGTCGGGAAAGGACAGCATCGCTTCCTGACATAGTTCTGCACCTGTAAGTACCGGAACCTATTCCCACTGGACAGATCATTATCCTCTTCCAATTCCTTTAGACTCAAAAAGCTGCCCCCAAACCGTTCAATTCCCATCCGCTGCCACCCCCGGAACACCGCAGCCCCCCCCCCCCGAGCAGAGGCGGCGTCAACAGTGCCTCGGATGTCCACCTTCACAAACTCCCTCCTTATTGCACTTTGACAGCCCTACCCCCGTTAGCAGTCCTCCTCTTCCGGCCCTTAAACAATGCAACATTCCATCCCCCTCTATTTTATTAAACACTTGCTCACCCCCCCCCCCCCCCCCCCCCCGTGTCCCCGTGAACTAGCTCGCCCAGCTAGCCTGGCAGCCCCCGTCCATGGCACCATACATCCTACTCACCCCCACTGATTCCTCCCTTCCCAAATCCCCCGCTTACACATTTCCATAGTGTAAACAATCACAATAAGAGAAAAGGTGCATTCACCCTCTACGGTCCTCCAACATCCCACCAAAGAACACCACAAGGGAGAAAAGAAACAATCCTTGAGATAAAAGAGGTTCACCCCTAATCATCACCCAACAAGAAACAAAATAAGGCAAAATAAGGCAGAGAGAACCAACATTTCCTCACGCCTTCTCCAAAGCTTATTGTCCTCCCTCTCCTGCCAGTTCATTGGTCCCTCAAAAACTCCATTGCCTCCTCCGGTGTTCCAAAATAAAACTCCGGCCTTTATGGGTCACCTAGAGGTGGGCTGGATACAGCCAGGTTCACCCCCTTCTTAAAGAAGGCAGCCTTGACATGGTTGAATCCAGCTCTCCTCTTAGCCAGTTCCACACCCAGGTCCTGGTATACCCGAAGCTCATTGCTCGCCCTTGTACATTTCCTCATCTGCCTGGCCCACTGCAAGATCTTTCTTTATCCAAGAACCAATGCAGTTTCACCACCATCGCCCTCGGTATCTCATTCGCCAGCGGCTTCCTTATCAGCGCCCTATGTGCCCGATCGACCTCAAGGGCTGGTCAAAGTTCCCCACACCCATTAGCTGCTCCAGGATTTTGGTGACGTAAGAGCCAGCGTCCGCTCCCTCTGGCATCCCAACTATTCGCAAAATTTGCCTTTGGGAGTGGTTTTCCAAATCCTCCACTTTCTCTTTGAGCCGCATCTGGGTCTTTCTCTATTTCGGCCGCCCACGAGGTTAGCTGTTCCTCGTGCTCCCCCACCACCTCCTTCACCTTCTGGATTACCTGGATCTTGGACTTCAGCGTCAGCTCTATCCGGTCGATCCCCGCTTTCAGCAGGTCTACCACCTTCGCAAGGTCCTCCTGAATCTCTCTCCTCTGCTGACAACTTTTCATTCAGAAAGTCTACCAACAGCTCCGTCGACCATTGGGCTGGTAAGGCCCCCCTTCTTCTCCGCCATCTTTCTCTGTGTCTCATGAAGAGTTTCTTGCTCTTGCAGTTCCTTTCTTCTGAACCAACTTCTGGTCCACAAATCCATCCCCCGACTTCACCAGTGGAATATAATTTCCTCCACCACCTCTGCACCCTTTTCCTCTAAAACAACCGCCCAACAAACGGGGAAAAGAACTGGAAAATCGCCTCGATCAGCAGCTGCCAAGTGTGCGACCATTCACTCCATGGCCGCCACCAGAAGTCTGTTCCTATTATTTCTAACCTTATTTTAAATACATTGGTCTGAATTATCCATTTTCCGCTGCCAGCAGCAAGAATTGCAATTGCGCAGAGAACGTGCAATAGAAAAATCGCGACTTGTAATGAATGTCTCATGAATGGAGTGGAGCACTTAAAAACAGCTCCAGCTATCAGGCTCTTTAGCGCTAATTCTGGCCCCAGTGGTTAACCACCCACTGGCCGGGAATTGCTTCCAAATATTGTCATAAGAGCGCTGACCCATTTGCGTGCTCTGAATCGTGGAAGTGTGAATTGCACATTATTCAAGTGGGAACACTTGGGCTGCGATCTTCCGGTCACGCTGCGCAGGAAAAGCAGCTTGTCGCAATGCAGTGTGGCCGGTGAAAGCCTGGTGACCCCGTTCTCGGGATCCACCCGCTCACAATGCCTTATGAGATTTAACGCAATCTTGCGAGACGTTGCAAGGAGAATCCCGCCCACAATGGGGTCACTTTTTTGGCAAATCTGCATATTAGAGCGAGGCCTTAAACCTTACTCCAATGTGCAGATTCCCGAGGTACCTGAGGCTTTGGGATTCAATCCCTTCGCCCCGGAAACCTTGGCCGAGCGCCGTTTGATACTGGTCCCCACAGACGGGGACCAACAGAATGGCACGCGTGGGAGTATCCAAGGGGGTGGAAGGTCTGCAGCTGCATTCGGGCAGGGTGGTGGCCTGGCACTGTTGGTGCTACCTGGGCACCCTGGCATTGCCACCTGGGGGCCATCCTGGCACTGCCAAGATGCCCAAGTGGCACTGCCAGCTCGCAGGGCACTTCCAAAGTGCCAGATTGGCAGCGCAAGATGGCATCTTTTGCGCCGGCACAAATGGACCGGGGTTGCGCACCTTTGGTGTTAGAGGGTGCACGGTTTTGGGTTCGGGCTGGAGGGAGGTCGGGGTTTTTTTTGTAGACCTCGGAGATCATCTAAAAATGGAGGGCAAAGCTCCCCTTTGTAAAAAACAGGGCTATGTGTGGCCTTGGCCAAGCATTCCCCATTTAGGCCCCTTATTCAATACAAGTGGCACTTGCAGTCCCGAGAAACACGTGGCTCTAGGCGCTCACTAGGGGACTTTGTTCCCTTTTGGAAAGATCTGGGCACCCAAGTCTCCCAAACATAAAATCCAGCCCAATGATTTTTGATTTAATTTTTGAGAAAATCTAAATAGCATGCAGAATTATTTTCTTATCCAAGAAATATTTTCTTACCCAAGCTTAATCCTTACATTATATTAGTTTTGATCCACAAACACAGTCATCTCCATTTCTTGATTGGTTTCACACATTTACTCATTTACTTTTTCTCAAACCATTAGTGAATCATTCAGTGATTCTTAATTATTTTTCTTTTGCTTTTTATCAACAGTGTAACATTTGGCTATATGCAGTTCAACATGCCTGTACAAAATCCTTACAACTAGAAAAACGTAAGTTAACTACAAAATTAACTTTTAAGTATTGAATTTTTTTTAAAAAACCTATAATTTAGTTTTGTTCTGTCCTTAGATAAAATTCATGAAATAATTACAAATATATGAGTCATTGCATTGTGCATATTTCTTTTTCCATTCCTGACATCAACTTTCAATGTTAGCTTGTGAACTTATAATAAGTTACTACCTTAGCTTCCTCTCCCAATTACCTCAGCAGGCAATGGTGTTTTATTACTTCGGAAATAATGTTACAAATATTTCATCACTACTGAATTTAATGTTGTAATAGTTGATAGTAAGCTGCATAGAGGGTGACATGCTAATGACAATGCTCATACATTCTTCCTATTACAATGCTTGATGAACTATGTTTGCCCTCCCTTTACTTCTATCATTTCACCCCGGGATACCATCACTATTTGCTTCACTTTCCTTTCCCTTATTATTTTTGGATCAATCTCCACAAGATCTTCACTTACCTCATTCTTATCCGTTCAAGGATCCAAAGAATCTTAAAGATCTGTGCAGCTTTACGTTTGAAGTATCATTCACAATGAATATTAAACAATTTTACAAATATTTTAAAACTAAACACCAATAGAAAGCATGTTGTTAACAAATACTGATTTAAAGTATGGCACAAAGGTTAAGCCTTTATAAACTGAGAATGTGATCTCTACACCAGCAAATGGAATCTTTTGCCATTTTGCTACATAGCTTAAAAGTTGCAAATAAAATTTTTACATTGTTGCACCTTGTATTATTTAAGTAGTAATTATGAATAATAATAATCTTTATTAGAATCACAAGTAGGCTTACATTAACACTGCAATGAAGTTACTGTCAATGTTCCCTAGTTGCCAAACTACAGGCCTGTTCGGGTACACTGAGGGAGAATTCAGAATGTCCAATTCACCTAACAAGCACATCTTTTGGGACTTGTGGGAGGAAACCGGAGCACCCGGAGGAAACCCACGCAGACACGGGGAGAACATGCAGAACCCGCACAGACAGTGACCCAAGCCGGGAATCGAACCCGGGTCCCTGGCGCTGAGAAGCAACAGTGCTAACCACTATGGTACAGCGCAGAATAAACTTAAAAGCCAAGAAAGAATATTTAAGTGTCTACCTACCTCTTCTTGATTCAGTGAAGCAATATGTAAATATAAAGAGGTATTCTGAAGTTTGACTGAAGCTTTGGCCACTGCTAATGATACTACACCAATTGCCACACCACCAGGAAAAAATGGTTCTGGTGGTTCAAGGGGTTTGATTGGTTTCTCTGGAGCAATACTTTTCTTGCCTGTAATATAAATGCAATAAATATTATCGTCAAGAATAATTTTGATCGTCTAGTGGAGTAGAGAAATTTTCTTGATTGTTTTCGCAGCTATTGGTGGTGAGAGAGTGTATAACCATCCTTGGGGCATTATGAGTACATGGGATGAGCTGGATGAACCAATGAGTCGTTTCCTGTTCATTATTTTCATATACTTGCTTATAGGAGTTGATCTATATTTTAAAAAGTCAGATACTCAAAGCTGACTTTCAATTAGTACAGATCAATCAGACTTCAATCAATAAGTTGAAGATAACTTCAAAGGTATCAGTTTGGTTACTGTACCATTTCTGGGGTGGGGGGGTGGGAGATCAATAAAAGGCAAGTGATTGATATTACTTTCCCTGCCTGAAAACATTGATTTTTTTGCTGAAAAGTTCACCAGTCACCAGTTATATGCCAGTATTTCACCCAATTAACCATTCTTCGTGATTAAGCCTTGATAGTGACTGTCAACAGACTACTTAACAAAGCCTCACAAAATGCTCGCACACACACAAGGATTGCTGAATATTGATTGGGAATAACTCTAGCCAATTTTCACCTGTCCCCAATTCAAGAATGCGCACCTTACCCATCTCAACATTATATAAAATGTGTTTTTTAATTTCCTAGATATCCATAAGGGAATAATTGACGATGATGATTTTGATGTCAAATCTCTTTTTATCTTTTATTGCAGAATGGAACTGCCTCATCTCCTCCTGACTCATTTCATTCAAGAAATTTTAATGTGTGGACAAATAAATTAAGGCCTCTCCAAATTAGTTTTCCCAGAAAGATCACTCTTTATACAAGCCAAATCATGAGGCAGATGCTAATGAGCATCAAAAGGCTTACTCATGATTGGAGGGGACGGGTGGGAAATTCTGGCGCAATCAAATGGTTGCGCTGCACCCGACCCAGGATGCGACGGAGCCAGTAAATCTCGCGAGAAACCCCTCGCAGAATTTACCCGGCTTGCCACGCCTCGAGAGATCTCACAGGATCTTGCGAGATGTCGTGATCTGGATCCCGCACATAATGTGCAGGGCCTAAATTTGCATATCCAAGTGTGCATTTAAGCATACTTGCGATGGGGGGAGGAGGGGGACTTCAGGCCGGAGTGGGTCTCCCTGGCGAGGGTGGCGGGGCCTTCCAGGCAATCAGAGGACTCTGGGTGGTCGGCCCCTGGGCACGGTCGCACCCTGGCACTGCTGATGTGACCTGGGCACCTTGGCATTGCCAGCCTGGCAGTATCATATGGGCATCCTGGCAGTGCCAGGCTGGCACCCAGGTGGCACTGCCAAGGTGCCCAGGTGCCAGGCTGGCAGTGCCAAGATGGAAATTTGCCCGTACCGGGGATTGGGCCTTGGGGTGCCTTGCCCTTATGATGTGGGTGTGATGGGCTTGAGGACTCGCCAACAGGTAAGTTGGGCATTGGGGGTCCTGGAGTCACGTTGGAGGATCAAGAGTTCAAGGTGCCATTAGAAAATGGCATCCCGATCACTTCCTGAACTGAGGGACTCCTGAAATGAAGGCAAGTGGTGGGGCGTTCCCTGACGAGGCCTGGAAAAATAACAGAAATCCTTTGATTGCAGAGTCGTGCCGGGCTACACCCTGTTAAACCAGCCCACAATGGGATTCTGTTTTTTTCTCATTAAATCACGCTATTTGTGGGCCAGCTGTAGAACCAAGGATAAACCATGATAATGAATGTGTAATGGGAGGTGGTTAGACAATGGCTAACAGGACTTTCGTGGAGGGACAAGAAGATCATTCATTCTCTCCAAAAGTAAGGTAAAGACATCATAGTCTCAAATGACCATCGGCTGCTTTGCCCTTTGAGGGGGAGAAATGACTAGTGATGGTTTAACCTGAGGATCACCACACCTGAGCTGTGGGGCAAGCTTGAGCAGGCAGGCCTTTACGAATAACCTCAGGCATTATGGGATTGAACCCGCGTCGTTGGCCTTTTGCTGCATCACAAACCAGCTATCTAGCCCACTGAGCTAAACCGGACCCCAAAAAGGCTGCCACAAATCTGGGCCGGGATTCTCCCCTACCCGGCGGGGCGGGGGGTCCCGGCGTGATGGAGTGGCATGAACCACTCCGGCGTCGGACCGCCCCAAAGGTGCGGATGTCTCCACACCTTTAGGGGCCAAGCCCTCACATTGAGGAGCTAGGCCCGCGCCGGAGTGGTTGGCGCTCTGCCGGCTGGCGTGGATGGCCTTTGGCGCCACACCAGCCGGGGCCGAAAGGACTTCGCCGGCCGGCGTAAGTCCACGCATGCGCCGGAGCTTCAGCGGTTGCTGACATCATCCCTGCGCATGCGCAGGCGAAGGGGTCACTTCCGCCTCTGCCATGGTGAAGACCATGGCGAAGGCGGAAGGAAAAGAGTGCCCCCATGGCACAGGCACGCCCGCCGATTGGTGGGCCCCGATCGCCGGCCAGGCCACCGTGGGGGCATCCCCCAGGGCCAGATCGCCCCGTGATCCTGCCAGGACCCCGGAGCCCGCCCACACTGCCAGTCCCGCTGGTCAGGTAGGTGTTTTGATTCCCGCCGGCGGGAGAGGCTTGACAGCAGCGGGACTTTGGCCCATCGTGGGCTGGAGAATCGCCGGGGGGGGGCGACTGGCGCGGCGCGATTCCCGCCCCCCGCTGAATCTCTGGTGGCGGAGAATTCGGGCACGGCGGGGACGGGGTTGACATCGGCCCCAGAGATTCTCCGACCCGGCGGAGGGTCGGAGAATCCCACCCCTGTTTTTTTGGCCTTGACTGAGTGACTTCCCTTTAAGAGGAGCTGTTCTGTTCAGGATGATTAAACACAGCTTGCATCGCATAGACCCATCAGATTTGGACATCAAAATTACACTTGGGTTTGATGTACATCAAAGGACCCCAATTTAAATATATTAATAAGCCCCTGTATATTTCAGGTTAGAGCCTGAATGGCTACTTCAGAGCCAAAACTGCAGCAAATGTAAACATGGTAGAGAATGGGAGTAGTGAGGAGAAAGTAAAGAGGTTTCAAGGCAAATAAGACAAGTTGAGTGAGTGGGAAAATACATGGTAAATGCAGTATAATGTGGATAAATGTGAAGTTATCCACTCGGTAGGAAAAACAGAATGGCAGAATATCATTTAAGTGGTGACAGATTGGAAAATGCTGATGTGCGAAAGGGATCTGGATGTCCTTGTACAGCAATTACTGAAAGCAAGCATGTAGGTGCAGCAAGCAGTTAAGAAGGCAAATGGCAAGTTGGCCTTCATTGCAAATATCTTGGGTACAGGAGCAAGGATGTCTTACCGCAGCTGTACAGGGCCTTGGTGAGACCGCACCTGGAGTAATGTGCAGTTTTGGGGTGCGATTCTCTTCATGCGTTGCCCTCAAGCGAGAGCACAACACGGCCGGAGAATCCCGGGAGAGCCCTCCAGCTGGCCTCCAGATAGCATCCGCATCTCACGGATTCACCCAAGTCCCACGAGTCATTGGAGTTGTAAAAGGGGTGGGACCAAACTGAGAGGGCGGTGAACCTCATTTCTATGTTTCTTTTGTAGGAAGTCATTGGGAAGTTTATTTTCTAATTTTTTGTCTCGCTACATTCTCGCCAAAAACAGCAGCTAGGTGCAAATCATTTCAATATGTTTGCAAATGCTCCGTCTCCTGGTGTATAAAACAGATTCAATGATTTTAGATTGGTTATGCAAATGCTGAGCCACTGGCTTCCAGATATGCATGACAGAACAATCTCCAATTCTGCATTAAAGACTTTCAAAGGTTCTTGTTCTCCTGCAGAGACAGAAAGATAGTATGCAAGATGTTTGAAAGTGTCTGAAATCGTGGAAGTGGCAAGTCAATCTCTAGATGCCCCTAAAGTTGAATTTGCAAATTAGTTGTAAAGCAGGGTTCAGGAGTCCTTTTTCTTGGAACTTCTGTCTTTATTTTTATTTTTTTATAAATTTAGATTACCCAATTATTTTTTCCAATTAAGGGGCAATTTAGCATGGCCAATCCACCTACTCTGCACATTTTTGGGTTGTGGGGGCGAAACCCACGCAGACACGGGGAGAATGTGCAAACTCCACACAGACAGAGCCGGGATCAAACCTGGGACCTCAGCGCCGTGAGGCGGTTATGCTAACCACTTGGCCACCGTGCTGCCCTAACTTCTGTCTTTATAAAGATCGATTGAACAATTACAAGAAATGGCACTGGCATCTGTTCATTGTTTTTTCCTGTTGAATATTTTTATGATTGAATCAAATAAGTTTCTTCTTGTTCTTTCAACCTCCGTGATATTTTGGGAGTCTCAGCAATTTCAAAGAATTGAAAGGGGAAGGTGTTCTCAGGCCTCACGGTAGCATGGTGGTTAGCATCAATGCTTCACAGCTCCAGGGTCCCAGGATCGATTCCCGGCTGGGTCACTGTCTGTGTGGAGTCTGCACGTCCTCCCCGTGTGTGCGTGGGTTTCCTCCGGGTGCTCCGGTTTCCTCCCACAGTCCAAAGATGTGCGGGTTAGGTGGATTGGCCATGCTAAATTGCCCGTAGTGTAAGGTTAATGGGGGGATTGTTGGGTTACGGGTATACGGGTTACGTGGGTTTAAGTAGGGTGATCATTGCTCGGCACAACATCGAGGGCCGAAGGGCCTGTTCTGTGCTGTACTGTTCTATGTGTGGGAATTGTGTGCACCTGCACTAAAATAATTTGTTGATACCAGTACCCAAAGATATGTGATTGATTTCTGGAAGACAAATAAAGACTGAGACTTCCCTGAGACACAAGCCTGGTTGTGCTGGTATGGCATAGAATTTGGAGGGATGCCAGGGATCTCAATGGATCTGATCGCTTGAGCTTTCTGTGGGTCAGAGATAAGTGGAAGTTTAATCCACTCTGTAAGGCCTGGTGAGATGATATCCTGAGCACCAATGGAACCTACAGAGTTTCCAGGTTGTGGTCATGGTCTAGAAATTTCCAGCAGATTGGAAGTCACATGTAGGCCAGATCAGGCAAGGATGACAGATTCCCTTCCCTGAAGGACATTAGTGAACCAGGTGGGTTTTTATGGTCATTGCTAGACTTTTAATTGCAGGTTTTTATTGAATTCAAATTTTACCATCTGCCATGGTGGGATTCGAACCCTGGGCCCCAGAGCATTATTACCCTGGGTCTCTGAATTACTAGTCCAGCGACAATACCACTATGCCACTGCCTCCCCTATTGACAGTGGAACACTTGCATACTACCCATCGCTGTAAAATGGCAGAAACTGTGTTTGCAATAGGCTGGGACACCTTTTTGACTTTCAATATTCAATAAACTATTTTTAATAAGAAGGCCCACCAATTTGTAGAAATGTTTTTGAAAATTACAAAAATATACACTGACCTTTAAGAGGTTTCTTTTTCTTGTCTACAATAGGAGCAGTGGTGGTTGAAATCGATAATTCAGGCTCTATTATCTCCTCTACATCAGTGTCTTTTTTCCTTTGTTCTTCATCTTCTTCCAATTTTCTTTGAAAGTATTCACTGTACATATCAAGTTTGGATTGGCACCACGTGTAATAAGCAAATTATTACCAATATACTCAAGGAAAAGTTACATTACTTCAGTTATGAGGATAGATTGGAACTGTCAATCTAGAGACGGTGTTCAAAATCATGATGGGGCTGGACACAGTAGATCGGGAAAAATTGCCCCAGCTTGTATAAGGATCAAGAATGAGAAGACATAAATGTAAAGTAATTTGCAAAAGAAGCAAATGTGATGTGAGGAACAGTTTATTTACCTAGCAAGTGGTTCGGGTCAGGAATGTACTGCCTGGAAGTGTGGTGGAAGCAGGTTCAACCGGGACATTCAAGAGGGCATTAGATGAGTATTTGAATAGAAACACTCTCCAAGGGTACAGGGAAAAAGTAGAAGAATGGGACTAGGTCATAATGCTCAAATGAGAGCTGGTGAAGACACGATGAGCTGAATGGCATGCTTCTGCACCATGATAATTCTGTTATTATGTGATTTAAGATACTTAAATTAGCACCAATATATTGTTATTTTTAGGCTGGTGTTATCACTTTGTACAATACACATTGCTGTGATATGGTCATCCTGTGGGGGCTTAACCTCACGCTTCAGTCTTTAGTCTCTAGTTACATTGTTACTCTTATGTTGATATGCACCCAACATTGCTTCACATCAACATGAAAGTGGCAGTACAGCCACTAAGAGCCATTAATTCATAATCGTCTCAAGTTGCATATGAATTAGGAGCAGGAGTAGGTCCTCAGCCCCAGGGGCCTACTCCACCATTCAGTAAGATAGTTTCAATTCCACATTCCCACCTATTCCTGATAGCTTTTCACCCCTTGCTTATCAAAAATCTATACAGCTCCGCTTTAAAAATACTCAAAGGGCGCAAATCTCCGGCTTGAGAGTAATGCGGCTGGAAAATGCCGGGAAAGGCCACCTGACAGGCCTCCGGGCCTCCCGGGATTTTCCGACGCCCTGCGAGATGTCAGAGTCGGAAACCCGACCCAAATGGGCCAGACCAAATAATGCTGGCGGATGTAGATCGTAAGCCTTCTTACAAACTAACTGCACGGAATCCAGCAGCCTCTCTCGATTCTTCGGCCTCCCCAGGGAGTCTGCAGCTGTGTGCCGAACAAACATAGAACAGACGGAATGGTACGCGGGGAGTCTCCCAAGTCATTGAAGACCCCTGGGTGGTCAGGGTAAGTGCAGCGTGGCCGCCTGGCCCGACCCCTAGAACGTGGGCACCTTAGTACTGCAAGTTGGCACCTTGGCACTGCCATCCTTGCACTTCCAAGGTATCCAGATGACACTGTCAAACTGGCAGGAGCACTGAGTGGGTGCCAGTGCAAGGATGCCAGAGTGCCAGGGTGGCACTGTCAAAGGCCAGGGAGCGAGGGTGCCATGCCTATAAAATGAGGGTGGAGGGGGGTTTGAAAGGTGGGGTGAGCAGGGCAGGTAAGGAACGGCCTCTGGGAGTTTGGGTGAGTGATGGGTGGGGATCCTGGAATGGAGGGGGTGCTGTAAGGGGCTTGGGGGTGCCTGAAGAGGGGGAGATCCCCAGGGAGCTCATAATGGGGTGTCCTCACTTGGGGGTGTGGGGTAGTATCCATGTGTGCGGGGGGTGACATTGGCCATGGGTGGGGGAGCCACAAACTCACTTAGAGATCGGGACAGCCTTCAAAATGGCGGCCCGATCTTTAAGTTCTGCTTCCCAGTGCTAAACAAAATTCTACGGGCGGATTCTCCAGCTCTGTTCACCCGACAGCCAGAGAATCCCGCCTGAGGTCAATGGAGTTCTCCATTGTATGTGGCTTTCTTGTGGCGAGCACGGCGGAAGAATCCAGCCCAAATTGTGGGTTAAGCCGATGAGAAACTTCCCAGAGCCCAACAAAGTGACTATGTTTCATTGAATAGCGGTGGGGAACTTGCCGGCAGAGCTGGCGGGAAACACCCTGAAAAACCCACCACAAATTTACTTAGAAATCTTTTTCTTTTGTTAAATTTAGAGTACCCAATTCATATTTTTTCCAATTAAGGGGCAACTTAGCGTGGCCAATCCACCTAGCTTGCACATCTTTTGGGTTGTGGCGTCGAAACCCACGTGAACCAGTGAACCAGAGCCGGGATCGAACTTGGGACCTCAGCGCCATGAGGCCGCAGTGCTAACCCAGTGCGCCACCGTGCTGCACTGACTTAGAAATCTTTGGGGAAAATCATAACCTCTGTCTTAAATGGGCGACCCTTTAGTTCAAAAAAGGTGATCCCTAATTTTAGATTCTCCCTCATGAGAAATCATCCTTCCCATATCCACCCTCTCAGACCCTTCAGGATCTTATGTTTGAATCATGTCACTTCTTATTCTTCTAAACTCCAGCAGATACAAGCCTAGCCTGTCCAACCTTCCCTCATAAGACAACCCTCCAATTCCAGGTATGGGTCTTGTAAACCTTGAACTGCTTCCAATTCATTTACATTCTGTTAATGGGGGTTGTTGGGTTACTGGTATAGGGTGGATACGTGGGCTTGAGTAGGGTGATCATTGCTCGGCTCGGCACAACATTGAGGGCCGAAGGGCCTGTTCTGTGCTGTACTGTTCTAAAAAAAAAATTCTCCCTTCAATAAGGAGACCAATATTGTACAAAGTGGCCACAATTTAACAACTGCATTGCGCCCGGCGCAGATCTGTGCATGCTAGCTAGATCGTAGGAGAGGCCGAAATTGGGGTCCACGCCAGGCCCTGGCCACTATGCGATCTAACGGTCTATTCCCGTTGGGGGGAATCTCCCACAGGATCGGAGGCCTCTGGGTGGTTAGTCTCTGGCCAGGCTGGTATCCAGGCACTGCTGATGCCATATGGGCATCTTGCACTGTCATCCTGTCACCCTGGCAGTGCCATCTGGGCACCTTGGCAGTGCCACCCAGGGTGCCAGGTAGCACTGCTAGACTGGTGTGGGCACTGCCAAAATGCAAGACTGGCAGTGCCAAGGTGCCAGGCTGGCATTTTGTCCATGGCGGCAAATGAGCCTGGGGGTGCCCTGCCGGTGTGTGGTGGTCACAGGGGTGTTGGAGGGTCCTGGGTCAGGTCAGGTGGTTCAGAGATTGGGAGGCCATTCAAAAATGGCATCCCGATCTCTTACAGCACTGAGGAGCTCTGCCAATCGGAGTTCCTTATTGCAGGAAATGACGATGTGCGGCCTCGGCGGGGGGGGGGGGGGGGGGGGGGGGGAGAAGCATTCCCCACTGGCGCCCAAAATTGCAACAGTCATTAGGTAGCAAGCTAATTCTAATAGTTTAGACTGTGTTACCGGTACGCTTAAATATTGACCTATGGCTTGTATTATCTCTGCCATCTTTGACCTTTTTGACAGTGCAAACTACAGGTTCTCTGCCAAACTCAAAAGTGTTGCTTTCCATTCCCCTTGTAACTCCTCCCAAGTGATTCTGTCCACCCCCAGAACATCTGCAAATGCAAGGACCAATTCCAGTCAATATTCAATATTTCAAACCGGAAAAGAATGCAATTGATCAGCACACACTTTCGTTGTCTTTAAGTTTGATAACCCAAGCCACAACATAAGGAATTATACTTAAGAATCCTGGTCATGAGCCCCCAATTTGTTACGGATGCCTAGCCAACTCTGAACAGTGGCTAAGAGACTGAACCAGTCCCATAACTTATTTAAGTGCGGAATGATCTTTGTTCCAGGAGTGATAACATAAGAAATTGGGCTTGGTTATTTTATAAACAAGCTTTACTAAAACAAAACAATATTCAAACTTTTAATCTTCAACTCTAACAATAACAGATTATATTCAGTTTCTTAACCTTAACACACTAGTTCCCATTAAACAACACTGTAACAGAACATGCAGCTCTCATGCCACTTACACACAGAGACAAGGCAATATTTGCATTTACAAAGCAATTTTTCTTCTGGTGGGGATATTCGTTCTGAAGCCTTTTTCCAAAGTGTGCCTCGGTGGCAGCTATCATGAATTTCTCGGTCGATTTCTAAACCCTTCTCGCTGTAACTGTTCAAACAGTATTCCTTCTCTCTCTCTCTCTCTCTCTCTAAACTCTGTCCAGCCACTCAAATAAAGTTTCTCAGGGATTCCAGACTCAAAACTATTATTGTTTTGTGGGTTAATTGCCCACTCCCATTTATACAAAATAGAGACATGCTACTGACATGCCACTAACCTCCCATTGACCAACAAAAAGGCCATCGGTCTCTGTACTGGACTGCTAGGTAGTCAGACAGGATGATCCCGGAGAACAATATATCTGAGGCATCCTTTGTATTCCAACTAAAGAGTTTTAGTCTGACTAGGACAATGTTACTCGGCCAGTTGTGGGTGTATTCCTCTGATTCTGTGCCAGCAGGTTTTTTTCCCCTCAATCTGTTTAACCCCTAATTTTCTCCTACACTGGGGTCTCATTTCTGGACCCAATTTCCTAACATCTTCCTTGTGTGACAGAGACCAGACCTGCACACAATACCGCAGGTGGGGGTCTCACCAAGCTGCAGTAAGGCATTCTTGCTCCTGTACTCAGGTTCTTCTGCAATGAAAGCCAACATACCATTTGTCTTCATAACAGCTTGTTTGCTTTCAATGATTGGTGCACAAGGCCACCCAGGTCCTTTTGTACATTAAAATTTCCCAATGTATCACCGTTTGAATAATACTCTGCCATTTTGTTTCTCCATCCGAAGTGGGTAACTTCACGCCTATCCCCAGTAAACTGCATCTGCCATGTATCTGACCATACACTCAACTTGTCTAAATGGCTTTGAAGCCACTTAACATCCTCTTCACCACACACATTCCAAGTTTTGAGTTGTCAGCAAAATTGGAAATTACTGTTGGTTGCCTCATTCAAATCATTGATGCAATCCAACTATCCAACCAACTGATTAACTCCATATGACTCCTCTTTGGGTCTAATACTATCCTTAATTTATTTTGTTCACCATGGTTGGGCTGCTTTTCCAATTGTGCTTCTGCCCACTCATTTAACTACATAATATCTACATAATAATATTTATTGTCACAAGTAGGCTTATATTAAGACTGCAATGAAGTTACTGTGAAAAGCCCCTAGACGCCACCTTCCGGCGCCTGCTCAGGTACAAAGGGGGTGAATTCAGAATGTACACATTACCTAACAGCATATCTTTCGGGACTTGTGGAAGGAAACCGGAGCACCCGTAGGAAACCCACACAGAGACAGGGAGCACACGCAGACTCCACACAGACAGTGCACCAAGCCCGGAATCAAACCTGGGAGACTGGAGCTGTAAAGCAACAGTGCTAACCACTATCATCTGCATGCCTGTCTGTCACCTCCGCCTACTGTGCTGCCCATGTATATCCATTGGTGTCAAAATTCCATACCATAAAATTATACTAAAATGAGAATAAAAGGTCTCACATTAATCATAGAGTCATCATGGTACAGGAGATCAGTGAGCCCATCAAGTCTATGTAGGCTCTCTGTAGAGCATTCCAGTAGTTCTGCTCAATTTTCATAGCCCTGCAAGTTCAAGTCCCTCTGTCTTTAGAACTGTGCCATTAAGTATATACTGCCTCTCTTCATTCCTTTTGTTAAAAGGCATCAGCTCCAGTTCTCTGTATTAAATTCTAGCTGCTTCTTGTCTGCTCATGTGCTAGCCTATGTCTTCCTGCAGTTAATTGGTATCATCCTCACTATTTGCCACACCTCTTAAGTTTGATATCATTGGCAAATATTGAAATTTTACTCTATATTCCAATATCCAAGTCATTTATGTGTATCAAAAAAAGAGTGCACCTAGCAGTGAACCATAGGGAACACCTATGTGACCTTTTCTAGTGTGGAACAGAGCAATTTCTCACAATTTACTGTTTCTATTTATTTTGTCAGAAAGGAGATACAGAGCGTCCCGGCGGAACCGGCCTCCACATTGCTGGAGGAGGTGCTGACGACAGGGAGCAGTGTCAGCGGTTTACGGAGCTATTTTGGAAGAGGACAAGGCACCACTGGACGGGATCAAACGCCATCATGCCGCCCAATTTATCCACTCTTAAATGTAGCCACCCTTTCAAGTACATCCTTTCCATCAGTTTTCACCAGATCCATTAATTACCTCTACCATCTCAGCTTTTCCTGATATTTTGTCAGCATCCTTTTTATTAGTAACCTTTAATGAAAAGTACTCATTAAGTATTCCACCAAGCCTTGCCCTGTGCCTTTAGCCATATATCATGTTTTTTGTCCTCAATAGGCCTTGCCCACCTTCTTACTACCTGCTTACTATTTGCATGATGGTAGAAGAATTTTGGGTTACCTTTCATGTTAACTGCCATTCAGTTCTCATATTTTCTCATTCATTGCTAGTCTTATTTTCCTCTTGATATTCCATCTTGACTTGCTATATTAAGCCTGTTTCTCTCTTAAAGACTTCACATGGCATGCTTTACACTATTGATTTTTTTCTTCAGTCATATTCTCTATTTCCTATAACCCCATTGGGTTACCTACCTTTCTCTCTTGTTGGAATGTACCTAGCCTGTGCCTGAATATTTCTTCCTTAAACATCACCTATTGTTCCATTACAGTTTTCCCTGTCATACCTTGGTTCCATTTTACCCTGACTAGATCTCCTCTCACCCCACTGTCATTAGCCCTCTTTTAATTTAGTAGCTTTGCTTTATATTGTCCCCTGCTCTTCTCCAATGCTAAACCTTATGCTATGATGGTCGTTCTTACCCAGGTACTCTTCCACAGACACTCATCCCACCTAATTCTTTAGCACCAGATCCAGCAGTGCCTCCTTCCTAATTGGACTGAGAACATACCGCTCAAGGAGCTTTCGCTGAAAGCATTTCTGAAATTCCTCTCCATTCTTTCCTTTTACTCCAACATTATCATAATCAATGTGGTCACCTTTGCATTTTCGCCAAAACAAGGGCTGGATTTCTGACCATTTATGATCAGCGTTTGGAAAATTATGTTGTTGAACAAAATCTTTCCTGTGGGTGGAGTCATCAATTTGTAATTGATCAAAGAGTTCCTCCTTCTGGCATTTTAAAGTCAGCCTCAATAGGAGAATAAATAGAAATAAGCACAAGCCCAAGATTTGGTTGGAAGCTGTCCAAGCAGGGGGAACGTTTAAGTGTAATGGTTCTGACAAGGTCAACTGACCTTAATAAGTCACCACATCTCACCTATCTGATCATAAGTTAGACAGGGATCTATGATGGCAGATCTGTCTGGAATTACACCCTCCTGTAATTTCTATACATTTCCAATAGCAATTCTATTAACAGAGGATTGGAGAATGAACCCCATTGCCACCTGGCCTAGAAATTGTGATGCAGACAAGGTGGAGAAATCCATAAAAATGATTTTCATCCTAAAATATACTCCAGGAAAATGATCATGCTGCTACTTGCTCTGATCTCACTAAAAATCATATGAGCCAGAATTTTACGGAACCTCCCATCTAGTGTGATATTACGGTCTCAATGAACTGAATGGAGATTTAAATGGCTCGCTGCATCCACCGGAGGGAGACACGGCTGACAGGGCTGTAAAATCCTGGCTCTGGATTTGCAAGTTGTATCATTTTGAGAATGATCAAATTAAACTGATGACACCAGCTTATAGTTCAGGCATCAAATAAAGAAATTTAAACAATGCCAAATATTGAACAGCTAAAATGAGCTTCAAATATTAAACAGCTAAAATGAAGTAAATGAAAATACAATAATGGAAAATTATCGTAAATAATGAAAACAATGGAAAAAAGATAGCAAATTGTTTGGTCCCTGGGACATGAAAATAAATCCAAAACTTTATTGTTAATTGCTATTTAAAAAAAATGAATTCCTGCTAAACCAAAGAGATGGCTGCTATATGTCACATGACTTTGGCCCTTTGCTGGGAGCTACCCCCTCGAGCTACAAGAACCTCATTATACCGACCCCAAGTAATCACAAAACCAAGAGACTCACACTTCAAAACCCATTATGCCTGCAGAGTTGCTAACAGACGATAGCACACCTGGAACTCACAGAATCCATCCAGTGCCGAAGGAGATCATTCAGCCCATCAAGTCTGCACTGACCCTCTGAAAGGTTGGCCCAATCCCCGCCATACCCCCATAACGCCACCTAATCTAACCTGCACATCTTTGGACTGTGCGAGGAAACTGGAGCGCCCGGGGGGGAAACCCATGCAGACACAGGGAGAATGTGCAAACTCCACAAGGTCACCCAAGGCTGGTATTGAATCCTGGTCCCTGGAGCTGTGAGGCAGCAGTGCTAACCACTGTGCCACTGTGCTGCCCTGTAATGTATGAATTAAATAATGGCATGATGGGAAAACTGGTCAACTACTTGATACAATGTAAGAAAAGCTGACCTAGCCATTCCAATATGCCAGACCCCTTTGCAAGAAAAGCTGACCTAGCTATTCCAAGATGCCAGACCCCTGTAAGACCTGCTAAGACTGACTCCGCATAACTTAAAGAATGAATAAGATGAGAGAAAGTCAGGCTATTCCAAAATGTCAAAATGTCTGTAAATTCTGATCAGGTTAACTCATCATGACCCAGGGCCATATGAGTAAGACAAGATAAGGTCAGGGAAGGAGTAACCAACCTTTTAATGTTCTATTAAAGGACAAGATAATGGTATGAGTGATGAGACAAAGAGTCCTAGAAGGTCAGCAGGTTGTGTCTGTTTTATGATATTGCTTATGTTTCTACCTCTGATAGAATTCCTGACTAAGTTGTAGTCACGCAATCTTGATAATGATAATGTATAAATACTGAACTGATTTTCTGTGTAAGAGCGGACTTGAGGAGGAATCAGCAGTTGGTAACAACTGCTCTCTGAACTCAAGTTACAGCCATTACTGCATGCAGTCTTTTCGTAAATAAAGACTAGTTATTTTGTCATAACAAACTTTGTTGAGTCTTTCTACCCCAGTCAAGAAGCAGGAAAAATATTGACTTCTACAGCCCCAGATCCAGATCTCATAGAATTTACAGTGCAGAAGGAGGCCATTCGGCCCATTGAGTCTGCACCGGCTCCTGGAAAGAGCACCCTACCCAAGGTCAACACCTCCACCCTATCCCCATAACCCAGTAACCCCACCCAACACGAAGGGCAATTTTGGACACAAAGGGCAATTTATCATGGCCAATCCACCTCCCTGCACATCTTTGGACTGTGGGAGGAAACCGAAGCACTCGGAGGAAACCCACGCACACACTGGGAAGATGTGCAGACTCTGCACAGACAGTGACCCAAGTCGGAATTGAACCTGGGACCCTGGCGCTCTGAAGCAATTGTGTTATCCATAATGCTACCATGCTGCCCTTATTTCAAAAGGGAGCCAAAGCGACATAATTTGAATCTTATAACTCACCTTGCCTGCTAGAGTAGTTGGTGGGGCTGCCTCGACAATGACTTCCCGACACCAGACCCTTAGTATGAATGGCAACTATTTCAGTAACTAATGACTAGGGCAGTATTAGTTCTGAAATCAAAGACAGTTGCAGACACTGGATAAATTTCCCCTTTGTAAGTCATTATGGAGAAAGACAGTCATATGACTCGAGTGACCATTTTTAAATCTCAATATGCCTTTGAGAACTGAGAAATCCTCAGTCTGCTCTTTTAATGTCAATTGGTTACCACCTCTCAACTCCTCCAAGCCAGTCTCTGCTGGATTTCCTATCATTGCCTGCAAAACTTGCCCTGTGTACCTACTTGACCTGCGGTATCCACACCAACTGCAAAAGGAATGCCTGTCATCAGCCAGCTGAACTCTAACTCTTATGTGAAATAATTTCTCATTGGGCTCTGACTCTGGAAATCAGGTAAATGTATATTAATTTCTATGGTCCTTGTACTGTTAAGATCCATTGGGTTGCTAACACTCCTCACCTGGATTTGAAAGCGAATAAACTAACCTTCTGAGTTAATCATGAGCTTGTTGTGGTTTATTAATAAATTGGATCACGGGCAGCACGGTGGCGCAGTGGGTTAGCCCTGCTGCCTCACGGCGCAGAGGTCCCAGGTTCGATCCCAGCTCTGGGTCATTGTCCGTGTGGAGTTTGCACATTCTCCCTGTGTTTGCGTGGGTTTCGCCCCCACAACCCAAAGATGTGCAGGGTAGGTGGATTGGCCTCGATGAATTACCCTTTTAATTGGAAAAAATGAATTGGGTACTTTAAATTTA
The DNA here is from genome assembly GCF_902713615.1 of Scyliorhinus canicula. Taxonomy (NCBI): domain Eukaryota; kingdom Metazoa; phylum Chordata; class Chondrichthyes; order Carcharhiniformes; family Scyliorhinidae; genus Scyliorhinus; species Scyliorhinus canicula. The sequence goes on from NC_052161.1 coordinate 22,163,934, forward strand.
TAAAACAAATATAAAATAAAGTGGATCACACCAACCAAGGATTTGGGAAAACACACCACTGCACACTTTGGCTTTAACAATAATTGAAGACACGTTCGGCTTACAGACATGTGGTGAGAGGAAATCAGTGCAGTTTGTCAATCTCTCTCCTGTCATAGCACAACGAGGAAGAAGAAACTGATAGCTGATCGTGACTTAACATAATGTCGAAGATAGGTGTAAGAAATTTTAACACAGAGGGTTTGTAAGAGCTAAGGATATGGAAGAACTATAGCACTACCTCAGCAGTTTGTCCACTTTGGTCTGGTTAGCTGGCAAAAGTCCCTGCAGCAAGGAATTCAGTGGTCCATTAATCCACTCCAAGGCACTTTGGACAGATACTTTTTTTAGTTCATTTTCTTTGTCCATGGTATCTTGCGTAGTATAGTGAGGATCACGGCAACAGTTAGACATTGTGGTAAAACAGATACTCTGAAAAGAAACAGATGATTTTAGAACATATTTAATGCAGCTAAGGTAAATAAAAATGATTTAAAGTTGCAATCTCAGTATACAAACAATGGGTGAGATTCGCTGGCCTCCCCGCAGTGTGTTTTTTGGCAGCGGGTGGCAGCCCGTCACTGGCTGGTAGCAGGATACTCTAGTCCCACTCTTGTCAATGGGATTTTCCATTGAATCCACCCCACACTGCTGGGAAAACCGTGGTGGGGATTTGCTGTTGGCAGGACTGGAAGATCCCGCCAGCGTGAACAGCTGAAAGATCTCGCCCAATATCTTCAATAGATGAAATGTGGCTTGAGTTAAATTATTAGAAGCAAAGTTTATAGTCATACATGACGATCCTCATTTTTAAATCCAGAATGTAAATATAATAAAAATAACATGCAGAAATTAGGTTTCATTGAAGACTCTTCATGGAACTCCCAAGAAATTTCTTTAGGTGGTTGTGTATAAACTATTATTTTGGTCAACAAAGTTCCATTGAATCAAACAGTTTAGCTCTTCACTGTTCATACAGTATATTCTGCTGCAAATGTTTTGAGCCCAAAAGCAGAACTAGCAACAGTATTGTAAACAGAAAGTTAACAGAAAGGAATGGGAGGTTAAGCTTTCTTTGAAAGATGTTCAATCTCCAGATACAAACAGGTTGTGATAAATATAAATGGAATCAGTAACTCGCGCCACATGGACCATATTTTGCCATCACAACACAGTGTAACCGGCGTTAGGCAGCTAATTTCCACTGGCTGCCATTTTGATCCTTATGGGAAATGTGGCAGCTTGTATCCCAATGCATGCTCAAACTGACATCAAATTCAGCCTTTTCAATGTCTGCCTCAATTTTGAACATTCCTGAGTTTGAGATCTTCAGTGAGATAGGTGTTTCCTAAAGCATCTGGGAAACATGTCATGTCAGTCAGTTCATGGAGGAAGCCTGTTTAAAGTTGGGAGCTTTTTGACAAGTAAGTTTAAAAGGTCTTTCCAAACTTCAAATGTCGCAATTAGATGTTGGGCACAATTCAATGGCCTCATCACGTGCAACTTGGTGGCAGACCAAAGCCGTTAAATCCTTCTCGCAAGATTCGTGATGGCCGAAAGTTTCGCGAGACCTTGTGATATGGATTTCGCTCTCGCTAGGCGATATCCAGATATGCATATTTAAATTAGCCATAACTGCACCTGAGGGGTTCCCCAGGCAATTGGAGATCCCCGGGAAGTCAGACATCGGGAAACATGGTACCCTGGCACTTTCACTGGCACCTGGGCATCTTGGCGCTTACAGGATGTGCGGGTAGCACTGCCAAATTGCCAAACACTGCCAGGTTGCCTGTGCCAGGGGTCGAGTCCGGGAATGTCCTTCCCATAAGGACCCCAAAGAGGTAAATTGGGTGAAGTGGGAGAGTCCGGAGGCCATGGTGGAGTCGCTGAGGGGGGGACTGAAAGATACGCCCGATCTGTGAGTAATCTGTCAAGGCACAAAAAAATGGCAAAGTGCCATTGGATAGCAGGGTCTTTCTCGGTACTGCAGGCACCTGAAACCAGACATATAAACGTTTTGGTTGAATTGCACCTGTTGTATGGTAAGTTAAGAATGTTTTACTGAATGATTGATCTTAGAGCTATGTCTTTAAAAGGTAAGTGACCATTAATTTGGCCAGCATTGGGCAAATAGTCAGATGCGTTAGAGTACTTTCTCCAGTGGGTAAGTTGCCTTTTCATATTCAACAATATCGGGAATCATATATTTATGTGTCACCAGGACCCTGTGGTTTGAACTTTGCATTCATTTGAAGTCCTGTTGAGCATTTGAAAAAAAATGAATAGATGCCTGACTTCTTTGATTGAAAGTCCATCTTGAGCCTTTGAAAAAAATGAACAGATGGCTAGCTCTGGAGAACTTGTTCATACAGTTGTGCAATGTAACCCATAATGAATTCTGTGTTCCAAGCCCCACTAATGGCTTTGCCCATCAGGGGTTATGTATGCAGATGTGAAGGGCACAGAGCTTTATGGAATTGCCATTTTTATGAGCAGATAATAGGATTAATGTGTATTTAAGAGATTTTTCAACACTGTAACAGGAAATAGGAGCAGAAGTAGGCCATTCAGCTCCTCAAGTCTGCTCCATCATTCAATAAAATAATGGCTGATCTGTTTGTGTTTCGAGTTCCACATTTCCATCAACCCCAATAACCTTTGATTCCCTTGTCCAACCCGAATCCACCTACCTCCACCGTACAAATATTTATTGAACCTGCTTCCACAGCATTCTGAGGAGGAGAGATCCAGAGTCGCACAACCCTGAGAGAAAACAATTCTCCTAATCTCTATACCATAAGGGTGACCCCTAATTTTAAAATAGTGGCCCCTAAATCTGGATTCACCCAAAAGATGAAACATCCTTTGCACATCCACCTTAGCTATTTGTTAATTTGGCGGCTCACTACAACATTCTCAAGGGCAATTAGGAATGGCAGAGCCAGTAATGCCTACATCCTTTTAATGAATAATAAAAAGTCAGGAACGTGGATTAGCCAAGCACCTGTACTGACTATCGGGGCCAGGCACTCAGCAGAAGCATTTGGCAAAAACTAATAACATTATCTGAGGCTCTAATAATCTTGTGTTGGTCTGTGGTGAACCCTCCTGAAAGAGGGCCAATTTCTTTGCTGTAAAATCCAAAGTGTAGGGCATCAAGCATATGGACAATTTTCTGAGTCATGCTGCAAATGCAGCTTGCAATTTCACGTTTCAATCACATTTTTAACTATAGCACTTAGGATCAACACTGTATATATGTTTCTTAATGCTTTAATACAGCTTAAGTTCTGTTATTTCCTTTAACTTGCCTCAACATTGTGCTGAACCCGCCTTCCGAATGTCTTGACAGTAAACACAAACAAAAATGTCTGTCTTCATAACAAAGAAGCTATAGTTATTGACAGATAATTGGCCTAATAAGTAATTTTCATATTCTTTTTATTTACCTTAAGGTTTTTGGTTAATAATACTTGTAGAAGCTAATATTTTTAAAATTGTAAAGTTTTAATCAATTAACAAACAAAGAATTGAGATGAAAATGTACTGTAATGGGGGAAAATGTTAATTTTGAAAAATATGGTGACTTACTGAGAGCAAAATAGATCAGGTGGCACCATTAATGATATTTTCAGGACAACTGAATGCAATTCAAGCAGCGATCCAAGGAGAAATTATTTGAACCCCAATAATGGAAATGATCTGGACAGAGCGGAAAATACCTGTATTTCATGCTTTTTAAACAGACTGAGCCGCTGGCATTTATATAAGAGGTCTTGAGGGGAAATGAGTTTTACGCAACAGACAGATTTGCAATTTCAGGAGATTATGAGGAAATTGCAAATCGTGATGTACGCTTATCTGGCCAAGAATTTAAACAAAGCAGCTGATGAATGTCAAGATACCACTGAATGCATTTCTTTTATAATTTATATATTAAATGCGAAAGAATATTGGCTGTTAAAATAGCTCTGCAATTCATCAGATTTTGTAGCAGACTAGTAATTTTTTTTAGTGCATCTTCACACACACATTTTACCCTTTGGGGAATAGTGGGGGAGTGGTAGGAAGATTCCTGAGCTGATTATCAGTCCATTGAAGCAGTCTGCTTCTTCTGTGGCCAACAAGTCCTGACATTGGACTTGAACCTGGGGCTTCTAGTCCAGCGGTAGAGAGACTAGCACTTATTGCCTACCAGTGCACCCGAGAGTTCCAATGAAGGATCAAGACCTAAAACTTTTTTTAATGAATTTCGTTACAAACATGTATCAAAAAATTACAGCACATAAACATCCCGGAAACACGCCCAATAGTCAATTATACAGTTTGTACAATTTTCCCCCCTTTTTTCTCCCCCCCACCCCCCACTGCGATGAACTCAAACATGGTCACGAACATCCCCCACCTTGTCTCAAACCCCTCTGCTGAGCCCCTTAGCTCATACTTATCTTTTCCAGCCGCAGGAAGTCGTACAGGTCACCCAACCAGGCCGCTACCCCCGGTGGCGGTGCCGACTCCAGTAAGATTCGTCGCCAGGCAATCAGAGAGGCAAAGGCCACGACATCGGCTTTCCTCCTCTCCATGAGCTCCGGCTTTTCCGAAACCCCAAATATTGCCACCAATGATCCAGGTCCACCTCTTCCCCCACTATCCTTGCTAGGACCACAAACACTCCCACCTAGAATCTCTCCAACTTTTCACAACCCCAAAACATGGGCTGGATTCTCCAATTTTGAGACGAAGTGCTGACGCCAGCGTGGAAACAGTCGTGTGTTACAGCAGCAAAAACTGCGAAACAAGTGCACCAATTCAGCAACTCTAAATGGGCCAGCACCATCGCCACATGGAACACAACCGGTTCCAAGCGAAACGCCGCTGGACTTCTCGGGTCCTGGATTGGCGCACATGAGACTCAAACGTCGCAGCAGCATTTAAATGATCCATCTTCCACACACACACCGTCTCAGTCAACAAGATGCCTGGAAAGAGAGCAGTGCCACGGTTCATGGACGCTGAGCTGAAGACCCTCCTGGACGCCGTGCAGGAGAGACGGATGACCCTGTACCCTGGCCATCAGACGCTGCCATTCGCCGTGCCTGGGCGCAGGTGGCAGAGGCGGTCAGCGTCATGGGCAACGTTGTCCGGACTGGCATCCAGTGCAGAAAGAAACTGCACGACCTTCTCAGGGCGGCTAGGGTGAGTAGGCCGCAGTCTGCCCCTGGCACCAACCCCTCTCCCCCCCACACACCCCTCTCCCACACACATGTAACCCAGACCCCTGCCCCCCCCCCCCCCCCCCCCCCGCGGAGACGGCCAAATCCCTAACCTGCCCCACATGCCAGCACCCATGCCTGCCGCAATGGCCGGGAGCCCTGGCCACTTATGCCATCATCTATCCAACCCCTGGGCTGCATGCGTCAGAACGTCTAACAGTGCCATTGTTTGTGTTTGCCCCCCCCCCCCACAGGAGAAGGCCATAACATCCGACAGCGGGAGAAGACCAGAGGGGGAACCACCAGACTTACAGCCCCTCACCATGCCCGAGCAGAGGGCGCTGGACGTGGTCGGCAGCCCGAAGGAAAGGGAGGTCGCAGACGTGGAGGTCAGCGGCGGACGAGCAAATGAGTTCCTGGTTGCGGATCCCACCCCTCCGGCCCGCTCTCTAACCATACATGCCGTCTTGTGTCTTACAGTACCTGCCGGGGATGGGCCCGGTACATCCGGAGACACCCGCCCCCAGCCAGTGCCGGAGTCGGTGCACCGCGAATGGCAGAGCACTGAAGGGGAGAGCAGCCTGAACACCAGCCCTCTGCCCGAGATTCAGGACACTCCGGAGTTCGGGTCAGAGGAGGACACAGACTTTCCGTCACAGCTGTCTCCAACATCCTCCACCATCTCAGAGACTATCACCTCAGACGAGCACATCAGTGAAGATGCTCCTGGGACACCATCTGGTGTGCACCAGACATCGCATCCGGTACAGCAGGTGGAAGTAGGAGCAGCCGTGGGGCCGGATGGTCGGAGGGTAGGCGAACCACCACGACGGGTCCCGGGCTCCTAGCGCATCCAGTCCCAGCCACAGTGGAGTAGTAGTCAGAGACCCAGGGACTACAGAAGCGGATGATGGATGGCTTTCAGCACCTGCAGGCGCAGGTGGAGGAGCCCATCCACGCGCAGGAGCAGGGGGTGGTGCCAATCATGCGTGCCACTCAAGCCGACACCGCACGGATGGCGTCCGCGGTGGAGTCAATGGGGGCGACGATGTTGGATATAGGTCAGAGTGTGCAAGGCCTGGGGCATTCTGTTCAGGCGGGGTCCAAGGCCAAGGACACGACTGCCCTCTCACAGGCATGCATGTGCCAGAGCCACCTGGACATCACTCCTCAGCATGACCCAGTCACAGCAGGCCATGGCTGAGAGCGCCGGCGGCATTGGCCAAAACAAATACTGGGCGGGATGGCCGAGAACCAGAGGGACGTGGTCCAGTCCCAGTGGGAAGTGGCCCAGTCCCAGAGGGAGGTGTCCCAGTCAATGGCTGATGTGGCAGGGACTCTCAGGGTGGTGGCACAGTCCCAGATGGAGATGGTACAGTCCCTGTGCTCCATGGCCACGAACACGCATAACCTGGTCAAGACCAGAGAGGGCCTCCAGGACTGGCAGAGTCAGGTGGCAGGAAGGGGGGGTGGGGGGGAAGGACTCAGGGGTTGGCTCTGCTCACACCCCCATCCCATGGAGTAGCCCGGGGGCCATTGGGCACCCCGAGGGAGGAGGAGGTGCTGGGGTCCATGCCGATGACCCACACAGGGGAGACGCCGGAACAGGGCAGCACCTCGGACTCCTCCACCCCCCCCCACCCCTGTCCCTGGTGCATTTGGTGGGCAGCGGGCAGAACAAGGCGGCACCACACCACCCGGGCCAGGTTGCCCCAGGAGATGTGCGCCAACGGGGACCCTTGTCGCAGGGCAGGAGTCACAGCAGGCCGCCTTCACTCTGGGGGTCTCGAAGCAAATTCCAGCTCCTCCACCTTTGCTCTCAATGTTTTGCAAAGGTCTCCGAAGAGCCCCACCTCCGCTCCAGCGCCACCACTCGATCGCTGTGGTCCGAGATCACCCCTTCGATCTCTCGGATCTGCGACCCCTGCACCTCCAAACATTTCTCCACTCGTTCCATCGAACTCTTCAGCGGTGACACAGCTCCTTCGATGGACTTCGAGCGGTCCACCCGCATCTCCTTCCTCTGTTGCTGGAACGCATCCTTAATAAAAGCCACCAACTGCACCATCTGGGGCTTTCCACCTTACACCAGCCCTTCCCCCGCTGCCATCCTTCCAGAGGTTGCTGCGCCGCAGGTTTCCTCAACCCCTTGGCCAGGTCTCTCACCGTCTACTGCCGGGTTTGGTAACCAGTGGTCATACCACTCCCAGGGGAAACTACTGCTCCGATCTTCACCTATATCTTTTCATCAAAAGTACACCCAATATCGGGTAAAAAGAGCTCTTTCCCATGCCTTCGAGCAAGAGCTGCCCTGTGTGCGACCACTCACACCATGGCTGCCACCGGAAGTCAACACCTAAAACCTTAATCTCTCTTTTGACTTTGCCAATATTATTATTTAAAAAGAAAATATAGAGTACCCAATTATTTTTTTTTCCAATCAAGGAGCAATTTAATGTGGCCAATCAGCCTAACCGGCACATCTTTGGGTTGCGGGGGTGAAACCCACACAGAAGTGGGCAGCATGGTAGCACAGTGGTTAGCATAGTTGCTTCACAGCTCCAGGGTCCCAGGTTCGATACCCAGCTGGGGTCACTGTCTGTCCGGAGTCTGCACGTTCTCCCCATGTCTGCGTGGGTTTCCTCCGGGTGCTCCGGTTTCCTCCCACAGTCCAAAGATGTGCAGGTTAGGTGGATTGGCCATGCTAAATTGCCCCTTAGAATCCAAAAAGGTTGCGTAGGATTATAGGGTTACAGGGCTAGGGTGGAGGTGTGGGATTGGGTAGGGTGCTCTTTCCAAGGGCCGGTGCAGACTCGATGGGCCGAATGGCCTCCTTCTGCACTGTAAATTCTACGAAATCTATGAAATTCTATAAGACACGGGGAGAATGTGCAAACTCCACACAGGCAGTGGCCCGGGGCCAAGATTGAACCCGGGTCCTCAGCGCTGTAGACAGCAGTGCTACCCACTGCGCCACTGTGCCACCCTTATCTTTGCCAATATTGATAGACTTACTTCCTGGGGTTTTCAGCTTATGCCATCGGCAGCCTGCAATTTCAAGTTTCTTCGCTAAAATTTAGTATGTTGGTGAGGACAAGGCATTCTCTCTCCAGCATTTATTTGAACACCAACAGATTTATGTAATAATATATATGGCCAAGAATCAGCAGATGTTACAGAAGCACTTGGAGCCACTTTCAATTGAGATTACTTGCTAAAATCACTTAACAATTGCAACAGAATCCTGCTGTAATTCTGCTGGAAGTCTTGTGGAACGTGACAACTATGGCAGGATTTGTGTTAGTTGGATCCCTAACTGGAAGAGACAGTAGGCTGGTTTGTATCGCAATGAACAAACAAGCCAAGTATTTCGGCTGGGTTTTTGGAGCGTTATAAAGACTCAGTAGCCATTTAAAATTGTGGGTGACACCAATTGCAGAATTTCCACCCCCAATTCCTGCACCTCCAATAAGGTAGTGAGCCTGTAACTGCACTCCTGACCTGGCTGACTCCATTGCCTGGGTAGATACCTCTCTAGCCCCCCCGGCAATGTTTGTGGAATCGGCCAGCTTCATGATAACTCATGGGTCATAGTCCTTCGAGGAGTTGTGAACCATAATTTGGATTTGGATATCTTTTGAAAGGCAAAGTCATTAGCCCCTCCATGTCAACTCATGCCTCTCTACCCAACCACATGGCCCCTCAATCCACCATGTCAATTCATGTACCTCCATCCATCCCAATGATCTCCCATAGTCTGCATGCCAACACGTGGCACTTCCAAACCCTTTCACACAGTGTACACTGTAGAGAACCAATGAGGACTATGTATGTTTAATAAACATTCATTTATAATGCACTTTTTAAAACTGTGCTTCCTCTCAAAGCATCAATCAACCAGACCTTCAAAGTATCAATAACAGAAGCTTTAAACACGTGACACCTCTTTACCTTGCATAAATATACAACGGTAAAATAAATCACAGAAAACATAGCTCATTACGTTTTCTGAGTTACAAACCCAGGGCTCAGAGTGTGGTCAGGGGCGAACCTCTAATCCAGCTCCTTGCCTGCTCCAAAAACCAATTCAAATTCAAATTGAATCCAATTCATGGTACCCACAAGAGAAACATACCAGATCTGAGCCAAAAGGCTCCTAGACTTGATCTTATACAACATCTAAAAGCTGTTTAATCAAACAAAGTTTTCACTTCGCTACAGTTGTGTCAACAAAGTTAATCCACCACAAAACTCCCTCCAGTTAGTTGGTGGTGGGGTTGATTGGTTGGGGGAGGTTGCATGGTTAGTGGCGGGGGCTGGGTGCTCAGAGAAAGGATTGTCTGTTGGTTGGTGGGTGTAATCATGGTACAATGGAGTGTGTGCTTAAGTTTGTAATTGAGAGCAGCTGCCACCAATAGGAGAAAAGACTTGGTAATTTTTTTATTCATTCATGGGATGTGGGCATTGCTGGCTAGGCCAGCATTATTGCCCATCTCTAATTGCCGTTGAGAAGATGGCGAGCTGCCTTCTTGAACTGCTGCAGTCGACAGAAACTTCCACAGTGCTGTTACGGAGGGGGCTCCAGGATTCTGACTCAGTGAAATTGAAGGAATGGTGATATATTTCCTAGTATGGATGGTGAGTGATGGGGAACTTCCAGGTGGTGGTGTTCCCATGTGTCTGTTTCCTTATTCTTCTAGATGGCAGTGGTCATGGGTTTGGAAGGTGCTGTGTAATTCAACAAGTGTTCCTGCTGTGCATCTCGTAGATGGCATACACTGTGTGTTATGGTGGAGGGGTGAAGATTTGTAGGTGGGATGCCAATCAAGTGGTCTGCTTTGTCCTGGATGGTGTCAAGTTTATTGTTTTATTGGAGCTGCACTCATCCAGGCAAGTGAAGAGTATTCCATCACATTCCTGACTTGTACCTCATAAATGGTGGAAAGGCTTTGAGGAGTCAAGAGATGAGTTACTTGTCACTGAACTTAGCCTCTGATCTGCTCTTGTAGCCACTGTATTTATATTGCTAGTCTAGTTTAGTTTCTAGAACCAGGATGTTGATATTGGGGGATTGACTGATGGTAATACCATTGATTATCAATGGATGATGGTTAAGATTGTCTTTTGTTGGCAATGGTCATTGTCTGGACTTGTATGGCACTAATGTTGCTTGTCACTTGTCAGCCTAAGCCATAATATTTTCCAAGTCTATATGCATTTGGACATGGACTGCCTTTGTATCTGAGAAATCATGAATGATGCTGAATATTTTGCAATCATCAGCAAACATCCCTAATTCTGACGGACAGGCGCCAGAATGTGGCGACTAGGGGCTTTTCAGAGTAACTTCATTGAAGCCTACTCGTGACAATAAGCGATTTTCATTTTCATTTTTTCATTTCATTGATGACGCAGCTGAAAATGGTTCGGCCTTGGACACTACCCTGAAGAACTCCTGCAGTGATGTCGTGCAACTGAGATGATTGACCTCCAGCAACCTCAACCATCTTCCTTTGATGTAGGAATGATTCCAACCAGCAGAGAGTTCCCCCGTGATTTACATTGACTCTGGTTTTGTTAGAGCTCCTTGTTGCCACATTTGGTCATAGATTGCCTTGATGTTAAGAGCAGTCACTCTCAAGTCATTCTTTTGAGTTCAGATCTTTTGTCTCTGTTCAAACCAAGGCTGTAATAAGGTCAGGAGCTAAGTGACCCTGCTGGTTTCCTCCCACAGCCCAAAGATATGCAGGTTAGGTGGATTGTTCTGCTAAATTGCCCCTTAGTTTCCAAAGTGTGAGGTTAGCTGGGGTTGCGGGGGAGTGGGCAGAGGTAGGGTATTTTTTCAGAGGTCCATTCAGACTCAATTGGCTGAATGGCCCCCTTCTGCACTGTAGGGAGTCTATGATTCTATGAATTCAAACTGAGCATTAGTAAGTAGGTTATTACGAAGCAAGAGGACACAAAGGTTGGTGGAATTTGCAGACGACACAAAGGTTGGTGGAATTTGCAGACGACACAAAGGTTGGTGGAATTGTGGATAGCGATGAGGACTGTCAGAGGATACACCAGGATTTAGATCGTTTGGAGACTTGGGCGGAGAGATGGCAGATGGAGTTTAATCCGGACAAATGTGAGGTAATGCATTTTGGAAGGTCTAATGCAGGTAGGGAATATACAGTGAATGGTAGAACCCTCAAGAGTATTGAAAGTCAGAGAGATCTAGGTGTACAGGTCCACAGGTCACTGAAAGGGGCAACACAGGTGGAGAAGGCAGTCAAGAAGGCATACGGCATGCTTGCCTTCATTGGCCGGGGCATTGAGTATAAGAATTGGCAAGTCATATTGCAGCTGTATAGAACCTTAGTTAGGCCACACCTGGAGTATAGTGTTCAATTCTGGTCGCCACACTACCAGAAGGATGTGGAGGCTTTTGAGAGGGTGCCGAAGAGATTTACCAGGATGTTGCCTGGTATGGAGGGCATTAGCTATGAGGAGCGGTTGAATAAACTCGGTTTGTTCTCACTGGAACGACGGAGGTTGAGGGGCGACCTGATAGAGGTCTATAAAATTATGAGGGGCATAGACAGAGTGGATGCAGAGGCTTTTCCCCAGGGTAGAGGGGTCAATTATGAGGGGGCATAGGTTTAAGGTGCGAGGGGCAAGGTTTAGAGGAGATGTACGAGGCAAGTTTTTTTACACAGAGGGTAGTGGGGGCCTGGAACTCGCTGCCGGAGGAGGTGGTGGAAGCAGGGACGATAGTGCCATTTAAGGGCATCTTGACAAATACATGAATAGGTAGGGAATAGAGGGATACGGACCCAGGAAGTGTGGAAGATTGTAGTTTAGTCGGGCAGCATGGTCGGCATGGGCTTGGAGGGCCGAAGGGCCTGTTCCTGTGCTGAACTTTTCTTTGTTCTTTGTTCTAAGAGACACCTGATAGAACCTCTTCCTTTACTTTACTCCTGATCGAAAGTAGACTGATGGGGCAGTAATTGGCCAGGTTGAATTTGCCCTACTTTTTGTGGACTGGTCATATCTGAGCAATTTTCCACATTGCCAGGTAAATGCCAGAGTTTTAGCTGTATTGGGACAACTTGGCCAGGGGAGAGGCAAGTGCTGGAGCACAGCACTATGGTCGGAATACTGTCGGTTCCAGTTACTTCAGCTGTTTCTTGATGTCATGTGCAGTGAGTTGAATTGCCTGAAGACTGGAATCTCTGATGATGGGGACCTCTGGAGGAGGCAGAGATGATTGTCCACTCGACACTTGTGATTGAAGATCGTTGCAATGCTTTGGTTTTATCTTTTGACTGATGTACTAGGCTCCCTGAATGAAAGAAGATGATAATGCAAGTTTATTGGTCACAGGGGAGTCCGGAATGGAGATTCAAAAAGATGGTTTATTTCCAAAAGGAACGCATTTACAAGTAACAGTCCCAGCCAGGACCACTCTGAAGATCAGTTACTACCTAGGCCAGATTTTATGGTACGGAATTAACTAGCCCACTGATGGGCCTCTGCCCATGCAATTGGTGTCTTGGTCCCTGAAAACTGGGTGTGAGGAAAGCCTTTTTAAATTTTGAAAATGGTCCTTGAACAGAATGATATGCGATTAAAATTTAAGTAAATTTATAAACTTCAAAAATAAAAATAGTAAATAAGTAGCAAAAAAAATTGTAAAATAGAATATTTGCTGTAAAATATAATACATGGAGACTTTACTGATGTGCCACAAAGGGAAACCAATAAAAAGGCATCATACTTAACATGATGCCTTTATATTCGGGGGCAGCATGGTAGCATAGTGGTTCGCATTATGGCTTCACAACGCCAGGTCCTGGGTTCGATTCCCGCTTGGGTCACTGTCTGTGCGGAGTCTGCACGTTCTCCCTGTGTCTGCGTGAGTTTCCTCCGGGTGCTCCGGTTTCCTCCCACAGCCCAAAGATGTGGAGGTTAGGTGGATTGGTCATGCTAAATTGTCCTTAGGTTAGATGGGGTTGCTGATTTACGGGGATAGAGTGGAGGTGTGGGCTTAAGTAGGGTGCTCTTTCCAAGAGCCGGTGCAGACTCGATGGGCTGAATGGCCTCCTTCTGCACTGTAAATTCTATGATTCTGTGATAATATAGAATGTAAACATAATGTACTATAAAAAGATTATTTCTAGATAATCATGAACATCAGCAATCAAAATGAAAAGAGGTCAGCATCACAGAAATAAAAGGAGTATGAAAAAGATCCAATCAAACCTTCTCAAAATTCTTAACAGTGCAGAATAGTTCCACTTCAACTGTTCGTTGACCTTCTGCATCTAGTATTTCTTTTCCAACAATCCTACTTATGGCTGCTGGCTTCGCAAAGTTGGCAAAATAATTTGCCTGTTGGAAACAAAGATAAATAAATAAAAATCTTTGCTCGACTAAAAGACGAACAAAATTACAATACTCATGCAAATATCGCCCTATTATTCAAAAGCTTATTTTGCAGGCTTTTCAACTGTGGTGCAGTTTTTCAAGAATCTGGGGGGGGGGGAAGAATGGGGGGTGGAGGTGTCTGGAGGCCCCAGTGGTTGAGGAACAAGGCTGGGCATGCCCCAGCACTGCCAGGGGACAGAGTCAAGGGGGCACATGAAGGGAGCTCTGGCTACAGGGGGATGGGGTGATAACTCTCCTTCATTAGTGGCAGTCCCCTTATGTGTAGTGAGGGGGGAAAGAGGGGAGAGCCCTGATGCCTCTGAGGGTGGGAGGATACTCCGATGTTGCCGTTGTGGTGGGAAGACGTTCAGGGTGGTCAGCCTTAATTATAACTTTGAGATGAGGGTGCTCTTTAAAGAAGGCACCTCCATCTCTGCGGAGTCAGCCTTTCTGGCCCATCCAGCACAGCCAGAGCGATGGAACAAAACACTGCCAGATTACAGGAAGGCTTCGCCCCATGTGTTTTTTTTTTAATTGGAAGGACATTGAATTATTTGGACACTTGGGAACTAACCTGCCTTTTTAAAAAAAAGGTTATAAGTTCACATGGACTTTGAGCAAACTGCCTTTTCCAAGTATGTTTGTTTATATGATCTTTAATTGCTGGAGAAAGAAACAACAGCTTTGAGAGGCTGTGAGGCCCTGGTGCCTTTCTGGAAGCCACCTCACCGAGATGGGTTTCTGTATTGAACTTGTTTTTTGGACTCAGTTTGGGAATAAATCAAAAAAGTTGCCTAACTCACTCTCTGTGTGCCTTGTTTGAAATTCAGTTTAGTTATCAGAATCCAGTTAGACTTCCTTTCTCAGTATAACTAGGCTATATTTGGGAACAGAGAAATTGAGATGAGATGAGAGAGGTTCCAGGGACATTGATCCCACTTTGTTCTCCACACCAAAGCTCCTTTGGAAAGAACGACTGTGTTCAGCAACTTGACTTTGCACACACAAACCAGTTTGGCAGCTTCAAAAGCCTTCAAACTTAAATCATTTATTCAAAATGTTTTCCCATTGGCCAAAAGGTGTCTTTTCCCTTAAATGGCAAACTCTGCAGAGATCTATTTGTTTTGCCATAAATGTTTGTGTGTGTGTTGGGATTTAAAGGGATATGTAGTTACACATCCTGATTATAAATGATATATGTTAACCAGATTTTGCAACTTGCTTCTAAAAAGAAGTTTTAAAAAAATAATAAATCAATCATTCTGAGTTTATTGAAAGAAGCTTGGTTTTGTCTTTTATTCTGGTGGCAACAATAGTGAAAGTAAACAAATGAACATTTTGGTGAGTGAACAAAGCATTTACATGGTGTGACCTGTGGAGTAGTGGGGCTAGAGAACAACAATTAAAATGTCAGTTGATTTCAGAGATAATTTATTGTTAGTTGGAAATTTTTGCAGTTGGGTATAGGACCAGATGTTTTTGAACATAAGTGTCAGGGACCATTCCCCCACCGAGGAATGCACCGTACTCTATAAACGATAGAAAAATTTGTTGTTTGCCTTTTTTTCACTCCATGCAATAGAAGCTTTGAGCATGGTATTTATTTCCATGTTGTACTGTCCATAATGTTCTGAATGTATATTCATTAGAAGACCAACAATGGTCAATGTAGACGGGTGGCACGGTGGTTAGCACGGCTGCTTCATGGCTCCAGAGACTTGGGTTCAATTCCGGCCTCAGGTGACTGTTTGGAGTTTGCACTTTCTCCCCATGTCAGCGTGGGTTTCCTTCGAGTGCTCCAGTTTCCTCCCGCAGTCCAAAGATGTTCAGGTTAGATGGATTGGTCATGCTAAATTGCCGCTTAGGTGTTCAAAAAAAAGGTTAGGTGGTGTTGAAGAAATTCTAAGTCAGTACTTTGAGTTTCCGCCAAAGGCCTTTTAATTAAGCATGAATTCATGGAGGGCTGGATAGACTCAAGTCATTCCAAAATGCCCTCCCATACAGAGGTAAAAGCACATATTTATATTATACAATAAACAGTATCTGGGACAAAGCACGGCTTTAGATTAGAGAGAGAGAGACAGAAAACAAGCAGCCGGAGCCATGTTTTAATAACAAACCTTGGGAAATAAGCTGTCCCTTTCCTAAGCAAAAAAAGATCATGTTGTCAGCAAAACAATGTGCAGCTGTATATTGTTTCCATTTTATGACCTTCTGACTATTGCATACAGAACTCTTGGCTGAAATAAGGCTAAATATCTACCTTACTTTGCCAAGTGCCTATTCTCATGAAATATAGTGAAGCAGCTAGTTAAAATTAATACCCTTAAGCAGGCAACTAATCTACACACTAACGTCCCTTCTACAGGTAGGGTTACTGGGATCCAGGGATAGGATGGAGGCATGCACTTAAGCTTCAGTAGGGTGCTCTTTCCAAGGACCGGTGCAGACTTAATGGCCTCCTTCTGCCCTGCAGGGATTCTATTGAATAAAGCTGGAAATTATTTTCTCTTCCAGGAAGAACCATCTGAAATTAAATTCCAGATTGGATAGCAAGAATCATAATTGACATAATTATCTTCAAAGAGAAAAGGAAATGGAGTTTAAATTAAAACAGCTCAAGTTGAGGAGAGGAGATCCCACTGTACCTATTGAAAACCACTTCTAGGTCTGGCCTAAGTGCTGAGGTATTTGATTTTGCCCATTAAGTCCCAAGATTAATGATGCAGAGGTGGATGTTTTCTTTATCTTTTTCGAAAAGGCAAGTATAACAGTTAAAGTGGCCATGCCAACCCTGGTTCCTGCTGTTGCAGGGTAAATTGACAGGCAAAGTTTGAGGCTCGCTCCCTCTTGCCTGAGGAAAGTGCAACAAAATATGATACAGCAAAAAGGACTGTTTTAAAGGTGGGATTTCCTGCACCCCCCCCCCCCCCCCCCCCCCCAGCATTTTTTGTGGCAGTGGAGGCAATCCGATATTGGCCAGCAGTGGGTTACTCTGCTCCCCCCACTGTCAATGAGGTTTCGCCTTGTACACATCCTCCTCTGCCAGGGAACCTACAGTGGGGTTCACAATTGGTGTGACTGATAGATTCTACCATCAGAAACAGCCAGAAAATCCCACCCCAAGTGTGTGCCAATTAATGCCAAACGTGTACCATCAGAAATTCCGTACCACCAGGAAACTGCCTGATCAGATGTACCTGGAATTTGAATGGATTAAGCAGCTTGCTTTGACTGGAGGGTATGGGTGCTTAAAATTGAGGCCACCTATGAAAACCATCCAGAAATAATTCTCCTTGAGGAGTTCAAAACCTCTATAGCCTTTCCAATAAGATCTCACATAGAGGAGGAGAGAGTAAGAGGGCCAGGCAGGCAGAAACACTGACTGATGATTATGAGATTGTCCACAAACCCTCATCCCAAAGGACACCCTTCCATAGTTAACCCAACAAACTGAGAAAATAGATGGGAGAGGGCGAGGGAACTGAATATCTATGGGAAGAAAAGAGGCAGCTGGAACCCTCCTCAGGCCAGAAAGGATGGTGCTGAGAAGTGGGGTGAGACAAAGTGGCATATGTGTTTTAATTTCCACAAAGTAGGACACCTTCAGAGTGATTATTGGAGGTCACAGGGAAAACCTGTGGGATTTGTGAGGCATATACTCCTATAAACCTTGCACAGGATTCAAGACAGGCAGAATAGCAAACCAGGCTATGGCTTTGCCTTCGGCAACACATTTCTGAAGATGTAATACAGAGAGTGCAGGTGAATTTATTAAAATTCTTGAGAGTTGCAGGGTTTTGTATCAGAAAAATGAGTGGCACTTTTCCCCCGCGAGTGAGGCAAGTAAGCCTAAAGGAAGGGAAGGCGCCAGCCAAACTCTATTTTTGGGAAAAGGATCGTCTATCCACCAGAGAGTGCAGTAAGTGCCACGGTCCTGAAAGTGGGGTTGCAGTCGACCTGCTCATAGAGGCCGACCGAGGTTAGGGCACCAGAACAGCTGCAGAAGAAAGTGCCTTTTATTTTTCCACACTTATGGCCACCATGTGGCGCAGTGGTTAGCACCGGGACTGCAGCGCTGAGGACCTGGGTTCGAATCCCGGCCCTAGGTCACTGTCCATGCACATTCTCCCCGTCTGCATGGGTTTCACCTCCACAACCCAAAGATGTGCAGGTTAGGTGGATTGGCCACGCTAAATTGCCCCTTAATATTGGAGAAAAATTAATTTGGGTACTTTAAATTTAAAAAAATTTCCACACTGTGTGGTAAACCAGTTGAGTGCCAGATAAACTCCATCAGAGGAGGCTAAAGTGGTACTCAGATAGATGGCCCTATTATCTGGTTATCTGAGATATTTTCAAGGAGTCTAGAGGACAAAAGAAAGTTAGCACAAACTGGAGTTGAGGCAGAGACAATTACTGAATGCAACTACGACAAAATGAGGTGCTGATGAGGAAGTGGAGACCTCCTTACAGTCTTGCTAATGAAGAGTGGATAGTGATCCACCAGGTAGTAGTGCTGCTGAAGTACTGTGGAGAAATATTAAGAAAGGCATACAAAATACCGATGGCCGGGCATGTTGGTATATGAAAAGCCCAAGCCCACATCAACCAGAATTTTTACCAGTCACGTCCACAAGGATGTGATTTGAAAAATATTTTTATTCAACATTTTCACATTTCTACACCGACAATACCCGAAGCCAACCCCCACCCCTCCTCGCTGTCAGGACCTAGCCCTGTCCTAGTCACTGTCCCCTGCCCCTCCTTCCCAGCAACCCCTCTACCACTTCCTCTTGAAAACACCTCACCCAGTATTATCCCCATCCCCCACCACTCACACCTCCCAGGGCCATCGAGACCTGCCCATTCAGGGTCCAATGACCGTTTCCCCTCCCCCCCCCAACCTCGCTCCCATTCACTTGCCAACAATACTATTGCTAGCGCACGGCACCTGCCAGAGGCCCCTCCCCCACATTGAAAACAAAACCACACCACCACAACACCTCCCTCCAAACTCCTCGCACCCTACATCCCAACAAAACCCCACCAACCAAGTCCCAAACAATTCCGACCCAGACCCCCATTACATCAAAGAACAGAATTAACCATAACACCCATACAAGAAAAAAAATAACACAACAAAAGACAAACAAAGAAAAAGCCCAAATTCAGTCCAGTCCCAAGCCTCTGCCTTCACAAACACGCCTTCCGCCATCTCAAAATAATAGTCTCTGCCGTTGTGCGTAACCTGTAGCTTCACTGGGTAGACTACACCAAACCACACATTGCGTTTGTACAATGCCACCTGGGCCCACCCGCCTCCTTGCCACCTCCACCGTCAACTCCTGCTATATGCGTATAACCTTGCCTTCCACTCCACCTCACGCTTCTGCTTCGATATCAGCACTTTCTCCTTCAAAGAGGTGGAAGTTAGGTGGATTGGCCATGCTAAATTTCCCCTAAGTGTCCAAAAGATTAGGTGGGGTTGCTGGGTTACAGGGTAGGTTGGAGGCATGGACTAAAGTAGGATGCTCTTTCCAGGGGTCGGTGTATTCTCGGTGGGCCGAATGGCCTCCTTCTGCACTGTAGGGATTCTATGATTCACCTGGAAATGATAAAAACAGACGATCACTGCCCTTGATAGTTCATTTGTCCTTGGTTTCGGCTGGAGCAACTGGTGGGCTCTGTCCAATTCAAAGGTCCTCCCCCTCCCCCATCAACTTTGCTAGCATATCGGCAAAGTATTCTTTCGGTCTCCAGCCCTCCACCCCTTCAGGCACATCCGCAATCCTCAGGTTACGTCTTTGTGACCTGTTTTCCAGGTCTTCCACCTTGGTTCTCAGCCCACTGTTAATCTCTGCTACCCTCCGCAGCTCCTTCTCCATCGAGGTGAACTGATCATTATGTCATGACATGATCTCCTCTATCCCTTTCATTTTCTCCCCCTGCTCGTGCACCAAAGTTCTCACCAACTCATCCCTCATCGGGGCGAGGGTCTCACCCATCAATGCCTTAAGCAAAGCCATCAACAACATCCGATGCTTTTCGTAATGCTTTGAAAAAAGCCGTTCAAACTCTCAGACTATCGCCACTGATAACTTCTCCACCGTAATGGGTGCAGCCCCACCCAACATCTTTCCTCCTACTCCACCCCTCACCATGATCGGCGGCAATAGCTCACTGTCTTCTTCCCTGGATTCTTCTTTTCGGGTTTCGACATTCTATAAATACCTAAACCGTCTCACAGATCCTCACACCCAAATCATCCCCAACAACTGGGCTTAAAGGGCCAGAAAAAGACTGCTTTGGCAGGAGCCACCAAACATGCGACCTCCACCTACGTGCCACATCCGGACGTTCCCCCACAAGCATGTATTAAGGGCGAAATTCTCCGCACCCGCGGAAAGTCGGCAAACCGTCGTAAAAATCGGGACCGTTTTACGACGGTCGCGAAGGCTTCATTTCCCGACGGATTCGCTTCCTGGAAATGGGCTAGTAGCGCGGCCGCGTCAATTACGTGCGTGATGACGACGGAACGCGACGACGACACGAACCCGCCCATGTGACGCCGCCCGACGCCGTAAAAAGGCCTGGGCGACCACAGAATCTGTCGGGCAGGATGTCGGAGCCTAGGCGAGCTGCTCCTCGCTTTATTGATGCAGACGTCGAGGCGCTGCTCGATGCCGTGGAGCAGAGGAGGGGCATCATCCGCCCGCGGAGAGGGCATCGCCAACCTGCCAGCACGGTACGCCAGGCCTGGCGTGACGTGGCTGCTGCCGTCAGTGCTGTGGGGCAGACCCCTCGCTCAGCAGAGCAATGTCGAAAGAAGCTACACGACCTCACCAGGTCTGCCAGGGTAAGTGCCATGAGGGTGCCCCCTAGTCACAACCATCCCTCCCCCTTAACTGCCCGGGGGGGGGGGGGGGGGGGGGGGGGGGGGGGAGAGAGAGAGAGGGATTGGGGCAGAGTTATTTGAGGGTGGTTCACAAAGTTGTCACAGACCCAGCGCTCTGGCCCCGAGGAGAGATGCAATCATCTGATGACAACTTGCCCCCCCCAAACTGTGCCAGTATCTGAACGGACTGCTGATACCTACCATTTTGTAATGATCTACCTATGTTCCCTCCCCCAACAGGCCAAGGCCGGTCATAACCACCGTGAGCGGCACAAGACTGGAGGGGGTTCGCCCAACATTCACCCCCTCAGCACCTTTGAACAGAGGGCACTGGACCTTGTTGGGGGGTCTGCCACCCGCGATATCGAGGTTGGCGGAACTGCAGCAAGTGAGACAACCCTCCCTGACAAACACCCCCCCTCCCCCATCCTCTGTCCCTTCACACACCCTGCCCACTGGGACATCTCCCCATCCTCTGTCCCTTCACACACCCTGCCCACTGGGACACCTCCCCATCCTCTGTCCCTTCACACACCCTGCCCACTGGGACACCTCCCCATCCTCTGTCCCTTCACACACCCTGCCCACTGGGACCGTCCAGCGGCCTGCCGAGCAAATCGAAATAACCCGTCTCATTCTCTTCCCTAGGACGTGATGCCGAACGACCAGGGCCGTCTGGCTGCAGACGGAGACAGGAATCTGCCGCCACCTCACCCGGGGCCTCACAACAGAGGGTGCCCGATCAGCGGGCAGCCCTATCCGCCCCAACCCAATCTGCGGACCAGGACGCACAGAGGGTTCGAAGTCCACCACCACCACCAGAAATGGCCAGGGACAACCCTCCTGTCGCTGAGCAGCCCCACACCATGGACGAGGACCTAAGCATTGAGAGCGTCGGGCTTGCGGCACTGCTTTCTCCCACCACATCCATCATCCCAGAGATACACACCCCGGCGGGCCTATTTAGTGATGAGTCTCCTGGGGCACAGTCTGGTTGGCACATCACAGATGAGCAGGTACAGCAGGTGGAGGTCGGAGCAACAGAGGGCCCGGACTCGCGGAGGCCAGACCAGGCCCAGGATGCAGCTGGCTCCCAGACGTTTTCTGAGTTCCTGGAGTTTATCAACCCACCCGCACAGCCGATGCCTCAGGAAACCCAGGGAAACAATGACGGGATGAGGGCTTCCTTCCAGACTCTGCAGACGCTGTTAGAGGAGTCGAACCGCGTCCAAGAGCAGGGAGTGGTGCCACTCATGGAAGAGACCCAGTCCGACACCGCACGGGTGGCATCCGCGGTGGAGGCAATGGGTCAGGTTATGCAAGACATTGGGGTTAATGTGCACGCGTCATCCTCGGCCCTGGACAGGGTTGCCCTCTCACAGGCAGCAATGTGCCAGAGCCAAACCGACATTGCCGGCGCCCTGCGGGCCATGGCTGAGTCTCAGCAGGTCATTGGCCAGTCGCAGCACGCCATGGCACAGTCCCAGCAGTCGATAGCACAGTCCCAGCTGTCAGTCGCGGAGACCATCAACCGCCTGACACATGTGCTGGATGGCGTCGTGCACACACAGGTTGAGATCGCACAGTCCCTGGCGGGAATGTCTAACTCCCTGGACTCCGTCTCTGCAAACCTTCGGATCCTGGTGGATACCGTTGCAGGCCTCCAGGACTGGCAGCGCCAGGTGTCGGTGGTGCGACGGGGAACCTCCCCGCTCGCACCTCTGTCCCAAAGTGAGGCCCGGGGGCCACCGGGCTCCCCGAGGGAGGAGGAGGTTTCGGGGCCCGTCCCATTAACTCCATCACGGGACGTCCCGGAATTCTCGGCCTCCCCCCGTCCCATCCCTGGTGCATCGGGTGGGCAGCAGGCAGAGCAGGGTGGCACAATGTCACCCGAGACGCCCGCAGAGCAGCCTGGCCCATCAAGGCCGGGTCGCCCCAGGAAACGCATAGCCAAGGAGAAACGAGTCGAGGGGGGCGATTCGCAGCAATCCTCCTCCACTCCTGCTGTATCATCTGGGGATTCACTTAGACGTAGTGGTAGGGCCCGTAAGGCAACTAAGATAGACACTGAGTAAGTTGGCACGGGTGAAGGGCACAGTTTAGTTGTAGGGGCTAGGGCACCTGTAAATAATTGTTAATATTAAACGCACTGTTCCACCTTACTTGTAATACCGTGTGATTGTTCCACAGCCACAGGAATCGTGATGGTGACCGAGTGTCGCTGGGGGTGACGGGTGGTGAAACCTCGGTGCCGGGTGTGCAGTCCCTGCCCCTACCCCCCTCCCACAGCTAGCCCACGCGGGCACGTGATGGAGTGTCAGTGACGAACTCAGCGGCCACCAAGGTGGATGGTTCAGCTATTGCCATGGGTCAGACTCTCTCTAACGATTCTGAGCTCACAGCTCTTCGCAGAGCGGGCTGTCATCATTCCACATGGCACTGATCACACCCGCTGACACAGCCATCAATGTTGTGCCATTCCGTCTGTACCCAGTGATAAGCGTCATGTCGAAGTGGAGCAGTGTACACTGAGGGGGGGGGGGTTGTGGTGGTGGCAGTTGTGTAGTGACCCTCTGCATGACTAGCGATGCAGGTGGTGGTTTGGTGTTCATCGGGGACGTCACATGCGATGCGTGAACCGTGCTGCCACCATGGCGTCGCGTGCCCGCCGTCCTTGCCGGGTCCGTCGTGCCGCCTCCTGGACATCACCAGCACCTGGGTCGTGTCTGCGTGCTGCGCCCGCCACTCCGCCAGCGTCCTCCTCCTCCTCCTCCTCCTCCTCCTCCTCCTCTGTGCTGGCACCACTGCCACTAGCTTCTCCCTCCGCCTCCTGCAACAGGTCATCTCCCCTCTGCATCGCGATGTTGTGCAGCGCACAGCAGACCACTACAATGCGAGCGACCCTGTCGGCCTGGTACTGCAGGGCCCCTCCGGAGTGGTCCAGGCACCTGAATCTCATCTTCAGGAGGCCAAGGCAGCGCTCCACCACACCCCTGGTTGCTGCATGGGCCTCGTTGTATCGTGTTTCCGCATTGGTCTGAGGCCTCCGTATAGGCGTCATCAGCCAAGACCTCAGCGGATAACCCCTGTCACCTAGCAACCAGCCCCTCAGCCGGGGGGGACGTCCCTCAAACATCGCAGGGATGAACGACTGCGCTAGTATGTAGGAGTCATGCACACTCCCTGGGAACCTTGCACAGACGTTCATGAACCTCATGTGGGGGTCGCATACCACCTGGACATTAATGGAGTATGTCCCCCTCCTGTTTGTGAACACGTCCCTGTCCACAGCAGGCGGGCGCATGGGGACGTGAACACAGTCGATTGACCCCTGAACCCTCGGTATCCCGGCCACACTGGCAAATCCACGGGCTCGTGAGTCTTGACTTGCTCGGTCCTCGGGAAAGGTGATGTAGCGATCGGCGATGGCATAGAGGGCGTCGGTCACATCCCGGATGCACCTGTGCACCGATGACTGGGAGATCCCAGAGACGTCCCCGCTCGGAGACTGGAAGGAACCGGTAGCATAGAAGTTCAGAGCGACCGTCACCTTGATGGCTACCGGGATCGCGTGTCCTCCCCCCGTTCCACGTGGGGCGAGGTGCGACAGGAGTTCGCAGATATGTATCACCGTCTGCCTACTCAGCCGGAGTCTTCTCCTGCAGGTGATGTCCGGCATTGTTAGGAAAGAGACCCGGACACGGTACACCCTCGGCTTTGGTCGTCGCCTCTGACGCCATGGCTGCACCCTCACTCTCTCCTCTTCCTCTTCCTCTTCCTCTTCCTCTTCTTCCTCCTCCTCCTCCTCCCCCCCCCATGCTGCTCGACGACTGGCAACTCCTCGGCCCTTCCCTCTGCTGCTGCAGCTGGCCGTGCAGCCACTGCGGGTTGTGGGTGTGGATGCTGCTGCATCTCCAAATCCAGTAGAGCGGCCCCAACCACTGCGCAGAACATAGCCGTTCTGTTCCCATGCATCGTGCTAACCTACAGAAGGGTGGTAGGAGGCAGAGAAACGGGACATGTTAGACGGACGTTAGTTGACACCTCGGCAGCCGCCAGCCATGGGATACCAGTGTGTCCCGGTGGCCTGGTCGCGCTGCTGACACGCGGTCAGCCTAACCCCTGGTCACTTTCTGCATCCAACGGCCAGTAAACTATGGCCTCCTCACGGGTGAGTCAGTGGCCTGTGGCCGGAAGCCACAGGGGAACCAGCGGCCGTGTCCTCGTCACCTGCACACCATGGCAGACATTTTGTTACGGGGTTGGACGGCTCACTCTCTACCTAACCCCCCCCCCCGTCGCCCCCCACTGCCCTCTCCGTCTCCCCCACTGCCTCCCCCGTCTCCCCCACTGCCTCCCCCGTCTCCCCCACTGCCCCCTCCGTCTCCCCCACTGCCTCCCCCGTCTCCCCCACTGCCTCCCCCGTCTCCCCCACTGCCTCCCCCGTCTCCCCCACTGCCCCCTCCGTCTCCTCCACTGCCTCCCCCGTCGCCCCCACTGCCTCCCCCATCTCCCCCCCACTGCCCCCGTTCTGGACCCCCTCCCGTTCCCAGGGATGCCTTCCCCGTTGTGGCCAGACTCGAGCGGTGCGCTGAACGGTGCGCTGAGCGGTGCGCAGAGTGGTGCCCTGACCTCCTCCAAGCAGTCGTCAGCCAGGCCGACTGGTTGACGAATTTAAAAAGCAGGTGTGTTTCACGACGTCCAAACAGGGCGCCATGACATCGGGACTTCGGCCCATCCGGGCCGGTGAATAGCGGGGGGGCTCTCAGTGGCGATTCTGGTCGTGTCAGGGGCGGGAAGGAGGCGTTTGTTGGGAAACGCGACTCCGACAATTTGCGGGGTTCGGAGAATAGCGGGAGGGCGTCGGAACAGCGTCGCTGTAAAAATTTCCGACGCCCGCTATTCTCCGACCCGTCGTGAGTCCGGAGAATCTCGCCCTAAGTGTTTGCAGAACCTGACACACCTGCCAGGTTGTGGGAAAACCCCAGCATGCAATAAAACCTGCACCTATGGTCCCCATGCCAGTTTTTGGGAACCATTCGGAAAGGTGAACAGTGGACAGTGTGGGGGCCCCTGTCCAAAACAAAGGAAGGCTACCAGTATACATTTTCCATCATGGATATGGCTATCAGCTTCCCAGAGGCTGTTTTGGGGGAATTAACTAAATTATTTACCAAGTTTGGACCACCCAATGAGATCCAGTCAGATAAGGGCTTAAATTTCATTCCCTGAGTATTCCAGGAAGTCCTGGGTAACTTGGGTGTGACCCAGCTGAAGTCCTCAGCATATCACCTGCAATCGCAGGGACCCTAGTATGGTACCACCAGACCCTAAACACAATGATCAGAGCATCCTGCCATGAGTACCCCCATGTTTGAGTAAAGGACTAAGTTTCCTTTTGTTCATTACCAGATGAGTCCATCGGCTGTACTAGTTTTAACTGGTTTATGGATACCGTGAGAGGTCCTTTTAAACCAATCAAGGAGAAATTCTTAGAACAGATGTTGGACTACATAACTGTTGCATGAGTGATTCAAGACAGCCTGTAATGTGGCTCAGGAAAAATTAAAATCTGTCAAGCAGCTATGAAAAACCTGGCAGACAAGCATGCCAGGGCCTAACCTGTTAGCCAGGAAACTATGTGCTAGTACTCTTACCAATACTGGGTGAACCCCTAAAAGCCCAGTTCAGTGGTTCTAACAGAGTGGCAAAAGAAGCTTGGGGAGGTAAACTACCTAACTGACACTACAGACCATAGGAAAAAGCAAAGGATGTTATCATGTCAACATAAAACAATATCACAGCCAAAATGGGGTCAAGAAGGCAATGGTCTTTCCAAGAACAACACACCTTGAAGATGTGAGGGATAGTGAAGGTGAATTAGAGAGAGATATGGGTAAGGTCCACATTGAAACCTTTATTGTCTGGCTAGGAAACACATAAATAATAGTGAAATTGGACATTACATTCACCCACCTAAATGTAGAACAGCAGGGACAACTGACACTCGGCTCACAGGATCTAAACACATCTGTAGAGGCAGGCCAGGCTGCAGACTTTAGTCCCCTCCAATAAGGTAATATTCCTACTGTCTAGGTCCAGAGAAGCTAGCCCACCTGATGAAGGAGCTAAGCTCCGAAAGCTAGTCTTGGTCCTCACGATTACACTTGCTTTGTTATTCAATATTACATTTCTGATAATGACTTCAGCTGCTGATTTAAAATCTCACTGTACCATTGAAAAGAATCAAGAGTTTTGTCCTAAAACGCACCATGCTCAGTGTTCAAATGTCGTTGAAGTTTTGTGGGTTTGAAACTTCCATTTGCCAGTGCCTCCTTGCATACAACACACACGAACACCGAATCCTGATTTGCAGTGGAACAATTAATAAACTCACATCTAAAGTCATCATCTTTATGCTGCTGAGTTCCTGTTTTCAGCTTCTTCTTCATAGGTTATTCATCAGTGGCCGTGGAGTTCACACCAGCACTGCTGGCAGCTGCAAAATGGAGGAATCTCTCTCATACCCTAAACAGTGTTCGGGGTGCATGACCTTCTCTCTGCCATTGCTCCAGGTAGGAAGACTCCAGCGATTTTTTAAAAAACCCTGCTCCTGGGTCAGTGCGTTGCTCCGCTGGGCTCCGGGCTTGCACACTGCTGAGGGAGCACACATGTACGGAAAGGCCGGCAATTCTGAAAGTTGGTTGCGGCGGCCAGTTTTAAAGCTGGTGGGGGGGGGGGGCGTTGGGCACTGGTTCCCACAATCTAGAACGCCGCGATGCATGGCCCCACGATCCATCTGCGGGTCACGACTCTGGGTTTGAAAATTACTGGCTTAAATGGTGATTATTGGTTTCTCGCCACGCTACGACGGGATCCCGATTTTGCCTGTGGGAAGGGTTTCGCCTGGGGGAGCGGACCGGTTGCATCGCAAATGGTGTGGCGTCCAGTTCAGGTCAAGTTTTTGGCCTCTCCCGCTATTCACCGGCCTTGTCATGCAGTTGCTCAAGCACAACGAGGCAACTGAATCACGCCCATCGTGTTCCTTCAGGAGACACACCTGAGGGAGAAGGACCGACTGAGGGTAAGGAAGAGCTGGATAGGACAGATGTACCAAGTGTGCTTCAGTACGAGGGCGAGGGGCGTGACCATTATGTTTTGCAAAAGGACAGTGACAAACACAGTGAAAGACCCCAGGGAAAACTACATAATGGTTAGTGGTGCCCTGGAAGGAGCATCAGTGGTACTTGTAAATATATACGCCCCTAACTGGGACGACACAGATTTCGCTATAAAAAACCATGGCGGAGATCCCCGACTTAGACTCCCACCAACTCATCATGGGGGGAGACTTCAACTATGTACAGGACCCAATGACAGACAAACCCAGCCCCAATCAGGGAAACAATCGGCGATGGCAAAGAACTGAACACCTTTATGGAGCAGATGGGGGGGGGGGGGGGGGGGGGGGGGGGGGAGTGGAGGAGTGGATGGCTGGACCCATGGAGGTTCACCATCTGAGGGAGAAGCAGTATGCCTTCCTCTCCCAAGTTCACCCAAGTATATCTCCATATTGACTTCTTTTTAGTGGTGTGGTAGGGGCAGAATACTCCACAATAGTAATCTTCGACCATGCACCACGCTACGTGGATGTGAGGTTCTATAAAAAATCTGCGGCAGCACTGGACCTGCAACTGTGGGGGATGTTCAATGACGCGCTGTCGAGGGGAACCCCACCGCCTATGCTGGCACTGGCCTCGATATCGCTGATCCCGAAAATGGCAAAGACCTGATGGACTGTGGGTCATTCAGACCTATCTCACTCCTAAACACTGCCGCCAAAGTCCTGGCAAAAGCTCTGGCAAGGCAACTGAAGAGGTGCATGCCTGAAATAGTCGGGGAAGATCAGATGTGCTTTGTCAAGGGAAGACAGCTAATAGTGAACATCAGAAGCCTGCTGAGCGTGGTTATGACCCCATCTGGGGAGAAGACACCAGAAGTGATCACCTCCCTGAACGCAGAGACGGCCTTCAACAGAGTCGAATGGAAATGCCTCATGGAGGTACTGCAACAGTTTGGGTTAGTGGCAGAGTGATGAGTGAAGCTACTATTCAGCGCTCCCATGTCGAGCATACGGACAAACACTACCAGCACTGAATACCTCTGGCTGCACAGAGACACGAGGTAGGGATGCCTTTTATCCCTGTTGCTATTTGCCCTGGCAATCAAGCCACTGGCTATTGCTCTCAGACCAGCAAAGGGGTGAAGAGTCATCCAGAAGAGACGCAGGGAGCCTGGAGACTCACTCTATGCAGATGACCTGCTCCTCTGCGTCTCTAACCTGGCAGCCAGCATGGGAGGAATAATGGAACTCCTAAGGGAGTTTGGAGCCTTCTCAGGTTACAAACTCAACCTGAGCAAGAGTGAAATCATCCCTGTGAACCCGCAGGGTGGGGGAGGAGGGACGGGCCTGAAATCGGAGCTGGAGAAGCTCCTGTGCAAACTGGCCCAAACCAAATTCTGATACCTGAAGATAGAGACAGCCCACAACTGGAAACTATCAGTCTGGTGGAAGAGGCAAAGAAAGACCTTTGGAGGTGGTACTTGCTCCTGCTGTCCTTAGCAGGGTGAGTGCGGACAATCAAAATGAACGTGCTGCCAAGATTCTTCTTCCTGTTCAGATCCCTCCTGATCTTCATCCCCAAGGCCTTGTTTACCAAAGTAGACAAACTAATCAGGGAGCTTGTGTAGGGGGCAGGGGAGGAAACAACCCTAGGAACCTTAAAATCCTCCTACAAAGGAGGAATGAATATGGGGAGCCTGACCCTTCCAAACCCCGTATTCTACCACTGGTCAGCTAACAGAGAAAGTGTATGGGGTGATTTAAAGAGCCGGAGGCGGAATGGAAGAGACCTCCTGCATGGGCACATCACTCCAAGCATTGGCCCCATTCCCATTTCTCCCAGCAATGTACTCAAGAAGCCTAATGATGCTGGCCATACTGAGGATGTGAGATCAACTCGGGTACCATTTCAATCTGGGAGCAATGGTCCACTATGGCCCCCATCTTCAAAAACCATAAATTCACCCCTGCAACAAATGACACCTCCTTTAAAAGATGGAGACAGGACGAAGGGGTACTGACGGTAGGGGACCTGTACATAAACAGCAGAGTAGCGGCTCTGGGTGAATTAATGGACAAGCTCGATCATACAAAAGGGAACGAGCTAAGCTCAACTAAGGAACTTTCTCTGCAACGTTCCCCCAGCTACCCCACACACCCTACTGGACAGACTTTTAACATTGGACGAACTAGGGGATGGTAACTGCGCTGACATGTATGGACGACTGCTAGAGGAGGTAAGGGCCCCGCTGGATGAGACAGGGGAAAAATGGGAAGAGGAGTTGGGCATAGAGTTAGGGGGCAGGATTCTGGATCAAAGCATAGCATAGGGTGAACTCCACCTCCTCATGCATAGGGCTGAGTCTAACGCAGCTAAAGGTAGTTCACAGGGGCACTTAACCAGAACATGCATGAGTGGGTTCTTCTGGGAGCAGGAAGGCAAATATGAACGGTGCCAGGGAAGCTCGGCCAACCACAGCCACATGTTCTGGTCACGTCCCAGACTTGTCAGGTACTGGACCGCCTTTTTTTGAGGCCATGTCCAAGGTTGGGGGGGGGGGGGGGGGGGGGGGGGGGGTGAGGGTGGAGCTGTGCCTACTAGTGGCAGTTTTTGGGGTATCAAAACAACCAGAGCTCTTTACGCTGAGAAGGGCGGATGTCCAAGCCTTTGCCTCCCTGATCGCCTGCAGGAGGTCTGGTTCATCTGCAGATCAGCAGCACCAACCAAGGCTGCAGACTGGCTGACCGACTCAGTAAAATTCCTCCAGAATTAAAAAAGATCAAATTTGCCACCAGAAGATGAGATTCTGCAACACATGGAAGCAATTTACCAACTTGTTTGAGGATCTGTTCATGACCAGCAACCAATAATGGAGGGGGGAGGGGAGGGGAGGGGGAAATTAAACAGACAAAGAAGAGGGGGAGGAGGGATAGGAAAAGGGGGGCGGGGAGAAACACCCAGAGTACAGGGGAAGTAGGGCAGAGGGATCAGAGAGCCGAGCGAAAGAAAGACCCATGGGTGCGACCTAGGCAAACAACAATAGGGAACACCTTGGTGGCCTCAAACATGCTGTGATATGTTTTCATAACACAGGGCAACATGCAGACAGTTAAACAGTACGGTTGTGTTAACTGATTACTAAGAGCCCAATGTTAATGTGCCTCGTATCTGTATATATGTTTTCTATGTATTCATAGCTATTGTTCAAGTTCCAAAACCCAGAGCTCTGAAACTGGTGACACTTCCTGCAGATGAGCTCGTCGGAGAACCCCACGCCGGGCCAGAGAATCGCCGCAACGGTGCCATGCCGCCCCGAGGCCGGCACGCGTTTCTCCGAGGAGCGGAGAATCGGCGCCATTTGAGCTGGCACGTTTGTGGGCCGCTGTCCGTGGCTGGGCCGCCAATTCTCCGGCCTTGATAGGCCGAGCGAGTGCACGGAAATGGCAGAGTCCCGCCGGCGCCGGCCACACCTGCTCGCAGCCAGAGGGAACTCTGCACGCAGGGTTGGGGGGGGGGCGGCCTGTGGAGGGTGGGAGGAGGGGGGCTCCTTCACCGGGGGGTGGGGGGGGGCCCTCCGATGGGGTCTCGCCAGCGATCGGGGCCCACCGATCAGCGGGCCAGCCTCTCCAGCCCCGGCCCTATTTTGTTAGGGTTGGCCCCTGAAGCCCCACACCACGTTGTGTCGGGGCCGGCACGTTGAAGTCCCCAGCGGGGGCCAGAATCGGTCGCCCGCGCGTGTTTCGCGCCATTGTGAAATGCAACAGCGGTCACGACGGTGCGAACACTCTGGGTGGGATTCTCCCATGCCACGCCGTATGGTAGAATCACCGTTCGTGCCATTGTTTTTCCCACTGTGACGGTCCGACGCCGTTCCGCCATTCTCCCAAACGGCGAGAACGCTTCATCGAGGTCGGCACCGAGCCTGCCGGTGAATCGACGGAGGTACTAAGTACGGCAATTCTCCGGGACCCCGGATTCAGTGGCCTGGATGGGCCAAAGACTTGATGGCGTGAACCCAGGTCGCGCTGTCGCCGTTCACCCCTGATAAATAAAGTCATCAGGCAGTCGTGGTGGCTGACAATGTGGAGGAAGGAGGTGAGTGGCCGGCCTCGCCGTAGGCAGCAGGAAGTGCCGTCCACGGCCGGTGCTGGGGGCGCGGAGGGAGGGTTCTCTAAGAAAGATGCCACAATGCCCGGGGAGGGGGTTCTCGGGGGGGAGGAGGGGGTGGGTGGTTCTCGGAGAAGGATGCCGCAATGCTGGGGGTGGAGGAAGGAGTGGGGAACGGAGCAGGGGGGTGTGGAAAGGAGGGGGTGGCGGGATGGAGGAGGGAGAATGGGGTGGAGGAGGGAGAAGGGGGTGGAGGAGGGAGAAGGGTGTCGAGGATTGAGGAGGGGTGGGGGAAATGATGCCACCGTGCTGTTGGGGGTGTCGGTTGGTGGTGAGGGTGAGCGAGATTACCTGTGGGAGCGACATGCCAGCTGGTCTGCCATGGCAGAACGGTGGCGAAAACACGCTTCCATGTGCAGGTCATGCTGATGGGCCGAGGCAAGTGGCGCTGCAATGAGGAGGGATGGGGATAACTGGGCGGTGGAAGGATACTGTGGGAGGGCGAAGGTTGCATGTGTGTCTGCAGCGGTACAAGGCGGCCGGGGCACCCATGTATCCCATGGGCCCTGGCTGTCGAGGTGTCAAAGCACCATCGTTAAACGTGTTGTTGTCTCTCCTTCCCAAACCACCCCCCACATTCGTCTAGGTTGTCATGTTTGCGCACCATACATCTATGTTTGCCACCGTGGCGGGAGCGGCTACCCTGCAGGTAGCCATTTGGTGCCGCCAACGAAGGCGGCTCAGAGTAGCTTCACGAGCGGCGGCTGCAGCTGAGGTACTGGCTGCAGAGGGCCCCGTGTCAGCCGCTCATGCTGCAGGCCCTCCCGCCCGACAGGTGCATGAGGAGGCGGGGGTGACAATGAACACCACATCGCCGGGGATGCGGAGGATGAGGATTCGGATCCTGATGGGGCGCAGGGGGAGGAGCAGGAGCAGGTGGTAGTGCCAAAGCGCCGGAGGCACCCCATGCGGCCTTGAGTGTACCGGGACCGCATGTCGTTCCAGGAGCTTCCGCATAGGGCATGCAGGAGGAGACACCAATTGAGTCGGGAGACCATGCCACATGGAACGGGGGGAGGACATGTTTTCCCGGTGACCATTAAGGGCACGGTTGCCCTCAATTTCTTCGCCACGGGGTACTTCCAGGCACCAAGCGGGGACGTGTCTGGAATCTCGTAGGCATCGGTGTACTGGTGCATCCGGGGCGTCACCGAAGCTCGATATGACATCAGCGACAGATACATAAATTATCCGGAGGACTGCACACACCAGGCTGACCGGGCAGCGGGTTTTGCCTCCGTGGCCGGGAAGCCAATGGGCCAGGGAGTGATTAATGGGGTGCACGTCAGCATGCGTCCACCCTCTGATAACTGAGATGTTTTCCTGAACAGGAAGAGGAACTACACGATGAACATGCAGGTGGTCTGTGACCATCGCATGAAGATAATGCACGTGTGCGCCCAGTACCCTGGCAGTGCGCATGATGCTTTCATACTGGCTCTTTCTTTCATCCCCACTCTTTTTGAGGGAGACACACCCCTCACCCCCACCGGGCTGAGGGGCTGGTTGCTGGGCAACAGGGGTTACCCGTTGCGGTTGTGGCTGATGGCGCTACACAGAGGCCACAGACTGACGCGGAGACCTGCTACAATGATGCAACCAGAGGTGTGGTCGAGAGGTGCTTTGAGCTGCTGAAGATCCGCTTCAGGTGCCTGGACTGCTCTGGAGGGGCCCTCCAGTACCCTTCGAATAGGGTTGCCCGCATAGTTGTGATCTGCTGTGTCCTCCATAATATTGCCCAGCAGAGGAGCGACGTGCTGGAGGAGGAGGAGGGGGAGGATCACGATGAAGGGCACGCCTCTCCAGATGAGGAAAATGGAGAGCGGGAGTGCAATGTACGGGACATGGGGTTACCCGTTGCAGTTGTGGCTGATAACGCCTATACGGAGGCCACAGACCTCCAGACACGACCTGGTGGCGGGATATGGCCGGGAGGCCGCACGATGACACCGGCTAGGAGAGCGAGCATGCAAGGAGTTGATCGCCGCACGTTTCACTAACTAGGGGGAGGGCATCACTGATCAAGGCACTTACACCATGTATCACGCAGAACCGCACCACCCAGCACCCCCCACTTCCCGCATCATCGCACAACCCTACCGCCCACACCACCACTTTCACACCACATTACACCTGCGGCACATCGTGAATGTTTTTAAACACAGTTGCTTGTGTCAGCGGATATGATTAGTGCCATGCTGAATAATGACAATCCGCTCTGCGATGAGCTGTGAGCTCTGGATCACTAGACAATGCCTGACTCATGGCCATAGCTAAACCCTCCACCTCGGTGATCCCTGTATGCGTCACGGACAACCCACCACATGGCCATGTGGGGCAGCTGACGTTAGTGTGCTGAGGGCGACGGAGTGTTTGGGCGGTGGGGGGGGTGAGAAACACACACCGGTCTCACTGTTGTACAGACCTTCCACCCCAGCGCCACTCGGTTCCCCTCACGACCCCTCAGGCACCGGACATAGCACAGAGGCATCTAGGTTTGGTGTAACAGTGAATTTAATCGTGATATTCTCATACAAGTGCCCTAGCCCCTCCAACTAAGCTGTGCCCTGCACATGTGCCAACTTACTACGTGTCTAACTTCTTGGCCTTACGGGCCCTACCACTATGTCTTAGTGTATCCCCAGACGGGTACAGCAGGAATGGAGGCAGACTGCTGAGACTCCTGCCCTGCGACGTTGGTCCCCTTCAGCGTCCGTTTCCTGGGGCAACCCAGCTTGGATGGGCCAGGCTGCTTGGCGGGCGTGCTTGATGGTGTGGTGCCACCATGCTCTGCCCGCTGCCCACCAGATGCACCAGGGATTGAATGGGGGGAATCCGAGTGTTCCGGGACCTCCCTTGTTGGAGTAACTGGGATGGACACCAGAACCTCCTCCTCCCTCGGGGAGCCCGGTGGCCCCCGGGCCTCACTATGGAAATGAAATGAAATGAAAATCGCTTATGGTCACGAGTAGGCTTCAATGAAGTTACTGTGAAAAGCCCCTAGTCGCCACATTCCGGCGCCTGTCCGGGGAGGCTGGTATGGGAATCGAGCCATGCTGCTGGCCTGCTTGGTCTGCTTTAAAACCAGCGACGGTGGGACGGTGGTGCCCGCGGAGACATGCGCCATGGCACCACCAACACCTGGCGCTGCCAGTCCTGGAGGCCCGCTGTGGAATCGACCAGGGTTTGAATGTTCCCAGTGATGGAGCTCAGGGAGTGCGCAATCCCAGTCAGGGACTGCGCAACTTCCCGCTGGGATTTTGCAACGCCATCCAGCACGTGGGCAAGGCCGCCGATGCTCTCAGCGATGGCCTGCTGGGACAGGGCCATGGCCTGCTGAGACTCGGCCAGACCCCGGAGCGCGATGGCAATATCCAGTTGGCTCTGGTGTATGGCTGCCTGTGAGAGAGCAGCCCTGTCCTGAGCCACGGTTGACACGTGCACATCAAGCCCCACGCCTTGCAGAACCTGACCCATGGCAAAAACCGCTGACCCATTGCCTCCACCACGGACGCCACCCGTGCGGTGTCGGCCTGGGTGGCAGCCATGACTGGCACCACTCCCTGCTCGTGGACGCGGATGGACTCCTCCAAATGCGTCTGCAGATGCTGGAAGACAGCCGTCATCCCGTTGTCCACTCCCAGGGTTTCCAAATGCATTGGGTCTTATGGTGGGTCTAGTAAGTCCAGGAACCCAGGAGCTGTCTAGGCGGCCGCTGTGTACTGGGCCTGGGCTGCCCTCTGACCGTCCAGCCCCTCGGTGCTCCTACCTCCACCTGCTGTACTGGTTCGGCTGTGTGGTGCGCACCAGTCAGTGATCCCGAAGCCTCATCACTTATGTGCCCAACTGAGGTTGAATGCATCTGCGATGGTGTATGTCGTGGGCGACAGCAGTGCCGCAAACTCGATCTGTCCCCAGGTCTGGGGTTTCCTGGGTCGATCCTTGGACTGACGCTACTAGTCTGCGGTCCATGTTAGGTGCCGTGTCCGGTGTGTTCGTCGACTGTCTGGCCAACCTCTGTGCGTCACTGTCCAGAGTCCCCGTCCTCTCTCAGTCACTGTACTGGCTCACAGCCCTCTCCTCGTCCGACTCACGGCCATCAGTGTCCTCAATGTCGGTCCTGTCTTCATCCCTGTCGTGTCTGTCTGTCCCCTGTGCGGCCCCCTCCAGTGCCACAGCCTCAGAGGAGGGCCCTCCTTTCAGTCTTCCTTCCCCCATCTGCTGTGCATCCGTGGGGGCGGATGTGTTTGCAGCTAGACGGTGGTGGCTTCTCTGCGATGTCCCTGGACGATCGGCTCCTGGCCATGGGGAGGACAATGAGGCATGTATCGTTCGACACTCGGAGTTGGGTGTGAGAGGGTGGAGGGGGCATTGTGAGGGATGGAGTGTCGGGGGGGGGGGGGGGAGGGAGGATCATGGGGGGTTAGGGGGTGGGTGTGTGTGTGTGTGTGTCGCGGGATGGGCTAAAAGGGGGGCCTTGGGGGCAGTTGTATGGGGTGCAATGTGAGGGGGGTTGGGGAGGTGATGGGCTCAGGGGGTGTAGCCAGGCAGGGGAATCTTACTTGTTCCTGCGCCTCCGACCTGGCATAGCGCTACCTCCCAGGTGGCGGCTACCCCAGCGAGGTCCAGAGCCCTCTGCTCATGGACGGTGAGAGGGTGCAGCACAGGTGATCCCCCTCTGGGTTTTTAAGGCTCACAAAGGCTGTGAGCAGTCTTGTCTTGCGGGGGGGAAAGAGTTAGGCGGTCAGCATCAAGACGCGCAGATGTAGTCAACATTATGATTGGGTGGAGGACCCTGGGCATCACGCCATGGCAGCTCAGGGAGATGTGTTGCCCATGTGGGTCGGGTACAATGTGATGTCCCCAACCCCCCCACGTGGGCAGTGGGGGGGGGAGGGAGGGGTGGGTGTGGACCGGGGGTACTCATCTTGGCAGCCACTGTGCGGTCGTGGAGCTTCTTGTGGCACTGGTCTCCAGACCGGGGGGAGTGTGCCCCACAGCGCTAAATGCTGTGCCCACCTCACGCCAGCTGCGTCTCACAGTGCTGGCTGGATGCCGGTGCCCAGGTATTGGGCACAAGGTGGCCCTGCGCTCTTTTATGGCATCCAGCAGCGTGTCCAGATCACTGTACCGGAGCCTGGGAGCGGCACGACGGGGCTCAGCCATCTAGATCGTTCGGGTCCTGTGCGCGGATCGCGCACTTTAAATGATGCGGCGTCAGCTGGGCATCGCCCAATGACGACGTCGCTCTGGCACCACGCCCACTGCGTTTCTTGCCGCCCCACTGCTGGCCCCTTTTCGGGGCCTGAATCGATCGTGCCCGCGGCCGTTTTGCGCCATCGTGAAATGAGACGGCTTTCACGATGGCGCGGACACTCTGCCTCATTATTGGAGAATCCCGCCCTCTGCCTCCATTTCGGAGAATCCCGCCCATGATGCGTCCATGACTTCCTAGCAGAATACACATTTCACTCGCCCAAGCTGACCTGCCGTACTGTAAGATTAAAAATTTGAATAAATAGAATAATTTACCAGTTACTCACCAATCAGCAAAGTAATAGCCAGGTACTGGAGGCTGAGGCAAGATGGAATGACAAGAGCACCTCTTTCCTTCTTCACCAAATTCCTCACTCACTCACCAAACTCCAGCTTAAGCATTGTAAATACAGCCTAAAGCAGCACTCCGGTGCAGCCCAACTACTCAATTGCACACAAGGTAACCTATCTCTGTGCATGAGGTTGGTTAGGATTCTCCCACAGTGCCAGCCATTCCTGAAACTTAAAACCTGGTCCTAATTGGGGGGGGGGGGAAGCAGCAGGAACCTTATCAATACTCGGCGCTGAGAGAGAGCTAAATCCTGGAAGCAGCCCCAAACATAACATTCAACGTGGACTCTGTGGTATTATAACTACCAGCACTGCGAGGGTTAATGTAGTGTCGAGAGCAGCCACTGGAGGGAGCTACAGTTACAACTATACAAGGCAGTGATGCTAAGCCTTGTGGAGGTTAGAGTGTATGCAGAAGTTAGCTAGTGAAGGCCAGAAGAGCAGATAGTATCAGTATGTGCAGATCATAGTTTAAAACAGTGACTTCCGGTGTGCATCATGGAGTGAGTGAGCACACAGAGGCAGCTCCTGCCCAAGGTTACAGAAAAGAGCTCCTTTTTGGGTGGCATGGGTTGGAATTTCGATGAAAAGGTGTAGGTGAATGTTCGTGGAGTACTTTCCCCCAGGAATAGTATGTTTCTTGGTTATCAGACCCTCAGAAAAAGGCCAAGATTGGGCTGAAGCAGCAGCCGAAAAAAGCCTCTACAAGCAGGCAGGCGGGGGAAGGGCCAGCTCAGACTTCAAGCTGACTTGAGGGCCTTTATGAAAGCTGAATTCTAGCAGCAGTCGACGCTGTCCCGACGAATCCCAGTGGGGGAAGGTGTCTAGAGGAGCATTCCCCATAATTTATGGTGCTCACCCGGAGTGGGGCAGCAGCTCCCCAAGAAAAGCAGGGGAAGAAAGACAAAATGGCGGCCGGCGGAACACCCGAGGACTGGTGGAAGTGGGCGCAGGAGCAGCAAGCCTCTCTTCTGCGCTGTTTTGCGCAGCTGAAGGCTGAGTTGCTGGACTCCCTGAATGCGACTACCAACAAGCTGCTTGGGACACAGGCGGCCCAGGAAGTGTCTATTCGGGAGTTGCAGCAGCAGGCCGCTGAGCGGAAGGAGGAGGCTGTGGTCCTTGTGGGGAACGTGGAGTTGCACGAGGCACTTCACAAAAAGTGGCAAGACCGCTTGGAGGAGCTGGACGTTCGCACGAGGCGAAAGAATTTGAGGATCCTGGGCCTGGCGGAGGGGCTGGAGGGGTCGGATCTCCCGACGTACGTGACCACGATGTTGAGCTCGTTGATAGGAGCGGGGTCCTTCCATTTGCCCCTGGAGCTTGAGGGAGCTCACAGAGTGCTGGCCAGGAGGCCTAAGGCAAATGAACCCCCGCGGGCGGTGCTGGTGCGGTTCCATCGATTTAGTGACCGGGAGTGTGTGCTGCGCTGGGCCAAGAAAGAGAGGAGCAGCAAGTGGGAGAATTCGGTGGTGTGAATCTACCAGGACTGGAGTGCGGAGGTGGCAAAGCGGCAGGCCGGGTTCAACCGGACGAAGGCGGTGCTTCATGCCTACCGGCACCACTACTTCGAGTCCCCGGAGGAGGCGTGGGCCTTTGTACAGGCGGAGAAGCTGGACTCGAACTAGGGTCTGGGGACACACTATGGCCGTTGCTGTTTTCGCTGTTGCTGTTCTTCAATTTTGACAGGTGTTATTTTTATGCTGGTATTCTTTTTGCTCTGTTTCCGGGTGGGTTTGTCTGTTGGTTATGGGTGTGGGGTATGTGGGGAACGTTGGGAGTATGTGCTTTATATGTTCTCTTCTGTACGGGGCTGGGGGTTGGGGTGAAACTGGATTTTGAGGAGCTGCGTCAGAAGGGCGGGGTGTGGCAGTGTGAAAGCGCGGGCTTTCCTCTGGATGTCCGCGCTGCGGGGCGGGGGGGGCGGAGCTGGAGGTGGGGGCGTGGCCTTCACTGGTTTTCTTTCCCCCGTTGAAGCGGTGCCAAGGAGGTGTGGCAAGAGGGGGATGACCCCATGCCGGGAGGAGATGGGTTTTGGCGGGAGCTGCCGGGTCAGCAGAAGTCAGCTGACTCACGGAAGTACCATGGAGGGTGCGTCGCGGCTAGGAGGGGTCCTAGCCTGGGGGGGTGGGTGGGGGGGGGGGGGGGGGATACTGGGTTGCTGCGGGAATGGCCAGGAAGGAGCTGGTGTGGGCCGGGGGGTAGAGGAGAGGCGTTATCGCCATGGGGAACGGGTCAGGCGGGGCAAGCTGGCCTGGGGCGAGCAGTCGATAAGCTATGGCTAGCCGGCGGGGGAAGAGGGGCAGGTTGCCCTCTGATCCGGCTGATTACCTGGAAAGTGAGGGGGCTGAATGGGCCGGTTAAGAGAACTAGGGTATTTTCTCATCTGAAGGGGCTGAAGGCGGACGTGGCTATGCTCCAGGAGGCCCACTTGAAGGTGGCGGACCAGGTGGGGCAGGTTTTTCACTCAGGATTGGAGGCGAAGAACCGGGGGGTGGTGATTCTGGTGGGGAAGAGGGTGGCGTTCAAGGCGGCTGAGGTGGTGTCGGACAAGGAGGGCAGATATATTATGGTGAAGGGTAGGCTGCAGGGAGAGGGCGCTGGTTAATGTATATGCCCCGAATTGGGATGATGCCGGCTTCATGAGGCGCTTGTTGGGCCGCATTCCGGACCTGGAGGCGGGGGGGCCTGATCATGGGGGAGACTTTAACACAGTGCTGGATCCCCCACTGGACCGGTCCAGTTCAAGGACGGGTAGGAGACCGGCGGCGGCCAAAGTGCTGAGGGGGTTTATGAACCAGATGGGAGGGGTGGATCCCTGGAGGTATGGGACGCCGAGAGCGCGGGAGTATTCCTTTTTCTCCCATGTCCATAGGGTCTATTCCCGAATAGATTTTTTCGTCCTGAGCAGGGGATTGATTCCGAAGGTGCAGGATGCAGAGTATTCGGCCATAGCGATTTCAGACCATGCTCCGCACTGGGTTGATCTGGAGATGGGGGAGGCGCGGGACCAGCGCCCGCTCTAGCGCCTGGATGTGGGGATGCTGGCTGATGAGGAGGTGTGTAGAAGGGTCCGGGGAAGTATTGAGGGGTATCTTGATACCAACGACACGGGGGAGGTCAAGGTGGGGATGGTTTGGGAGGCTCTGAAAGCAGTGATCCGGGGGGAGCTGATCTCCATCCAGGCCCATAGGGAAAGGCGGGAGAGGAAGGAGAGGGAGAGACTGGTGGGGGAGCTCCTGGATGTGGACAGGAGATACGCGGAGGCACCGGAGGAGGGGTTGCTGGGGGAACGGCGTAGTTTGCAGGCCAAATTTGACTTGTTGACCACCAGAAAGGCGGAGACACAGTGGAGGAGGTCGCAGGGCGCGGTATATGAGTATGGGGAGAAGGCGAGCAGGATGTTGGCGCATCAGCTCCGCAGGCGAGATGCGGCTAGGGAAATTGGTGGAGTGACGGATAGGGGTGGGAATGTAGTGCAGAAGGGGACAGAGGTAAATGGGGTCTTTAGGGACTTCTACGAGGAACTGTACCGGTCAGAACCTCCGATGGGGAGGGGGGGATGGAGAGCTTCATGAACAGGCTATGTTTCCCAAGGGTTCAAGAGGAGCTGCTAGAGGGGCTGGGGGCACCGATAGAGTTGGAGGAGCTAGTCAGGGGGATTGGACAAATGCAGTCAGGTAAGGCGCCGGGGCCGGACGGGTTCCCGGTGGAATTTTATAAAAAGTATGCGGATCTGGTGGGCCCCCTGTTGGTGCGAGCCTTCAATGAGGCATGGGAGGGGGGGGGGGCTTTGTCCCCGACGATGTAGCGGGCACTGATCTCTCTGATCCTGAAGCGGGATAAGGACCCCTTGCAGTGTGGATCATACAGGCCTATCTCGCTCCTCAATGTTGACGCTAAGTTGCTGGCGAAGATCCTGGCCACCAGGATACAGGACTGTGTGCCAGGGGTGATACACGAGGATCAGACAGGATTTGTCAAGGGACGGCAGCTCAACACGAATGTGCGGAGACTGCTAAATGTTATTATGATGCCGGCAGTGGAGGGGGAGGTGGAGATAGTGGTGGCGCTGGATGCGGAGAAAGCGTTTGATAGAGTTGAGTGGGGGTACCTGTGGGAGGTGCTGGAGCGGTTCGGATTCGGGGAGGGATTCATCAAATGGGTGAGGCTGCTCTACGCGGCTCCGATGGCGAGTGTAGTTACCAATGGAAGGAGATCGGAGTACTTTAGGCTCTACCGTGGGACCAGGCAGGGGTGCCCCCTGTCCCCCTTGCTCTTTGCATTGGCGATTGAACCTTTGGCTATTGCGTTGAGGGAGTCAGGGAGATGGAGAGGTCTGGTGCGGGGTGGGGAGGAACATCGTGTATCGCTGTATGCAGACGACCTGCTGTTGTATGTGGCGGATCCAGAAGGGGGAATGCCGGGGGTGATGGAGCTGTTAGCGGAATTTGGGGGCTTCTCGGGCTATAAGTTAAATTTAGGCAAGAGTGAGGTATTTGTAGTACACCCGGGTGATCAGGAGGAGGGAATTGGGAGACGAGGGAATTGGGAGACTTGGCAATTGGCAGTGAAGAGTTTCAGATACCTGGGGGTGCAGGTGGCCAGGAGTTGGGGGACTCTCCATAAGCTTAATTTTACCAGGCTGGTGGAGCAGATGGAGGAGGAATTTAAAAGGTGGGACATGGTGCCGCTATCGTTGGCGGGTAGAGTGCAGTCCATCAAAATGACGGTTCTCCCGAGGTTCTTGTTCCTGTTTCAGTGTTTTCCCATCTTTATCCCTAGGGCCTTTTTTAGAAGGGTGACTAGCAGCATCATGAGCTTTGTTTGGGTGCATGGGACGCCGAGGGTGAAGAGGGTCTTCTTGGAGCGGGGTACAGATGGGGGGGGGGGCTGGTGTTACCCAATCTCTCGGGGTATTATTGGGCGGCCAATGTGTCGATGGTGCGCAAGTAGGTAATGGAGGGGGAGGGGGCAGTATGGAAACAGATGGAGAGGGCGTCCTGTGGAGGTACAAGCCTGGGGGCCCTGGTAACGGCGCCGTGGCCGCTCCCTCCTACGAGGTATACCATGAGTCCCCGGTGGTGGCGGCTACCCTCAAGATTTGGGGGCAGTGGAGGCGACATAGGGGAGAAGTGGGGGGCTCGATGGAGGCTCCGTTAAGGGGGAACCATAGGTGCGTCCCGGGGAACATGGATGGGGGATTTCAGGGTTGGCATAGAGCGGGCATCAGACAGCTGAGGGACCTGTTTATTGATGGGAGGTTTGCGAGCCTGGGGGAGTTGGAGGAGAGATTTGGGCTCCCCCCGGGGAACATGTTCAGGTAACTGCAGGTAAAGGCATTTGCTAGGCGGCAGGTGGAGGGATTCCCTTCGCTTCCCGCGAGGGGGGTGAGCGACAGGGTGCTTTCGGGGGTCTGGGTCGGAGAGGGGAAGATATCTGATATCTACAAGGTTATGCAGGAGGCGGAGGAGGCGTCAGTAGAGGAGCTGAAAGCTAAGTGGGAGGGGGAACTGGGGGAACAGATCGAAGACGGGACATGG
Source organism: Scyliorhinus canicula (assembly GCF_902713615.1). Lineage (NCBI taxonomy): Eukaryota > Metazoa > Chordata > Chondrichthyes > Carcharhiniformes > Scyliorhinidae > Scyliorhinus > Scyliorhinus canicula. The sequence goes on from NC_052161.1 coordinate 22,206,934, forward strand.
GCTGATGCTCTGGAGAGGGTTAATTCTTCCTCCTCATGTGCGCGGCTTAGCCTCATCCAATTCAAGGTGCTGCATAGAGCCCACATGACTCGGACGAGGATGAGTAGGTTCTTTGGGGGTGAAGACAGGTGTGTCAGGTGCTCGGGGAGTCCAGCGAACCATGCCCATATGTTCTGGGCATGCCCGGCACTGGAGGAGTTCTGGAAGGGGGTGGCGAGGACGGTGTCGAGGGTGGTGGGATCCAGGGTCAAGCCAGGATGGGGACTCTCGATTTTTGGGGTTGGGGTGAAGCCGGGAGTGCAGGAGGCGAAAGAGGCTGGTGTGCTGGCCTTTGCGTCCCTAGTAGCCCGGCGAAGGATCTTGCTACAATGGAAGGATGCGAGGCCCCCAAGCGTGGAGAACTGGATCAATGACATGGCGGGTTTCATTAAGCTAGAGGAGGTCAAATTCGCCCTGAGGGTCGGTACAAGGGTTCTTTAGGCGGTGGCAACCTTTTCTCGACTTTCTGGCTCAACGATAGGGTACAGGGACAGTAGCAGCAGCAACCTGGGGAGGGAAAAGTGGGGAAGGGGGAGGGAAAAGGGGGGGGGGGCGGACAATGACTATGTTTGTTTGTTTATTTAATTTTAATTTATTTTTAAGTTCTTTTGTTGTTCATTGGGGTTGGGGGGGTGGGGGGGGGATGTGATACATGCGTCAATACGGTCTGGGGGTGTTACAGTTATTATGGGTTATTTTGTTGCATTTCATTGTTTGTCGTTATGTTTTATATTTTCTGTAAAAAATTCCAATAAAAATTATATTTTTTAAAAAATAGTTTAAAACAGTAGTGTGATTAGCTATAGATGAGTATAGTTAAAAATTATTAATCAACTATATATTCTTAAGGAGTACGTGTCGAATCCAAGTTATCAGTGTTAATAAATTTATATTGTTCTTTAAGTTAAAGCTGTGTTGTGGTCTTTGTGAACACTACGCCAACCATCCTGAAAAAAGCAACACAAAGAACACCACATGGTACCAGGAGTCCATTACTTTTAAGAAACAACAGATTAGGAAAGAATAGCATTAGGAGATTGAAGAAGCAATCCAGAAGCTACAGAACTCTGTAAAATAGAAAAAATCTATGAAGAAGACTAATCAGAAGATGGAAGGTCTCAAGAAGCCTGACCACTTCAAGACACATGGTAAACTATGCCAGAACTGGACTTTCTTTAAACAGCAGCTTTAAGTTTTCCTTTCTGCATCTGCGCTTGAAAATGCCTCAGACCAAAGGAAAATAGCACTCCTATTAATTTTGTCTAGACGGTAAGCATTAGAACGTTATAATTCATTTGAATTCAGTGCAGATTAGGATAAAAATAAATACAAAATGGTGCTACAAAAATTAATGATCCTCATAGAATTTACAATGCAGAAGGGGACCGTTCAGCCCATTTAGTCTGCACCGGCTTTTGGAAAGAGCACCCTGCGTCCTGAAAAATTCTGTGAGTGCTACATGTTAAGAAAATGGCTGCAGTTAAGAGGGGAGTCAGTGGATTTCTTCATCGCAGTTATAAAGTTGCGAGCGCAGTTCTGTTTTCCTTCACCTCCGATTCTATTCTGCGCGATCACAGTGTGTTCGGGATAAATGACGAACATTTGCGCGAGAAAATGCTAAGACAACCAGTTTTACCGCTTGAAGACGTGATTAATATGTGCAAGGCCAGTGAACAGGCATCGAGTGTATATGCAGAGCTTGTGGCAAAAGAAAAGTGCGCAAAATCGGGAAATGTGGCTGATGCCATTAATGCTGTGTCGCAGCAAAGAAAACTGCCGGTGGCCATTTTGAAAGTGATGCCATGGGCATGACGGCATGCACATGCTATGGACATGCCCACAGTTTAAAAAATTGTCCAGCAAAAGGCAAACAATGTTCCAATTGTTGCAAACTTTGCAGCGCAGTATCGTTTATCAGCAACTGTTCCAGTAACCAAATTTTTAAAAGTCCTGCAGTGATTTCAGATGGATCCAAAGTGCACAGAGTGAAGAAGAAAATCCAACATCATAACGGACAGGGAAGATTGCCCACCATATTCACTTTCGGATACTTTCATGATAGAAGCAATCACTAGGATTAACTTACTGGATCGAAATGGAAGATCAGTACAAGAGCTCTTGAAGATAATTAGGGTGTGGACTGTCTCATTAGAAATAAATTGAAAACTAATACCATTTAAAACTGACACAGGAGCGTATGAAAATATTATTACTGAACGATCTTTAATGCAAGCTTTTGACAAAGCACCAATAAAGTAATCCACCTGTAGGCTCAAAGATTACAACGGTCTGCAGCTTTAGGTGGTGCTGCTGACCGGCAGCCGAACAGGATTCTACGGCGGGCGATCAGGGAGGCAAAGGCAAGGGTGTCCGCCCTCCTCCCCAGGATCTGGCTGGTCTGAAACCCCAAATACCACCACTTTCGGACATGGCTCCACTCTCTCCCCCCCCCCCCCCCCCCCCCACCACTTTGGACATTGCCTCAAAGAAGGCAGTCCAGTACTCCACATGTTTGGGGCAAGACCAGAACATGTGGGCGCGACCTCTCGGAATCCCTCCAAATGGAGAAAATTAAATTCGCCATCCGAGGGTCAGACTACGGCTTCCACAGAACATGGGAGCCATTCACCCGGTTGTTCCTGGACTTGTCTGTGGCCAACAATCAAGGAGAAGAATAGCCAGGTAGTCAGGAACCAGGGGAAAGCAGCCAAAGCATGAGAGGGTGAGATAGAATGAGAGGGGACGACGACAACTCACTCTAAGAGGGAGGAAAGGCGAACCATGGGGTGAGGGGGGGGGGGGGGGGGGGGGGGGATGACATCAACTCACTCTAAGAGGAAGGAAAGGCGAACCACTGGGGGCGGGGGAGGCAGGGAAACGTTAACCAACCTGACATCCAGAGGAACAGAGAAAAAGGAGAACACAGGCGGAGGACGGGAGGGCCGGCTGAAGCGGCAGCATGCACGAGAAGACAACGGCGGCGAAATCCAACCGGGAGAAACGAGGGGCAACACTGACATCAGACCCACTTGAGGATTGCCCTCCGGAAGTGCCTCGCCGGCACAAACGGATGCCTACTTACATGTATATAGATATATCATATCCTGTGTACATAACGGTGAAATATACTCTGTACAAAAAAACAAAAATCCAATAAAAAGAATTTTTACAAAATTACAATGGTAACACAATAGTCACAAGAGGGTCCTGCTGTCTTGTTGTAATGAATGGGAACATTAAGATACCCATCAACTTTGAAGTGGTAGAGGGTGAGAAATCATCATTAATTGGAGTGGATTTGTGAAAGATTGCAGCAAGTTGAAAGGATTCACTCAACCAGGACTTCAGCTGACCAAGATGAAGAGTCAAGGGAAGACTTAGGTGTTGTGAAGGACCTCTCCAAAGCTACCACTGATGCTGACACAACAGAATTCAGGACAACCACTGATGCTAAAACATCAGAACCCGAGATAGTCCAAATAGTGGAATCTCAAGCTTGTTTCTTTACTGAGATACTACCAGTATCTGACCACAAACTGACAATCAAAGCCGTAACTGAAAAGGATTTGATACTCCAGAAGGTGAAACAATACCTAAAAGAAGGATGGCCTACTGGATGGCCATCTGCCTTTTGAGATATAAGAGATGATCTTTCTACAGTAGCTGGTTTCCTGCTCAAGGGAGATAGAATAGTGATTCTGCCAGTTTATGTTTCGGGATTCTGCAGCAGATTCACGAGGGTCATCAAGGTATCGGAAAGTGTCGTAGGAGAGCCAGACAGTCAGTGTATTGGCCGGGAATAAACTGAAATATCGACCAATATGTTGGAGCATGTACAATTTGCCAGATGCATCAGCCAGCAGAGAGCAAAGAAACAATGCAACAGATGGAAATTATTACCAGGCCATGGAACAAAGTGGGCATGGATTTATTCTATTTCCAGGGTCATGACCATCTGATAGTCATAGACTATTACTCCAACTATCCAGAGGTTATGATGTTGAATGATTCAACTGCCAGATCCGTGATAAAGGCATGCTATGGGATACCTCTTAACGTTGTCTCTGACAATGGTCCGTGTTTCTTTTTTTTTAAATATAATTTTTATTGGAATTTTTTACAGAAAATATAAAACATAACGACAAACCATGAAATGCAACAAAATAACCCATAATAACTGTGACACCCCCAGACCGTATCGGCGCATGTATCACATCCCCCCACCCCCCCAACCCTAATGAACAACAAAAGAACTTAAAAAATATTAAAATTAAATAAACAAACATAGTCATTGTCGGCCCCCCCCCTTCTCCCTCCCCTTTTCCCTCCCCTTTTCCCTCCCCGGGTAGTTGGGAGTGGACATGGTTTGCAGAGCAATATAATTTCAATCATATTACTTCCAGCCCATGTTATCCTCAGTCTAATGGAAAAGCAGAGAAAGGAGTAGGGATAATAAAGAGGTTATTCCACAAAACGAGTGACGATGGTCAAGATATATCATTGGCGTTGTTAACGTACAGAGCAACACTGTTGTCAACTGATCTATGGCCTGCTCAAATGTTAATGGGTAGATGACTCAGAACCACATTACCCGAGATCACCATTCCTGAAATGGATAATAAAGATATACGTGGACGCATCACAGCAACGCAAAAAAAGCAAAAAAGAGGACTATGATAAACAAACTAAACCTCTGTCTGAACTTTGAGAAGGTGACTTCGTACAAATTCAGAAGGAGGATGGCAACATGTTGCAAAAGTTCTGAAACAAGTAGCACCACGATCATACTTAGTCAAAACTGACCAGGGATCACTGTTCAGGAGAAACAGACGAGCATTGCTGCGTGTCAAGCATAAAGTTCAACCTCAGCTTTCAAATGTTGAACCACCTGATAACTTATTCAGGGACCTTGCCTTTCCAAATCCTTACTTCACACAGACACAGGAAGAAGATGTGGCAGAGCAATCGAATACCTTGAACATTCCATTAAGAAGATCTCAAGAAGAAGACTGCCAGAGAGACTTAAATGTGTGATGAATGTATAATGAAATACTGGCTCATCTAAGTGATGTGACAGTTATTTACAAATTAATGTACAGGATTATAGAGAGTTTATAATAGTTACTAGCTAATAGTCAGAGTTACACCTGAAATGTAATGGTTAAAGAAAATATCACAATCAATGTTATAATAATTTTATTTTACAAAGAAAGGGGATGTGGTCTTATCACAACTATCAGCACTGCAAGGGTTAATGTAGTGTTGAGAGTAGCCATTGGAGGGAGCTACAGTTACAACTATATAAGGCAGTGAGGGGAAGGAGTTAGCTAGCAACGGTCAGAAGAGCAGAGAGTGTAAGTGTGTGCAGATCATAGTATAAACCAGTAGTGAGATTAGCTGTAGATGAGTGTAGTTAAATGTTATTAATCAACTGTGTATTCTTAAGGAGTATGTGTCACGGAGTCAGTGCAGCAGGAGGCCACTCAGCCCATCGAGCCTGCACCGGCTCGCGGAAAGAGTAAGAATCTTAAGACCACATCTCCACCCTATCCCCGTAACCCAGTAACCCCACCTAACCTAAGGGCAATTTAGCTTGCCAATCCACCTAACCTGCACATCTTTGGACTGTGGGAGGAAGCCGGAGGAAACCCAGGCAGAAGCGGAGAGAACGGGCAGACTCCGCACAGAGACCCAAGCCTGGAATCGAACTTGGGACCCTGGAGCTGTGAAGCAACTGTGCTACCCACTGTGCTACCATGCCTCCCTGACCAATCCAAGTTACTAGTGACAATAAATTTATAGCGTTTTTTAAGTTAAAGCTATTTTGTGGTGTCTGTGAACTCTACGCCAACCATCCCGAAATATTCAACACAAAGAGCACCACAGACTCCTGCCAACCTGTGTCGACATTTGCCCAAGTAGGTCGAAACAAAAAGAAAAGTGCAGAGTCATCAAGCAAGTGGTGGAAACTCTTTTTGCCCTGCGCATTTATCCGCAGATTGGTTTCTGCCGGTCTTTCAACCCGCTAATCGAGGCTCTGCATTTTTACTACCCTCCTTACAGCACAGCACATTAGTTAAATACCCACCAGGTGCCCGTAAACATCGTCGGGGTTGTCATAAAACATGGTGTTGAGCACTTCCTGCATCCTTTGTGGCACCGAGTTGGCCCTGTAGTACTCGACCGCGCGCTGCTTGAGCTGGTGGAAGTCGCGAGCCTGCTGGGTGCTGCGACCGTTACTGCTGGGCACCCGGCCATCAGACATCCCTTCACCGCTCGGTCTCTCGGTGTTACTTCAAAACAAGACAAAAAAAAACTTAAAGTTTCCCTTTCAAAACACACACCAAAGAAAATGGTCGCCGCCGGTGGTAAAGTTTTAATAAACCGCTGTTCGGGGGAATCAGCCTGGCGCTTCCTTCGCCGTTGCTAGGCGACGTCTGGTCGCGCGGCTGGGCGTGACGTCATGGGCTCCGCTTGAGCTCCACCTGTCGAGTTGATTCACCTGGAGCACCAGGTGTGGCTGTGGCGGCGGCGGCGGCAAACCGACCGGGGACGTCGGCTGTCGATGGTGAGCTCTTCCTTTAATACACATTTGAGGGGGCCTTTTTCTGGCCTTGACACTTCTGGTTCTCCCTGTTCTTTGGCCAATGCTCAGTCAACACATAAACCCAAAACCGTCAATGGCTCATTTGTTTCATTGCTGTGCATAAAATGCCTATTTACAGATTGCACCTGACTGCAACTAACTAACTAACTGTGCGAAACATTTTGTGTTCGTTCTACAGCATAAAAGTTCCTGAAACATAATCGATTGTTTTTAAAACTGTGCTGGCTGCACCCAGTGGCGGACTGGGTCTAAAAATATTGGTTGCCGGGAGACAAAGGGCCCACCCACAACTACAATGCTATCATTTAATTTTCATAACGAATAAATAACATTTTCAAAAAATACATATGGAAAAAAGGGTACAATTAAAATTTTTGTGGAAAAAATGTGTATTTCTTAGTAATTACAGTGTACATGTACTGTACATATTACTGGCAGTAGATACCAAATGTAAATACAATGTTATAATTTAATTTTTAATTTAAACATTTTTTTTAAGTAATTGGTTGATATTTTTAAATAGTTTACTGCACAATTTACACATTAACAGATCGTTCAAAAGCACAATAGAGCATTGCATGTAGTCCACTATATTAAGAGCAATCGTTTGTGTTCGCTAGATGATTGTGCGAATCTGCCAATAATTGCTTCTGCATCCAATTCATCTAACAATTCCTTTTCAATGGATAGCAACATGTATGATTCCAAATTCTCCTCAGACAGCGAATTTCTTAACCTTGTCTTTATGATCTTTAGCTTTGAAAATGTCCTCTCACATTGGACTTGAGTAACTGATAGTGTGCAGATGACTTTATAAAGTTCATAAAGATTATCATATGCCTTGTCATGAAGTCTGTTGGATGCCAGAATTTTTAGTACACACGATGGGCAAGTGCTGCAAATTTTACAATTGTTGGAACTGGAATCCATATTCTCACCATCATTAAGTAATAGCTTTAATACATCAAAGTTTGAAGCAAAAGAAAACAATTCCAATATTACTTGATCTTTGCTGATTTGTGGAAACAGCTTAATAATACCTTCCAATGCTTCATCTTCAAGGTCCTTCTCTGCAATAGTTTTAAACTTTGCTGGGTCCAAGCAGGACAAATCTTTATACAACTGTTTGTGTTGTACAATGTGTGATTCTAGTGACTGGACAATGCGATCCATTATTAGGTTAAACACATTTACTCGAAAATCAACTCGAGAATCTGAGGAATTTATTTCATCATCAATAAGCTCATCTGCCATTCTTTTCTTCTTCCTCTGCCTCTTAACTGGCAATACTGTTTCCAACGCACCAATTTCCAATGTTTGATTTTCATCCATATTCATCTGTGAAATCCTGTCATTACATTTATTTACAAATTCCAAAGCCTTGCTGTGAACGTTATCAAATGTTCTTGTCTGTTCCTTCAACTTTGTTGTAGCTGAATCTACCAAACTCCATGCAGTAAACATATCTAAACCACTTGTCTGTAGATAACTTGATAACGGGGTTGTAGTTTCAAATATATACAAGTAAGTAAATGCTGTCAATATGGTTTCAAACTTTAGAAGACTTTGAAGTAAACATTTGCTTCATGTTTTGTTTTTGCATCAAACTTTTCTGAATCTTGTATCATAAGCATGTCAATAGATTTACGAAAGCACTGGCAGCGGCATCATCAAAACGTCCAATTTTAGTTGTTGCTGCTTTGGATTTTCCTGACCATCTGGTCTCACCAATTAGCTTTAATCGTTTCATTTTTTCTTGTCCTAGATGTTTTCCAACAACTTCTATCCAGACAGCCATTCTCTTGTATGATGCTTTCACAAAAGTTGCTGTATTCTGGAGCAAATTGAAAAAAGAAACTGCAGGCACACAACATTTTGTTGTTTCGGTTATCACCAAATTCAAGATATGGGCATAGCACCATATATGAATATGTTGATCAGCCACATCAGCAATTTTACTTTGTAAACCATTATACTGGCCATGGTAGCTTGCAGCGCCATCTGTGCTATCAGATAAACATTTTTGGGGGTCAATTTTAAGATGCTGTAATGTTTCAATCAATAGATCAAAAAGTCCCTGTCCTGTACCATCATTACTTGGCACAACTGAAAGTAGTCACTCACAGACAAGCACATACTGAATAATAATGCTAAACTGATCGATGGATGAATTATCTTGTGTTGAATCAACCTGAATAGAATAATACTTTGCTTGAGAAACTTCATGACTAATTCTTTCTTGTATCATGTTCTTCATAATTTTGATTAACATGTTTATAGTTGTTTTACTCAGGTATGTAACAAGTCCACCACGGCCTATACTTTGAGCCTTTCCTTGTTGCTCTAATCGTTTGATTCTTTGTTTAGACTTGTTTTGCACTGCAGAAACGTGAGCTGCCATAATGGGGTCACATTTTGTCATCAACTGCACTGTAGCTAAAAAAGTGCCATGATTCAGAACCTCATTATCTAGAGTGTAGGCCGATTCATTTCTGTGACCTCGAAAAGGAAGTGCTTGCTTGCCTAACATCTTTATGATGTCTATAATCCTCATGACAATACTTCTTCCTTCTTTTTAATTAGTGATGCTGCAAAAAAATTATCTAAGGTGCCATCATTAACCACACTGATATATTGCTGAGCATTTCTGACATGTGTTGTTGTCGATTCATGTAAAGTCAAGCTCTGGCTAATATGCCTGTAGTCACTAAAGCCACGTACAAAGGGTGATGGATTACAAGTGTTGGGAAACTCAAAGGCTAAGCAGTATGAACAATATAAGCATCTATTTTCTTTGTTATCTGTTAGCCATTTTCTTGGGACTGAGTCATTCATAATTTTTCTCTCATACAAACGAGCATCAAATGGCAGATCATCAAGTGGCTGAAGTGGATGTTCAGCAAAAAACTGTTTTAGCTTTGCTCGTGATGGATATTGGAAGATTCCAGTAATTGACCTTTCATTTTCTTGCGTAGGTTCATTTACAGGATGCGCTTCAGAAACCAAGTCATTTATGCTTCAAGGAATATCTGATTCCCTGTCACTAGTTGAAGCTATGGATATTGATGTGGATTGTGCTTGTGGTATTATAAACTCTGTAATAGGCCTGCATCGCTTGGCTGATTCCTTCCTTTCTGCTTCTTTTTGTTCTTTGCATTTTAGTATCCCAGATTTATGCTTTTTCTTTTCCATGCTGGTAGGGGTAATATTCCTGAAATAAAAACTTAATTAAAAATAGCCCACATTGGGAAAAATGAATATTGATGATTGCAAGAATAACTTGAAGGAACGTCAGATAAACCCCTACTTGATAAAATATATAAAATAACTTCAATAGGCTATGTTCATTCGTCAATACTACTCTGGCCTATGCTGCTTCAGAAGAGGAGACAATCCACTGTCCAGTGTTCACACCAGCAAGCAACTGAGACAACTGTTGAAACTTAGAAGTTTGGTCCGACTATAGTAAGACATTAAGAATGGTCCCACGACCAAAGTTAACATGTCCAGTTTGATACCAGTGTAGTGTTACAAGTCGCAACCCTTTGAGTTTACCGATCATGGCTTATCACTTCAATATCTTTGACCTCATGATTCTTGGTCAAAGGCACCGCTTCTCCTTTTCGGTGACCTCACGACCCTATTTACTGCTTGATATCCTTTCAAGTTGCCGACCATGTCAAATCACGAACTGTAACTTTATCTTTAAATTCACACACTCTTGCTGAAAACGTGGATTTCCAACTATGTCCGACCCGGGTGAACCCCCCCCCCCCCCCCCCCCCCACTCCTTTCTACATCCGTTTAACACTGCTTCGTTCCTTCATACACTGAGTGATTATTTGTTTGTTTCTTTATTGCATTTTTATTTGGTATTGCTCTTTTTAAAAACAATTATATTTTATTAAGTTAGAATTCAAATCTCAGGAAAGAAGTTGGAGATTTATTTATCTAATTAATTATAATTTTTAAGGGCCCTTCAGAGATTCATAGGCCCCTTCTTGGCTCTCCGGGCCCCGGACCGATGTACCGGCTGAACCAAGACTACTGCTTGATACCTTTTGAAGTTGCCGACCATCTCAAATCACGAATTGTAATTTTATCTTTAAATTCACACACTCTTGCTGAAAACATGGAATTTCCTTAATTATGCCCGACCCGGACCCCCCTATTCCACATCCTTCCACTACCTCCCCTGCTTCATTCCTTTTCATGCACTGCTTATTTGTGTCCTGTTCTCTTTTTTTTCTTCTTCCTTTTTATTACTAAAACAGTTGTCTGTGTTTGCTTCTTTATTGCATTTTTATTTGATATAGGGGGCCCACTTCATCAGGGGCCCACTTGCCATCGGGCAAGCTGACACCCTGGCCAGTCCGCCACTGGCTGCGCCCCCTCGGAAGTATTGTAGCCTCGAATATTCACTTTTACATACATTAGAATCATGTCATAGTATCATATCATAGAATTTACAGTGCTGAAGGACGCCATTCGGCCCATCGAATCTGCACCAGCCCTTAGAAAGAGCACCCTACCTCCCCAAGCCCACACCTGCACCCTATCCCTGTAAACCCACTTGACCTTTTTGGACACAAAGGGCAATTTAGCTTGGCCAATTCACCTAACCCGCACATCTTTGGACTGTGGGAGGAAACCCACGCGCACACGGGGAGAAAGTGCAGACTCCGCACAGTGACCCAAGCCGGGAATCGAACCTGGGACCCTGGAGCTGTGAAGCAACTGTGCTAACCACTATGTCACTATGCTGCCCATATACGTAACATCCTCTCTGAACAGAGTCATACCAATTCCTAAGGACCCCTAACTTCCTGGTTCCTTCCCCAGGGTCGGATTTAGGGGTACCCGAAAGATGCACTGGGGAATCACTCAGAAATTTCCGGATAAGGGTTTCCTTGGCAATTGTCCAGAAGGTCTAACTTCCTCTGGACAGTTGCACTATGCTGGGAACTATGCATAAAGTAATTTAAATCGTTAACTTCAGATGGTTCTACCAGCTTTACACTCAGTTACTCTGAAAGAGTTAGTAAAGAAAAAATAGCACTTCCAACATCACAGTAACTATTTTAAAGGCTCAGACTGAGCCCTGCACTGGACACTCCAGACCATCCAGGGGACCCCCACTAAGCATGCCACCCTTCACCCGTATAGGATTCCCCACTCGACCAGCCCTGACTTGACCCAGCCCCCCCCACCCTCCTTTCAATGGGACCTTTGAACTCACCTGATTTATGGTAGCTAGTGCCATAAAAAGGAATCTCCTCCTTCCTCTGCTCCTTTTACACTTTGCTACTGGAGCAGGGGGAGCACTTTGCTTCTGGAGTCTCACCTAACCTGAGTCAGGAAGGTCGGGCTAGACAGGCATTTCAGAATTTATGTGCAGGTAGACAGTGGCAATCTGCTGCTGATTTCCACTCTTGAGGAAGTTATGACCAGTTAACTCTGTTTCTCTCTCCATAGATGTTTCCAGACCTGCTGAGGTTTTCCAGGATTTTCTAATTTGATTTCAAATTTCCAGCGTCCATATTATTTTGCATTTAAGTTCTTCGGGATATTGCTACAAAATGAAACATCTTCCATTTGTTGTTTTGTGAGCCTGGCCAGTTTGACAGCATTGTGATCACTTTGTTTGGCTCAATTTTAAAGTGAGGACATTGATTCACAATTATTGTTGTCTTGCCAGGTTCTTAACCTGTAAGTGACGATTGCCTCACTCCTTCAAATTCCATAATTTATGGAATTTATAGCCGTGCTCCGAAAGCTCGTGTTTGAAACAAACCTGTTGGACTTTAACCTGGTGTTGTAAGACTTCTTACTGTGCTCACCCCAGTCCAACGCCGGCATCTCCACATCATAAAATATTAGGCCGTGATAATCAATATCCACTTGTCTCTTCTAGTCTACTGGGAGAATAAAAGTTGGGAACAGACTGCATTTTGGTTCCTAAGTTATTCTGTTTGCTTTTTCCATCTTAACACAAAGTTTTTAGTCGGAACTAGAACATTACTAAGGTGGTCAGCTGTTTTATGCCTGAACTGTCTTAACTTTTCTCTAATGGACAACATTTTAAGTTCATGAAGTTTTTAAAACTATGTTTATTTTAAAAATTCATATTAAACAAAACCATCCAAGATACTTAACCAAAATTACACAATAGAAGAGACAAACAAGCAAAAATACATGTAAACAGGGCAGCACGGTGGCCTAGTGGTTAGCACAACCGCCTCACGACGCTGAGGTCCCAGGTTCGATCCCGGCTCTGGGTCACTGTCTGTGTGGAGTTTGTACATTCTCCCCGTGTCTGCGTGGGTTTCGCCCCCACAACCCAAAAATGTGCAGAGTAGGTGGATTGGCCACGCTAAATTGCCCCTTAATTGGAAAAAATAATTGGGTAATCTAAATTTATAAAAAAAATACATGTAAACTTCAACCCCCAAATAAACTAAGCGAACCCCCTTAACAGCTGACAGCTTCCTAAAAAGGAAATGAATGGTTGCCATATTAGATAGAACCCTCTACCAACCCTCAAGGTGTACTTAACTTTCTCCAAATGTAGAAAATACATTTAAGCCACCTAACCACGCTGAGGCATTAGACAGAGTAGGAGACCTCCACCTAGGCAGAACTCGTCTCCGCACTATCAACAAGGCGAAGGCGAGGACATTCGCCTTCACCTCCCCGACTGAAGCACCAGCGAGTCTGATACCCCAAATATGGTCACCAGCGGACATGGATCCAAATTAAAATTGAGTATCTCCGATATGGTCTGAAAGAAAGAGGCCCTGAAGCTTAGAAACTGGGGACTAGACCAGAACAGAGAGTGGTAAGCCAACCCTGAGAGCAATGTTCATCTTTGTCTTCCACCCCAGAGAAGAATCTGCTCATCGTCGCTTTAGTTAGATGCGCCTTGTGTATCACCTTGAATTGAATCAAACTTAATCGAGCACCTGAAGGCGTGTAATTGACGCTGGGAAGGGCCGCACTCCATGGCTCATCTTCTAGAATGGAACCCAATTCACCCTCCCATTTTGTCCTCACCTCACTCAATGGAGCTGACCCCACTGAGATGGCTATATATGCCTCAAATTGTACTCCCATCAGACCTGGTCAAAGCCAAAATCCTCTTCAACAGGGAAGAGGGCAGTTTGTTTTTCCCTGCCAACTCCGAAATCTAGCAAACCTCCCCTCCATAAACAGGTCTACAAACATCTCCAACCTTCCCCTCCCAAGACTTAAATGTCGGGTCCAAACCCTCTGGCAGAAAAAGGTAGAGGTTGCAGATGGGGGCTGGCGAAGTTAGAGGGCTTGAAATGCTGCCTGAACTGATAACAAATTGTCAGTGTGGAGACTACCATTGGATTCAGGGAAAGTCTCACCGGAAAGGCAACGCTGCAGTTACTAATGCACAAAGGCTAGAAACCATGCAGGAGCTCACTTCCATTTGTCCCCAAATGGAATGAGGATTGTTGAACCACAACAATATTTTCTGAATATTGGCTGCCCAATAGCAAAACAATAAATTGCGTAGAGCCATGCCCCGATCACTATTGACCTCTTTAGAGCAAACCCCCATGAATCCTTGGAGTCTTACCTGTCTAAATAAAGGAGGATGTTAATTTGTTGACTTTGACAAAAAGGACTTGGGGAGAAAAATGGGGAGACATCGAAAAAGGAATAAAAGTCTCGGGAGTACGTTCATTTTAATAGTCCGAACCCGCCCGCCAAGGATAGGAGGTTATCCCATCTCTGCAAGTCTGACTTGACACTGTCAACCAGATTAATGTCATTTAATTTATGAAGCAAAGACCAATTGTGGGCCACCCGGACCCCCAGATAACAAAAGCTAGTCTTGGCTAGGCAAAAAGGTAACATGCCTATTTGGGCTTTCCTACTTGGGGGGTTGACCGGGAAACATGAGTTAAACCTTTAACCATAGAAAGAGCCAAAAATACAAAGCAACTTCATTATCCCGTCCATAGGCCATAATATAGAGAAATAGGCCATCCGTGTAAAGGGACACTCGCCCCCGCCCCAATTTATCCATTTAATAGAGGACCTCAGCAACCTTAGCGATCGGTCTATTGCCAAAGCAAACATGGTGGATATTCCTGTCTCTTGCCCCTGTTCAACGGAAAGTAACCAGAGTTTGTACGAATACTAGCATTGGGGACTCTTTACAATAGTCAGGAATAAACTTGTTGCCAAATCCGAACCGCCCAAGAATCTCAAACAGATGCTCACACTCCACTCATATAAAATGCCTTTTCGGCATCCCGGGAAACAATCACCTTCGGTTCTGGTACCAAGGAGGGGAAAAGGACAATGTTTAGCAAGCAACGTATATAGACTGACAATTGGCGACCCTTAACAAAGCTGGTCTGATCCTCCAAGATTACCTCATTAGTGGAGTGGCCAGAGCCTCAGGAGGTTACTTCCGCCATTTTATCTATTGACGATCTTTGAGAGACCTCCGACTCCGTCAACAAACTTTAGTTGTCCACCTTCTTCCTTCTGACTTTTATGAGCATTTCAATCCTTATCCCATTAATTATGTAGGTTTTCAAAAGAGAATCCCCCCTGATACTGAGAGCTCATCTTCCCCCTGCATTACTTCACCAGAAGTCCCCTTAAGTTGATAAATTTACCATTTCCAGTTTTATATGGGTGTTTTTTTAAATTTTATTACATTGAGGTTAGCTTTTAATTTTATCCAAAAACGTCCTTAGCACCATTCTTTTTAATTTTTTAATGAAGTTTTATTAATTTATTGCTCTAGAGGCACGAAGAAGCGTAATAAGGTTTCCTGCTTCAGCTCCTTCCAGGCATTTTGGCCTTAAGATGCTATTTTGGCAAAGCCCTAACCAATAGCCATTAAACTTTGAGGTGATACGAAGATTCTGCCTGAGAAATACATGGAAGTTGTTGGGATCTGACTGATTCCGATGAGTCAGATGCTGTTTTCAGAGCATTTCTGACCATTTTCTCAAGTAGGTGTGCAGTGAGCTCCAGTTTCAGAACCTACCAAGAACATTGAGAAACTGACCTAAGAATTTTAAGTGTGTTCTCTATATTAAAACATTGATATCACGCCTTTAATATAGTAAAAGATCCGAAGGCAATTCACAGCAGTGTTATCAAACAAAATTTGACATTGAGTCACGTCGGAGCTATGCACCCCTTTCTGCAATAATGAGTAGTTCAAAGTTGATTCTATTATGCATGTGCTAATTACACCATGAAACAGACTGTTTTACGTCCTAAATGTTTTATTCAATCCTGCCTAGTGTCACTAATGACAGGGATTAATTTTCGTGAATATCAACAGCAGCACCACTTGCATTTTTATCGTGCATTTAATGAAGCAATATATCCCAAGGCACTTGGTAGATGCATTGTTAGCTAAAGATTTATTACTAAGACACATAAGGAAATATTAGAACAGTTTATAAAAAGCTTGGTTTTAAGAGTCTTGTCTGTGGAGAGCGAAGTAGAGAGACAAAGATAAGAAGGAAATTCCAAAGCTTCGGGTCTGGGCAGCTGAAAGAACAATCACTAATGTTGGAGAGATTAAAATCAGGAACACAGAAGATGCCAGAATTGGAAGAGTGCAGATATCTCAAAGGGTTGTAGGGCTGGAGGAGGTTCCAGAAATAGGGATGGGTGAGACCACAGAAATGTCTGTACACAAAGATGTAATTTTTAAAATCAAGTTGCTGCCAAACCAGCAGCCAGCCTAGGTCCGAGAGTGCAGATTTTTTATTATTCATTCATGGGATGTGGGTGCCGCTGGCTAGGCCAGCATTTGATGCACATCCCTAATTTCCCTTGCAAAAGTGGTGGTGAGCTGCCTTCTTGACTTGCTATAGTCCATGTGGTGTAGGTACATAATCAAAAGATCCCTCCCACCAGGCTTATTCACTTTTCCAACCTCTTCCATCGAGAAAACGCATTAACAGATTCAAAAACAGCTTCTTTCCCGCTGTTACCAGACTCTCTGAACGACCCTCTAATGGACTGACCTGATCTCTTCACACATTCTTCTCTACCGAGTAGTACTACACTCCTGTATGCTTCACCTGATGCTTTTGTCTATGAATTTACATTGTGTGTTTTATGTTTGCCCTATTATGTATTTTCTTTTCATGTACAGAATGATCTGTCTGAGCTGCACGCTGAACAATACTTTTCACTGTACCCAGGTACACGTGACAATAAACAAATCCAACATCCAACACTCGCAGCGCATTTAGGCAGGGAGTTCCTGGATTTGGTCCAACAACAGTGAAGGAACGGCAAAATATTTCCAAGTCAGTGTGGTGAGTAGCTTGGAGAGGAACTTCTAGGTGGTTGACTTCCCATATGTCTGTTGCCCTTGTTCTTCTAGACCATAGCTGATGTGCATTTGGAAGGTGCTGTCATATGAACCTTAGTAAGTTCCTGCAGTACATCTTGTAGGCACACACTGCTGCCACTGTATGTTGATAGGGAGTGAATGTTTATGGAAGGGGTGCCAATCAAGTGGGTAGCTTTCTTTTGGATGGTGACGAGGTTCTTCACTGGTTGTTGGAGCTGTACTCATCCAGGCAAGCGGAGAGTATTTCATCTCACTTCTTTCTTATGCCTTGCAGATGGTGGACAGACTTTGGGGAGTCAGAAGATGAGTTACTCACTCTAGGGTTCTGACCTGCTGTTGTAGCCACAGCATTTATCTGGCTGGTCCAGTTCAGTTTCTGGTCAATGGTAAGCCCCAGGATGTTGATTGTTGGTGATTCAGTGATGGCAGTGCTATTGAATGTCAACGGACGATGGTTAGATTCTCTCTTGTTAGGATTGACATTGCCTGGCACTTATGTGCCATGAATTTACATTGTTCTGTAAACTGTTCTGGGGCCGTTGCTGTTTGTCATTTTTATAAATGACCTAGAGGAGGGCGCAGAAGGTTGGGTGAGTAAATTTGCAGACGACACTAAAGTCGGTGGAGTTGTAGACAGTGTGGAAGGATGTTGCAGGTTACAGAGGGACATAGATAAGCTGCAGAGCTGGGCTGAGAGGTGGCAAATGGAGTTTAATGTAGAGAAGTGTGAGGTGATTCACTTTGGAAAGAATAACAGGAATGCAGAATATTTGGCTAATGGTAAAATTCTTGGTAGTGTGGATGAGCAGAGGGATCTCGGTGTCCATGTACATAGATCCCTGAAAGTTGCCATCCAGGTTGATAGGGTTGTGAAGAGGGCCTATGGTGTGTTGGCCTTTATTGGTAGAGGGATTGAGTTCCGGAGCCATGAGATCATGTTGCAGCTGTACAAAACTCTGGTACGGCCGCATTTGGAGTATTGCGTACAGTTCTGGTCGCCTCATTATAGGAAGGACGTTGAAGCTTTGGAACGGGTGCAGAGGAGATTTACCAGGATGTTGCCTGGTATGGAGGGAAGATCTTATGAGGAAAGGCTGAGGGACTTGAGGCTGTTTTCGTTAGAGAGAAGAAGGTTAAGAGGTGACTTAATAGAGGCATACAAGATGATCAGAGGATTAGATAGGGTGGACAGTGAGAGCCTTTTTCCTCGGATGGTGATGGCTAGCACGAGGGGACATAGCTTTAAATTAAGGGGAGATAGATATAGGACAGATGTCAGAGGTAGGTTTTTTATGCAAAGAGTGGTGAGGCCGTGGAATGCCCTACCTGCAACAGTAGTGAACTCGCCAACATTGAGGGCATTTAAAAGTTTATTGGATAAGCATATGGATGATAATGGCATAGTGTAGGTTAGATGGCCTTTAGTTTTTGACTTCCTATGTCGGTGCAACATTGTGGGCCGAAGGGCCTGTACTGCGCTGTATCGTTCTATGTTCTATGAATGTTACTTGCCACTTGTCAGCCCAATCCTGAATATTGTCCAGGTCTTGCTGCATTTCGACATGGACTGTTTCAACATCTGAGGAATCATGAATGGGGCTGAAAATTGTGAAATCATCAGCAAATATCCCCACTTCTAATTTTTTGATGGAAGGGAGGTCATTGATGAAGCATCTGAAGGTGGTTGGGCCCAGGGCACTACCTTGAGGAACTTCTGCAGTGATGTTCTGGAACTGAGATGATTGACCTCTGACGACCACAACCATGTTCTTTTGTGTAAGGCATGACTCCAACCAGTGAAGAGTTCTCCCCCTGATTACTATTAACTCATTTTGCTCGGGCTCTTTGATGCTGTACCCGGTCAAGTGCTGCCTTGATGTTATGGGTAGTCACTCTCATCCCACCCCTTGAGTTCAGCTCAATTTGGGTTCCGTCATCGTCACTCATTATTTGAACCAAGGCTGTAATCAGGTCATGAGCTGAGTGACGATGACAGACCTTAATTGAATGTCAGTGAGATTATTGTGAAGCACTTTCCGATTGAAAGCATTGTTGATGACCCCTCCCATCACTTTATTGATGAACGAGTGTAGACTGGTGAGTGATAATTGGCCAAGTTGGACTATTGTTTTGTGTACAGGATGTAGCTCGGCAATTTTCCATATTGCTGTAAGGTGCCAGTTTTTTGCTGTACTGGCACAACTTAGCGAGGGATGTGGCAAGTTCTAGAGCATAAATCTTCAGTGCTATTGACAAATATTGTCAGAGCCCATCACCTTTTCAGTATCCAGTGCTTTCAGCTGTTTATTCATATCATGTGGAGTGAATCAAATTGGTTAAAGAGTGGCACCTGTTATGCTGGGTACCTCCAAAGGAGGCCAAGGTGGTTCATCCACTCTGCACTTCTGGCTGAAGATTGTTGCTGATGCTTCAGCCTTATCCTTTGCAGTGATGTGCTGGGCTCCCCCATCACCGAGTGTGGGGATTTTTATGGAGCTTCCACCTCCAGTGAATTGTTTAATTTTCCACCACCATTCATGACTGGATTTACCAAGACTGTAAATATTAAATCTAATCCTTTGGTTGTGGAATAGCTTTCCTCTGTCTATCGCTTGCTGCTTATACTGCTGAGCCATCACGGAGTGTGGGCGAACCCCCACCCTGCACCACATGCCTGCACCCATACCGGCCGCCATTGCCGGGTGTCCTGGCCACTGAGGCCACCAGCCACCCACACCCTGGGCAGTCTAATGCTATTGTTTTCTTTCCAGAAACACCCCACCCCCTCCCCCCAGCAAGGAGAAGGCCGCGCACAATTGCCGAGGATTGACGGACCTGCAGCCCCACCTCTGTGACTGAGCAGAGGGTCCTGGACATACCACACTCACCCTCGCGCCGCCCCCGACCCTCGCGCCGCCCCCGACCCTCGCGCCGCCCCCGACCCTCGCGCCGCCCCCGACCCTCGCGCCGCCCCCGACCCTCGCGCCGCCCCCGACCCTCGCGCCGCCCCCGACCCTCGCGCCGCCCCCGACCCTCGCGCCGCCCCCGACCCTCGCGCCGCCCCCGACCCTCGCGCCGCCCCCGACCCTCGCGCCGCCCCCGACCCTCGCGCCGCCCCCGACCCTCGCGCCGCCCCCGACCCTCGCGCCGCCCCCGACCCTCGCGCCGCCCCCGACCCTCGCGCCGCCCCCGACCCTCGCGCCGCCCCCGACCCTCGCGCCGCCCCCGACCCTCGCGCCGCCCCCGACCCTCGCGCCGCCCCCGACCCTCGCGCCGCCCCCGACCCTCGCGCCGCCCCCGACCCTCGCGCCGCCCCCGACCCTCGCGCCGCCCCCGACCCTCGCGCCGCCCCCGACCCTCGCGCCGCCCCCGACCCTCGCGCCGCCCCCGACCCTCGCGCCGCCCCCGACCCTCGCGCCGCCCCCGACCCTCGCGCCGCCCCCGACCCTCGCGCCGCCCCCGACCCTCGCGCCGCCCCCGACCCTCGCGCCGCCCCCGACCCTCGCGCCGCCCCCGACCCTCGCGCCGCCCCCGACCCTCGCGCCGCCCCCGACCCTCGCGCCGCCCCCGACCCTCGCGCCGCCCCCGACCCTCGCGCCGCCCCCGACCCTCGCGCCGCCCCCGACCCTCGCGCCGCCCCCGACCCTCGCGCCGCCCCCGACCCTCGCGCCGCCCCCGACCCTCGCGCCGCCCCCGACCCTCGCGCCGCCCCCGACCCTCGCGCCGCCCCCGACCCTCGCGCCGCCCCCGACCCTCGCGCCGCCCCCGACCCTCGCGCCGCCCCCGACCCTCGCGCGGCCCCCGCGCCGCCCCCGGCCCCCGCGCCGCCCTGGCCCCCGCACCACCCCACCCACATGCTCACCACCCCCTGGCCCGTGGTCTAATCATGCGTCTTGTCTTGTGTCTTGCAGGACCTGCTGGTGATGGGGCAGGTCCATCTGGTGCCCCCTGCCCCCAGCCACTGCCACAGCTGGAGCCCACTCAGTGAGCAGACCAGCAATGAGAGAAGCTTGGATGACAGCCTCTGGAGCTCGAGTTGGAGGATTACATGGATTTCCTGTCACAGCTGTCTCCAACATCCCAGAGACACTCACCTTGGTTGGGCACTTCAGTGAAGAGGCTTCTGGGACTCTATCTGGTGCTCACCACACAGCTGATCCGGTACAGCAGGTGGAGGTAGGAACACCGAGGGAGCAGACTGTCGGAAGGCAGACCGACCAGAGGGACTACCTAAGGTCTAGGCGGGTTTCGGGCTTCCAATCAATCGTAGAGGTGCAGTCGCAGAGCCAGGGACTACATGAGGTGTTGTCGGCAGGTGCAGTTGGAACTCCGACCGCGTGCAGCAGCAGGATGTGGTGCCGACCATGTGTGCCACCCAAGCCAACACTGCACAGCTGGCGTCCGCGGTGGAGGCATTGGCGATGAGGATTTTGGCTATGGATCAGCATGTCTAAGGCCTGGGGCATTCTGTGTAGGCCCTGGCTGAGGCCCATGGCACTGTTGGCGTCTCACAGGCAACCCTGTGCCAGAGCTACCTGGACATCGCAGCGGTGCTCCTGTGCGTGGACAGTCACAGCAGGCCATGGCTGGGAATGCACCCCGAGGAGGGAGGAGGTGACTCCCGCTGGGGAGGTGCGAAAACTCCCCCCCCCCCCCTCCTGCCCCTGCCACATGGTGGACAGCAGGCGGAACAGGGCTGCACCACACCACCTGGGACACCAGAACAGCAGCCGAGCCCATCCAGGTCCGGTTGCTCCAGAGACGCCTGCCAACGGTGACCCAGGTTGATGGGTGGGAATCACAACAGGCCGCCTCCACTTCTGCTGTACTATCTGGGGAAACACCTAGAGGTAGCCAGAAAGTTAGTTGGCTTGATTGCAGGGCACAGTTTAGTTATAGGGGCTAGGGCAGGTATCTGCAAATATTTGTTCACGTTAAACACCTGTTACCGCTGTTACAACCTGTCTTGGATCTATTCAAATGGGTGTGCGGGGTGGGATGGTCTGGGCTGGCCAGAGGAGGGTGGATGGGGGAATGGGTGGACATTATGGGTGGCTCGGGCTCCCCAACTCTCCGCCCCATCTCCCACTTCCGACTGTCCCCATCACCGTCACCCGAGGGAATTGATGGGACCGTGTGAAGGAATGGCCAGCTCGCACGCAGAGATTTCCCAGGTGGACAGGGGAAAAGTGCTACCATGGGGAGGAGTCAGATGTTGGCATACGATGTGGAGCACCAGAGCTCATCACAGAGTAGGTTGTCATCATCCTCCATCACATGGACCGGACCCACTGCTACTGCCAACCCAGGGCCCACACTCCGTAGTGTGGCAGGTATGTATCACGGAGAGCTTTGCAGGCGGGGAGGGGTGGCTGAGGAGGAGAGTTAGGGGGTGGGATGTGGCATCCATGACCCTGGCCAGAGCCCCCACTCCCCATTGGTGAACTTGGAGGCGATCAGAGCATCCCGTGCTCGCTGGCCCTCGTGCGCACGTCATGCGACTTCCCGAGCCTGCCTAGGCTCCATGACCCCCCACCCTCACCCTCCCCCACATCCTCCTCATTGGACGAAGGCGGTAGTTCCTCCTCCTCCAGCACATCACCCCTCTGCTGCACGATGTTGTGGATGACACAGCAGGTTGTCACGATCCGCGTAACCCTCTCTGCTTCATACTCAAGGGCCCCTCTAGAGCGTTCCAGGCACCTGAACCACATCTTCAGGAGGCTGGAGCACCGCTCGATCAGGCTCCCGGTTGTTGTATGGGCATGATTGTAGTGGGACTCCGCATCGGTCTGTGGCCCTGGATAAGTGTCATCCTGACCGCAGTGGATAACTCTTGTCGCCCAGGAGCCAACTCCTGGCTGGGGAGGCATCTCGAACATACCAGGAATCGTCGGTGTGCTGGGATGAAGGCTTCGTGCACACTGCCCGGGTATCTGGCACAGAGGTGAATGATGCTCACCTGAGAGTCACATATCAGCTGCACGTTCATTGAGTCGTACCCCTTTCGGTTTGTGTAGAGTAGCCTGTCATCTGCAGGTGCTCGTAGCGGGACAAGCAGCCCATCGATCATTCCCTGGACCCTGAGAATCTCGTCGATGGCGGCAAACCCTGCTGCCTGGGCATCCTGGTGGGCTCAGTCCACATTGATGTGGATGTATTGAGCCACCTGCGCATATAGGGCCTCCATGATGGCACCGATGCACCTGTGCACTGAGGTTTGTAAGATGCCGCAGTTCCTCACTTAGTGCCTGGCTGGTCCCTGTGGGGTAAAAGTTCAGGTCGACCATCATCTTGACGGCCACCAGGAAAAGGTGATCTGGCAGATATGTCGCACTGTTTCGTTGCTCAGTCGGAGTCTTTGACAGCATGCCCAGTACATGAGGTCCTCGAATGACGGGCACTGCTGGTAGACACTGGGCCTTATGCGGCACCTCCTTGGCACCTCTTCCTCTTCGGTCTGCTGGGTGGCTGCCTCTCCATCTGGGCAGCTGCCACCTGTCCCTCTGCTGCACGTATCGCTGCTGCGGCTTTCTCCTCCTCGAGCAGCTCGTACAGCCGCAGGGCATCCCCCAGGGCTGTGGCGGCTAGCAGGAAAGCCACCATTGCTGGTTGTATCCAATATCCATTGTCTGCAGGGGGTGAAAGGCCGACATGTAAGCATACTGCGCACCCCCATGCCAAACCAGGTCAACCGGGCTACGTGGCACCGGGTGGCATTGCGGGCTCTGCTCCCGCATGTCCCCACCCTCATCGATGCACTCCTGGCCCCATCGGTGGCGGGATCCGTGGGCGCCTCTGGCCCTGGTGCCTGTCCCTGATGCCAGGGGTACAGTCGGCTAGCATGGCCCTTTCCAGGGGTACGCTCTGCGGCTTGTGCCTGCATAGGGGCTACTGGGTGTTGTCCTGGGTGGGCTACCGGCGGGTGGCAGCCAGGTGGGTGAGGGGCATTCATACAGCTAGTGTCACTCTGCAGAACCAGGGGCCAAGGTTGGTGGTCAGTGGTTGTGCAGCAAGGTGGCTGCCTTGCATGCTATAATGGCGACCCGTGCCTGGGCACCACCCCAATCCCATGGGGGGGTCAACCAGCCAATCAGCCTGTTCTCCTGTCACACCCCGCCCCCCAGCCCTGGCAGAGCACCTCACCCCCATCCTAGCCAGCCTGTCCAGTGTCCGGCCCGGCAGCCCACAGTTGGTCCTCTCTGTATCTCCTCCTCTCTCTCTCCCTCATCAGCCACAATGCAGGTTTTACGATTTTTAAAAGCGCAAGTGAACTGCGGCGACGGGAACTTGTCTCATTGGAGGAGGAGAATCACTGAGGCTCTGGAGAATACCGGTCCGGCCCGCTAATGGTATGCAAACGGTGTTTACTGTACATGAATTCCTGAACGCATTGATGCTGCTGTTGAGATGATGGAAAATTGCGATTTTGGCGTCTGAACCTATTCTCTACCCAATCGTGTTTCCTGATTTTTGGCATCGGCCAACGGAGAATCCCACCCATTAGCTGTGATTTTACAGGAGCCAGGTAGTGTGGGAGGAAGGTTTGGTGCAGAGAGCGGTGTGTCTTTCACCTTCTTACCACCGTTAGCATTGCATCACTGACAGGAAAGGTGGCAGTACAGTGCCGCCCCCCCCCCCCCCAAGCCAATTGAATCCTTTTGGTGACCAATTAAGGGCCGTTGAAGGGGCCCTTCCCACCGTCATATGTTTTACCTCCAAATTCTTGGCTTGCTGCAGTACCAACAGCAGCCACTGCTCTTGATGGTGCTACTGAGACTGAAGAGCTGCCAGACTTCAGATGGGCAGCAGCTATTAAAGGGCGGAAGCCCCAACTACAAGCAATAATTGCCCAAGGATCATTAAATCCAGTTGGGTTTCCATGACCGGCCTACTGAGGGATGACCCCCAATTTCTAGTTGGTGGAAGAATTCTGGCCCATAACTAATCTATGTAAGAATGACCATAAGATATAGGAGATAAATTCAAGTCTGCTCCGCTATTCGATCATGGCTGATATGTTCCTCATCCCCATTCTGCTGCCTTCTCCCTGTAACTTTTGATCCTTTTATTAATCAAGAAATACCCTTATTAATCAACAACACCAGATTTGTGCTTGAGATGTTCTTACCTCCAGAGCTACAGACTAAGAGCAGGAAGGTGGAACTGGACAGCATTCTTAGAACATAAGGACATAAGAACTAGGACTGCTCCACCATTTAATACAATCAGTACCATCTCATTATGGCCTCAAATCCACTATCCTGCCCATTTACCGTAACCCTTCAACCCATTACTAAGTAAAAATCTATCTAACTCCTCCTTCAATTTATTCACTGCCCCATATCCCCCACACTTTGTGGAAGCGAATTCCACAGATTCATGACCTTTTGGGAGAAGTAGCTGTTTTAAATATGATACCCCTTATCCTGAGACTATGACCTCTTGTTCTAGAATGCTCCACAAGAGGAAGCATCCGCTCCACATCTACTTTATCCAAATCTTTTGACATCTTATATACTTCAATTTGATCTCCATTCATTCTTCTAAACTCTAGAGAGTAGCAGCATATCATTATAAGCGGGGTTTCTGCCAGATCATCACTGTGTATTGAAATCTACTCCACTGTTAATAGCACAGCAAATTTAACATTTTTGATTTTGATTTTTTGATTGTAAAATCTGTCGTTTTAAAATCCTTGCAGCATCACTGCATTCTAATGTTGAAATGAAGAAAAAATGCAGGAAGCTTAAAAATATTTTGCTTAAAACAGTTATTATCTCCAAAATTAACTGATTAGAATTTCCAAGAAATGTATACATTGTGTAAGTTGTTAGGTTGCATAGATATCAATTAATCCCGTTAATAAAGCCAATTTGTTCTGGTGCCTTTGCAAAGACATTTGTGCTGAGAGAAATAAAGTATATCAGCCCATCAAATCACACCCAGCAAAGAAAATGAGAAATATACTGAACATAAATTAAATTATTTTTCCTCCCTTTCTATTATAATCTATCAATAGAAAAACAATAAACGGGACTGTCAATCTGAAATTCATGTCCTGCTGTCAAATCAATTGAAATCGCGCATGTTCAGTTAACACGGTAGCATTGTGGATAGCACAATCGCTTCACAGCTCCAGGGTCCCAGGTTCGATTCTGGCTTGGGTCACTGTCTGTGCGGAGTCTGCACATCCTCCCCGTGTGTGCGTGGGTTTCCTCCGGGTGCTCTGGTTTCCTCCCACAGTCCAAAGATGTGCAGGTTAGGTGGATTGACCATGGTAAATTGCCCTTAGTGTTGGGTGGGGTTACTGGGTTATGGGGCTAGGGTGGAGGTGTTGACCTTGGGTAGGGTGCTCTTTCCAAGAGCCGGTGCAGACTCGATGGGCCGAATGGCCTCCTTCTGCACTGTAAATTCTATGAAATATGAACAAAGAAGAACACAGCATAGGAACAGGCCCTTTGGCCCGCCAAGCCTGTACCAGTTATGACACCAACCTTTGCCAAAACCCTCAGCACTTTGTGGTGTCATATCTCTCTATACCCATCTTATCCCTGTGTTTGTCAAGATGCTTTCTGAACGCCGTTAATGTATCTACTTCCACAACCTCCCCTGGCAACGTGTTCCAGACACTCACCACTCTGCGTAAAAAAAAAAAACCTGCCTTGCAAATTTCCTCTAAACTTTGCCCCACGGACCTTATACCTATGCCCTGGTGACTGACCCCTCACCCTCGGAAAGAGTGCCTGCCCTTCCACTCTATCCATGCCCCTCATAATCTTGTAGGCCTCTTATCAGGTCACCACTCAACCTCAGTTTTTCTTATGAACAGCCTCTCCACATAGCTAACACCCTGCAGACCAGATTAACTATTCTTTTATCAATATGATTCTTTTATAAATACAATTCAAAGATTCTTTTTAGACATACACACAACTCTAATCACCTCTAGGGCACTTCAAATGTCTACCAGTGTCCCTGCCCAGAATTTCAGTGAATAGCAAGATCCCTGCAAAACTGCTGCAGGTTATGGCAATCCTTAGAGCTAATATAATAAAATGTAGAACCACCAGCGACTGAACTATTGTCTACTGGATAGTTTTAAACTTCACATAAAATGGTCAGAAAAATATTAATAACCGGGAAGTAAATTTTAACACATTTATTGTAAATTCTCAATGCTGTTTCAATAAATTATTTACTTTAAAGTTGTTGTTTTTTTGCATGTAACTATAAAGTTGTGATGTTTTCCTGTTATATGATTGAATTCAGACATTAGTACTGTATTTTAACATTTTGAAAAAAAACTTTCTAAACTGTAATAATTCAGGTCGTTTGAGGAAATTTATTTGCAGAAAAGTTGCAGAAGGCTGGTGGTAAACTTATTCCCAGTAAATAGAACACGCATTTTGACGTCAATAGAGTGTACTGCGACCTACAGTAATTATAAATGTAAGTAAGGATCCTTCAGATAGAGGTATTACATGTGGGTTGGCCACATGTTTTGTTTTTGGTTTTTTTTTATAATTGCACAAACTGGACAATTTGTGACACCTAACTTTACGTTAGTATTGCCAAAAGTGGGATGGAACAGAGAGGGAATGTTAGGTCCTGGACATTAAATCTTGCATGTTCTGCATTCTCTTGGTACAGAAGGGTGGCTTTACATAATTTATTACCTTCTGTCAATGTTATAGTGACACAGTAAAATGCTTATTCACTTCTCTGCATTTATATTTTATTATTTTATATTACTGCACTGGTACCAGTTGTGAAATTCCATTGTACTTGTGAGAGTTTAAGTTGTGGCTCAGTGGTGGCAGTATCACCTCAAAGTTAAAAAGTTGGGGTTCAAGACCTGAGCATAAAACCTAGGCAAACACTCCAATGTAGTGCAGTGCCTCTTCAGTACGATCAGGGAGCCATCTTTCAAATGATGTGCTAAACCAAGGCTCCCTGGGTCTCTAAAGTGGATGTAAAATATCCCATGGCAGGAATCGAAGAAGAGAAGAGGAGTTCTATATAAATGTAAGTATTTATTTCTTTCTCCTGAGAAGGTGGAAAATATATGCCTGTATTCTCTCTTCTATCTACCGACCACTTTTAGAATGTTCTTGGGTCGTCTTATTGTTTAGATCTGGAATTACCTCAACACTAGTTAGAATACTTTACTAATTTTGCATCATGGCCAAATATCAGAAGAGAAAGTAAAGTTACCACAGTCCCAGATGACCATAGGCTGCTTTCTCCTTTGAGGGGGAGAGCAGATTAGTGGTGGTTTAACCTGAGGATCACCACACCTCAGGCAAGGGATGAGGTTGAGAAGGCAGGCCTTCATGAATAACCTGAAATGATGTTTGCATGCTAACATTTTATTGATGTGGAGATGCCGGCGTTGGACTGGGGTGAGCACAGTAAGAAGTCTTACAACACCAGGTTAAAGTCCAACAGGTTTGTTTCAAACACGAGCTTTCGGAGCACGGCTCCTTCTTCAGGTGAATGGAAAGGCTTGTTCCAGAAATGTTTATATAGACACAGTCAGAGATGCCCCGGAATGCGAGCACCTGCAGGCAATCAAATCATCAAAGATGCAGAGAGAGAGGTAACTCCAGGTTAAAGAGGTGTGAATTGTCCCAAGCCAGTTCAGTCGGTAGGCCTCTGCAAGTCCAGGCTTGTTGGTGGGGGCCGTATTTTATTGGTAATGGGTGATTGCCACAGCAGGGGAAGAATCTTTCCATGGCTAGCAGCAACGTTCAGCTACACTGTTAATTATAGAGAGAGCAGTCTGATCCCTGGATGGAAGCCCAGAGGAAAAGGAAATGAGTTTGCAGAACAATTGAAGCTACTCTTTGGCTTTATAGGTCATTGGACAGAATTGTTTAATTGGTTGTGTTGTCTATAAAACTTTGGACGCTTCAACCAGTTTATTATTCAAACGTTTTACCCAGGTGCTGTTTATTTGCGACGAATACAAGTTCATGTTTCAACCAAATTTATTATCACAGTAAAACAGTTACTCCCTTTAAATTATCCCAACTATAATAATCCACGATTGTTAATACTCCCCATACCAATGAACTCAACTGATCTGCGCGAGTCCTATTCTTTGAGTCTCGATTGCCTCAGGCCCTCCATCCTCGAAGATGGAGTCTCGCTGCTTGCTTCCATCACCTGGTCCGCTTCAAATCTTCTCAGTTGTCTCTAAGCCGATCCTTTGCTGGAATGGGTCCTGGTGGTCGATTCTTATACCCCTCTTTGTGCCTTTCCAGAAAGTTATCTGGCCCTCAGCCAATGAGTCCTCAGTGCGGGGGTCGCAACAACTAAAGGAGTTGCCGATTGCAACTCTGCAGGACACCAGGAACCCACCCCTTGGGGCTCATTTTCTTTTTTTTATTAATTTAGAGTACCCGATTATTATTTTTTCCCAATTAAGGGGCAATTTAGCGTGGCGAATCCACCTAACCTGCACATCTTTGGGTTGTGGGGGTGAAACACACGCAGACATGGGGAGAATGTGCAAACTCCACACGAAGAGTGACCCAGGGCTGGGATTCGAACCCGGGTCCTCAGCGCCATAGTCCCAGTGCTAACCACTGCGCCACGTGCTGCCCTTGGGGCTCAATTCCAGGTATATTGTCCACATGTAACCTTACTCCATATATATGGTAACACTGGGAATTCTGGATGCCAGAAAGTCTAGCTTTTTATAATAATCTTTATTGTCACAAGTAGGCTTACATTGCAATGCAGTTACTGTGAAAAGCCCCTAGTCGCCACATTCCGGTGCCTGTTAGGGTACACAGAGGGAGAATTCAGAATGTCCAGATTACCTAACAGCACGTCTTTCTGGACTTGTGGAAGGAAACCGGAACACCCGGAGGAAACCCATGCAGACACGGGGAGAATGTGCGGACTCCGCACCGACAGTGACCCCAGCTGGGAATCGAACCTGGGACCCTGTCACAGTGCCAACCACTGTGCTATCGTGTTGCCCCTCATCTGGGCAATCCACAATAATCAATCCATTTGAATGGGACAGATATTTTCTGATGTCCTGTTTGCAGAGAGCAGTGGCATTGTAGAGTAAGAAGTCTTACAACACCAGGTTAAAGTCCAACAGGTCTGAAAGCTAGTGATTCCAAATAAACCTGTTGGACTTTAACCTGGTGCTGTAAGACTTTCTTATTGTGCCCACCCCAATCCAACACCGGCATCTCCATTTCATTGTAGAGTAAGTGTGCAATGTTTAGTATTTGAAATTTGAGTTGACCCCCTCATGTTTTACTTTAGAACTGTATTGATGCATTTATTGTCTCCTGCTGGTTTTCAATATTAAATTTTCTTGTGGATTTTCTTGTGGATGAGTTGGAGTTATGAGAGGTAGTGACCAAAAATATTTTCTAACTGGAACTTTTTTATATATACTAGTTCCCTTTTATGCTACTTAGACTAATCATTCAGCAACTTGTAAATACCTTGTGGGCTATGCATTAAAAGAGTAACCTCCTTAGTTGTGTGTTGACGACATTCAATTTGAATTGAGAACTTCAGCTGTGCAGCCACACAAGTCCCATAATATTAGGATTTTGTCAAAAGAGATTAATTTGAGCACTTTTATAAGCCTGTCACATAACAGCATCCATGCAAATAGTCACAATTAATGTTTCAGATTTCCTTTCACTGACTGAAAGAGAACATAACTCCATATCAGTTGTTAAGCACTACTTCAGCAAACCGATGGCATGTTTAAGCATTTCATCTAAAGGGAGAAAGCATAGGAGGAATTTGTATTGGTAAATCAGTAAGTTCAGTAAGCTATGAAAATACTGATTTGGCAAAAAAATTATAGTTGGGTGAGAAATCTGTGTGTTGGGAAGTCTAGGGAAGCATGAAGATGGATACAGTAATGACTATGTGTGGCACTTTAGGAATGACAGGGTAATTTTCATAAATATGCCCTGATCCACACCAGAAGGACATTATTTATGCTTTGAAGCCATGTGGAGGGTTTTTTGAGTTCTGTTTAACAGCTTTTTCATTTGGTTTGTCATCACCTTCCTACTTCCAATTGATAATTTAATTTCCTGTTGAGATTATTTTGCCATTGTCGAAGTTCAATGATCTGACCATTTTTTTTTTAAATCAAAAGGTGGAATGTAATCAAAATGTCTTCTGAGAAACCAAATAAATTAAAAATACCTTAATTATGGAGGACAGTTGAGGTGGTGTCGGACAAGGAGGGCAGATATATCATGGTGAGGGGTAGGCTGCAGGGAGAGAAGGTGGTGCTGGTGAACGTATATGCCCCGAATTGGGATGATGCTGTCTTCATGAGGCGATTGTTGGGCCGCATCCCAGACCTGGAGGCAGGGGGCCTGATCATGGGGGGAGATTTTAACACCGTGCTGGATCCCACACTGGACCGGTCCAGTTCAAGGACGGGTAGGAGACCGGCGGCAGCCAAAGTGCTGAGGGGATACATGGACCAGATGGGAGGGGTGGATCCCTGGAGGTTTGGGAGACCGAGAGCGCGGGAGTATTCCTTTTTCTCTCACGTCCATAGGGTTTATTCCCGGATAGACTTTTTTTTCCTGAGCAGGGGATTGATCCCGAGGGTGCAGGATGCCGAGTATTCGGCCATAGCGATTTCGGACCATGCCCCGCACTGGGTTGATCTGGAGATGGGAGAGGCGCAGGACCAGCGCCCGCTTTGGCGCCTGGATGTGGGGATGCTGGCAGAGGAGGAGGTGTGTAAGAGGGTTCGGAGAAGCATTGAGGGGTATCTGGATGCCAATGATATGGGGGAGGTCCAGGTGGGGATGGTCTGGGAGGCTCTGAAAGCAGTGATCCGGGGGGAGCTGATCTCCATCCGGGCCCACAGGGAAAGGAGGGAGAGGAAGGAGAGGGAGAGACTGGTGGGAGAGCTTCTGGAGGTGGACAGGAGATATGCAGAGGCACCGGAGGAAGGGTTACTGGGAGAACGGCGCAGGTTGCAGGCCAATTTTGACTTGTTGACCACCAGAAAGGCGGAGACACAGTGGAGGAGGGCGCAGGGCGTGGTATATGAGTATGGAGAGAAGGCGAGCAGAATGTTGGCGCATCAGCTCCGTAGGCGAGATGCGGCTAGGGAAATTGGGGGAGTGAAGGATGGGGGTGGAAATGTAGTGCAGAAGGGGACAGAAGTAAACGGGGTCTTTAGGGACTTTTACGAGGGATTGTACCGGTCGGAACCTCCGAGGGGAAGAGAGGGGATGGAGAGCTTCATCAACAGGCTATGTTTCCCAAGGGTTCAAGAGAGGCTGGTAGAGGGGCTGGGGGCGCCGATAGAGTTGGAGGAGCTAGTCAGGGGGATCGGGCAAATGCAGTCAGGTAAGGCCCCGGGGCCGGACGGGTTCCCGGCAGAATTTTACAAAAAATATGCGGACCTGCTGGTGTGAACTTTCAATGAGGCGTGGGAGAGGGGGGGGGCTCTGCCCCCGACGATGTCGCAGGCACTGATCTCTTTGATCCTAAAACGGGATAAGGACCCCTTGCAGTGCGGATCATATAGGCCTATCTCGCTCCTTAACGTAGACGCTAAGTTGCTGGCGAAGATCCTGGCTACCAGGATAGAGGATTGTGTGCCAGAGGTAATTCATGAAGATCAGACAGGATTTGTTAAGGGGCGGCAGCTCAACACGAATGTGCGGAGACTGCTCAATGTTAACATGATGCCGGCAGTGGAGGGGGAGGCGGAGATAGTGGTGGCGCTGGACGCAGAGAAAGCGTTTGATAGAGTTGAGTGGGGGTACCTGTGGGAGGTGCTGGAGAGGTTTGGATTTGGGGAGGGATTCATCAAATGGGTGAGGCTGCTTTACGCGGCGCCGATGGCGAGTGTAGTCACAAATGGAAGGAGATCGGAGTATTTTAGGCTTTATCGTGGGACCAGGCAGGGGTGTCCCCTGTCCCCCCTGCTCTTTGCACTGGCGATTGAACCGCTGGCCATGGCGTTGAGGGAGTCAGGGAAGTGGAGGGGTCTAGTGCGGGGTGGGGAGGAGCACCGGGTATCGCTGTATGCGGACGACCTGCTGTTATATGTGGCGGACCCAGAGGAGGGAATGCCGGGGGTGATAGAGCTGTTAGCGGAATTTGGGGGCTTCTCGGGCTATAAGCTAAACTTAGGAAAGAGCGAGGTATTTGTAGTGCACCTGGGAGATCAGGAGGAGGGAATTGGGAGGCTCCCCTTCAGGAGGGCAGTGAAGAGTTTCAGGTACCTGGGGGTGCAGGTGGCCAGGAGTTGGGGGGCTCTTCATAAGCTTAACTTCACCAGACTAGTGGAACAGATGGAGGAGGAATTTAAAAGGTGGGACATGGTGCCGCTATCGCTGGCGGGCAGAGTGCAATCCGTCAAAATGACGGTTCTCCCGAGGTTCTTGTTCTTCTTCCAGTGCTTGCCCATCTTTATCCCTAGGGCCTTTTTTAAAAGGGTGACCAGCAGCATCATGGGATTTGTTTGGCCGCATGGCACCCCGAGGGTGAAGAGGGTCTTCTTGCAGCGGAGTAGAGATGGGGGGGGCTGGCGTTGCCCAACCTCTCGGGGTACTACTGGGCGGCCAACGTGTCGATGGTGCGTAAGTGGGTGATGGAAGGGGAGGGGGCAGCATGGAAACGGATGGAGACAGCGTCCTGTGGGGATACAAGCCTGGGGGCCCTG
Organism: Scyliorhinus canicula; assembly: GCF_902713615.1. Lineage (NCBI taxonomy): Eukaryota > Metazoa > Chordata > Chondrichthyes > Carcharhiniformes > Scyliorhinidae > Scyliorhinus > Scyliorhinus canicula. Next base: position 22,240,642 of record NC_052161.1, read on the forward strand.
GTAACGGCGCCGTGGCCGCTCCCTCCCACGAGGTATACCACGAGTCCGGTGGTGGCGGCTACCCTCAAGATTTGAGGGCAGTGGAGGCGACATAGGGGAGACGGGGGCTCGATGGAGGCTCCGTTAAGGGGGAACCATAGGTTCGTCCCGGGGAACATGGATGGGGGATTTCAGGGATGGTATAGAGCGGGCATTAGACAGCTGAGGGACCTGTTTATCGACGGAAGGTTTGCGAGCCTGGGGGAGTTGGAGGAGAAATTTGGGCTCCCGCTGGGAAACATGTTTAGATATCTGCAAGTAAAGGCATTTGCTAGACGGCAGGTGGAGGGATTCCCTGCGCTCCCCGCGAGGGGGGTGAGTGACAGGGTGCTCTCAGGGGTCGGGGAGGGGAAGATATCCGATATCTACAAGCTTATGCAGGAGGTGGAAGAGGCGTCAGTAGAGGAGCTGAAAACGAAGTGGGAGGGGGAACTGGGGGAACAGATCGAAGACGGGACATGGGCTGATGCCCTGGAGAGGGTAAATTCTTCCTCCTCGTGTGCGCGGCTTAGCCTCATTCAATTCAAGGTGCTGCATAGGGCCCACATGACTGGGACGAGGATGAGTAGGTTCTTTGGGGGTGAAGATAGGTGTGTCAGGTGCTCGGGGAGTCCAGCGAACCATGCCCATATGTTCTGGACATGCCCGGCATTGGAGGAGTTCTGGAAGGGGGTGGCGAGGACGGTGTCAAGGGTGGTGGGATCCAGGGTCAAGCCAGGATGGGGTCTCGCGATCTTTGGGGTTGGGGTAGAGCCGGGAGTGCAGGAGGCGAAAGAGGCCGGTGTGCTGGCCTTTGCGTCCCTAGTAGCCCGGCGAAGGATTTTGCTACAATTGAAGGATGTGAGGCCCCCAAGCGTGGAGACCTGGATCAATGACATGGCGGGCTTCATTAAGCTTGAGAAGGTCAAATTCGCCCTGAGAGGATCGGTGCAAGGGTTCTTTAAACGGTGGCAACCTTTCCTCGACTTTCTGGCTCACCGATAGGGTACTGGGACAGTAGCAGCAGCAACCCGGGGGGGGGACGGACGTTGATTGTGTTTGCTTATTTTATTTAAATTTGATTTATTTAATTTTAATTTATGGTTAAGTTCTCTTGTTGGGGGGGTGGGGGGGAGTGTGATACATGTGATGTTACGGTATGGGGGGAATTGTGGGTGTTATGGGGCTGTTAGTTGCATATTACTGCTTGTTGCTATACTTGTTGTTATATTTTTATATTTTCTGTAAAAAATTCCAATAAAAATTATTTAAAAAAAAAAAAATTATGGAAGACAGTGAAGGAGTTTACTTGTGAAGCCTCGGAACGTCGTAGGCGGAATTCTCAATCCAGCCACGCCGGAATCGCAGGATGCAATTCGGTGGAGGATTACGCGTGAGGTGAAAATTGTGCCTGCCGCCCAACTAATTCTGTGCTCTGGTGCCTCAACAGCGACGTCAATACATTCCACTCCACACGTACAGTAAACGGTGTTGAAATATCATTAACAGGCCTGACCTGTTAATCTCTGGGGCGTTTGCAATGCTCTGCCTTCGCCAGCAGGAATAACCAATGGCGGGTTTCACTTTAGTTTTTAAAAATTGGGGAACAGGCACCATGGATGATGAGGGAGAGAGAGAGATGCGACCATGGGCTGCCGGACCGGCCACTGGCTGGGCTGGCTGGTAGGTGTGGTAAACTACTGTTACTAGGTGATGTATTAGGTGATGTATGGTAGGACCTGTACTACAGGTTCGCCGGTAATCCCTGCCTGCTGGCTCCGCCCAGTAGGCAGAGTATAAATAATGCGTGTCCTCCATGCAGCTGCCATTTCACCAGCTGCTGTGGGAGGCCACACATCTTAGAGCAATAAAGCCTCCGTTGTATCCAACTCTAGTCTTTGTCCAATTGATCGTGCATCAATTTATTGCTGTAAGATTTTCAAAAGCTGGACCTCCGTATCAAACCGGATCGCCTGCAGCTGGATCTGCAATCAAGTGACGCTTGCTTCGATCCTGTACTCAAGTTGAGCTCCAACGTTTTCCCGCTGATCCAGGACGCGTCGACCTATGCCGAAGCCATGACGCTTCTCAAAGAAAACTACGTGCAGAAGACAAACACGCTCTTCGCCAGGCACGTACTCTCCACTCGCTCTCAACTCCGTGGTGAGTCCATCAGAGACTTCTAGCGGGCCCTCATCCCACTCGTCCAGGACTGTGACTGTCAGGCTGTTATGGCCACTGAACATTCAAACCTCCTTATGAGGGATGCGTTCGTTACGGGGATTGGGTCGGACCTCATACGCCAAAGACTGTTAGAGGGGGCCACGCTCTATCTAGCTGAGACAAAGAAGCGAGAGCTCTACATGACGGTCGCCTCGCGCAACATTCAGGCCTACACCCCGAGCCGCGCAGCCCACCCGCCTACGCATCGTGGACCCCATGGGCGGCCACCCCAGCGGGGGCCTTACCCAGCCAATATGCCTGTGCCACGCGCCAGCCATCGCAGCCCAGGGCCCCCGATGCTATTTTTGGGGCCAGCAGAAACACCCTCGCCAACGCTGCCCGGCCTGCACTGCCCTTTGTAAAACTTGCGGTAAAAAGGGGCACTACGCCGCCGTGTGCCAGTCCCATGCAGTCGCCGCTGTCGCCCACACCCCCCCTAGTCTACGCACAATGGGCGCCGCCATCTTCACATCCCCAGACCACGTGCGGCTGGTGGGCGCCACCATCTCCCACCCCCCTCAGACCACGTGCGGCCAATGGGCGTCACCATCTTGTCCAACCCCCACAACGTGCGGCCCATGGGGGCTGCCATTTTGACCCCCTCAAGATCTTTTCCGATGCCACCATCTTGTCTTCCCCATGGCACATGGACACCGACAGCATTTCAGGACCTGGGCCCCCCAGGCTCCCCATCATCTGACGTCAGCAACGACCGACCACGACGTGCCTCTGTTGCTAATTGTGCTTTTACTTAATTGCTCTGTTTAATAACCTTTGCTCTAGAGTCGCCAGGTATCTATGATACCACCACAAGGTTCAAAGCCAAGTGCTGATCAATAACTCAATACACCAGTTAGTAAGTTTCAAATCAAACACATTTATTATACACACAGTCAATCACTACTCATGCATAAAACTCTACTTACTAGACTATCTCTAACACTAAAAGGCCTATACTTAGCTTTGGAAATGGCCCACCAGGTCAGGGGAACAATGGCCTTTCGTTTGATTCTGAGTCTGCAGGCTTCAAGCTGGTATGGACTAGTAGCTAGGAGCGCCTATCTCGTAGCGTGCGATGACTGGAGAATTACTTGGTTGGTGCAGCTGCTAGGCAAGTGTCTCCTTGTTGAGAGTCACGGTCAAGAGTTGTTTTGAGCTGCTGAGAGACCCTGCCAAGAAGGACGAATTGAACTCGGAGTCTCTGTTTTATAGTCCCCAGGGGTTTCGCGCCCTTTTGGGCGGTCCCTGGACATGGTCACAATCAATTGGACCAAGTCCCAATCATTTGAATCGATTTCTCCAATACTGGAGCTGTTCCCTGATCGCTGGGCGGTTCCTATGTGTCCGTTGGCCTTCCTTTGTCCTAGCTCCCGCTGGCGCCGGGGAGTCTGGTTTGATCCCGATCATTTCAATGTATCTAATTGTTCTTGGGGATTGCTCATTAATATGTAGATAGTTGCTGGTTTCGGTTCTGTCTGGGTTTCTGCAAGTCTTAATACACAGGAAACCTTACACCTGCTTGTTTCCCTGTGCCTGACCACTTTTCCCTGTATTCTTTGCGGGCCTCCATTTTGGAATCGGGAAGTGGCCAACCCAGGTGGCTACACCTCAGTGACAATCGACCTGTCTCATCCGCACAACCTGGCCACCGCATCGACCAGCGTGAAAATCAACAGCCACGTGACCTCTTGCCTGCTGGACTCCGGGAGCACCGAAAGCTTCATCCACCCAGATACGGTAAGGCGCTGCTCCCTCGCGGTACACCCCGCCAACCAAAGAATCTCCCTGGTCTCCAGATCCCATTCCGTCACGATCCGGGTGTACTGTACGGTCACACTCACGATCCAGGGCGTAGAATTCAGCGGCTTCCGCCTCGACACCCTCCCTAACCTCTGCGCTGCCCTTCTACTAGGCCTGGACTTCCAGTGGAACCTCCAGAGCCTAACCCTACAATTTGGCGGGCCCCTACCATCCCTCACTGTGTGCGGCCTCGCGACCCTAAAGGTCGATCCGCCTTCCCTCTTCGCAAATCTAACCGCGGATTGCAAACCTGTCTCCACGAGGAGCAGACGGTACAGCACCCAGGACTGGACCTTCATCAGGTCTGAGGTCCAACGGCTGCTTCGGGAAGGCGTCATCGAGGCCAGCAACAGCCCTGGAGAGCCCATGTGGTAGTCGTTAAAACTGGGGAGAAAAACAGAATGGTTCTGGACGACAGCCAGACCTTCAATCGATACACGCAGCTTGATGTGTCCCCCCTCCCACGCATATCTGATATGGTCAACCAGTTTGCACAGTACTGGGTCTTCTCAACGGTAGACCTCAAATCCGTCTACCACCAGCCCGCCATTCGCAAATCGGACCGTCCATACACTGTCTTCGAGGCGGACGGTCGCCACTATCATTTCCTCAGGGTTCCCTTCGGCGTCACTAACGGGGTCTCGGTATTCCAAAGAGAAATGGACCAAATGGCCAACACGTACGGTTTGCGGGCCACCTTCCCATACCTAGACAACGTCACCATCTGCAGCCATGACCAGCAGGTCCATGATGCCAACCTTGCCAAATTTCTCCACAACGCAACTCTCCTAAACCTCACCTACAACAAGGAGAATTGTGTGTTTAGCTCGACCCACTTAGCAATCCTCAGCTATATGGTCCAGAATGGAGTTCTGGGGCCTGATCCCGACCGTATGCACTCCCTCATGGAGCTCCCCCTTCCCCACTGCCCCAAAATCCTCAAATGCTCCCTGGGGTTCTTCTAATACTACGCCCAGTGTGTCCCAAACTATGCTGACAAGGCCAGCCCACTCATACAGTCCACCCACTTTCCCGTGACAGCCGAGGCACAACAGGCCTTCACCCGTATCAGAGCCGCTATCACCAAGGCCGGGATGCACCGCCCTTTCAAGTAGAGAGCGACGCATCAGACGTCGCCCTAGCCGCCACCCTCAATCAGGCAAGCAGACCTGTGGCATTCTTCTCCCGTACCCTTCATGCCTCAGAAATTCGGCACTCATCCGTCGAAAAAGAGGCCCAAGCTATTGTTGAAGCTGTGCGGCATTGGAGGCATTACCTAGCCGGCAGGAGATTCACCCTCCTCACTGACCAACGGTTGGTAGCCTTCATGTTTAATAACACACAGCGGGGCAAGATCAAGAATGATAAGATCGTGAGGTGGAGGATCGAGCTCTCCACCTATAATTACGAGATTTTGTATCGCCCCGGCAAGCTCAACGAGCCCCCAGACGCCCTATCCCGAGGTACATGTGCCAGCGCACAAGTAGACTGACTCTGGGCCCTGCACGACAGCCTTTGTCACCCGGGGGTCACACGGTTGTACCATTTTATCAAGGCCCGCAACCTGCTCTACTCCATCGAGGAAGTACGGGCAATCACCAGGAACTGTGCGGAGTGCAAGCCGCACTTCTACCGGCCGGATCGGCCGCACCTGGTGAAGGCCTCCCGCCCCTTTGAACGCCTCAGCGTGGATTTCAAAGGGCCCCTCCCCTCCACCGACTGTAACACGTATTTTCTCAGTGTGGTCGATGAGTACTCCAGATTCCACTTCCCCATCCCATGCCCCGACATGACGTCTGCTACCGTCATCAAAGCCCTCAACACAACCTTCGCTCTGTTCGGTTTCCCCGCCTACATCCACAGTGACAGGGGATCCTCATTCATGAGTGATGAGCTGTGTCAGTACCTGCTCAGTAGGGGTATCGCCTCTAGCAGGACGACAAGCTATAACCCCTGGGTAAACGGACAGGTCGAGAGGGAGAATGGAACGGTATGGAGGGCCATCCAACTGGCCCTACGGTCCAGGAACCTCCCAACCTCTCGCTGGCAGGAGGTCCTCCCTGATGCACTACTTCCATTCGGTCACTACTGTGCACCGCCACTAACAACACACCCCATGAACATCTCTTTGCCCTCCCCAGGAAGTCCATATACAGGGTGTCGCTCCCGACTTGGCTCGCAGCTCCAGAACCAGTCCTGCTCCGTAGGCACGTCCGACTCCACAAGGCGGACCCATTGGTGGAGAGGGTGCAATTGCTCCATGCAAACCCCCAGTATGCCTACGTGGCGTACCCCGACGGCCGCCAGAATACTGTCTCCCTCAGGGACCTGGCACCAGCAGGTTACCCACATGCACACACCTCTGGCCTGGCACCACCCTCCCCTCCTCTGGTGCTCCCAGCATCAACCCCACCAGGATCATCCGTCCTTCCCCTGCCCACGCCCGAGGATGAAGAGGATTTCGGCACGCTCCCGGAGTCACCGAACATCAGGCCAGCATCGACATCGCCGCCACCGCTACGTCGCTCCCAGCGGAACATTAGAGCCCCGGACCGGTTAAACCTCTAACTGGTCCACTGGACTTCAAAATACATTTTATTTGCTCTCAAATATTGTAAATATAAATTCATTGCTGTATATAGTTCTCCACCACCCCCACCGGACTAAATTTTAACAGTGGGTGAATGTTATAAACCACTGTTACACCTTTATTAGGTGATATATGGTAGGACCTGTACTACAGGTCCGCCGGTAGTCTGGCTCTGCCCAGTAGGCAGAGTATAAATAATGTGTGTCCTCCATGCAGCAGCCATTTTGCCAGCTGCTGTGGGAGGCCACACATCTTCGAGCAATAAAGCCTAAGCTGTATCCAACTCTCGTCTTTGTCCAATTGATCGGGCATCAGTGGGGGGGGGGGGGGGGGGTGATCAGCCTGGGCTGGGGGGGCGGGGGGAGGAGCGGAGAGTGACGTAGGTTGACCAGGGGATGGGCCGTGAGATCCCAGGGAGCCCCCACCCCGGCCGATCACCACCTCGCATGGCCACCTGTCCCACAACAACATCCACCCTCCCTGCTTCCACAACCCCCTCTATGATCCCACCTGCAGTTTTGGCTCCTGGATTGGCGGTAACAGCGGGCTTGGTCCATGGGATGGAGGATGATGCCTTTCGACTCTGTGATAAGTTCTGGTACTCTGCATCATTTGACAACATCTAACTCCTGCCCACAGTAGCTCTTTCCATTGTCTGCCTGGGTGATTCCTGCTTGTGAACTGGCCATTGCATCACACACTCCCACAAACCCTTGGGGTGGCGGAGGTGGCATGGGTTGTGGGGGGAACTGGGGAATGGGCAATTAGACTTCTCCATGTGGACTTGCAGGCCCTGGAATATTGCTGACATGGCTCTAAATTTTCATCTGGACCAGCGATGGGATAATATCTTCTAGAGAGCGACCTTTGCTTTGGGGGCAGCTGATCTCTAGGATCAGGAAGCCCTCTGACTGACTGGCCCCTTTGGCGTTTCTGTCTCTATCTGATGTGCTACAGCAGGTGTGGGGTGCTCACCAGAGTTTGACCCAGGACCCTGACCACTAACATGTCCCACTGAGATGATTGTCTCTGTGCTGGTGGATGGAGATTGCAGTGCCAAGAAATCTGTGAACTCTACACTGGGTGTTCTGAGGGTCTGAATTTGCAGGCAGCAAACCGGGATGGCCTGGCCTCATCTGGTGGGGGTCCTGCAATACAAAGGACAGAGTCAAATCTTGGGAAGGACAGGATTGTGAGAGATAGAAGACTCACTTGAAATGGGGTATCTGATACTCAATTCCTCGGCGACGCTGAACACCATGTCAGCCACTGCCCGCACTTCGGCCTTCCCTGCAGGTTCTATGGCCCATTCTTCAAAGGGGTGAGTACCCGCAGCTCCGGCATGTCCCCACCAGTCTTCTGATACACCCTTTGATTATGTCCTGCTTTATCATTGGGGACACAGAAAGGACATTGTAAGATGTTAGTTTTGGGGGAATTTTCATCTGGTGATATATATGGACAAGATGCCTGGCCAAAGAGTGTAGGGCTTGTGTTGGGCTCTGAAGGACATGCTGGAGTTTTACAGGCATATAAAGGATGGGTACTGTCAAGGTCAAGAGTGATGCGAGGCTCACACAGGTGGTTACTCACCCTGGAAGCTCGAAGGAAGTCATTCACCTTCTTCCTACATTGCATGCCAGTCCTCTTGGTGAGGCTGCTAGCACCAACTGTATCCTCCACCTCATCCCAGGCTTGGTTCATGACTGCTGGCTGTTGTCTTTGCCCCACCCCGGGAAAGAGGGTGCCCCTCCTTTCCCCAACTGTATCCAGATTCTGTTAATATCTGCATCCAGAAACCTTCTGGTCTTCGCGCAGCCATTATTTTGGCTGGAATAATAGTCTGTGGTGAATGGAGCACTTAAAAGCTGTCAGGCTAACAAGATGATTCCGGACCCAAGTGAATCACTCGCCTTGGGAATCGGGTGAGATTACCGCAGCAGAGTGATCGCCCATTTGCATGCTGTGAATCTCACCCCGCCAGCGCTCTTAGCACCATCGGGAACCATTCCGGTGTTCACTGGCGGAAGCGAAGATTTGCACCCAGAATTTTTCCCACCTACAAGTAAAACATTCATAAATCAAAGTTCATCAGATTCTTCTTGTCATTGAATAAATGTTTTTGTCTGGGGATCTCACAATATCCTTTATGTAGGTCACAAGATTTGTGTGCATCCCAGAATCCATAAAATACAAGTTGTATTATGTGGCCCTACACCCTTGCTAGTAGAATGTAGATGTGTGTATAAAACAAAGAAGATTACTCTGTGCTTTTGTCCATATTTGTGCTAAAATTTACAGACATAAGAATATACTCTATATATGTTGGCTCTAAACCCACGAAAATCAAAAAGATTGAGAGCTTCTTTATAGTAACCTTTCGGTGAACAAATAGCTTTTGTGCAATGTGTTATAAAGCTACATCAAATGGTACCTTTTCTTGCAAAAAGCTTTTCACACCTTACAGTAAAAACATTCCCAGCCATGAAATGTTTTCAGAATTGGCTTTTACCCGAAGTTATTGGTTCTTTGCGGTACAACAAAAATGTAATTTGCTGTGCTGGATGTCAAAATTTTCACTGAAGTAAGGAAAAAGAAACTGGTCTGCAATATTTTGAATTTAAATTGCCTTAAAGTTAAAACTACAAAATGTTTACCTTGGCAGAGTGCATTGCAGAGTTTCAAAACGCAAACCTACAATATAAATCGCATTCATGACTTCCAAACAGTGGATATATTTTTAATAATACTTGGTGGCAATTGAACCAAATCTTAGGGGTCTTCCAATGCATCTCTGAACATATTCATTGACTATCCATTGAGTAAACTGTATTGATGAAGAAAATCCTAGATTTGATCCACAGCTTGTGGTGAGGTAACTGATCTCATTTGGGGAAGAAAAGAGTAGTTTTAAATTTGGCCTTTCTATCCTTTGATAAAAAAGGGGAAATAACCAGCGATCTCATGCCTGATGATATCTAATTTAGTGCAAATTTTGAGAACGGCCTAACTTGTAAAATGGCCAATATTGAATCTGCCACTCATTATACATCTTACCCAATTTGTATTTTAATTGAAATCAATGAAAATCGAGAAAGAGGTATAACAGACAGCTGGTGCATTATCACCTGACTGATACTATTGCCCAAGATCAACATTACTCCAGTTAGACTTGTTTCAAATGTTCCTTTAATAAGACCACATGAGGCCAAACTGAGTAAAAATAAGAACAATAGAACATAGAACAGTACAGCACAGAACAGGCCCTTCGGCCCTCGATGTTGTGCCGAGCAATGATCACCCTACTCAAACCCACGTATCCACCCTGTACCCGTAACCCAACAACTCCCCCCCTTAACCTTACTATTAGGACACTACGGGCAATTTAGCATGGCCAATCCACCTAACCCGTACATCTTTGGACTGGGGGAGGAAACCGGAGCACCCGGAGGAAACCCACGCGCACACGGGGAGGACGTGCAGACTCCGCACAGACAGTGACCCAGCCGGGAATCGAACCTGGGACCCTGGAGCTGTGAAGCATTTATGCTAACCACCATGCTACCGTGCTGCCCACGGTAAAACTGTATTGATGAAGAAAATCCTAGATTTGATCCACAGCTTGTGGTGAGGTAACTGATCTCATTTGGGGAAGAAAACAAAAATGTTTTATTTACAAACGGTAAAGTTACATTTCCTGGTCGACCCCTACCAGATGCTTCTCTGGTCGGTGCCTTACTGGCCGACGTTATATACACTGGGTAATTGAGGTACCCCGCCCTATCAGGGGATCTCGTACTCCACAAGGAGCACTGGAAGACAAACATTCCCACCCTGTTGGCTCCGTGCAGGACATTACATCCCCCACCCAAAGTCTGAAGACCGCCTCGACGAGTGATAAGATGAGGAGTAGGAACAGGCAGAGGGCATTGGAGTCTCTTCGGCTCCAGTAAGTCCTCATTGAGCTGATGCGGAGAATCAGTCGGCATATATGAGAGGGCGGCACAGTGGTTAACACTGCTGTCTCACAGTGCCGGGGACTCAGGTTCAATTGCGGCCTTGGGTGACTGTGGAGTTTGCACATTCTCCCTGTGTCTCTGTGGGTTTCCTCCAGTGCTCTGGTTTCCTCCCATAGTCCAAAGATGTGTAGGTTAGGTGGATTGGCCATGCTAAATTGCCCCTTAGTGTTCAAAGGATAGGTGGGGTTACAGGGTTAGGGTGGGATCGAGCCTAGCTAGGGTGCTCTTTCAGAGGGTCAGTGCAGACTCGATGGGCTGAATGGCCTCCTTCTGCACTGTAGGCATTCTGTGTTGCACCGGTGAATGCCATTGGCACCAGGAACGACGTGGTGGATGATCATCAGGAGGCGGCTAAACTACAGAGTCGGCGTCCAAGACTTCAAAGGCCTGATTTTCCATCTCAGATTCAGATGAGACACTGTTGGCGTCGAGAGAGACTGGAGGTAGGGCAGCAAGGTGGTGCAGTGGGTAGCACTACTGCCTCACGGCGCCAAGGTCCCAGGTTCGATCCCGGCTCTGGGTCACTGTCCGTGTGGAGTTTTCACATTCTCCCCATGTTTGCATGGGTTTTGCCCCCACAATCCAAAGATGTGCAGGGTAGGATTGGCCCTTAATAGGAAAAAAATGAATTGGGTACTCTAAATTTATTTAAAGAAAAGAGATAGACAGGAGGTGTCACAGCTGGCTGGTTGGCAGCGGAGCCAGAGGATCCGGTGCCGGCTTCTTTCGAGGCACTTCACAAGAAAGCAAACGCTGTGAGTATATGTGAACCAGCTGTTAGTTGCCCCCAGACTTGAACTTGGTAAAAGACTGGTCCTGTTTGACAAGCAATGATCCCAGACAGCCAGTGAGCACCGTTGGAGTTACGAATGAAACCGCGTCTTCAGGCGTGAAGCGGCGAAGAGGTCTCAGTTGAACTAGGCAACGCCCTTGCAAATCTTGGTTATCGTGCCGATCTCTGGTAAAGTCAGATTCAGTCGTGTTTGAAGTCTCGGATCCATTAACGTCTCAGCGGAGGCTACCTCAGTTACTGTGTGTGTGGCATAGTCCTGTATGAAAATAAAAATCTTGACAATCTTGCGTCCATTGAGCCAGATATCTGTTTCTTGAGTCTCTGCACAGCCTTTTCTGCCAAACTATTCGATGCTGGATGGTACAGGGCGGTGGGGACTTGGCAAATCCTGTGGCTCTTCACAAAAATGCCAAACTCTTCACTCGTGAAAGAGGCCCCATTATCGGTCATGAGTACTTCTGGGATTCTGTGGATAAAAAAGGAAATGCACAATTGCTCAATGATCGCTCAGGAGGTGATCGTCGCCAACTTGTGGACCTTCAACCACTTTGAATGGGCATCCACCGGGACGAGAAACATCAAACCCAAGAAGGGACTGGTGAAATCAACGTGTGGACCCAAGACCACCCGGCCACTCCCAAGGATGTAGAGGTGCCGCTGCGGGGAGTTTCTGGTGCTTCTGGCAGATGCAGCACTGCTAGGCCAACGTCTCAATATCTGAGTCCAATCCTGGCCATCAGGCGTAGCTTCTTGCCAACATCTTCATTTTGGACAATCGGAATGTCCGCTGTGCAGGTCCTTTAGCCTGTCCCTTCGCCGGAACAGCCCTGGTCCTCCACAGTCAGCCCAGACAATTTTGAGGAGAAAGCTTTCAACTCCCCTGGTAGCTGCCGGTGCTGCCCAATGTATAGCACCAGATGTCACACCTTGGCAAGTACAGGGTCGGTCTGTGTCCACCACACAAGGCAGTGATGGACAAGGAGTCCATGAAATTCAGGGCATCTATCACTTGTTCCGTTGTAGGAGGGTTTGCAGATTTGACCTGCAAGGGAATACTGCTCAATGCATCAGCATGCGCAATGTGGGTCCTGGGCAATGCACAAAAGAGTATTCATAAGTAGCCAAGAATAGAGCCCAGTGCTGAATCCTTGCAGATGCGATGGGTGGGACTGCTTTGTCCTCATGGAAAAGGCCGAACAATGGCTTGTGATCGATCATGATTTAAAAAATGGCGTAGACGCATTGGTGAAATTGCTTTACACGCCAGACCTTTTTCGATCTGGGCATATTTTCTTTTGGCCACAGGCGGTGTCCGGGAGGCAAAAGCAGTTGGACGTTCACGGCCGGCATCCATTCGATGGGACAAAATTGCCCCAATGCCACACAAAGAAAATAGGAGCAAAAGGAGTCTGTTCAACCCTTCGAGCCTGCCCCGCCATTCATTATGATCATGGCTCATCATCCAACTCAATAGTCTAATCCCACTTTTCCCAATATTCTTTGATCCCCTTCACCCTCAGTGCTTTATTTATATTTATACAGGGAAGCATCGCACAAGGCATACAATGGTTTTGAGGAGTCAAAATGTGTCAATACTCCTGAAGAAGAAAACTGCCCCATCACTTTGTTAAACGTCGTACCCTGGGCCTTGCACCAGGCTCAAGGCTGGTAATTTTTCAAAAGCAAGTGGAGGAGGGGTGAAGATGGTAGCTAAATTCTGAATACAGCAACCATAATAATTCACTAATCCAAGAAAGAGCAAAGTTCCGAAGGGTCTTGTGGAGCAGGGGCCATTTGGATCTCTGGTAGCCTCTCAGCAAATGGGTGCAGGTCATCCTGGTCCACTCAATATCGCACGCATTTCGCACGGCACAGCGGTCCCCATATTCGGTAACTGTTTCAACACCACCTCGACGTTCTGCAAATGTTCTTTTCCGTGGCTCCCTATGACGCATCATCCAAATAAACTGCAATGCGAGGTAATTCACCATGATGTGCAGGAAAACTACGCACGCCGAGGAAAATCCGAATGGCAGCCAGATGTACTTCTGGGGTGCGATCTTTCCAAAAGGGAACAGAGTTCCCTAGTGAGTGCATTTACCCGCATGTTTCCCGGCACTCAGTGCCGAAAAACACGTGGCTATTCAACACTACTCCTGTTGAATAAGGAGCCTAAACGAGAAGCACGCTTCTTTTTACACCAGGGAACTCACCGGAACTCCCCCTGGTAGCGAGAGGTCGGGACGTCATTTTTAAATGGCATCCCGATCTCCAAGGCCCACAAAAATAATCCTTGACCCCCCCCCCCCCCCCCCCCCCACCGCCCAACCCCCTGATGCATCACATTGCCCCACACACAGCCAACGCTGGGAAGATGACCACCCGCCGCGCAGCGCTAAGGTTCCAGGATGCTGACCTGGACACGCTCCTGGACGTCATGGAGCAGAGGAGGGGGGCTCTGTACCCCAGGCCCAGCCACAGGACCCCACGCAACACCATTCTGCGTTTGTGGAGGGAGGTAGATGAGGCCATCAGTGCCGTCGTGATGACACCCAGGACAGGCGACCAGTGCTGTAAGAAGCTGCACGACCTGCTCAGGGCAGCCAGGGTGAGTACCCAGAACTGTGCTCCTGGCATCAAAACCCCCGACCCCCCACACATGTGACTCCCCCCCTCACCCCCCCGGTTCCCCCAGGGAAACGGTACAACACCCCGCCCTAACCCACGGCTGCACCCACCCATGCCAGCCGCATTGGCCGGGTGCCTTATGCACCTATGCCATCATAGACCTAACCGCTGGGCTGCATACGTCAGACCACCTAGCACTGCTGATATTTGTATGCCTCCCCCCAGGAGAAGAATGCCCATAACCCCAGGGAGTGGGAGAAAACCGGAGGGGGAGTACCTGTATTGCACTCCCTCACCGTGCATGAGCAGAGGGCACTGGAACTCGCTGGCGGACCCGGTAGGTTGCCGATGCTGAGATCGGAGGCGCATCACCAAGTAGACCCCCTGCCTGGCCCCACCCCCTCACCTCACCCCTCACCCCAGACCCTCATCCCACCCCCTCGCCCCACCTCTTCACCTCACGCCACCCCTTTACCCCATCCCACTTACCCCACCCCATCACCCCCGTCCACCTGTCTAACGATACATGCTGTCTTGTGTCTTACAGGAGAAGCCGGCGGTGGTCCCAGCCGATTTGGCCCCTCCTGCCCCCAGCCAGTGCCAAGGCCAGTGGCCCCCAGGGATGCAGGCAGCAACGGGGACGGGCAGCCGTCACAGCAGGCCTGTGCCCGACACGGAGACCCAGAACACAGAAACGCAGAGGACCGACACCCAGGACATGGAGACACAGGAATACGGAGGACGGACACACAGGGGACGGACACACAGGGGACGGGTATACAGGGGACAGACACACAGGGACTATCGCACCACGGATTGACACAGGAGACCCCGGCCTTCGCCTCTGATGAGGACACAGACTTAGACCTACCATCACATCTATCTCCTACACCCTCCACCATCGCAGAGACTATCACTTCGGTTGATCTCTTTAGTGATGAGGCTTCTGGGACACTCACTGGTGAGCACCATACAGCCGCTCTGGTACAGCAGGTGGAGGTAGGTGCAGCTGAGGGGCAGGACGGCCGGAGGACAGCCCGGCCCCAGCAACTAGATGCTGTCCAGACGGGTCCCAGGTTCCTGGAATTTCCACACCCACCCATAGACATGTTGCAGTCAGAGACCCATGGATGAGAGAAGGGGATGATGACCGGTTTCCACCTCCTGGAGGACTGCATCCGCATGCAGGAGCAGGGAATGGTGCCGGTCATAAGTGACACCCAGGCCGAATCCGCTCGGGTGCCGTTCGCGATAGAGGCAATGGGGGTGGTGGTGTTGGACATGGGTAAGAGTTTGCAAGGCCTGTGGCTATCTGTGCACGTGGCGTCCATGGCCCAGGACAGTGCTGTCCACTCACAGGCAACATGAGCCAGAGCCACCAGCAGATTGCAGCGGCGCTCCTCACCCTGGCCTAGTCTCAGCAGGCCATCGCTGAGAGCATTGGCACCATTGCCCAGGTGTTGGCCGGCATCGCACAGACCTAGACAGGGATTGCCAACTCCCTGAGCTCCATGGCTGCTAACTTACAGACCCTGGTCGATACCACAGCCTCCAGGACTGGCAGCGCCAGGGATCGGGGGGTGCCTTGGGGGTTGGCCCCGCTCACACCCCGGTCCCATGGAGAAGTCCGGGGGCCATTGGGCACCCTGAGGGAGGAGCAGCTGCTGGGGCCCAGGCCGGTGCCTCCTGCAGAGGAGGTCCCGGTACACGGATGCACCTCGGACTCCTACCTTGCCGTCCCTGGTGCATCTGGTGGGCAGTGGGCAGAACACGGCGGCAGCACGCCAACCGGGACGCCCGAGGTGCAGCCTGGCCCATCCAGGCCAGGCCACCCCAGGAAACAAGCGCCAAAGGGGACACTAGTCGCAGGGCAGGAGCCACAGCAGTCCGCCTCCACTTCTGCTGTACTGTCTAGGAAACCACAGAGACGTAGTGATAGGGCCCGTGAGGCCAAAAATATAGGCACCTAGTAAGTTGGCATGGGTGCAGGGCACGGCTTAGTTATAGAGGCTAGGGCACACATATAGAACTTTTGTTATTAAACACACTGTAACACTAATGAAAGCTTCCTCTAAGCTCTGCCCGATGTGTGCGGTGGTGGGGCGGGAACTGAGTGCCACTTTGGGTGAGGTGTGATGGAACGTTGAGCCCCGGTCGATGTGACGTGGGCAACACCCCCCCCCCCAGCACCGCCTCCCTGGCCCCCTACCCCCCACCCCCCCACCCCCCCCCCCACCCCGGATGTCCACGCCACCCCACCCCCAGGGAAACGATAGGGCCGTGTGATGCAGTGTCGAGCCCGCATACAGGAACCACCCAGGTGGAGGGTGTTACTGTGCCCATGACTCAGACATTGTCTAACAACGTGGAGCTCAGAGCTCATCGCAGAGCAGGTTGTCATCATCCCCCATGGCATGGACCACACCCGCTTTCATGAGCAACTGTGTGAGCCCAGTTCGTTGTGCCGCAGGTGGATGTGTCATGGAGGGGGGGGGGGTGCGCATGCGGTTGATGTGGTGGTGTGAGAGCTAAGGTTGGTCAATAATGGGGGACGTGAGTCTCATGGGTGTTGTGGGTGGTGAGGGCGGTGGGTGGTGAGGTGGTGCCGTACTGTGGAGTCCATGCCCCTGCTCAGCAACCCCCATCCAAACGGCTCGGTGAAACGTGTGGCTATTAACTGTCCCATACTCGCTGGTCCTGCCGGTGGTGTTGGGCAGCCTCCCATCCATGTCCAGCCCCCATGTCCCGTACATTGCCCCCCCCCTCTCCCCATCTTCCTCATCTGGAAAGCATTTTGTTGTGATCCTCCCCCTCCTCCTCCTCCAGCTCATCGCCCCTCTGCCGGGCTATATTGTGGAGGACACAGCAGATCACAACTATGTGGCCAACCCTATTCGACGGGTACTGGAGGGCCCCTCCAGAGCGGTCCAGGCACCTGAAGTGCATCTTCAGCAGCCCAAAGCACCTCTCAACCACACTATGGTCGCATCACTGTAGCAGGTCTCCGCTTCCGTCTGTGGCCTCTGTATAGGTGCCATCAGCCATGACCGCAACGGGTAACCCCTGTCGCGCAGCAACCAGCCCCACAGCCAGTGGGGGTGTCCCTCGAACATGCCGGGGTGAATGATTGTGCCAGGATAAACAAGTCATGCACACTGCCTGGGTATCAGGTGCAGACATGCAGTATCTTCATCTGGTAGTAACAGACCACCTCAATGTTCATGGAATGGTAACCCTTCCTGTTCATGACATCGGTCTGTTATACGATGGTGACCGCATGGTGACGTGCACCAGATCGATCACCCCCTGTACCATGGGTATCCTGGCGACGGCAGCGAAGCCCGCTGCCCGAGAATCCTGGTGGGCACGGTCCACAGGGATCTGAATATAGTGGTCTGCAAGGTCATACAGGCATCTGTCAAGGCACTTGTGCACCGACGCCTGGGAGTGGCAGGACAGGTCCCCACTTGGTGACTGGAACGACCCTGTCGAGTAGATGTTTAGGGCGACCATCACCTTGACGGCCACCGGGAGAGGTGTCCCATTCCCCCAGTCCCACGCAGTGCCAGGTGTGCCATCTTGTGGCAGATATGGGCAACGGCTTCCCGGCTCATCCGGAGTCTCCTCCTGCATGCCCCGTCCGGGATATCCTGGAAGGACATGCGGCGCCGGTACATACGAGGCCTCATCAGGCGCCTCCTCCTGCCCCCTCCTCCTCCTCCTCATCAGCATCCTCGTCCTGTGCTCCCCCTCATCTTGGTCCTCCTCCTCGGCCAGTTGAGCGGGCGGCCCTTCAGTCTGAGCGGCTGCCACCTGCCCCTCTGCAGCCCGCTCCTCTGCTGCAGTCTCCACCTCCTCTCTGAGACGCCCCTACTCCAGCTCCCACAGGGCTTCATGCAGGGCAGCGGCCCTCGCCACAGTGGCCAACATCGCTGGAAGATGCCCAAACATTACGATCTGCGGGGATTGGGGGTAGACAAAGTTTCACCATTGCGCATACCCCCCTCCTCAACGAGGTGCCATGGGCTACATGGTCGCCCCTGCTGGCAGCTTGCGCCTCAGCCACACGTGCCCCCCACCCCCGCCCCGACTCCTGTAGCATGTCCCTCCTGCCAGGGCCACCGTTGGATGGCACTGCCCTCACTAGGGGCTGCCATGGGCGCTGCCCTGGATCTACCCGTGGGTGTTCCAGGCTGGGTGGGGCGTCCCGTGGGGGGCTCCAGCACCCATCCGAACGGCCGAGAGTCTTGGGCTGAGCCAGTGCCCGGGGTGGGTGCCCATCAGCATGGCCACCGTAATGGCGTCCGTAGCGTTGGCACCGCCCTGTCATGGCGGGCTGTTCCCAGCCACCGTAGCTGCCGTCCCCATCCCCCCTACCCATCAACCCGCTCCCTGAACCCTGCACCCCCCCCCCCCCCCCACCCCGCCACCAGCAGCCACGGCCGTGCCCGTTTTGCCTGCCCGAAGTCCAGCACGACTGGCTGACGATATTTCATACCGCATTAGTACCACGCCGGCGTGACTGGTCACACTGGCATGAGTGGTCACGCAGTCGGGACTTCGGCCCATCTGGGGCGCAGCATCGTTGGGGGCCCGGAGAATTACTCGTCCGGCCACCTCTCGAGACTCTCCGGCCGTTCGGTGCCCGCCGTGAACGCACGTATTTTGGGGTTCGGAGGTTCACGAACCAGCGTCGGAACAGCATCGCGGGCCGTTTCGGCGGAAACACCTATTCTCCGAGCCAGCACGGGCTCAGAGAATCCCGTCCCATGAGTTTTCAAACCACCTTATTCAGCCTGAGACAATAATAAATCTTGTAAGAAGAGGCCGGATCTACTATAGGGTTTGAAATTTGTTGCAGATCCCAAAGGTGATGCCTTCAGTTTTTACAATTTTTAACTGGAGGAAAGTACATCTCATTGAACACTCTATATCTGATAGAATGTTTGATGCAATAGTGTCTCCTTTAACCTATTACTGTAATATGGAATGTATAGGTGAAAGAACATTAACTGTCTTTTATTTAGTAACATAGGGGCTGGTTTAGCTCACTCAGCTAAATCGCTGGCTTTTAAAGCAGACCAAGCAGGCCAGCAGCACGGTTCGATTCCCGTACCAGCCTCCCCGAACAGGCGCCGGAATGTGGCGACTAGGGGCTTTTCACAGTAACTTCATTGAAGCCTACTCGTGACAATAAGCGATTTTCATTTTTTTCATTTTTCAAGTCTTACAACACCAGGTTAAAGTCCAACATGTTTGCTTCAAACACTAGCCTTCGGAGCACTGCTCCTTCCTCAGGTGAGACTTCTTCCTGTGCTCACCCCAGTCCAACGCCGGCATCTCCATATCATGTCTTTTATTTAAACCAAAGGGCACTTACAATATATTATAAAATACTCAATCTTCAGAGAATAAACAAATTTAAACATCAAACATTTTAACAATCAATAAAATTGTTCCAATAAAATTACAAACATGTTGCCTAAGCTCATCTATCATAATAAATCTAAAGAGTGTGCTATTAGACAAATTAGTTGCAACTTCCTCTTGACACAAAATTATGTTGTTTAACTTGGATGTGAAGAACATTTGGATAATGTACAAGCTCGTCTCAAGGTAGTGATCACATCGCTTCGGCTTTGCAACACTTGCAACATTAGTGTAGTTGATGGGACGTAAAGTTTAAAAAAATTTAAGATGGTTTGGGCTACACAGGAACTTTAGAAAATATATTAAAAACCTTTTAATTTCAGTCGAGAGCTTTACATGATAATTGACAATTAAAATTTCCCTGACATTCAGTGGTGTAACTCTACTATATCTAGAGCATTCTCTGCAGGTATCTTACTTACACAGGTCTGTGTAGTATAATGGAGCTCTAAAATTACATATTGCTATCAGTCACTCGCTCATTACCATCTCACTTAGGAATGTCCTCTTCAGACTACTGACAGACTATTTTTTGACTATTGGACATTCAGTCACTTTAGATAGTTACGTAGCACCTAAATTGATACACTTATGCCCAACCATCAGCACTACCTATTCTGATGCACAGCATCTCGCTGACAGTGTTAAATTAATACAGTCAATCATATGTTACTTTAAATTATTCCGATTTATCACTTCAATGAACAAAAGTGTAAAAGGCAAAAAATATAGTCCAAAGTCGAAGTCTGAATCTCAATTATACACACTTGTCAAACAGTAACCAAGTAGTCAGATCCAGAGGAAATTTCCAAAGATGTTATCGAGAATGGAGAATGCTAGCTATCAGGAAAGATTGGATAGGCTGTGGTTGTTTGCTTTGGTACAGTGGAGGCTGAGGGGAAATTTAATTGAGGTACATGAAATTATGAAGTGCCTAAATAGAGTGGATAGAAATGATATATTTCCCCTTGCTGAGTGGTTAACAATCAGAAGCATGAATCTAATATAATTGCCAGAAGAATTAGGGGAGAGTTGAGGAGTAACTTTTTCACCCAGAGCGTGGTGATGCCTGGATCTCACAGACTGGAAGGTGGTAGAGGCAATAGGCCTCACTGTATATTTAAAATAAACTTGGATACAGTCTTGAAGTTCCATAACCTACGGATCAACAAACTAGAAGCTAAAAAGTGTAGGATCAGATTGGATAGCTTTTTAGAGTTGTCACAGACACAATGGGCTGAATGGCCTACTTAATCCATGACAAAAAGTTTCTATGCTATCTTTAACACAAAATCTAACCTATCCACCATAAAAAGTACAAGAAGGGAGTTTTATAAATTCAACATGCTGGATTCTCCCAAAATGGGACTATATCCGCACACCGGTGTAAAAACGCTGGAGTTTTACTCTGGAGATTCCAGCAAAAAAGATCACCTAATTCAATGCCCTACAGGGGGCTAGCAGGGACCCAGAGCAATTCACGCAGCTTTAGCTGTGGTTGCGGCCCCCCGCACTTCCGGTTTTGAGTCCGTGCATGCGCACAGCGGCGGCCTCTGGCAGCCGTGGCGAGCGCCATGGCGGACAAACCCCAGAGGCAGATTGAAAATGTAAACTTCCCCCGATCGGCCATGCGCCCGACGATCTGACCGCACGGATATTAACCCCGACCGCCAATAAGGCTCCCCACCCCCCCCGGTGTCCGATCCCCCCCCCCCCAGCCCCCCAACAGGGCGGCCGCGAACTGAGTTCGCAGCCGCCACACGAGCATCCCGACCGGCAATAGAAATTCGCCAGAAACTCGGATGGTCAAGTGCGGAGGATTGCTGGGTGGGCCTCTGTCAATGGGCCCCCAGCCGCGCGGAGTACTCCGCGATCATGCCGATTCTCAGGTCCCGGAGAATTGCCAGACAGGCGGAGGGCCCATTTCGGCATGAAATTGGATTCTCCACCCCGCCCTGAACGCAATTTTGGTGCAGGGCTGCGGAGAATCCAGCCCAACAGATTTCATCATAAATGTCAATGACCTCAAGAAAATCTCATTGAAAACCGAATGCAATAACGGCAAGTGGGAACTCAGTAGAGTACCACTCTGGCACACTGTATGAACTCAGCATTATTACAATTATGGAACTCTCCATTGAAGTTTTTCTCTGTCTTCTCTACAGCTACAAAGATGAAAAAGAAATCTTTTTATTAAGAGCTTCCATCTATCTGAGGAGTTTTCAGGCCAATACACATCGGATCCCCAATGTGCAAAATGTCAGAGCCTGCCTCTCTCGAAGGCCTGGGCTCATCTCACAGCTTTTGCCAGTGTTGGCAGCACTGCATCTCTTAATTGGCCGCTTGGCACCTGAATATACTTGCACACGAGCACTGCTCTGGAACAAAGTTCCAGTGTTCGAGATCCCATTGTCCTGTAATGAGAACTCTCCATGTGAGCATTACAACTGCATTCTGGGTGATGTTGTCCACCCTTGGCAGCTCATTCACTTTCCCAACAGGAGCTAGCCCATTAAAGAACTTCAGGAGTGATCTTCACGTCAAGATGGCACAGCAGGTCAGGGAGGCGAGGAGGACCAGTAGTTGAAGCAATGGCGGGGACCGGGTCAGCTGATGTATGTCGGAATAGTGTATTTCAGTATGATGGAAGGAAATGGCATTATCTGTACCTTTGGGATGTTTCAAGAAGGTCATTAATTAACCTTGGAACTGTAAACAAACATGACTCTTCCAATAAATCACCTGACCTTCATGTTACTTGCGGAAAATCTCGGCCTGAATTCTCCATTTGGGAAGTGTCCCCGTTGGGGCTGAATATCTTGCGATTCACACTTTTGTTGGGGACGCTATTCAGTGGCCTGGGTGGGCTTCCAGATGACCAGAGGTTTTCTGAGCATTTAAAAGACACAGGCAGCACTCAGCACTGTGAGCAGCCAGGAGCCTGTAGGTAGCACCAGAGTGGTGCATTTAAAATACATACTGCAGCAATGGTGGTCTGAGCCAGGTCACCACAATCCTAAGGGGGACATCCCAAGTCCACAGACCAGGCACCAAGTCGTTCTGCACTACTGCCCTCAATGAGACAGCCACCCTCCAACACTTTTTGAGGTATTTACTAGTTCGCGCCTGCGAGATTCCACCTAAGAAGGGCGGAGTATATTGGAGGGGTAGAGCATGACGTGTCCAAGCCATTAATTATGTTAAAATCCATGCAAATGACGCTATTGCATGGATTCACCAGTGCGGAGCACAAACCTCGATATCACCATCAGAGAGGACCGGAATCGGCTCAGCGTGCAAAAACTGACTTGTTTCCATCTAGCACAATTCTCCACCTGATCATGATTCTCGCTTCTGACGTCATGAAACGGAGAATCCAGCCTGGTTAACTTTTTGAACTGCAATCATTTTAATAATAATCATTATTAGTGTCACAAGTAGATTTACATTAACACTTCAATGACATTCCTGTGAAAATCCCCTAGAAGCCACACTCCAGCGCCTGTTCAGGTACACTGAGGGAGAATTCAGAAAGTCCAATTCATGTAACAAACACGTCTTTCGGTATTTGTGGGAGGAAACCGGAGTGCTCGGAGAAAACACACGCAGAAACGGGTACAATATGCAGACTCACGTCAGACCAACTCCTCGGAAATTCTCTTTTCTCTATTAGCACATACTCTACAACCGAAGCATGTCTTGGAACAAGATTTTTTTTAAATCAAGAGAAAGGGCTTCTATGGAAGAAAACTATGGGCGCGATTCTCCGCCCTCCACGACGGGTCGGAGAATAGCGGGAGGGCCTTCCCGACATTTTTCCCGATCTCCCGCTATTCTCCCCCCTCCCCACGGCCGCCCCACGACATGAATCGCTGCTCAACATTTTTTTACGGCGAGCAGCGATTCTCCCCTATCCGATGGGCCGAGTTCCCAGGCCTTTACGGCCGTTTTCACGAACTCCAACACACCTGCTCTCGCCGTTCGTGAAAACGGCCGCAAAGTGCCGTTCTGGAGAACCATGGCACCGATTGGCACGGCCGCACCACGGCTGTGCCAAGGGTGGCATGGGCCCGCGATCGGTGGGCATCAATCGCGGGCAGCGGGTCCGAACCCCGCGCACTCTTTGTTCATCCGCCGCCCCACTGGATCAGTCCGCGGGGCGGCTGAGGGGCATAACGGCACGCATATGCGTGATGACGTCATCCGCGCATGCGCGGGTTGGAGCCGTCCAATCCGCGCATGCGCGGCTGACGTCATCGTGCACGTCAGCCACCGTTACCCTTGGCGCGCGGGCTTAGCGAAGTTCGCTAAGCCTGCGATGCCGTGGTTCACGGGGCCCCGCTGCTAGCCCCGACTGGGGAGCAGAATCGGGTCCCGGGAGGGGGCGCGGAGGCTGCCGTGAAACACGGCCAGTTTCACGGCAGCCTTCACGACTCTCCGCATTTGCGGAGAATCGCTCCCGATTTCTTCCATAGAGCAATTTGCATTACCATTTACTTTTAGATCATTTTAATTATGAGGAAAGATCAGCACCAATGCTTCCACAATCTCTTCAGCTATCTCCTTCAGAATCCTGGGTGTAGTCCACCTGGTTCGAGAGATTTATCCATCTTTGGAACTTTCAGCTTTTCCAACAACTTCTCCTTAGTGATGGCCATTACACTCACCTCTACCCTTTGACTCTCTTGAAGTTCTGGTGTGCCACTGGTGTCTTCCACCATGAAGACTGATACAAGTACCTATTCAGTTCCTCTGCCATTTCTATGTTCCCCATTACCTACTTCTCCAGCATCATTTTCCAGTGCTCCAATGTCCATTCTTGCCAACCTGATTTTCCCAGTCCACCTGCATATTGAAGTTCCCCATGATTTTTTATTATTGCCTATCTTATATCTGCTGATTTATTTCCTGCCCTACATTTTGACTGCTGCTGGGGGGCCGGCCTGTACATAACTCCCATCAGGGTGTTATTTCCTTTGCGATTTATCAGCTCCTCCCACACAGGGTTTTATGCCTTCCAACTCTATATTACTTCTTGCCAGCAATTAAAATTAATTTCTCGCGTGCAAGGCAACGTCACTCCTTCGGCCCACCTGCCTGTCCTTTCAATAGGACACATATCCTTGGATATTTAGATTCCAGTCCCCTTGCAGTCACATCTCTGTGTTACCTTGTTAACCTACAACATCAATTTCAATGTGCACTACAAGCTCATTTACCTTGTTTCGTATACTGAGCGCATGTAGGTACAACAACCTCAGTCCTGCGTTGACCGCCCCTCTTCTCATAGTTGTCCACTTATCTGCTGTGCCTGAAGATTCCTGCCACCTTCCATACTCTCTGTTCTATTACTTGTTCTGGAAATGTTACTAACCTTTCCTGAGCCCTCCCCTTTACCTAGTTTAAAGTCCTCATCATTAACCTGCACTTCTACCTCGCCTTTAATTTTGTTTCTCTAATTATCCATACAACCGAACCCACACAGGGAGCAAGAATCTCAAACCTGGTGGTCAAGGGCAAAGGCTGAGGCTCCTACAACCCTACCTCCTGGACACTTCTATCTACCTCACTCAAAATCACATCCTCCTGTCCCTGACCACTAGCCAAATTCCAGGAGTTATCAAAGGGGTGTGACGGTTTCTTGAAACACAGCATCCACATACACCTCTCCCTCCCTGATGTGTCATAGCACCCAAAGCTCTGATTCCAACCCATCAATCTCAGCCAAAGTTGCTCAAACAACTAACATTTGCTACAGATGTGTTCATGAGAAATCACAATGGAGTCCACCATCTTCCACACCACGCGGGTACAACACATTGCAAGGCCCTGCATCTCTATTTTATTTAACTAGTTTTTCATTTGTTGTTTTAAATTTCCAGCTGATTTTTTTTAGTCTTTCTAATCTGTAAAGTTTTTATCTTTAATCTGAAAAATAGGCAATGCCAAGATCTGGTGAGATCTTTGGCATGCTCTCCTACGGGTTCCTCTTTCACCCAAGGGTAGAAAGCTGCTCTCGAGCCATTTAGAGGTGGGATTTCCAACCTTTCTTATCTTCATAATCTGCTGAAACCCAGAACTGTCTGAGTTATCTGCAATCCTGTAATTCTGGCCTCCTGAGTATCCTGATTTTGAATTGCTCCACCACAGTTTATTCCCTTCTTCCCCATTCTTTTATTTTTGCCGTTACATTTCTGATCTATGGGTGGTTAATGGCCATGTTATTGGATTTTTTTATTGTGATGTGTACCAAGGTATAGTGAAAAGTATTTTTCTGCGAGCAGCTCAACAGATTTAAGGCAAGCAGCCTGTGTCTTTAATTCAAGCTGTGGAATCAATAGGCCTGTACTGATTGAAACTGGAGTTGCAGACTGACCAACATCAGTGAGAAAGATGGGCTGGGACTTGGTTTGATTGATTTGGCTGGTGGCCAATGTATTGACCAAAAATTGTGAACTCTACCAGTAACAGGTGGCGATTGGATCTTATCCCACTGAAATGGTTCTCAGAGACCTGAAGGTTTCAGTTTTGATTCTGGTAGCACGGTGATAAGGTCCAGCTAATCGTGTCCAAAAAGATCCAGCTAATTCTTTCCAGAAGGCTGCTGGGAGGGCTGTCTCTCTCTCTCTCTCGCCAGAAAGCCTGAATTCCAGGAATTACAGAGGCCTGAAGACAAACCACGAACTGAAAGCAATGTTTGATAAGCAAGACTCTGCCTCTCCAGAAAAGTTGTGAGCATGGTATTTTTAAACTACAGAAAAGACCAGTACAGGCTGCAAATCTGTAATCTTACTGTGAAGAACGCATGCTAAGAACCATCATCTGAAGCAGAGACTCTTTCCTTTCACTTACATTTTCTCAATCCCTTTCCACCCCTCCTGTTCGTCTGTCTTGTGCGTGTATGTGTTAGAGGATGGGGGTCAAGTTAAAGTAGGAGTTAGGTATTAGTTAATAGTTTATCTTCTGCGTATTTCATTATAGATCTTGTTATAAGTAAAATGTAATTGTGGTTGCATTTACAAACCCGGTGACTGTAATTACTGGGCAGCCAAGGGCCAAAGACTTTGAGTAAAATAATTATTGATTAATTCACTTGTGTTATGACTCTGGGATGGGTGGGGCTGGAGTTGACCCAGCACTTTCGTTGGGTGTCATAATAGTAGGCATAAATGGGCAATTCTATGGTTGGCAAGATACAAAGAGTGGTGTGCCATAGGAAACAGTGCTGGGGCCTCAACCTTTTACAATTGACATAAATTACTTGGACGAAGGGACAAAAAGTATGGTTACTACATTTGATGATGACACAAAGATAGGTAGGAAAGTACATTGTGAAGAGGACATTTGGGCAGCACGGTAGCATAGTGGTTAGCACAGTTGCTTCACAGCTCCAGGGTCCCAGGTTTGATTCCTGGCTGGGTCATTGTCTGTGCGGAGTCTACACAATCTCCCCGTGTCTGCATGGGTTTCCTCCGGGTGCTCCAGTTTCCTCCCACAGTCCAAAGATGTGTGGGTTAGGTGGATTGCCCATGCTAAATTACCCTTAGTGTCCAAAAAATGTTAAGTGGGGGTTACAGGGATATGGTAGATATGTGGGCTTCAGTAGGGTCCACTTTGGAATGGCCAGTGCAGACTCGATGGGCCGAATGGCCTCCTTCTGCACTGTACATTCTATGATTAAGGAGGCTACAAAGGGATATAGATAGGTTAAGTGAGTGGGTAAAGATCTGGCAAATTGAATATAATGTGAGAAAATGTGAAATTGTCCATTTTGGCAGGAAGAATAAAAAAGAAGCAATTTATCTAAATGATGAGATTACAGAGCTTTGCAACATAGAGGGATTTGAGTGTCCTAGTGCATGAATCGTAAAACATCAGTATGCAAATACAGCAAATAATCAGGAAAGCTAATCGAATGTTATAATTTATTGCAAGGGGAATTCAATACAAAAGTAGGGAGGTTATGCTCAAGTTATACAGAGCATTGGTGAGACCACATATGGAGTACTTTGTATAGTATTGGTCTTGGATTTGGATTTGTTTATTGTCACGTGTACCGAGGTACAGTGAAAAGTATTGTTCTGCGTACAGTTCAGACAGATCCATACATGAAAAGAAAATACATGGGGCAAGCAAAAAGTACATAGTGTTAATATATAGACACAGGCATCGGGTGAAGCATACAGAAGTGTAGTGCTACCCGTAGAGTAGAGAAGATGTGTAAAGAGATCATAGCAGTCCGTAAGAGGGTCGTTTAGAAGTCTGGTAACAGCAGGGAAGAAGCTATTTTTCAATCTGTTAATGTATGTTCTCAGACTTTTGTATCTCCGGCCCTAAGGGAAAAGTTGGAAGAGTGAATAAACTGAGGGGAGGGGTCTTTAATTATGCTGCCTGCATAAGGCAGCGGGAGGTGTAGACAGATATATCTCCTTATATCAGGAAGGATGTAAATGCATTGGAAGCAGTTCAGAAAAGGTTTACTAGCCTAATACCAAGAATGGGAAGATTGTTTTATGAGGAAATGGTGGACAGGCTAGGCATGTATCTGCTGGAGTTTGGAAGAGTAAGAAGTGACTTGATTGAAACATATAAGATCCTGAGCGGTCATGACAGGGTGAAAGTAGAATGGATGTTCCCCTTGTGAGAGAACCTCGAACTAGGGGTCGCCAGTTAAAACTAAGGAGTCACCCATTTAATTCAGAGATGAGAATTTTTTTCTCTGATGATCATGAGTCTTTGGAATTCACTTTCTCAAAAGACAGTGGAAGCACAGTCTTTGAATATTTTTAAGGCAAAGGCAGATAGATTCTTGATAAGCAAGAGGCTAAAAGGTTATCAGGGTAAGACTGGAATGTGGAGTTGAATTTACAATCTAATCAACCGTGATATTGAATGGTGGAGAAGGCTTGCAGGGCCAAGTAGCCTACTCGTGCTTCTAATCTGTATGTATGTATAG
This sequence comes from Scyliorhinus canicula, assembly GCF_902713615.1. NCBI lineage: Eukaryota > Metazoa > Chordata > Chondrichthyes > Carcharhiniformes > Scyliorhinidae > Scyliorhinus > Scyliorhinus canicula. The sequence goes on from NC_052161.1 coordinate 22,269,099, forward strand.
CCCTAAATTCTACCATTTTCTCTGGTAGGATTTGAACCTCTGTCACCAGGGCATTAACCTGGACCACTGGGTTACTAATGTAATGAAAATGCCACAATGTCGTCCTTTCCCTGTCTTCATGCTTAGCTGAGGCAAATACTTATTTACATTAAAGATCCATCTGCTATTTTAATCCATTCCAGGTTGGCAAACATTTTTATTCCTTAACTTGGAGCTGTCCTTCTGAGGATTTTGATGTAGGCATGTGTTGTGCTTCACAGTAGAGCTACAATTTTGATCCACGGATAAAGGGATCTGAGTGAAACCAAAAACCACAAAAGGATCTTGATTTTTTGCTGATTCTTTAGGTTATTCTTCAAGTCATCATGATATCTATATTTTTGACTAATCAGAAAGAAATAGTTGGGTGCTACTCCTGTTTGTTTTTCTGTTGTCCATTTTGAGATTGTCGTAACTTGCAAGGTTCTGGAGAAACCTACTTTCATTTATTTAGTAAGCTTTAGTAAGGATTTTAATAACTCCTGTAAAAGCGCATATAGCATTTTTGATCAAGGTAGCTAGCACATTATAAACCACAATGAAAACCAATGTCCATTGTATAGCTGATGTGAAACTCTAAAACTATTACCTGGTGGCCAGGTAGGAGAACAAACACTTGTGCATTAACATCTCTGTGTCTATCTTAATTGCATTGTCGTGAAGTGGTCAACATCATATGTTGAACCAGTTTTCAGAAGGGTGTGGTGTGTTTCCATGCCAGTTTTGAATAGCAGTGCAATCACATAGTCACATCGTGTGTTCAGAGATTCATGGTACTGCTTCTGAGAAATTCTTGATTCCTGATGTTCATTTAATAAGGGGTAAACATGCATTTGTGAGTTACCTAATGAATAACATGTATAAAATTAAAATATTACAGATACTGGAAATCTGAAATAAAAACAGAAAATTCTGGATAAGCTCAACAGATCTGGCAGCATTTTAGGGTGAGAAGCAGTCTTAATATTTTGAGTCCAATATGACTCTTCCTCGGAATTGGAAAGAGGTAGAAATGTGATGGATTTAATACTGTTGAAAGAGGGGAGCAAAGTAGAAGATTAGGGCTAGATCGGTGGGCAGGAGGGATTAAATGACAAAGATGTCATGGAACAGAAGAAAAAGGATGTGATAATGGTAGTGCAAAAGACTAATGGTAGAATTCTCCATTTAGGAGACGATGAGCTGGATTAACCGTTTTTGTGCCTACGTGTGGAGGCTCTGTGGCGTTTTATGTCAAAAAAATTGGCGCTGACCCCTCACCAATCCTGCGACAGGTGACGCAATAGCAGCCACGCCGTGTAAAACTCTCGGCTCCCACAACAAAAACGGCTGGACAATGGCCGGGCCCATGGCCACACATGCGCACGGCAACGACCTGCGGCAGCCACACAGTAAAACAGCGCCGGCCAGGCGCGGACCTGACCTGCCAGATAGTGACCCCACTGGCCACCTCCCACCAGTCCCCCCAGCCCTCGCGGAAGACCCCCTGCCAGCAGCATGGCTCCCGCCGGGCTGTGGCGGCGCTGGACACAGTCCGCGGTCGCCACGCTGGGCCCCCGACCGCTGAGACTACACGTCAACCGCCGGTCGGGAGCTCGGCCCATCGGGGGTGAAGCATCAAGGGAGTGCCTTCTGGTTACACGGCGTGCGGCGCACAATGTGATGATGCCATTTCAGAGGTTGCGGAGGATACAAAACCTGCGTCAAACAGGCGCCGCCCCTGATTCGGCGTCAGAAGGTATTCTCCGCCCAATTACAAAATTGGCATCAGGGAATGCTGAACCCGCCCTACCTTCTTCTGTCAGAGCTGAACTGCATCTGATTTGCGCTCATGCTGGGAGTGCAAATCTGGAAGCGATTCCCAATCCTGAGCCATGCAAATTTATGCATTGTGAGGATTGCGAGGGAATTCTCAGGCAATCGCACTATTATTGTTTATAAACATTGTGGTCAGACTACTTCAGAGTTACTCAATCTTTGATGGAAGATGAATGGAACAATGCTGACAGCTGGGGTGTGTGGAAGCTGTCAATGTCCTGCAGTTGAACTTAATGTTGAGTCCAAAAGGCTGCAAAGTTTATAACTGGAAGATTAGATGCTGTTCCTCAGTTTATGTTGAGTTTCAATGGAACATGGCAGGCCAAGGACAGGGATATGAGCATCAGAAAAAGGTAGTGAATTGAAATGATAAGTGACAGGATAGCTCGGGTCATGCTTGTAGACTGAGTGAAGGTGTTCTGCAAAGCGGTCACCCAGTCTGCATTTAGTCTGCCAAATGAGGAAGAGATGGCATTATGAATATTGAATATACGTAGACTAAATTTAAAGAAATTAAAGTGTTTGGGGCCTTAGATTGTGAGGATCGAGGAGTTAAAGTGGCAACTGTTACACCTACTGTGAGTGCATAAGGAGCTGACATGGGAGGGGAAAGAGATGTTGAGGTCTTGGCAGAGAGGACCAAGATGTCATGGAGGGGATGGTTCCAATTACAATGCTGTTGTTGGTAGACATGAGGTAAATCAACCCTCTCTGACAGACTTGACAGTGATTACCTTAAGTATCTCTGTACTCTGCAGTATCCCCAGTATTGTTGACAACTAAGCCAGCCATGAAACTTGGCAGGGTAGCATCCCCATTGGTTCTGGAACATTTCTTAGATCTCTGCAAACTAATGTCTTGTGGTTAGAATGATCCTAGCATGATGAGTAGCAAGTAGCTCAAAATGCTCTTTGCTGTAAGTCTGCATGGATTTGGTTGACTAAATTCTAACAAGATTGGTTCCAAATGGCTCTTGCCAACCTGCATCCTAAACTCTCGATGGGATCTTATCCTGTGGGGAGAGATTGTGTATCCGATATCAATCAGAGATTTTACCTGTAATTATTTCTTAATCACTTGGACAGAAAACCCTTTAAATTAATATTAAAGAAAAACACTGCAGTTGCTGGAAATCTGAAATAAAAACAAAGCGCTGGGGGGGAAAAACAGCAGCTCTGGCAGTATCTATGGAGAGAGAAACAGTTAAGTCATATTCCACTCAAAATATTAACTGTTTCTCTTACCAGAGGTTCTTTATAGCGATGATTTCTGAACTAATTGAAAAAAAGTTGCCTAATTCTGAATGTTAGAATTAGAACAGTACAGCACAGAACAGGCCCTTTGGCCCTCGATGTTGTGCCGAGCAATGATCACCCTACTCAAGCCCACGTATCCACCCTATGCCAGTAACCCAACAACCCCCATTAACCTTATTTTTTAGGACACTAAGGGCAATTTAGCCTGGCCAATCCACCTAACCCGCACATCTTTGGACTGTGGGAGGAAACCGGAGCACCCGGAGGAAACCCACGCACACACGGGGAGGACGTGCAGACTCCGCACAGACAGTGACCCAGCCGGGAATCGAACCTGGGACCCTGGAGCTGTGAAGCATTGATGCTAACCACCATGCTACCGTGCTGCCCCATCTCATTCGCCTGGCAAGTAGTTTGGTATCACTCTCAAACCCATAATATCACTGAACAAATTGTGTAAGCAACAGAAATGTCAGAACAGACCATCTGGGGAGTGACGACAGATATTGCACAAAATCTTTCGATTTATTGCTGCTGACTAAATTTCCGCCCAGTTAGCGAAATTCCCATTAATTCATCAACCTGGACCTCAACCTTCTTTAAAATTCTTAGATGTGGAACTTTGTCAAACACCTCTTGTAAATCCAAGTGAGCAGAATAGTCACCAGTTCTTCCCTCTTTTCCATTCTTTCCCACTGGAAAACATTGGTCGGGATTCTCCGTTTGAGTGCTGGCGCCGGGACTGAACCGCGAGTGTTCCACATTGACAAAAGTGATTCAGGACCCGGGCTAGCACTGGCATCACATGTAACTAGTGCAATTCCAATGCATGCCAGCATGTGAAACAACGGGGTCAGGATTGGCACTGGAGAGCCTGACTAGCAGAAGCTGCATATAAGCACTGCACTCCCCATACACCATTATCTAAACCCCGAAGATGCCACTGGTTGCACTGGGGCATGTCCATCCAGTTCATGAGCATGGGACCAGAGGGTACCTAGGTAGGTGGCCTGGGGGGTATCCATACCACTTGTAGCACTAAGTTCCCAGTGAGCATTCAGTGCGCGTGCAGTTGCATGGTTGCTTTGCCGGCTACGGCAATCGTGGTCCGTGACCGGCCACCCCAACCGAATGGCCTGTCTCTTAGCCGCCCCCCCACTACTCCTCCCGGTCCTGAAAGATGCCCCAGTCAATAGCACAACTGTCAGCACACTGCGCTGTTGGACACTGTACCCGCTCCCGCACCCTCAGCAACAACGGTGCCTGTTTCCTGATTTTACATACCACAAGTGAACCTCGCCATCGGTAATTCCTCCTGGTGGAGACAAAGCACCACTTGAGGCATGGAGATTATCATGGTGGGCAGGTTAATGTTATGCCAATGGCGTTTACTGTACAACTTGCATGTTCACACCATGTGGCATAGAACACATTCATGCTGCTGTGGAGGGACTGGAGCATGGTGTTCTGTTTGGTGCCTGGCGTGGGCCACGATTTTTGGTTGAGGCGTGATTGTGTTTCCCGATTCAGGCATCGGTGGGCGGAGAATCCCGCCCATTATTTCACATTTGGGCCAGAATTGATCCCGATGCCCATGGCTTTGGTGTCATTTCCGCGCGTGTACTCGCAGAACTTACATTTAGATCCGATTTTCTAATTATTCTGAGCTTTCCGAGAGCATTCCCCACACGCCTGTTTTGCAGGTTTTAAAATTAAAATAGCCTACTCCCGTCGTATTCTTTTGTAAGTCTAATTATTATGTGACGACAGCATTCTGAGATAAATGTGGTAATTTTGTGAGAAGCGCGTCGTGAATCCTGAAAGAAGGCAAATGGAGAAACAATGAACCTAACACTGATTACACTGCTTCGCCTTGACTGTAACATCGTCAACAACTATTTCTTCCGTAATCACTATAATAGGTTTCCAGAAAATTCTCAGAACCCAGAATGGCTGTCTCGATTACACTCTCTGGCTCGACTTCATGATTTGCATGTTTTATTTTCTACAATGAGTGGCAACGGAAATTTCACCCAAAATGTTGCAGTTGCGTGATCTTAAAGGTGAAATCCACCTTTTGTGGAAATCCATTCATAAGTAATTGGCGTCGATAGGTATATTCCGTTAAAAGGGGTAGAAAACACAGATATGGCGGCTTTAAATTCAGTACATGCGTATCTATAGTGCCATCAGTATTCTTCCCAGTCTCACATTTCACAATGACGTTTCATAATACCACCATCGGCGATATTCGGTCAATTATTAGACAGACAAGAATATTTCGGTTCAGCATTCTCACTAGCACCATTTAACAATTAGAAATGAATAGAGTCTGCATTATTAATGTCGCCTGAACGCCGCTTTTAAATCCCTGTTTATATTGTCGACACTGCAGGTTCTAAATTTATAATTGCGAAACTCAGTTTATCATATGATATAATGGACGGCGAATTAAAATTGAATGTTAAAACTATATTGATGCAAGCACCTGAAACAATAAAGGCATTCACTTGTGCAGTGTTGCATTTCTTCCGCTGTGTAATCCAAAGTTTATGACCCTGATCACATGGGACATGCCTTGAACTTTTAACCCCTTATTCTGGGCCATGTTTGAGGCTAATGGAATGCATTTCTTATCTGAAAGCAGGCTTCATTCCCATATCATTGTCACGAACACCGTTGCACCGTCTGTAGAGAAACTGGCTTGTCATTTTGAGACTTCTCAGCAAATTCCAAGACCAGTGAATGGCTGTCTCGATTACATTGATTCGTTTTGATTTGCATGTTTCTTAAGGGGTGGGGGGCTAACATTACGCAAAAATTGCTTCATGGTTGTTGCGTTTCGTGCACCTTAAATGCCAGCACGAGAATGATATGTAAATACACATTTATTAGAGTTGGAGCTTTGATGGTTCCTAATGAGCATGATATGTTTGTAATTTCACAAGAGATGGATCCCACCAGAAATAGTGAATACAAAAGCAGCCTTTGCAATTGATTTGAAAAGACCTCTAAAATCGCCTATAATAATGAACATTACAATCTGCCTGCTTATAATTAATGCAGTTGCATCTTAGCTGCATTTTGCCTTTCTGTATGTGCTTAATTATGTCTATTAATTATATTTATGAATGTATTTCGCATTAATTACCAAATGGCACATAGTGAGAATTCAGCATCATCTGATTGTACGGCGGGTGGCATTACTTTATGTTAAGCGATTCAAAGACCTCCAGTTGGGAATCATTGCTGCCAAAGAGTATGAACCACTCAACATCGATTTGGATTTGTCTCCTCGTAACAAAATCTTAATTTGGTTGCATTTTTGGTTGTCGTGTGTCACGCTGTTTTATCGACAGATGAGTGAAAATTAACTTTGTAAAGAATGGTGGAAATTCTACTGAATTTGCCTTGGGCAGTCTGAGCTTTTAGGTCCAGTACCCACCGCAGTCCTATTAGAAGTATGTCTTAAGTTTTGATGTGGACATGTCTAAAGTGCATCACTAATGCCTCACATGGAAGAGTGTCGATTTCTGCAACCAGACTAGAAGATAAAATGTCATATTAAATAAGTAAAAGGATGTGGTCAGTTTAACTGTTCGCAACCAGTCTGCATAATCAATCCTTATCGTTGGTCACGGTAAAGGTAACGCCAAAATACCAGGATTGAGACCCTTTGCAATAATCGTGACTACTCACTGATACATAACACGAAGATGTCTTCAATCTATTTGTTTTTAGTTGAAACTTGTGTTCACATAAATTGTCGTATAGCGAGTACTTTTGCCACCCAGTGAGTACTAAACAATGTTTGTATTGGCCCGTGTATGATATAATTTAAATGAAATAAAGTTTCATGCCGTAACCTTATTTGCTACATATTTATTTAAAATGCTGATAGTAATGCTACAGCGTATTGTTTGAATGAATGGAACCAGTGCAGAGGAAATAAAATGCAATATTTCAATATCAAGATATTATGTAACATTGGCTTCATCATATTCTTGAACGGCTGGGTATCTGGGGAAGCATGTTTGGTTAGAGAGCAGCTGCTGGCCAAAACCACAAAGAATTGTCTCTTTTATCTGGTGTGTGCAGCAGCAAAGGCAGGAAGAGGTGAGTTGCTTGTTTGAGACCGGGTAAATATATAAAGATTTATCCTTATCAAAATACTGAAAGAAAACCCAGGTTTTAATCACAAAGCAGCTGATGTTTGTAATTTACTGCGCGTGGAAGTGATTGCCAGAGGCGCAGTACAGGTGAATTCTTGCCTTCTATGCGTTTGACAATTGCTTTCGTGTCCAGTGTCCTTTTGTTCGGAGGCTTCAGTCGAAGCGCTTGGTCTAACCGGTTTTTGTGTGTTAGTAGCCATGCAGGGTCGATTATTAAGGAAGGGCGACATGATAATGTATAGGCAAACATTGTCCTGTTTAAAAACACTTGTGTGAAAAGCTTGCGGTTTGTGTCTTGCGGTTTTCCAAACTGTACAGAATGGCTATGTAACTCTTCTGAGCATTTGTTGTTGATCTTTTTAATAAACCGGATTTAGTTTTTTTTTTAGTTTAATGGCACCTAGTTGATAATTTTGTATATAAATCATGTTATTAATATTTTGAATCTTTGTAAAATATTATCGCACGCGATGCAATCAATGGAAATTCTGAAACACTGATATTAATGGAAAATTTCGTATCTTTGTTAAAGCCAGTTCCACTTCTATTTCACTTGTGATTTTATTTTTAAGTTGTCAATTCCTAAAAAAGAAGGGGAGGCTACTGTAACGGAGGAGAAATACATTTCTTATATTCCAAATAACGATTTACATGAAACCAATTGAGGAGGACGATAAAACATATTGTACAATTATTGGTAGCTCCTGAATACCAGCAAAGAAAGTCTGTGTTCCCAAAGTACTGGTTTTATTGGAAGACTTGGTGTCTGCGACCATTATTTGGCAACTTCATTGCTGTTACATTTCATCTTGCATTTTTAAAAATAGTTACTAGAGTTCGACCACGTGCTTGAGTTAGGATTCAAGTGCTGGAGTTATTCGTCTGAACAGAGTACTGTTTTCAATCCATTGTTTTTTTCTCAGCATATTTGTGTCGATATAGGACGAGGGACGAATATGATTATCCAGAGCCGACTTTTATTCGCACTATCGTTTCCCACTCCCATTAAATAATTAAATATAGCTAGCAAATCTAGCGTCTGAAAACATTTTATGAGGGATATTTGTTGGACAAGATTCCCATGAATGTTTTGGTGAGCTAGCAGGTATAATATTTCTGCGACGGAATTTGCAACAGTCCTATGGTCGAAGAAAGAAATAGGCACAGCAACACTAATCAGTTGTTGAATCGTCGAAATTCACTTTATTTCGTCGTCTTTATTTTCAAAGTAAACATTATTGATCATCGTTTAACTTGTTTCAGTCGTTACGGAAAGGCCACGAGTTTGCTTTATTCGTTATTAATTTCAATTGCAAATGTTTCTGAAGGATGTGAAATCGGAAAAAAAAGACCCTTGGAAATAAAAAATGTCGAGAGTATCTCCACGACGAAGAGAATCAATCGCCTCCTCTGCGGCAGAGGTGTATGGGCGAATATTTCCCTTCGACCAATGTATTGCCAAATCTGAAACCCCTCCATAGGCAAGAGAGGAAATGCTCTCCTATATTTACTTCCGAATGTTTCACGGCGCTTTGGAACCTACAAAATAATTGACTCATTTATCCAAAGTAATGACACAATGAACAACGCCAAAAGAAAGTAGAATATCTTCATCATGACAATAAATGGAACTGCATAATTAATTGTTTGTGTCAACCATCAGATGTTGTTACGTCATAATTTTGCAATTTCACATCATGGCTATCATGATGTATAAGAACACATTTAGCATTTCTGTAAGTCGAATTGATATCGCTCCTCAGAAATTTCGTCCAAGGGAAGTCGGACAGAAAGGCGTTTTGGCCTTTTAAAAGGTTTGGTTTCGGAGGTTAACCATTAAAAAAACGCACACGTAATATCACAAAAGCATGGGCAGGCTTTTACTCGAGTTATCAAAGCTGAATATAACAAATATTGGAGGCATTTTAAGGAGTCTGTATGCAACATTTGACTAAGCAATACGGGTTAGTAAAGAACCAAAATGATCTAAGTACGGACTCCAAACCCGAAACAATTAGTCAAAATATACTCCAGTATATAAAGGCACTTTGGTAGGGTTTATTGAAATGATTACATTAGGATGTTTGCCATTTTCCTTTGCGATTTACATCTCTGACCAATGTGTTAAAAGGGTTATTACTGAACAATTTAATCTACATTGAAAGTGAGTATCGTAACTGACCGCTAATGGGTCCATTGATTTACTATGACTGAAAGTACTGGGCAGCACGGTAGCACAGTGCTTCACAGCTCCAGGGTCCATAGTTCGATTCCCGGTTTGAATCACTGTCTGTGTGGAGTCTGCATGTTCTCCCAATGTCTGCGTGGGTTTCCTCCGGGTGATCCTCCCACAGTCCAAATATGTGCAGGTTAGGTGGATTGGCCATGCTAAATTGCCCTTAGTGTCCAAAAAGGTTAGGCGGGGTTACTGGGTAACGGGGATAGGTTCGAAGTGTGGGCTTAAGTGGGGTGCTCTTTCAAAGGGCCGTTGCAGACTGGAATGGCCTCCTTCTGCACTGTAAATTCTATGATTCTATGAAGTATCAGTATCTATATATTTAATTATTTAATATAAGGGGCTCAACTGTTTTGCAATGCTTTTGAGAATTTCATAGAGCGACTGGTCAGTTTCCACTAGTTTATGATGACTAACTAAGTCAAATCATGTCCTTATTAGAAGGGATTAGCGGATAGCGGATTTTTCACAATGATGTTCTGTCATTCTCCCCATGCTATCTTTAGTGGTCTTGAACATCCGTACCGTTACATCTTTTATACGTTTTCTTTCAAAGTAACCTCAATTTGGCAGCGCTCATTTCTATTTCATTGCTAAAGTTGTCGTGAATTAAAGCGTTTTATGCTTTACTGTATCTAATTGGTGTTCATGTGGGTATAACTGGGGGCACTTCAGCTCCAGTTTGGGAACAGATTTGGCTTTACAGTCACGCCCATGTGATTGACTGACAGCACGAAAGGTAAATAAACACAACACACATCTACGACTTCAACGAGGCTAATTGGGTTATTTGGTTTACAAAAATAAACGAATTGGTCTGCATACCTTTATGTTATGTTGTTAAGCAAATGGAAGCTAATAGTATGACATTAATATAATGGGTCACATTGGTGACCAAAACACGTTCATACATTGTTACAAACGAATTCGGCGTCAAAACATTAAATGTATTTCATTGCACTGTTAATGTAAGCCTACTTGTGACAATAATAAAAGGAAGAAGAAACACAAAATGCAGTTCAAAAGCCTCGTATATGAAAACTGACCCTTTCATCCTCCCACTACCGAAAATTCAATCATTTGTCATGAAAATTTGAAGTGCCTGCCATAGAAAAGGGCAGTCTACGAATAATTGACGTCGCTTGGCGCTTAAAGTTAAATTATTCAATAATTTGAATTCAGAAATGTAAATCACACAAATTGGGAATTTTTCAGAAATTTAGAATTCAGCAACTTTAGATTGTGGGGAGTGAAGCAGAAATATGCTGGTATATGGATAAATCCAATTGGTGGACCTCTGCAAGGAAATGTACACACCATAAATCTTTCATTGGTTGTCAGCGCTTTGGGTGAGTGGCGCTCTCTAAATGTAAGTTATTTATGTTTACTAATACTCCGTCTTTCACTCAATTAACCCGTTGTGTAATAGTGAAGGCCTTTGTTCATTCAAAATATCTAATTGATACTGATGCAGTCACATTTGTTCAATGCATTTTCTTCCTTGCCATTTTTAATCTATGCTAAATCTAATAGAAGTTAATTAAGTAACGGCGGCGGTGCAATGCAGACACACAGATGTGATTTGACCATTTGAACGACCGTATAACAACTATACTGCCACCCCATGGTCCGTGTTAGTACTATCTCTGATATCGCATTGATATAAGAGAGGGAAGCAGTAAAACGGTCATCTCTGGTGCCAGAAGGTGTTTTTTTTCAGTTACTGTGCGCTGCTCTCAACTATTGCAAATGATGCCAGATATAGGTTTCCTGGGACAGCCCATAGATTTCCAAGGAGATGATTTTGGATATTGAAGAGGCGCCAGCCCCGCAAAATAAAAACAAAATCCTATTCTAGACGCACACGACACGTGTATGTGATGCAGTGTTGCACAAAATGCCAAGTTACTTCTGAAGCTGACTTGGAAACTGTTCGGAGACGAAAAAATGTGCACTTAGGTGGGAGTGGGAAGCTGCTTGAAGCTCCTTCCTTAAATTCTTACTAAGTGCTTTTGAATTACTGTGACATTTTCAGACGCGGAGTGGTTATTGGATGAAGGATTTACAGGCAATTATTATCTGATCACTCGAGCAATCACACGTAACCAAAGCGATCAACTTAAATCTCTGGAAGAAAGACTTCATCTCATTAAGGGAATATAGGGGCTGCAGTGAGCAGCTCCAAACAATGATGCAAGGACTTTAAGGCTGTACTGGTGTCTGCCCCTAGCAGTTAATAGGCGTAAATCTCCCTCATTGTCATTGTGGCCACAGTGGGGGCACTAGTAGAAAATGTGCCAAGGCACTGCGGGAAGCAACAGCTTTTCAATACTTAACACAGCTGGAAAGATTCTCGGCAATACCACACAACTACACTGCAGACATGTGATTGGAAGAGGTCAAAACGGCCACCTCCCATCAAGGTTCAGGCCAATGTAGGCCTCAATTTTGGTTCAATTTCTGACAACTTTCAGCTAGTTTTTCTTTTAGTCTCGGGCTAATTCTGAAACATTCCAGCCTAAAAGCTCTCGGTGCAGCAGTTAGGGAGTGAACTGGAGAGTAAGGGGAGGGGAGGGAGGGGGGCAGCCCATCTCCAGGGAAGGACAAAATGCGATTCAAATCAAAGAAGTGAAATCTTTAAACTGCTATTAGATTACAGGCACTGGCTCGGGAACAGCATGCACTGTAGTTGTGTGAGCATAAGGCCGACCAGAGTTACACACTCTGTACTCCTTGCTCTTGGTCGCAAGTGAACGCAGTCAGAAAAGAACATTGAGCATTAGCGGAGATCTGATGTGTTCATGTTATAAGAAATCTGGCGCTATAACTGATCCAAGCAACACTCCTCAAATGAAAGGTGAAAAGTAAGTTTATAGAGTTCGCGAGAGGACGTGATCCCTCCTGTGTACTTTTAAAACGCGGCTTCCAAGTAGGCTGTGGATTCTGTACATCCGGTGTGAGTATAACCAAGTGGGTTTGCAGTACATTTATACATCTATTTTAGCGTAGCACTGAAGGAATAGCCGCCTTGCTGAGGCAATAAAGCCGATTTATTAAAAACAATAAATCTCAGTACGGCTCGCCCTGGCAGACTGCAAGTGAAATGCCAGCAGTTTGGTGGGCGGTTCCGTGCCCAAGCGGGAGCTCCAATTACCACAAGTGTTGAAACAGATTAATGTCTGCAGTTTGGGCTAAAGTGTGGGATTGCAGGCGGAGTCCACAATTTCCATCGCATGCACGGCATTAAGTTGTAGGATGCATTTTATCTGAGGGGAAGTGGAATCGTCTCCTAGTGTGACTTGTCTTCGTTGTGGAGTCCTTAGGCACTTGTAAATATACCTAATCTTAAAGTGGAGACCCACTTTTTAAACATGTTGAAACTTTTGGGAAGGAGCCGAGCCCACTATGCAGGCACATAACTCTCACCGAGGCAAGTGTTACAAAATCCAGCCAGGCAGGGGCCGTAGTTTCTCTTGGCTGGAACTCGTTCTTAGTTTCCTTGTCTCAGAACCAGATGGGCCTTTAATAACTCACTGCCAGACCAATTCACATTATGCTTTATTGCCAAAATTAACCAGGCTTGCTTTAATATGTCTCACTGTACTTAACTCAAAATCTGATGTTTTGAGATGAGAAAGTCAAAAGGGTTAAACAAGATTTCACCGGCATTGTAGGAATATTGGATCTGGGAGGAGTAATTTACAGTGAAAAATTCCTCTCCAGAGCAGAAATTAAGCCAGGAGTTATTTAGAAGTAGCTAGCTATTTGGAGGATAAATGCGTCTTTGCATCTGATGATTTGAGTGGTGGGGTATTAGATCCTGGTCTGTTCTACTTTCGCATTGATGTATGTCTGAAACCACATTTGCACTGTCAACGTCTCATCATTGTGAAGTAATTTCAGCCTCGTACCAAGCCTACATTGGCAGCGTACATCCAGAGTCAGGACCCGACCGTCTGTGGAGTAGAGTGACACTCCCTGACAGGGGCAGACTTACATCTCTGTACTTTGATAATTAAACCCCCTAATCCAACAAAATATTGTTAATTTATTATATGTGACATTATCTTAAACTATACATATTAGCATTTAATAAAATATGCAATTGTAAAGTATTATTAAATTTAAAAACATATATCTTTATAGGGAATTTACATTGTCATTAATATTCCACTAATGATTGCCTGTTGAGGGACTTTTCCTGATCGATGGATATAGATGTGCTCTATATTGTAATTTGTAAATGTAAAAGGTTCGAATGTAAACCGATCTTTTAGACAATGCCTGACTTATGAAGGAGGGAAGCTAATACTTGAAACTCTTTTAATTGTCTCTGAATATAAAATTATAGGCGTACAACACAGTTAGCCAACAGAGGTAGCACATTATCACGCAATACTATGTAGATTAGAGGTACTACTGGCAAACCTCTTACAGACATGCTGCCCGGTCATCTATATATACGTACATTTTAATTATTTAACTAATGATCTTAAATGCTCTTGGAAAGGTCGTGATGGGTCATAGGCACAAGAAACCACAAGTGCCATTTCTACCTAATTACGGCTCCTCTCACACCCAATTGGCCTCCAGATGAGGTTAGTGATGAGCTGAGAATTGACAGATTCAATTGGCTACAATGGAAAGGTTGTCTCGGTCATGTTTTCAAACTTGGAGCCAGGTGTTTTCTGAATAGGGTATTGCGAGCGTGTAGTTCTTGGGGTTCATTCCTTTTAACACCATTTCAAGTCCTTCCGTTGCTATTTCGACTAATGTCAAGGTCAATAATTGCAATGCCAAATCAGCAGTCTAGTTTGTTATCTCTTACAGCCATTATAGTTAACCCTTTGTGTGTCACAGCAAAAACAAATCACATTAACATTGCAGTAACTTTTCATGATTTTCGAGTTACGGGCACTCTCATGTGATCTCTCATTCGAAATAATTTATCATCCAAATTATTCTGCAGTGACATTGTTTCTGGAAAAAATGTTTCTGAATTTCACCTTTTTTGTATTCTGCTATTTAAAAAATGAAAATATGCGGATAATTAGGGAGATATGCGCTCGTTTTGCGAATACCAAATGGTTCATTTTTGCAATTTCTCGAGACAAAGCTGAACTAATGCTTCTGATGCTCACTTGCTGCTCATTTCGTTTATATTACTGAGGAATTAATTTTGAATGCTGCTCCCTGTAATTATTCATGTCCAGCTTTCAAAAGTTCACTTTGTGCAGAGTCGAAGTGGATTTAGTTTAGTTCGCCATTAAAACTGCAGTCAGTTCAATTCACTGCTTAGCTTGAATGCCCATTATTTAGCCAGGGGAGTGGATTTTTAAATGTTTAGTTAATATGAGTTAGGGTCCGTAATGTCTTAACGATCAGCTACAGTTAACTTAAGGCTGAGGAGATCCGGTTCCATGTGATCTGCTTCATATTTTAGACAACCCTCACACACCACATTGGAATTGCAACTCCCAGGCGTCAAATAGCAATGATGTGAGAACTGACCCTTCTGGGGATCTCGCACTGCTTCCTCCAGGAGTCAAGTTGAGCCCAAACTTCAGATTTATCTTCAAACTACTTAGGAGCTGCTCAAACTCCGGTGCAAACTCGCTGAAATTCACCAAACTATCCATTATTGTGTAGCTCTTAAATAGGAGATATTATAAAAAGATTAATTCTATAGTATAATGAAACATGCTGTATTTCTGTGGAATAGATATATGCGAATCTTTACTCACCGTCTTTGTCGGAATGCAATCTAAACTAGCGATAATTGGGAGCTAATTATTTGAGATTCGCAGTAAATCTTAAAATAATATGGATTTTTATTTTATTTAAAGCTTGTGATTCTTTAAAGCATTGACTCAAATCAATGTGGCCAACATGATGTAAAGTCAGCATGATAAAATAGCATAAAGTATGCATACATTTATATGTATAAGATTTGTAAATGTATGATTGCGGGTTGTAATATTATGAAGCTGAATGCATCATAGTGTTCTGTTGCTAATCCGGAAATAAGTTGCCAGGTTCAAACTGACATTTTCAGAATACAGTAAATTTTGCGGTAATTGTTCATGGCTGGACTTGATTCACGTGCTGGTGACTAATCGTGAGTATACCTTTCAAATATACTCATTATGTAGGATGCAGAGATGCTCAGAATGCTATGCTCGCGATACACATTATTGCCACCATTAGCGATCAAATGTATTGGTATTCCATTATAAGACGTACTAATCTATTTACAATAAATAAGGTTGCCTTAAAATAGCGGAGCGGACAGGAGCATCTCAAATCAATGTGGCCAAGGTGATTTAAAGGCTGCATGATCAAATAGCATAAAGTATGCATACATTTAAATGTGTAAGATGTATAAACGTATATGCGCATATAGCTTATGATTGTGGTTTCACTATTTGCATCGCTACATTTTCCGAACTCTTGATTAACCCTTGACTATGTAGAGCATTCATATAATTAACACAATTGTAATATATTCAAGTAAATTATATATAAAATGACACTGATAGATTAGTGGCACTATGAGGTACTTTTTTGCTTCCATTGGTTATTTGTTGTAAATCAGTGGCACTGCTGCCTCACAGCACCAGGGACCCAGGTTCAATTCCGGTCTTGGGTTCTGTGCCGAGTTTGCACATTCGGTTTCCTCCCGGTCCTCCAGTTTCATCTCTCAGTCCAAAGATGTGCAGGTTAGGTGGATTGGCCATGCTAAATTGCCCCTTAGTATTCAAAAACGACGTGTAGGTTAGGTTAAGGGATTGTTGGGATGAGGCTGGGGAATGGGTCCAGGAGCGTGCTCTTTCAGATGGTCGGTGCAGACTCGATGGGCCAAATGGCCTCCTTCTGTACTGTAGGGATTCTATGATCAGGTTGATTAACTGTTTAAAGGCACATTAGTTCTGGTTTATTTTCTAGATATTGCTCCGTTCAGTGTTGGTAAAGTTTATTTTGAACGGGTAACCTAGGCAATTTGCATTGTCCACGTAGTTTATTAGTGAAGTTCGACCTGTTGAAGGATTCTAGTAATTAGCCAAATCAATGCCAGGTTATTAGAGTCAAGTTATCCGTCAATGTGATTAGAAATTTACGGGGCGGGGAGGGAGAGGAGGGGGGGGGGGGGGGGGGGGGGGGGGGGAGGGGGGGGGGAGGGAGAGGAGAGGGGGGGGGGGGGGGGGGGGGGGGGGGGGGGGGAGGGGGGGGGGGGAGGAGAGGAGAGGGGGGGGGGGGGTGGGAGAGGAGAGGGGGGGGGGGGGGGGGGGGGGGGGGGGAGGGGTGTAGATTAACCATTCACGTGGCTCAGATGTTAGTCCAAAGATCATGCAAACGCATTCTCATAGGAAAATGGTTTAGATTTCAGTTAAACACAGATTTATGATAGTACAAAATGAATAAAACATAGGGAATCTCACAAGTTACTCTGCCAGATATGTTTTCGGCCACGCATAAACTTGTGATATACTAGGAGAAATATCAGAACACGGGACTAATTAAAGCAGTTCGCTTAAATGTTCTTGAATAAATGCATTGCTATGGAGTATACCACAAAGCAGCCAAGTAGTATACCAATATGTATAGCCACTCTTTAAACGAGCTCGTCTTTACGTAGGAACGAAGTATCCCTGATCCATATTAAAACAATAGAAAATAATATCAGATTTCGATTCTGATAAAGGAAGTTAGTCTTGAAGTAACTCGGGGCCTAATCCTATAGATGTACACTTCTTCAACATTACATCCTTTGTCAGAACAATTATATTCGGTTACCTCGCTCCCTTAGTTACTGTAATTCGCCACTCCTTAGATCATCAAAACGCGCCTTTTTACTTTTCTGCAGCATGTTATTTATCAAAAATTGGAATTTCAGATTTTATGATAGGCGCCGAGCAATTCACAGTGAAGTTTAACAGAACAACAGTAAAGGGATACTGGTGAATTAAAAAAAAAGAATAAAATGGAAAGAGGCAGGAACTCGCAAACAATGCCAGCAACGAGATTTTATACAAACGCCAAAATAGATAAAACACGATTGTAATCAACAGAACTGGATGAATTCACTGATTTTATGTAAGATAAATAGATTACACTTTAACATAACTACCGGGGCTTTTTTGCAAATGGAGATTTAGCTGTCTGCAATTTATTCTGTTGCTAATCCGGAAATAAGTGTGCCAGGTCTAAACTGTGACATTTTCAGAATACAGTAAATTCTGCGGTAATTGTTCATGGCTGGACTTCATTCACGTGCTGCCGTCTATTCGGGAGTATACTTCTAACAATAATAAATTATCCTTTGTACTCCTTGCACCACACGCCTTTCTGAAATTATAATTCCCGGTGCCACTGATTTTTCAATTCCAATTTGTAAATTAGAATTGTATAAATCAAGATTGTGAAATTAAACGACATGGTCCTTAATGCAGTAAAGATCGTAGCATTCTAATAGTACAAAACACACAGTGAGTGTACATAGAAAGAAAACAAACTTTTCAAAATACTTTTTTAGTATCATGACACTAAGGTTTCTCTTTAATATCGCCCTATCTCTCGCCTGCCACATAATTCTTGCATCTACGGTTCTATTTAAATATTGCCAGTTTTTACCCAGTGGTCAGTGTCTGGATACATTTCCTATATTCAATTCTGTTTAGAAGAACGAATCCATATCTAATTTGTATCAAATCCCTCAAGATCACTCACCTTGTAATTTCTTTTACCAAAATATTCCCTGCCCATCATATATATATGCGTGGCTACAAGGACTGAAAGTTCCAAATATAATCTATTTCTTGTTAATTTCTGGGATATTGACGCAAAGCTAACCCTAAAATAAAGCGTGTGCTGTCTCCCCCCTCCCCTCCTCCCCTCCCCTCCCCCATTTAGTTATACCAAAGTGAGGACGCACTACTTTTTAAAGGCTTTCTTTAAGCCTCAACTTGGTCTGCAATAAGTGGATGCAGTGAAACCGGCATCAAAAATCTTAAACGGTTTTCAGAATTTCTAATAGGTACTATCAAAGTTTAACGAACGATATGTGCTTCAAATGAATACGTCAATTCTAACCAAGTAATTCAAGATTAAGTATATCTGCTTACTTACATAGCAGTAGGCGGTCACAAATTCATACCGGACTGTGTGCGTATAAGGTCAGTTGACGCGATTGTGGAGTGGGTGAATCTTGCTCCAAGTGAACTTGCGCTAAACGAATGGACCGTCTGTAAACACACGTACACAGACACAAATGGAATGATCACTTAATATATACAAACATGACAACACCTCTGAGTATTTTAGCTGCAGCTATTTTCTGTGAAATGCTTTATATAGCTTTGCGCAAAATTAAGGTCATACGGGATCAATACCGAAAAACGTCAAACGTTAATCTGAAAGCTGTTAACTCAGGAAAAATAAAATAGTTTCAGTCTGTTCTAATCCCTTCCTCTCCAAAAAAAGTGCAGCGCCTGCAAACATATGAATACAATATCAGAAAGACAAAGAGCCAACAGGTTACTTGTAGGTAAACCCAGTGGGAACTCTGAAAATAATTCAATCAATTTACATGCATTTTGCTCTTGATTTATGAAGTTCAATATTTCCATTTATCGAGGAACTAAACAGACAACGTTTTTCAACAGCAACTGTTGCAGACACGTTGCATTTTGTTGCATTCTTGGTGTAGGAGGATTCTAAGATCCGAGAAATTTAGAATAAAATGAATGTCTTTGGCCACATTTTCCAAAGGGTCTATTCCAAATAGTATCACTGCAATGTTGGAGAAGATAATGTTTTTTGCTTTCTTGGCACCTCATGTTCAAGACATTTGAAATAAATAATTGCACCAGAACACAGTTAATTTTGAGAGTAACCGACAGTCGTTTGTAGAAATTTTTATCCAAATATCTTGGTAAGCGGTGATAACATAGATTCGAGAAGGAATAGAAATAATATATTGAGATTGTAACCATAAGTGAAGAGTATGTGCTGCAAATCAGGGCGATTTAAAAATAAAACAATATGCTTTTATGACGACTCTTCTAGAGTTGTACATTATCCCACTGGTGGATTGATTAAAATTAAACCCAGTGCCTGCACCGTCCAGTCAGGTTAATTGAGATCGATAGTTACAGAAACGCCTCTGCTACCCTGCACTCGAAATTGGAAGAATTCTAACCAAATTCCGTTTTTAATGTAATCATATCCGGTTCGCTAGCAACATTTTCTGCGATGAATCTATTTTTATTTACGTAATAAGTTACTTTTAAAAGTGTAACTAGTTTTAATGATCTATCTCGGCATCTGATTGCAATCAGATGCATATATAGGTTATTTAATCGGGAATAATTTAGTATTCTCCCAATATATCATAAAAAAAACCCTCCGAAAATGTAAAGATGCTGAGAATAACGCTTTAGGCTTTTTATTTTGGAATCGAGTTTTCTGTTCAATTAAAGATGCTCAATCCCATCGTTTATTGTTCCAGCGTTTACCACAGCCTGGAGACCCAGCGTTTACCACAGACTCGAGTGAAATATAAACTATCCCGAAAATATTGTTACCGGGTAAATGAATGACCTATTTGCAACGAAGGGATTTGATACGAACACTTGGTAGAAATAGCAACCCCGGAAAGTGTTGGAGCAGTTAATTCAGCATGTGTGATTTCTTGCAAACCAATGCACATCACGTTAAAGTTCTCAAAAAGGCTGCTTCAAAAATGTATTCATTTGTATTCACAATTCTTGACAATCGCTATCCATTAAGATTGAGGAGTGACGACCCAAGGGACTAAATGCGTGATTTTTGGAACTCTTACATTGTGATAATTTAAAAAATCTTTTATTTATTTGAATACCGAAATACAAGTGGCTTCGTGAATTATAATTTGTGTGGTAAATTTGTGAATAGAAATATGGAATTTAAACAAAGAAGTCTATAATACTCTTGCCTTGTGTTACTTTTTCTGTTAAGTACCAATTTGAGACAGAGACCTACTTTAGACTGGTGCACATTGACATCACCCAGTTAAATTGCCAACTCAGCAACATTCGAGCAAAGGCAGAGCTCTATATATTCCCATTTAATCACGCAAATTCATACTTAAATAGTTGCTCAGAGTTCCAATTATTCTGGTTATAATGTGGTTGGAATATTTAATATTATTGCAGAATTAATTGTTATGCGGTCTCTTGACTAATATTAAGAATATGAAGGCAGCCTTTTGTTTAATGTTTTTTCAATAGATGACTTTATACTGGTTATAATTGTACTGCAGCCTATGTGAAGCTCATGTGTGTGATTATCTCATAGAAGAAATCTCACATCCTTGCCAAATTCAGATTTCTCTCCAATTACTTTTACACATCTGCTGCCTAAGGAAACCTTGTCATGTGTTGTGAAAAACATGCATCTCAGTGATCATTATTGTTTTTTTCCAATTAGACTATCCATAAAATGTAAACGAGTGAATCATAGAGTGTTAAAGAGCAGAACCAGGCATCTGAGCCAGTAAATTTGTGCCAGTATTTTGGACACATGAGACTTCTAGACCAATCCCATTCATCTTTTTATTCCCTTGAACCTTTAATATACTTTGATTCTCTTTTCAATAAATTATAAATTATGCTTCATCAAAGATCTGGGCAAAGTATTTTATATGCTAACCTCTGTGTGTAAATAATGTTTTATTAACTTTGCTTTCTTGTGTGTGATTATCCTATAATGTGTGCTTCTTTTTAGTACATTGACCAGTGGAAACATTTTAAAAATTATTTACCTTACAATCTTGGCAACTGGTTCTTAATGGTCTCAGCTCTAGTAAAAAGAAGTTCAATTTCGCAAGGTTTTCTTTGTACCATAAATCGCTCATCCCTGGTGATATTGTGATGAATCAAAGCTGCATTTCTTTCCATTGCTTTTAGATCCTCTCTATAATAGGGTGCCAGAAACTGCACACCATAGTCCAATTGTGGCCTAACTAAGGTCTTTTGCTGGTCAACATAACCCCATTGCTTTTGTATTTAATTTTTGTAGATGCAAAACTAAGGATTTCCTTTACCTTTTTATAGCCTTACCTACCCTTCTACCACCTTTAATGAGCTGTATCAGCACATCAAGGTCTTCCATTACGCTGCTGCAATTGAACACATTCTAAAGGAGTTCTAGGAACTAAGAAACATTGGGGTATGTATGCACATTTTTTTGAAGTTGGCAGGGCAGTTTGAGAAAGTTGGTAAGAGGGCATTTGGGATCCTGTGCTCTATAAATAGAGGCATAGAGGGCAAACAAGAGGTAATGTACTTCATTGGCTGCAAAATGCTTTGGTACACCCTGAAGAAATTAAAGGCATTTCATAAATTCAAATCTTCTTTGACGAGTAAAAGCATAAATGAGAAACAGACCCTGCGAGAAGCTATATTTAACTAAGGAGACAAGAATCAAGCTAAAAGGGAAATAGACAAAAAGCAAATCTTTTTATACAGCTGTTTTCAGGTATAAATTACTGAGAATAAAATATTAAGATCACCTGTCAATTGCAAAAAATATGGCTTGCTAATATAGTGCAGTAGAAATGGGAAAACTGACAATTATATGATGTAAGTAGTTATTGAAAGAGTGGTGAACCCAGAGCACTACAAAGAGTTCATTTTCTACAGCTTTGTTGAAGCCAAGGACGTTTATTGACAGCAAATCAAGTAAAAAGTCACATCAAGAACAAATATTATTTTAATGCCATACCATTGAAGTAACAGCCCATTTCGTGTGGAATTTGTTAAAATGAATTGCAGGCATGCTATTATTTAGCACATTTTGTATTAATAATCTACAGTACAATTACAATAAAAAATAAATATCAGATAGATTACATAGAAAACTTACTTTAGCATTGTACTTATTAACCATTAAAATATTAATTCCATTGCAATTTAACATGAAGCTGAATATATACCCTAAGATATTTAAATATGTACATATGGCAGTATAAAATAGTATGACACCATAGTTCTCGCCGAAAATGCAATCAAAATGTAATTTGTAAAATGCTTTGTATTTTAGGCACTTTAAATATGTATAATGCATGTAATATATATAAATAGCAAATATTATTTGGTCTTTAATACATCTTTATTGTAAATCCTTCAATTAAGTCTAATGATGTTACAATTTAAACATAAGGAATTGGAGTGCCATTGTTTCAGGGCATTTATATTTAAATACATATGAACATAATAAACAAGAACTGAGCATTTTGGGGCCCAATCCAGAAATTAGTTTTGCTTTCCTTTAAAAAAAATACAAAATGCTATCTGTATGTGACAGATAAGTGATTGGTTGGTAAACAATGTTTCATTTACCTTTCAAAATTCAGATAATTCATTAGTAATTGTAAGGCTGCATTGATAGTCATGAAGATTTCCTAATCACAGCAAAGCTATTAGTTAATAGGATTTATTAATTATACATTAATTAAAAATAATAAGTTAATTAACGCATAATAAATATGTCAGGCTGGATGATATGTTGTGTCTGCAGAATTTGGAAGCTCATGTACATCAGTGTGATCTAAGGAAAACATGTCTGCAATAAATGTCTGCAGCTCAAGAACCTTCGGCTCAGAGTCGTTGAGCTGGAGGCCAAGCTGCGGACACGGCAACATGTCAGGCAGGGGGAATGTTGTGTTGACATTTTATTTCAGGTAGTGGTCTTATTTGGTAAATGGTCAGGGACAGGAAAAAGCTATTGCATGTGAGACAGGTAAGGAGATGGAGAAGATTGAAGTTGAGCTCCAGCTTTGTAGCTTTTCAATAAGTTTGAGATTACTGCAGCCTTAAAAATAAAAGTGGGGACGGCAACACTGAGGCCAGTGTTCTAGTGAACCGCATAACAGGAAGTAGAGTGGGCTTTAAGCTAAATAAGGGGGGAATGATTAAGCTTGGTAGATGTAGTAAATTAAAGGATAAAATGAGAGCAAAATAGTAATACAGAAAATGAGGATCAGGGAATGACAGGAAGGGACAGAGGGAAGAAACCTAAGAATTCACTAACAGCAAGCGCTACATGTTACAGAGGTAACAAAATGACAAAACTAAAGGTTGTTTATCTGAACGGGTGGAACATCGATCACAAAGTAAATGAATTGATAGCGCTCATTGAAGTGAATAAAAATGATCCAATAGCTATCACAGAGAGCTGGCTGCAGGGTGACAATGAAATGAAATGAAAATGAAAAATGAAATGAAATGAAAATGAAAATTTCTTATTGTCACGATTAGGCTTCAATGAAGTTACTGTGAAAAGCCAAGGAGTGGGTGTTGAATATTGAGGGCTATATGATCTGCAAGAAGAATAACAAGCTAGGTAAAGGTGGAGGGGTAGCACTGTTAATCAAAGATGGCACTGATGTAATAGTCAGTAATAAGCTTTGTTTTGTAAATCCACCACTCTGTCTTAGAATTCCCCCTATACCAAAAAGGGCCGATATTCCAAATGGTGAACAGGGATTCTCACTCCCTGACTCCGATGCAGGCTTCGGTGGGTGCTATTCAGGTCAAACTATATTTCCAAGTTATTCCCCGGTATAACCCATACCTTCACTGAAGAATTTTACCTACTTACCCCTTAATAGCATCGATGTCCTGGGTCCTGCGTTATTAAGGAAGTGAAGTAAGCTAATAACCACTTTTTCAGGTTAAGTTATTTTATTATTATACTTTTTTTTCCCTTTAAGTTGCAAACACTTTCTTTACAGAAAGGAAAAACGATTAGTGATTCTGGATGCTGCTGGTTTGTTGTAGGGACCTTCAAACTCTCTCTCTCTTGTAGTTCTCCTCCCCTTCTCTCCTGTTGCTGTTTCTCTGTTCTCTGTGTTTTGTCCTCTGTCCTCCCCATTGCTGCTGGTTGCTGCTGCTGGTACACTTCCTTAGGTTGGGCCAATTTTATTTCAACCTTGCCCTTCATAGCCTGAGCTTTCTTGGGATCAATAACTCTCCCATCAAGTTTGTGCTCCCCATTCAATACCCTGTCTACTCTTTCAGGATCCATTTTAATTAAGCAGTATACAATCTCTCCACCTCCAGAAAATCAGTCCCTTAAATCTTTCTTACTTGTTTCCCAGCTGAGTCCACCAACAAACATCTTCCTTCTCATCCTCCTCATTCTTGCTGCCGTTTCTTTGAGCCTTCCACCTCCCTGAGGGGAGCGGAGCTCCCCCGGGCCGTCAGCTGTTCTTGCTTCGCGTTCTGCTGCTCTCTTCTTCTGCTGCTCTCTTGATGGCTGCTGCCTCGCGCGTGGGAGGAGCGAGGGAAGCCCGCGCTTAGTGATTTTTGGCGGGAGAGATCGGGACCTCCGATAGGGAATGGACTACGGGGCTTAAAGGGGCAGTACAATGTTTCAACAGCACAAAGAAATCTATGCAAACTCTCTCTTTCTTTTTCCCTTTCTCCTGCTACAGGTTGTAATAACAATTCTGACAGACTGAAATTGACTGCATTTTTGACAGAAGAGCTGGCCACAGTTTCTGCTCTTTTCAGCTGCCGCCAACCTCTTGTGGGATCTTTCCCTGCACTCTCCCAGACCAGATATTGGCAGACCTCTATGTTTCAAATGACACATTCTGTATTTTCCAGAACACCCCGTCTTGACATTTGAAACATTACTATAATTTGGTTTATTGTCCCCCCATCCAATTGTACTAACATACATCCCTGATCTTTGTCATTTGTATGCATATCACAGACCAGTGTCAATAAGAGTCTTGTTTTCCGTTCCAGTCCAATTACCGTGAACCATAGCCATAGCTGCTCAGGAAGGTAACACAATAGCTTTCCGTGTGTTCCACTACCTCCAAAGCATTTTACTTCCTTGGGATAGCAGCACCGCAGAAGCTTCCTCATGTCCCTTAGAACCAGCACACAACTCAGTTCATCAGTAACCAAACAGATCTTTTGTCCATCACTGGCTGTTACGTGCCCCATTTTTCCGTCGTCCAAATTGTTTTCCATTTCTGATTGGAATGGGGTAATTGTGATATCATGTACCACCCACTGATCCCCTTGTTTTATTAATTTAAAATGTTCAATTGATCCTGCTTGTATTCCTAACTTCCCCATTAATGTCTAACATTGTCGTGAATCATATAAGTCTGCCAACCTCTAGTTTACATGAGAATATCTTTCTGACAAAGTGCATATTTTCCATTACAGCATTTGCAAAACCACATTGAACCGTCTCTTTTTTTTTTCAAACCAATTCTCCCTATTGTTAAATACATAGTAAAAAAATTTTCTTAACACATTATTCATTACCTAACCACACAAATAGACTGTGTGTTACAACTTTACATATTTTCAACTGTTATCACAATTTAATATCAATATCGAAACATTCCTTCTTGGCTTTGGGAACAATAATTATTTCATACTAAATATGGCATATAAACAACATCAATACCATTTGTAATGTACTATATAGTTAAATCAAGAAAACACACTAAACTACCCCTCTATTAAAACATTCACACAGTTTAGAAATGCGGATCAAGTTCTTTAACGACACACATACCCCCCTTATCATATATATATATATAACAGTCCCTATCAATTTACATGAAATTTTTTTTTATTTTTTATTTATAACGATTACAGCTCTTCAATGCAATATTGTTTTGCTGCATTGGTAACAATTTTCCCGCCGTGGTATCAAGCTACAAAAATTCTTAAACTATTGTCATTTATCATATTGGGGTTCCTCGTCAGTCGCTGCTATCTGCCGAGACCCTTAATAATTCCACCGCGTAGTACATACTCCATGGAGACCGCAGATCACCCATCAGCTAATGTCCAGTTAGAGATGTCTGACCGGAGGTTTCACAGTCCAGTTATAATTTGATATTTTGATTTGTTTCTAACCCGTAAAGTTTTCCTCCGGGTTCTGTCATTTAATTCCCTCAAATATGTAGCCAATTGTATCATTAGTTTCCCCCCCCAATCCTGTCTAAAAGATTCCTCTCTGGAGTGTAGTTCTCTTCCTTCTTGTGAACTGGTTCGTTATTTATTTTTTCTATCTGAAAATCAAATGAACAGATCAAGGGTGGAGAGGGCCCTATTCTTTAATTTGTACTTTCTATTTTCATTTGGATTATCCCAGAAGTTCCCTCTCCAGGACTTCCGGATTTCTTTTGCCACCATTTCTTTTTGAACTGGTTTATTTTCCTTATCATTGATGTACATCATACAATTAAGGCCTGTTAAGCCTCCTCCTTCTGTCGTTGCACCCCTGAGTGAGAAATTGTGATACAATTTCTTTTGCTCCAGATACCATGCTTCTCTAATTCAACTGTATGTGTACCCAGAATCTGAACAATCTTGTCTTTACATTTTACAGCTTCACAGATTATTTTCCCTGCAGTCTCAGTGGGTAGCTTCACCCAAATTTCCTCTGTATTATCAATTGGTTTTAATATCTTTATTTTCTAAAGCTCCTTCTTCAAGGTATTTAACATTCTAAACATCATTATTTCTGCATATGACTTTGTGTGATCGCCAGGCACTAGGACCCTGCGGAGCCATGCAGTTTCAATTTCAACGCAGCAATTTCAAAGTCTGCAAAGCAGCTGACTGCTGCCTGCTGTTTATAACTTCCAATTTATGTGAAAATCGGCTTTACAAAATTCAACATTTTTTAAAAATACAAACATTAAAGGAAATTCACAATTCCTTATTAGACATACACACACACATTCATCCACTCAGATCTTGGATCTCTACTCTGTAGGATTTCACAAATCCTTATTAAACACACACATACACATTTATCCACTGAGATCTTGGACCTCTATTCTGTAGGGCTTTAGTTATTCTTAACAAAATTTTGAGACCCCTCCATGCGGTTAAGTTTCACTTCTGCAGGAGTTTTGTTTTTGCCTCTGTTAAGCTTCTCTACTCTTGTTTCATTGTTTCAACTCTCTTGACCATGTTTCAGAGCAAGAGGATTATTCTCATTGCCATTTTTCGGAATTCAAGTTCTGTTCCTGGTTGTCCCTTTCAGTTGCAATCTGAAATTAAGGATAAGTACCCTTTCTGGGCCCTATCCAAGGCTGACTAAGGCACTATCTTCCTGTTTTAGTTAAGGGTCGATTGGTTATTGGTCTCTGAATTCTAGGCGTCCCCATTTTCCAGAAAATTTTCCGCACAATCTGCCTTACTCTAAGGATGATTTATTTTTTGGCCTCCTTTTACCAGTAATGGATGCAAGATTTTTAGTGCTGTCACCAAGATGTCTTGCAGACTTTCACTCAGGGTCAGCATCTTCTAGTCTGCTGATTCACACCCAACCTGAGTTTCAGTCCCCTCGATCCACAGAATATCCTTTCCAGACTAAACTCGGCAGGTAAAGTCTGACTCACACATAGACCAGAAACTTCTAATATTCTAGCCTTTGTGCCGGTTAGAAACTTCTAATATTCCAACCGTTTCTTGGGAACTAGAAACTTCTAATATTCTAGCCCCTACTCTAGTCCCCATTCTGTTTACCTAGAAACTTCTAATATTCTAGGCTTCCACGCTGGATGCCATGGAGAAAGCAAAAAACAGGCTGGGCGTAATTATGGGCTTCTGCCCCACGTTGGGCGCCATGTTTTTGTAAATTCACCACTCTGTCTTAGAATTCCCCCTATACCAAAAAGGGCCGATATTCCAAATGGTGAACAGGGATTCTCACTCCCTGACTCCGATGCAGGCTTCGGTGGGTGCTATTCAGGTCAAACTATATTTCTAAGTTATTCCCCGGTATAACCCATACCTTCACTGAAGAATTTTACCTACTTACCCCTTAATAGCATCGATGTCCTGGGTCCTGCGTTATTAAGGAAGTGAAGTAAGCTAATAACCACTTTTTCAGGTTAAGTTATTTTATTATTATACTTTTTTTTCCCTTTAAGTTGCAAACACTTTCTTTACAGAAAGGAAAAACGATTAGTGATTCTGGATGCTGCTGGTTTGTTGTAGGGATCTTCAAACTCTCTCTCTCTTGTAGTTCTCCTCCCCTTCTCTCCTGTTGCTGTTTCTCTGTTTTCTCTGTTCTCTGTGTTTTGTCCTCTGTCCTCCCCATTGCTGCTGGTTGCTGCTGCTGGTACACTTCCTTAGGTTGGGCCAATTTTATTTCAACCTTGCCCTTCATAGCCTGAGCTTTCTTGGGATCAATAACTCTCCCATCAAGTTTGTGCTCCCCATTCAATACCCTGTCTACTCTTTCAGGATCCATTTTAATTAAGCAGTCTACAATCTCTCCACCTCCAGAAAAGCAGTCCCTTAAATCTTTCTTACTTGTTTCCCAGCTGAGTCCACCAACAAACATCTTCCTTCTCATCCTCCTCATTCTTGCTGCCGTTTCTTTGAGCCTTCCACCTCCCTGAGGGGAGCGGAGCTCCCCCGGGCCGTCAGCTGTTCTTGCTTCGCGTTCTGCTGCTCTCTTCTTCTGCTGCTCTCTTGATGGCTGCTGCCTCGCGCGTGGGGGGAGTGGGAGGAGCGAGGGAAGCCCGCGCTTAGTGATTTTTGGCGGGAGAGATCGGGACCTCCGATAGGGAATGGACTACGGGGCTTAAAGGGGCAGTACAATGTTTCAACAGCACAAAGAGATCTATGCAAACTCTCTCTTTCTTTTCCCTTTCTCCTGCTGCAGGTTGTAATAACAATTCTGACAGACTGAAATTGACTGCATTTTTGACAGAAGAGCTGGCCACAGTTTCTGCTCTTTTCAGCTGCCACCAACCTCTTGTGGGATCTTTCCCTGCACTCTCCCAGACCAGATATTGGCAGACCTCTATGTTTCAAATGACACTTTCTGATTTTCCAGAACAGCTTGTTTCAGGAGATTGGGTGGAATCAGTTTGGGTGGAAATGAGGAATCATAGAGGAAATAAGAGTTGTCTACAGGCCTCCTAACAGCCACCACAATGTAAGACGAAGTATACAAGAATAAATATTTGTTGCATAAGATAAAGTGGTGGCAATAACCGTGGGTGATTTTAATCTGCTTATAAACTGGAAAATCAGATTTGTAGTATTAGCCTGGAATTCATTGAATGATTTTGAGGTATGTAAGGGTCTTTCCTGTTGATTCCCTTCTTTCACATTTCTTTTACTTTGTCATTATCATTTTTACCCATTGATCTTTAATGGGTGTATACCATTAAGTTGAGAAAGCAAGAATAAAGAACGATACAGCACAGGAACAGGCCCTTTTGCCTTCCACGCCTGTACCAGTCATGATACCATGCTTGGCGAAGACCCTTAGCATGTCCTGGTGCCATATCCCTCTATACCCATCCTATCCCTGTATTTGTCAAGATACGCTTTGAATGCCGTTAATGTATCTGCTTCCACAACCTCCCCTGGCAGCGCGTTCGAGGCACTCAGCACCCTCTGTGTAAACAACCTGCCTTGCGCATCTCCTCTAAACTTTGCCCCATGGACCTTAAACCTATGCCCCGTAGTGACATACCCCTCCATCCTGGGAAAGAGTGCCTGCCCATCCACTCTCTCCATGCCTCTCAAAATCTTGTAGATCTCTACCGGGTCGCATCTCAATCTCTGTCATTCTAATGAAAACAGCCCGGGTCTATTCAACCTCTACGCATAGCTAATACCCTCCAGACCAGGCAGCATCCTTGTAAACCTTCCCTGCTCCCTTTCCAAAGCTTCCACATCCTTGGATTTTAGCAAAACCTTTGACAAAGTTACACATGGGAGACTTATTGAGAAGGTTCAAGTACATGTAATTCAAGGAAACTTGTCGAGATAGATCCAAAACTGGCTTAGTAGGCGTACCACAGGGATCAGTGCTGGGGCCCTTATTATTTGTTACATACAAAGAACAATGCAGCAAAGGAACAGGCCCTTTGGCCCTCTAAGCATGCGCCTATCTAGACCAACTGACTGTATCCTTCTACACCCCGTCTGTTCATGTGCCTATCCAAATAAGTTGTAAAGATTGCTTGCGTATCTGCCACAACCACCTCACTTGGCAGTGCATTTCAAACCACATCACCTCTCGGCTAAACCTTTCCCTCCTTAACCTTGAGCGTGCCCCCTTGTAATTGTCATTTCCGCCCTGGGAAAAAACCTCCAACTGTTCACCCTATCTATACCCCTAATGATTTTATAAACTTCTATCAGGTCGCCCCTCAGCTTTCGTCTCTTCAGGGAGAGCAATCCCAGTTTATTCAGTCTCTCCTCATAGCTAATACCCTCCATACCAGACAACATCCTGGTAAACCTTTTCTGTACTCTCTCCAAAGCCTCCATGTCCTTCTGGTAGTGGGGTGACCAGAATTGGATTATTCCAAATATGATTAGCAAGTTTGTGGATGATACTAAGATTGCAGGAGTTGCAGATAGTGATGAAGATTGTCAGAGAATGCAACATGATATAGATAGGCTGTCAAATTGGGCAGAGAAATGGCAGATGGAATTTAATCCGGACAAATGTGAGGTGATGCATTTTGGTAGGTCCAATTCAGACGGGAGCTATAAAATAAATGGCAGAACCATCAGGAGCATAGAGACACAGAGATCTGGGCATGCAGGTCCACAGATCCGTAATAATGGCAGCACAGGTGGAAATGGTGGTACAGAAAGCATATGGCATGCTTGCCTTCATAGGACGGGATATCAAGTGCAAAAGCTCAAAAATAATGTTACAGTTATATAGAATGCTGGTTCGGTCATATTTGGAATATGTTTTCGGTGCATAAGAATATGAGGTTTGGACAGGGTAAATAGGAAGCAACTGTTCCCCTTGGTTGTGGGTCAAGCACGGGGGTATAGCTTTATGGTGAGGGGAGGAGATTCCGAGGGGATTTGAGAAAAACACTTCTCACTCAGAGGTTTATGAGAATCTGGAATGCACTGCCAGGGAAGGTAGTGAGGGCTGGAAACTTCACAACTTTTAAAAAGCACTTGCATGAGCACTTGAAACACATCACATTCAAGGATATGGGACAAATGCTGGAAAATGGGATTAGCATGAGATTATGGGTAGTTATTGTCGGTGTAGATTCGATGAGCCAAAGGGCCTTTTCTGGCCTGTACGACTATGAGTCTCTGACTCTCAGCTCTTTTTAAATCTCTGCTTTGACTCTCAGCTCTCACTTTTTAAATTCTCTATTCTGACTCTCAGCTTCTGCTATTTTTAAATCTCTGCACTGACGCTCAGCTCCCGCTCTTTTAAAATCTCGACTCTGATTCTCAGCTCCCGTTCTTTTTAAATATCCGCTCTGACTCTCAGCTCATGCTTTTTTAAAATCACTGCTCTGACTCTCAGCTCATGCTCTTTTAAAATCTCTGCCAGTAGAGATGCAGTGGTAGACTTTTAAATAACTCGCAGCAGAGATTTATCCCAATGAGAAGGCAAGACACTTTTGAGAATGATGTATAGGTGATACGGTGGCACAATGGTTCGCACTGCTGCCTCACAGCTCTAGGGACCCGGGGTCAATTCCAGCATAGGGTGACAGTCTGTGTGGAGTTTTCACTTTCGCCCCGTGTCTGCGTGGGTTTCCTCCAGGTGCTCCGGTTTCCTCCCACAGTCCAAAGGTGTGCAGATTAGATGGATTGACCACGGTAAATTGCCCCTTAGTATCCAAAAGGTTGGGTTGGGTTACGGGGATAAGGTGGAGGCATGGGCTTAAGTAGGTTGCTCTTTCCAAGGGCTAGGAGACCCGATGGGCTGAATGGCCTCCTTCTTCACGGTAGTGATTCTATGATTCTATTCAATCTACGGTTGAAGTTAAGGGGAGCATCAAATTGAAAGAAAAACACTGTGCAAACTTGCAAAGAGTCGTGGTAGGTCAGAAGATTAGTCAGATTTAAGAACCAGCAAAGAAGAACTAAAAAAAATAGAGATACAATAAAGTATGAGAGAAAGTAATTTAAGAACAGATAGGAAGAGTTTCCACAAGTAATTAAATAGGAAAAGATTAGTGTTGGTCCTGCAGAGAGTGAGTTTGAGGAATTGATAATGGAAAACAAGGAAATGACAGAAGTGGTTGTGGTGATATGCATCACTGTAGATACACAAGGGGTTAATGTAAATACACGTAGACTAGCTAGACACTAGAGGGAGCACCAGAGACATGACACATAGACACTCAACCAATAGGTCAGTAAGATAGGACGCGACCAATGGGCATTCACGATACACACAGAGGTGACACTACCACAGGGGGGCATTACACCAACCCATATATAAAGGACACAGCACACATGATCTTCCTCTTTCCAGTGGAGACACTCAGTGAGTACAGACACAGGGTTGATTCAACACCACACCCACCACGTGGATTGTAGAAGACTGGTTCGTCAGTCTGAGTAGCTACAGAAGGATTAACAGTAGAGGCAAATCCGAGTAGGAGAATTGTAAATAGTTTAATAAACGTGTTGAAGCTATCTCCACGTCTGAACTTTTTATTGTCAGAGTGAACGTCAAGGGGGACGATTTACCAGGGGTAAGCCATGGGGTACAGGTCTCTGGCACACTGTCTGTCCCTGTTGCTCAGAAGGGAAGGGGGGAGAGGAGTAGAGCATTTGTCATTGTAGACTCCATAGTTAGGGGGATAGATAGGAGATTCTGTGGGAATGAGAGAGACTTGCGGTTGGTGTGTTGCCTCCCAGATGCCAGGGTCCGCGATGTCTCGGATCGTGTTTTTGGGATCCTTAAGGGGGAGCAGCCCCAAGTAGTGGTCCACATATGTACCAACGAGATAGGTAGGAAAAGGGATAGGGATGTAAGGCAGGAATTCAGGGAGCTAGGGTGCAAACTTAGATCTAGGACAAACAGAGTTATTATCTCTGGGTTGTTACCCGTGCCACGTGCTAGCGAGACGAGGAATAGGAAGAGAGAGCAGTTGAACACGTGGCTACAGGGATGGTGCAGGGGGGGGGGGGTTCCAGATTCCTGGATAATTGGGCCTCATTCTGGGGTAGGTGGGACCTCTACAAACAGGATGGTCTACACCTGGACCAGAGGGGTACCAATATCCTGGAGGGGAAATTTGCTAATGCTCTTTGGGAGGGTTTAAACTCGTTCAGCAGGGGATTGGGAACCTGAATTGTAGCTCCAGTATACAAGAGGTTGAGAGTAGTGAGGTCATGAGTAAGGTTTCAAAGTTGCAGAAGTGTACCGGCAGGCAGGAAGGTGGTTTAAAGTGTGTCTACTTCAATGCCAGGAGCATCCGGAATAAGGTGGGTGAACTTGTGGCATGGGTTGGTACCTGGGACTTCGATGTTGTGGCCATTTTGGAGACATGGATAGAGCAGGGACAGGAATGGTTGTTGCAGGTGCCGGGGCTTAGATATTTCAGTAAGCTCAGGGAAGGTGGTAAAAGAGGGGGAGGGGTGGCATTGTTAGTCAAGGACAGTATTACGGTGGCAGAAAGGACGTTTGATGAGGACACGTCTACTGAGGTAGTATGGGCTGAGGTTAGAAACAGGAAAGGAGAGGTGACCCTGTTAGGGATTTTCTATAGGCCTCCAAAAATTTCCAGAGATGTAGAGGAAAGGATTGCAAAGATGATTCTGAGATAGGAGCGGAAATAACAGGGTAGTTGTTATGGGGGACTTTAACTTTCCAAATATTGACTGGAAACACTATAGTTCGA
Organism: Scyliorhinus canicula; assembly: GCF_902713615.1. Lineage (NCBI taxonomy): Eukaryota > Metazoa > Chordata > Chondrichthyes > Carcharhiniformes > Scyliorhinidae > Scyliorhinus > Scyliorhinus canicula. The sequence goes on from NC_052161.1 coordinate 22,303,299, forward strand.
GTTCTTTAGATGGGTCCGTTTTTGTCCAATGTGTGCAGGAGGGTTTCCTGACACTGTATGTAGATAGGCCAACGAGAGGCAAGGCCATATTGGTTTGGTACTGGGTAATGAACCAGGACAGGTGGTAGATTTGGAGGTAGGTGAGCACTTTGGTGATAGTGACCACAATTCGATTACCTTTACTTTAGTGATGGAAAGGGATAGGTATATACCGCAGGGCAAGAGTTATATCTGGGGGAAAAGCAATTGTGATACGATGAGGCAAGACTTAGGATGCATCGGCTGGAGAGGAAAACTGCAGGGATGGGCACAATGGAAATGTGGAGCTTGTTCAAGGAACAGCTACTGCGTGTCCTTGATAAGTACGTACCTTTCAGGCGGGGAGGAAGTGGTTGAGCGAGGGAACCGTGGTTTACTAAAGTAGTTGAAACACTTGTCAAGAGGAAGAAGGAAGCTTATGTAAAGATGAGACGTGAAGGTTCAGTTAGGGCGCTCGAGAGTTACAAGTTAGCTAGGAAGGACCTAAAGAGAGAGCTAAGAAGAGCCAGGAGGGGACATGAGAAGTCTTTGGCAGGTAAGATCAAGGATAACCCTAAAGCTTTCTATAGATATGCCAGGAATAAAAGAATGACTAAGGTAAGAGTAGGGCTAGTAAAGGACAGTAGTGGGAAGTTGTGCGTGGAGTCCGAGGAAATAGGAGAGGTGCTAAATGAATATTTTTTGTCAGTATTCACACAGGAAAAAGACAATTTTGTCGAGGAGAATACAGAGATAAAGGCTACTAGACTAGACGGGTTTGAGGTTCATGAGGAGGAGTTGTCAGCAATTCTGGAAAATGTAAAAGTAGATAAGTCCCCTGGGCCGAATGGGATATATCCTAGGATTCTCTGGGAAGCTAGGGAGGAGATTGCTGAGCCTTTGATCTTTAAGTCATCTTTGTCTACAGGAATAGTGCCAGAAGACTGGAGGATAGCAAATGTTGTCCCCTTGTTCAAGAAGGGGAGACAACCCCCGTAACTATAGACCAGTGAGCTTTACTTCTGTTGTGGGCAAAGTCTTGGAAAGGTTTATAAGAGATAGGATGTATAATCATCTGGAAAGGAATAATTTGATTAGAGATAGTCAACAAGGTTTTGTGAAGGGTAGGTCGTGCCTCACAAACCTTATTGAGTTCTTTGAGAAGGTGACCAAACAGGTGGATGAGGGTAAAGCATTTGATGTGGTGTATATGGATTTCAGTAAAGCGTTTGATAAGGTTCCCCACGGTAGGCTATTGCAGAAAATACGGAGGCTGGGATTCAGGGTGATTTGGCAGTTTGGATCAGAAATTGGCTAGCTGGAAGAAGACAAAGGGTGGTGGTTGATGGGAAATGTTCAGACTGGAGTCCAGTTTCTAGTGGTGTACCACAAGGATCTGTTTTGGGGCCACTGCTGTTTGTCATTTTTACAAATGACCTGGAGTAGGGCATAGAAGGATGGGTGAGTAAATTTGCAGATGACACTAAAGTCGGTGGAGTTGTGGACAGTGCGGAAGGATGTTACAAGTTACAGAGGGGCATATATAAGCTGCAGAGCTGGGCTGAGAGGTGGCAAAGGGAGTTTAATGCAGAAAAGTGTGAGGTGATTCATTTTTGAAGGAATAACAGGAAGATAGAGTACTGGGCGAATGGTAAGATTCTTGGTAGTGTGGATGAGCAGAGCGATCTCGGTGTCCATGTACATAGATCCCTGAAAGTTGCCACCCAGGTTGAGAGGGATGTTAAGAAGGCATACGGTGTGTTAGCTTTTATTGGTAGAGGGATTGAATTTCGGAGGCATGAGGTCATGTTGCAGCTGTACAAAACTCTGGTGCGGCCGCATTTGGAGTATTGCGTGCAATTCTGGTCGCCGTATTATAGGAAGAATATGGAAGCATTGAAAAGGGTGCAGAGGAGGTTTACCAGGATGTTGCCTGGTATGGAGGGAAGATCTTATGAGGGAAGGCTGAGGGACTTGAGGCTGTTTTCGTTAGAGAGAAGAAGGTTAAGAGGTGACTTAATTGAGGCATACAAGATGATCAGAGGATTAGATAGGGTGGACAGTGAGAGCTTTTTTCCTCGGTTGGTGATGTCTAGCATGAGGGGACATAGCTTTAAATTGAGGGGAGATAGATATAGATCAGATGTCAGAGGTAGGTTCTTTACTCGGAGAGTAGTAAGGGCATGAAATGTCCTGCCTGCAACAGTAGTGGACTCGCCAACACTAAGGGCATTCAAATGGTCGTTGGATAGACATATGGATGATAAGGGAATAGTGTAGATGCGCTTTAGAGTGGTTTCACAGGTCGGCGCAACATCGAGGGCTGAAGGGCATGTACTGCGCTGTAATGTTCGACGTTCTATGTTCTAAGGAAGCAGCTTATGCTACGACAAGAGCATAACAAGACATGGTACTAGCGAGTGACTGTTTCAATCCATATAGTTACAACTCAGCAAATAGTGACAACCAGCAACAACACCCAGGCAAGATGATCGAGATTCTGGTTCCACAGCGACTCAAGTGCCACGGCAATCTCTGAGAAAACTGGCATGCATTCAGGCAAAGGTTTGAGATCTTTCTGGTAGCAGCTGACCTACAAGACGTGGTCGATGTTGAAAAGACAGAGCTTCTGCTCACCATCGCCGGTGCCAGAGCAGAAGAGATCTTCAAAACATTCAAGTTCTCCAAAGGGAAAAACAGGAGCGATTTCCAGGCAGTCCTAGACAAATTTGGACAATACTGTGAGGAAAACACAAACAAACCAACAGAAAATGGTATGAGAGGCGCCAGTACTTACCACGAGGCCGAGATCCCGGAGCAGAGAACAACAATTTTGATCGGCGGCCATCGTGAAAAAGGTACCGCACGTGCGCAGTTGAGGGAAATGCGCAAAGTAAAGGAGCAGCGATCTGCGCATGCGCAAATGCTTTCTACACACTACGTCACATGCTTCGTGATGTCAGAGGCCCCGGACCACGCCCACTTAAAGGGGAAATGTCCCAAAACACGATTTGTTTTTAAAGCTGTCAAACCTGATTCTTTCACCTGGAACACCAGAACAATGCCTGAAATTCGACCAGTAGCTGAAAGTAACCTCAGCAGAACCCTATAAAAAGCAGTTAGCACCGCCCAAAGAGATGATACAGTCCATGAATACTATGACACCGACCTTGATTTCTTCTTTGGACATCACAAGCCCAATGCCAGCTCCGACACAAAAAGTGATGATATGGTCCTAGAAGACTACGACTCAGACGAAGGTTTCATTATTTGAGATGGTGACCCCAGTACCAAATCTGGACCGCAACGAGATGTGTTCTACAGCGAAGAATCCGCCACAGATGTGGATGTGTTTTTCGGATTTGAGGATCTTCAGCCCAGCATATACGACATCCCGACTCGTGAGTGCAGGATTATGCTGAGGCCTGACACCAAGAGACAGAGAGCGGTACAAGCCCACAGAGAGTGGCCTGCTGCCACACAGAGAGTGGTCCACGCACCACGAAGGGTCCCAGCCTCTCCACTGGAAGCGATGAAAGACTCAACAGCAAGACAACTGCACGTCACCACACAAGAAATGACTCCAGTGACACAAGCCTCCACAGCGAGCTCATGGACAGCCTCCACGATAGAAGCAACGCAAGAAACCTTCATTGCACGAACAAGACCACGAGGGTCGAGCAACCTCTTCTGAGCAACCAGCTGCAGATGATGCAAGTCTGCCACGCTCAAGAGAACAACAGAAAGACTATGACAGTCTGCCATGCTCAAGTGCACAGCAAGAAGATTATGACAGTTTACCACGCTCAAGTGAACAACAAAGCAACTATGACAGTCCACCCACATTGTTTGACCATCAGAAGACTCTGACAGTCTACCCAGCCCAAGTGAACAACAAGAAGCTACTGAGGCTCTATCCACTGTATGTGAGACAAGTGACGACAGCATTCCACTTCTTATACAAGATGTGCAATGTGACAGACCTCAGCTAGTGTGTAGAGAGGCACTCGACGATCACAGTGAGTCCACTGGTGACTCCGGTGACACCACGTTGCTTCCAACCTCTTTCGCTCAAGCCGCTCCACAAGCAAATGCATTCCTGAATGTTTTGATTCCAGACGTGGAGCATCAAGAAATCTCAGCTGACTCCAGTGAACCTGCTATGACTCCAGAGGGGGAGCATCGACAAACCAAAACTGACTCAGGTGACACAGACCAGACTCCAGATGGGGAGCAACCACAAGCCAAAGCTGATTCAAGTAAGCCGGACATGACTCCAGACAGGCCGCAAACTCAGTGATGGCATGCTCAAGAAAACAGCAGATGCCACAAAGCACGCTGACACGAGTAACTGTGTGAAGTACTCGTATTATCCACAGAGTGTGGTCCTTGAGCGCAACGAACACAACAACAGAACCATCCAACACAACATCACAACCTGTGAAAACCATATCAAAGACAACAACATGACGCGTACCAAAGGCAACATCTTCGACAGCAAGCACGACAAAGACTACACCAATGGAACTACGACTGGCACGACATGGTACAACGCTGCCTAAGAGGGACACTGTTACTGCTCAGCTCAGTACAATGGCATACCATGGCAGGACGATGCATCTTCCCAATTCACGTGTGCTGCCCTACCAACAGGCAACCTGGCTTTCAAGACAGATGCCATCCAACATCGCTATCACAAGCATTGGAAGAAAAAAAGACTCCAAATCAGACAACAAAGTGATTTGACCACTTCTTGGTTCCTTATGCACAGGGACACTGATGGCGTTCACAAGGACATGCCACCATCAAAATCACCAACTCACCAACCCAACAAGAAAGACATTCGACCATGATAACTGATGGGTTTTGGACTCCTACATCTGAGTTGGACTTATTGTTTAATGATCACTTTTACCATAACTTGTACAGAGCATCGCTTATCTACCTTTTTTTTGTTCAATTTTCTTTAACAGTGTACAGAAAATATGTAACATGCAAAAAGGGGGATGTGGTGATACGCATCACTGTAGATACACAAGGGGTTAATGTAAATACACGTAGACTAGCTAGACACTAGAGGGAGCACCAGAGGCATGACACACAGACACTCAACCAATAGGTCAGTAAGATAGGACACGACCAATGGGCATTCACAATACACACAGAGGTGACACTACCACAGAGGGGCATTACACCAACCCATATATAAAGGACACAGCACATATGATCTTCCTTTTTCCAGTGGAGACACTCAGTGAGTACAGACACAGGGTTGATTCAACATTACACCACCACGTAGATTGTAGCAGGAAGGTTCATCAGCCTGAGTAGCTACAGAAGGATTAACAGTAGAGGCGAATCTGAGTAGGAGAATTGTAAATAGTTTAATAAACGTGTTGAAGTTATCTCCATGGCTGAACCTTCCTTTGCCAGAGTGAACGTCAAGGAAGCAGCTTATGCTAAGCCAAGAGCATAACAAAACAGTGGTGAACAAGTATTTTGTGTCTGTCTTCATTGTAGAAGAGTTAGAAAATTCCCCAAAGAAACCACAAAATGAAGTGGTGAATAGAAGGGATGAATTTAAAACTCCCCAGGGATCTCCCAGTCAAAGCACAGTCATTTGCCTAGATTGAAAAACACATTCCTATGTTAATTTCACCTGCTATTCCCAAGAAGCAATACAAAATCCTTTTTAAAACCATGATCACTGCAGAACAGAATTATTTTTAAACCTTAAATGCCCACTACATTTGTGATAGCACAGTGGTTATCACTGTTGCTCCACAGCTTGGGTCACTGTTTGTGGAGTCTGCATGGTCTCCCTGTGTCTGCGTGGGTTTTCTCCGGGCGCTCCAGTTTCCTTCCACAAGTCCTGAAAGGCGTGCTGTTAGGTGAATTGGACATTCTGAATTCTCCGTCCGTGTACACGAACAGGTGCTGGAATGTGGCGACCAGGGGCTTTTCACAGTAACTTCATTGCAGTGTTAATGTAAGCCTACTTGTGACACTAATAAAGATTATTATAATCCAATTTCCCTCACATCTTCCAATCGTCACGCTCGAAAAATTTCAAATGTTTGCTTACTTCCTGGCTCTCTCTCAATGGCCAGGGGCCTGAGCCATGCTTGTAAATACTTGTCCGTGTGATACCTGGCTGTGAGAGGTGGAGCATAACAGGGTGGTGGAGAATCGAGCTTCCAGCCTGTTAGTCAGATTTAAATACCTGTAAATTGCGGTTTTGCATGGTGCAGCCAGCGTGGGGCGGGTCGCTCACTGCTGCTGCCGGCGGGGGATTGAAGCATTGCAACAGGTTTGATGCCTGGTACCAATCCTGTTTCTCAGGGGACGATCCATTCTCTGCCCGATCCGGAATCCCGATGTCGGCGTCAAGCAATGGAGAATCCATCCTAATGACTGTAATGCTTTAGTCAGTGGCTGGCACTGGACATCCTTGTCCCACGCCCATGAATGTTTCGATGTGGCAGTCCAATTGTCTGTGACCTTCAGAAAGATTAATTGTCATTGTTATGCTGTTGAAAAATGTACTCCACCTTCCGTTGTTTTGTTTTTACAAGGTTTAGCTCCATGTATAAATCAATTGTTGCACATTTGTTGGAGACTTTAATAACACAATATGTGCACTCTAGAACTAGATGATAATACCTTTCATGAGCTATGCCTGTTAAATGCCAGTTTAGCTTTCGACAGGTATAGCATTAATACATGGTGAGTGGGTATTGTTTCTGTTATTCCTATGCCAATGGGTTGTGTTGACCTTCAGATTGCCACATAAACGGGATCACAATATCAACAGTGTTTAGGTGAAAACATCGACATTTAAGCCAGTCACAAAAATGAACAATAAGCAATAAGCAATAGGCAATAAGAAATAGCTGCGCCCACTAGGAGGGGGCTCCCTGCCACCAGAGATCTGTAAAATATAATGGTGTAACCTATTTTTTTTCCCCCCTGCACATCACATTCCTTCTTATATTAGTTTTTAAAAAAAATCTTTTTATTGGCATTTCCCATATTTATAAACAGTAGTGTATATATACACATCACGGGGGTGGGCAAGGGATGGGGTATGGCTAATCGGCAGGGGAGGGGGGCAGGGAGCCCTCTGATCCGGATGACAACCTGGAATGTGAGGGGGCTGAATGGGCCGGTCAAACGGGCCGGGTATTTACGCACCTGAAGGGGCTGAAGGCGGATGTGGCCATGCTCCAGGAGACACACCTGAGAGTGGTGGACCAGGTTCGGCTGAGGAAGGGATGGGTGGGCCAAGTATTTCACTCAGGGCTGGATGAGAAGAGTAGGGGGGTGGCGATCCTGGTGGGGAAGAAGGTGTCGTTTGAAGCGTTAAATGTGGTGGCTGACAGTGGCGGGAGATATGTGATGGTGAGTGGGAAGCTGCAGGGGGAGCGGGTGGTGCCGGTGAATGTTTATGCCCCAAATTGGGAAGATGCGGGGTTTATGCGTCGTATGTTGGGCCGCATTCCGGACCTGGAGGTGGGGGGCCTGATCATGGGGGGGGACTTCAACACAGTACTGGATCCCCCATTGGATCGATCCAAGTCCCGGACAGGTAGGAGGCCGGCGGCGGCCAAGGTGCTGAGGGGATTCATGGACCAGATGGGGGGGGGGGGGGTGGGGTGGGGGGGGGGGGGGGGATCCCTGGAGGTTTGCGAGGCCAAGGGCCAGGGAATACTCATTCTTCTCCCACGTACATAAGGCCTACTCGAGGATCGATTTTTTTGTCCTGAGCAGGGGGTTGGTGTCGAGGGTGGAGGATATGGAATACTCCGCCATTGCCATTTCAGATCATGCCCCGCACTGGGTGGACCTCGGGCTGGGGGAAGAGAGGGACCAATGTCCGCTCTGGCGCTTGGAGGTGGGGCTGCTGGCAGATGAGGAGGTGGCCGAGAGGGTTCGGGGGTGTATCGAGAGGTACCTTGAGGCCAATGATAACGGGGAGGTCCGAGTGGGGACGGTCTGGGAGGCATTGAAGGCGGTGATGAGAGGGGAATTGATCTCCATCCGAACCCATAGGGAGAGGGGGGAGCAGAGGGAGAGGGAGAGACTGATAGGGGAGATGGTGCGGGTGGATAGGAGATATGCGGAGGCCCCAGAGGAGGGATTGCTGGGGGAGAGGAGTAGCCTTCAGGCCAGATTCGACCTATTGACCACCAGAAAGGCGGAAGCTCAGTGGAGGAAAGCACAGGGGGCGGTGTATGAATACGGGGAGAAGGCGAGCAGGATGCTGGCGCACCAGCTCCGGAAGCGAGATGCGGCCAGGGAGATTGGGGGAGTGACGGATAGGGCTGGGAAGGTCGTGCGGAGGGGAGTAGATGTTAATGGGGTCTTCAGGGACTTCTATGGGGAACTGTACCGGTCGGAGCCCCCGGTGGAGGGGAGTGGAATGGGACGCTTCTTGGACAAGCTGCGATTCCCGAGGGTGGAGGAGGAGCAGGTGGAGGGACTGGGGGCGCCGATCGAGCTGGAGGATGTGGTCAAAGGGATAGGGAGCATGCAGTTGGGGAAGGCGCCGGGGCCGGACGGGTTTCCGGCGGAATTTTATAAAAGGTATTTGGACCTGTTGGGCCCCCTGTTGGTCTGGACCTTTAACGAGGCAAGGGAGGGGGGGCTTTGCCCCCAACTATGTCACGGGCGCTGATTTCCTTGATCCTGAAGCGGGACAAGGACCCTCTGCAGTGAGGATCATATAGGCCGCTGAACGCCGATGCTAAGCTGCTGGCAAAGATTCTGGCCACTAGAATAGAGGATTGCGTGCCCGGGGTCATCCATGAGGACCCGACGGGGTTTGTGAAGGGAAGGCAGTTGAATACAAACGTACGAAGGCTCCTCAACGTTATTGTGATGCCGGCTGTGGAAGGGGAGGCGGAGATAGTGGTGGCATTAGATGCGGAGAAGGCCTTTGATTGGGTTGAGTGGGAGTATTTGTGGGAGGTGTTGGAGAGGTTTGGGTTTGGGGAGGGGTTCATCCGGTGGGTGAGGCTGCTCTACGAGGCCCCGATGGCGAGTGTAGCCACGAATAGGAGGAGGTCGGAGTACCTCCTGGTGTACCGGGAGACGAGACAGGGATGCCCCCTGTCCCCCTTGCACTTCGCGTTGGCGATTGAGCCCTTGGCCATGGCATTGAGGGAGTCAGGGTACTGGTGGGGAGGAGCATCGAGTGTCGCTGTATGCGGATGACCTGTTGCTGTATGTGGCGGACCCAGTGGGGGGGGGGGGGATGCCGGAGGTGATGAGGATTCTTAGAGAATTCGGGGGTTTCTCGGGGTATAAGTTGAACCTGGGCAAAAGTGAGGTGTTTGTGGTGCATCCGGGGGATCAAGAGGAGGGGATTCGTAGGCTCCCATTGAAGCAGGCAGGGAAGAGCTTCAGGTACCTAGGGGTCCAGGTGGCGGAGAGCTGGGGGCCCTGCACAAGCTCAACCTCACAAGGTTGGTGGAGCAGATGGAGGAGGAGTTTAAGAGGTGGGATATGTTACCGCTGTCACTGGCGGGGAGGGTGCAGTCTGTTAAGATGACGGTGCTCCCGAGGTTTTTGTTCCTGTTCCAATGCCTTCCCATCCTTATCCCGAAGGCCTTTTTTAGGAGGGTCAACAGGAGTATCACGGGATTTGTGTGGGCGCATGGGACTCCAAGGACGAGAAGAGTGTTCCTGGAACAAGGCAGGGATAGGGGGGGGCTGGCGTTGCCCAACCTCTGTGGGTACTATTGGGCTGTCAACGCAGCGATGGTGCATAAGTGGGTAATGGACGAGGAAGGGGCAGCATGGAAGAGGATGGAGGCGCCGTCTTGTGTGGGCATGAGCCTGGAGGCGCTGGTAACGGCGCCGTTGCTGCTCCCTCCAACGAGGTATACCACGAGCCCGGTGGTGGCGGCTACCCTCAAAATTTGGGGGCAATGGAGACGGCACAGGGGAGAAGTGGGGGGCTCGATGGAGGTCCCGATATGGGGGAACCATCGGTTAGTCCCAGGGAGCATTGATGGTGGATTTCTGGGCTGGCACAGGGCAGGGGTTAGGAGGTTGAGGGACCTGTTTGTGGAGGGGAGGTTCGCGAGCTTTGGGGAGTTAGAGGGGAAGTTTGGGCTCCCCCCGGGAAACATGTTTAGGTACATGCAGGTGAGGGCGTTTGCCAGGCAGCAGGTGGAGGGGTTCCCCCTGCTGGCCCCATGAGGGGTGCGGGATCGGTTGCTCTCGGGGGTGTGGGTTGGAGGAGGGAGGATTTCGGACATATACCGGGTAATGCAGGAGGTAGACGAGGCCTCGGTGGAGGAACTGAAGAGTAAATGGGAAGAGGAGCTGGGTGAGGAGATCGAGGCGGGGACGTGGGCGGATGCCCTGGAGAGAGTGAATTCCTCCTCTTCCTGTGCGAGGCTTAGCCTCATACAGTTCAAGGTGCTGCATAGGGCCCACATGACTGGGACGAGAATGAGTAGGTTTTACGGGGGCGAGGACAGGTGTGCTAGGTGCTCGGGGAGCCCAGCGAACCACGCCCATATGTTTTGGGCGTGTCCAGCGCTGGGGGAGTTTTGGAAGGGGGTAGCAAGGACGGTGTCGAGAGTGGTGGGATCCAGGGTCAAGCCAGGCTGGGGAATCGCAATTTTTGGGGTTGCAGTGGAGCCGGGAGTGCAGGAGGCGAAAGAGGCCGGTGTTCTGGCCTTTGCGTCCCTAGTAGCCTGGCGGAGGATCTTGCTCCAATGGAAGGATGCGAGGCCCCCAAGCGTGGAGCCCTGGATCAATGATATGGGGGGGGAGGGGGGATGGGGGGTTGGGATCGGGGGGGGGGGGGAGAACTGCGTACATGGGTTTGTGGGATGTGGCGGGTGCTATCTCTTTCCCTTTTGTTGTTTGGGTGCTCTTTTGTTTTTTTTGTCATTTTGTTTGTAGTTGCTTTTAAAGTTGGGGGGGGGGTATTGTTCTTGGGGTGTTACCACGGTTGTTTTGTTCATAGAGTTAAGATGTTTATATTTTGTAAAAATTTCAATAAAAATTACTTTAAAAAAAATATATATACACATCACATTTTTCTCGCCCGCGCTAATTTCCTTTATTATTCAGAGAGGTTTAGTTTGTCCTTCATTTAACTGACCCTACGTGCATTCCGTTTCCCTCTGGATCGGTCTATCATTCCTCCCCCTTCCCCGATGTTTCCCCCCCGCCCCCGGCCTCGGCTTCGGCTATGCTTTTCTTTTATTTTCCAGACAGAATGGAGAAAAAAAAAATGGGGGGTGGCCCCCCCCATATCTCTCGTGGTTTCCCTACCTTCTTATCGCCCCCCCCCCCCCCCCCCCCCCGCCGGGTTGCACAGTCTTTTGGTACCTGATCCATCTTGGTGTTTTAAAAAAATTCTTATTAGGTTACTCCTCGTTGCTGGTGTCGAACAGGTTTTGGAACAGATCGCCAAACTGACCCCAAGTATCCAGTAAGCCTTCCTCTGACCCTCGGATGGCGTACTTAATCTTCTCCAGGTGGAGAAATTCCGAAAGGTCAGCGAACCAGTTTGCAGCATTGGGCAGTGCTGTCGATCGCCAGCCTAGCAGGATTCTCCGGCGTGCGATTAGGGAAGCGAAAGCAAGGGCGTTGGCCTCCTTCCCCATGTGTAACTCTGGCTGCTCCGATACCCTAAAGATTACAACTATTGGGCATGGCTTCACCCTCACCCCCACAACCTTGGACATTGCCTCGGAGAAGGCAGCCCAGAACCCAGCAAGCTTGGGTAAGCCCAAAACATGTGGATGTTGTTGGCCGGGCCCCATTGGCACCGTTCACATTTGTCCTCCACCTCCGGGAAGAACCTGCTCATTCGGGTTCTGGTCAGGTGCGCTCTGTGCATCACTTTGAGCTGCATTAGCCTTGCGCAGGAGGAGGTGGAGTTCACTCTGCTCAGTGCTTCACTCCAGAGTCCCCATCCCACCTCTGTCCCCAGTTCGCCCTCCCATTTCTGTCTGGTCTCATCCAGTGGAGTTCGGGTTCTGTCCAGTAGCTGTCCATATATTTTCCCACATAGCCCCCCCCTTCTCATTGCTTGTGCCGAAGAGGTCCTCCAGTAGTGTGGTTTCTGGGGCCCCGGGGAACCCCACTGTCTCTTTGTGGAGGAAGTGTTTTATTTGGAGGTGTCTCATTTCCTGTCCTTTTGCTAGCCTCCACTTCCTCATCAGTTCGACTAGTGTCGCCTGTCTGTGCCCTACGTAGAAGTCCCCGACCGTCAATTTGCCCCCGTCCCACCTCCATCTTTTGAAGGTGGTATCCAGCATGGCTGGGGGTGGGGGGGGGGGGGGGGGAATCTGTGATTGCCGCATATGGGAGCCAGCGGGGATGTTGTGGCTATCCCAAAGTGTTGTCTCAGCTGGGTCCACATTCTCAACGTGGCCACTACCACTGGGCTCGTTGTGTACCTTGTTGAAGATGATGGGAGTGCTGCTGTGGCCAGGGCCTGGAGGGTCATTCCTTCACAGGATGACCTCCTCCATTTGTACCCAATCTTTGTCGGGTTCTTGTATCCATCCCCTCACTCTTTCTGCCGTTGCTGCCCAGTGATAGTATTGTAGGTTTGGTAAGGCCAAGCCCCCTTTGACTTTCCTTCTTTGCAGTGTCTGTGTGGTAAATCACGTTGTTGTATTATATACATTGCACTGTATCGTACATGCCTGTGCTTGTCCAGGCTGGCTCTGCCTTTAGCTCCTCCCCTCAGGCTTCTGTATAAAAGTGGCAAGTCTCCGCCTCCGGACCCAGTTCGGGTCCAGAGGCAGAAGGCTTCCTGTTTAGTGTATTAAAACCTCAGTTACATTTATCACTCGTCGTCTATTATTGATGGTGTATCAATTTAATAAACTAAACTTCTAAAGATGGACTCTTCAGTCAAGATGAACTCCTCGCTCAAGCCTGATCGCTTGCAACTGGACCCACAAGCAGCCGAAGCAACAGAGACTTTTGAACACTGGCTAAGCTGCTTCGAGGCGTACCTCGCATCCTTCAACGAAGACTTCACAGACCTTCAGAAGAAGCAGGTCCTCCACACACGGGTGAGCACAAGAGTCTTTAACCTCATCACGGATGCCCCCTCGTACGCGGAGGCAATAATGCTACTAAAAGGACATTACGTGAAATCCGGTAGCCAGATATATGCTAGGCACCTCCTCGCCACGAGACACCAATGCCCTGGGGAATCACTCGTGGAATTCCTGTGTGCCTTGTGCATACTCTGCAGGAACTGTGACTGCCGGGCGATATTGGCTGCACAGCACGCGGAGCTGCTGATCAGGGATGCCTACGTCGCGGGCATGCACTCGAACTATATCCGCCAGCGATTATTAGAAGGGGGGACACTCGGCCTCCCAGAGACAGTACAACTCTCCAACTCACTGGAGGTGGCCTCCCAGAACATGGGGGTCTACACCACCGACCGCGCAGCACCCTCATGGGCCTCGTGGGTGCAGCCATCAACCGACCCGGGTGTGATGCAAGTCTGCGCCGCGCAGTGGCCCGCCAACGCCGGAGGCCCAAAGTGCTACTTCTGCGGCTAAGTGATCACCCCCGACAACGCTACCGGGCATGGAACGCAACCTGTAATGGCTGTGGGAAGAAGGGCCACTTCGCAGGCCCTACCCCCCTAAATCTTCTAGGCCAATAGTGCTGCCTGCAGCCTGTCGGGGCCACCCCTAGCTGCCGCGCCACCCGCCATGTGCGACCCGTGGGCGCTGCCATCTTTCATTTCAGCCGACACGTGCGTCCCACGGGGGCCGCCATCTTGGATGCCACCTTACACCTCACCCGCCACGTGCGACCCATGGGGGCCGCCACCTTGGACGCCGTCTTGCACCTCACCCGTCACGTGCGACTCATGGGGGCCGCCATCTTGGGACTCCGGGGAGTCCTGCTCACCCGACCATACGCTCGCCGCCGCTATCTCCGACCGGCCTACCGACCGCCTTCCGACACTCTCCTCTGTCACACTCGACCAGTCCCGGCCGCACCACCTCGCAAAGTCCACGATGACCGTCCGGATCAACAGGCACGAGACAGCCTGCCTTTTCGACTCCGGGAGCACAGACAGATTCATACACCCATATACGATAAGGCGCTGCTCCCTCCCCATCCTACCCGCGACCCAGAAAATCTCCCTGGCTACCATATCCCACTCAGTGGAAATCCGGGGGTACTGTGTCATGACCCTCACTGTGCAAGGCGTAGAGTACACCAATTTTAGGCTCTACGTCCTCCCCCATCTCTGCGCTGCCCTATTACTGGGGCTCAACTTCCAGTGCCATCTCCAGAGCCTGACCTTAAAATTCAACGGACCCCTGCCCCCCCATCACCGTCTGTAGCCTCGCGATCCTTAAGGTCACCCCACCCTCCCTCTTCGTAAACCTCACCCCGGACTGTAAGCCCGTTGCTGCCAGAAGCAGACGCTACAGTGCCCAGGACAGGGCCTTAATCAGGTTGGAGGTCCAGCAACTCTTGCGAGAGGGGATCATTGAGGCCAGTAACAGCCCCTGGGGAGCCCAAGTGGTGGTCGTCAAGACTGGGGAGAAGCACCGGGTGGTCATCGATTATAGCCAGACCATCAATCAACCGGTACACGCAGCTCGATGCGGCCGTGACCAGCAGGACTATGACGAGAACGTCAGGCGCTTCCTCCACATCGCGAAACTCCTGAACCTAACTTATAATAGAGAGGAATGCGTCTTTCGAACAATCCGCCTGGCCATCCTCGGCTATGTCATGGAACACGGAGTCCTAGGGCTCAACCCCGACCGCATGTGGCCCCTCCTGGAACACCCCCTCCCCCACTGCCCCAAGGCCCTCAAGAGGTGCCTCGGGTTCTTCTCTTACTATGTCTAGTGGGTCCCCAAGTATGCGGACAAGGCCCGCCCACTGATCAAGTCCACCACCTTTCCCCTGACGACTGAGGCCCGACTGGCCTTCGATCCCATCAAAACAGACATCGGCAAAGCCGCGATGCACGCTGTAGATGAGTCCGTCCCTTTCCAAGTAGAGAGCGCTGCGTCGGACTTTGCTCTGGCTGCTACACTCAACCAGGCGGGCAGGCCCGTGGCTTTCTTCTACCATACCCTCCATGCCTCTGAAATTTGACACTCCTCCGTCGAAAAGGAGGCCCAAGCCATCGGAGAAGCTGTGAGACATTGGAGTCATTACCTGGCTGGCAGGCGATTCACTCTCTTCACTGACCAACGGTCCCTTGCCTTCATGTTCAATAACACACAGCGGGGCAAGATTAAGAATGACTAGATTCTGAGGTGGAGGATCGAGCTCTTCATCTACAGCTATGGGGCGCGATTCTCTGCCCCCCACGCCGGGTGGGACAATAGCGGGAGGGCCTGCCGACATTTTTCACGCCCTCCCGCTATTCTCCCCCCCCCCCACGCCCGACCCATGCCACGAATCGCGTAAAAAACGGCGAGCGGCGATTCTCCGGGGCCGAGCGGCTGGGCCTTCACGCCCGTTTCATCACGGCAGCAAACACACCTGCTCGCTGCCGTCGTGAAACGTGTGGCAGATGCCCGTTTGGGGCATCTGGGGGCCCGATTGGCACAGCAGTACCACGGCCGTGCCAAGGGGAGCATAGGCCCGCGATCGGAGCCCGCTCTTTTCCCTCCGCCGCCCCGCAAGATCAAGCCACCACGTCTTGCGGGGCGGCTGAGGGAAAAGACGGCAACTGCGCATGCGCGGGTTGGCGTTGTCCAATCTGCGCATGCGTGGCTGACATCATCGGCCACGTCAGCCGGCGTGACGCTTGACGTGCGGCCTTGATGACTGTCGTCAGGGCTGTGCCGCCATGACGCACGGGGCTGCGCTCCTAGCCCCGCCCAGGGGGGAGAATCGGCCCCGGAAGTGGGCGTGAAGGCGGCCATGGGCCACGGCCTGTCCCACGGCAGCCTTTACGATTCTCCGCATTTGCGGAGAATCTCGCCCATGGTATCTTGTATCGACTCGGGAAGCTCAATGAGCCCCCAGATGCCCTATCCGCGGTACATGTGCCAGTGCACGTAGAACATAGAACATAGAACATACAGTGCAGAAGGAGGCCATTCGGCCCATTGAGACTGCACTGACCCACTTAAGCCTTCACTTCCATCCTATCCCTGTAACCCAATAACCCTTCCTCAGCTTTTTGGGCACTAAGGGCAATTTAGCATAGCCAATCCACCTAACCTGCACGTCTTTGGACTGTGGGAGGAAACCGGAGCACCCGGAGGAAACCCACGCAGGCACGGGGAGAACGTGCAGACTCCGCGCAGACAGTGACCCAGCACGGAATCGAACCTGGGACCCTGACACTGTTAAGGCACAGTGCTACCGTGCACAAGTAGACCGACTCCGGGCCCTCCACAACGACCTCTGTCACCCGGGGGTCACCCGCTTTTTCCACTTTATCAAGGCTCGCAACCTGCCCTACTCCATCGAGGAGGTCAGGTCCGTGACCAGGGACTGCCAGGTCTGCGCGGAGTGCAAACCACACTTCTATCGGCCAGACAGAGCACATCTGGTAAAGGCCTCCCGCCCTTTTGAGTGCCTCAGCATGGACGTCAAAGGGCCTATCCCCTCCCTCCACTGACTGTAACGTGTACTTCCTCAACATCGTTGACGAGTACTCCAGATTCCCCTTCGCCATCCTCTGCTCTGACATGACCTCTACCACCGTCATCAAGGCCTTGCACAGCCTTTTCATCCTGTTCGGGTTCCCCGCCTCCATCCACCGTGATCGGGGCTTCTTCTTTATGTGCGACGAGTTGTGCCAGTTCCTGCTCAGCAAAGACATTGCCTCCAACAGGACGAACAGCTATAACCCCCGAGGAAATGAACAGGTGGAGAGGGAGAACGCGACGGTCTGGAAGGACGTCCTTCTGGCCCTGCGGTCAAAAAGCCTCCCAGTCTCCCTCTGGCAGGAGGTCCTCCCCGATGCGCTTCACTCCATCCGGTCGCTCCTATGTACAGCTACTCAAGAGACTCCTCATGAACGTATGTTTGCCTTCCCCAGGAAGTCCACCTCTGGGGTCTCGCTTCCGTCCTGGCTGACAGTCCCAGGGCCCATCCTACACCGGCAGCATGCGAGGAGCCATAAAACCGACCCCCTCATCGAGAAGGTCCTGCTGCTCCATGCGAACCCCCAATATGCCTACGTGGCACGCCAGGATGGGCGGCAGGACACGGTCTCCCTTCGGGATTTGGCTCCTGCAGGCTCCCCGGAGACCATCACCACGACCCCCCACCCTACACCATCTTACCCCACCTCCGCCCACCTTCCTCACGAGCTGACACCTGCAGGCCCACCGGCGACAAGCACCACAACCCCCGCCCGTACACTACCCCGCCTTCGCCGACTCAACATCTGGGTGAAGAAAACGATGTCAACACGCTCCCGGACGCGCTGGTCTCGACGCCGGCGCCCACACCACAGCCGGGACTGAGACGATCACGACGGAAGGTCAAGGCCCCCGACAGACTGGACCTTTAAGATCACTGCACCCCCGCCGGACTCTTTTTTTAAACAGGGGTGAATGTGGTAAACCACGTTATTGTATTATATACATTGCACTGTATCGTACATGCCTGGGCTTGTCCCGGCTGCCCCCCCCCACACACACACACAAATGGCATGATTAGACTGTTTACGTTTTCGAAAAAGGCCTTGGGGATGACGATCGGAATGGATCTAAACAGGAAGAGGAACCTTGTCAGTACGTTCACCTTGATCGTCTACACTCTTCCCGCCAGGGAGAGTGGGAGTGAGCCCCACATTTGAAGGTCTCTCCTTACTTCCTCCACCAGGTTGGTGAGGTTCCACTTGTGGATCTGTGTCCAGTCTCTGGCTATCTGGATCCCCAGGTAGCAGAATCTGTTCTGGGCTGTTTTGAACCGGAACCCCTCCAGCTCTCTCCCTCCCCCGTTTGGGTTCACTGGGAATGCCTCGCTTTTGCCCAGGTTAATTTGTAGCCCGAGAAGGTTTCAAACTCTTTCAGTATTTGCAGTATTGCCTTCAGTCCCTCCTGTGGCTTTGAGACATAGAGGAGCAGGTCATCTGCATAGAGTAAGACTCTGTGCTCTCTGTCTCCTCTCCGCATTCTCTTCCAGCTTTACAAGTCCCGCGGGGCTATCGACAGGGGTTCGATCGCTGGCGCGAACAAGAGTGGAGACAGGGGCAGCCCTATCTTGTTCCTCTCTTGCAGCTGGAAGTATTCAGAGCTGGCGGTGTTAGTTTGGACACTCGCTTTGGGATTGTTGTACAGGAGCCTCACCCAGGCGGTGAATCCTGCTCCTAGCCCAAACCATTCCAGTACCCCGAGGAGGTAGCTCCATTCGACTCTGTCAAAGGCCTTTTCTGCCTCCAGGGAGACAATCACCTCTGGTGTTCTCTTCCCAGAGGGGGTCATTATTAGGTTCAGCCTACCCTTGACAAAGCCCGTTTGGTCCTCTGCGACCACCTCTGGTACACAGCCCTCCAGCCAGGACCTTTGCAAGTATTTTTGCATCCACGTTCAGCAGTGAAATGGGTCTGTATGATCCGCATTCCGTCAGCTCCTTATCTTTTTTGGATATCAGTGAAATTGTGGCCTGCACTAGTGTGGGGGGCAGGGTGTCCCTTGCCAGTGAGTCCGCAAAGATGTCCCTTAAGTGTGGGGCCAGGACTGCTGCACATATTTTGTAGATGTCCGTCGGGAACCCGTCGGGTCCCGGTGTCTTCCCTGCCTGCATGGAGCTGATGCTCTCCATGATTCCTCCCAAGTCTATTGGTGCTTCCAGCTCCCTCCCCATCTGTCTTCCCCCACAGCTGGTAGTTCCAGTCCGTCCAGGAACTGTTTCATCTGACGCGTACAGTCCCCGGTAGAAGGTCTCAAATGCGCGATTGACCTCCTTTGGTTCTGTTACCAGCCTACCCCTGCTTTCCTTTCCCTGCGCTATTTCCATTGTGGCTGCCTGCTTTCTCAGCTGGTGAGCCAATAGGCGGCCAGCCTTGTCTCCGTGTTCGTCGAAGTTCCCCCGTGTCTTGTGGAGTTGGTACACTGCTTTCCTAGTGGATAAGCAGGTTAAAGTCCATTTGCAGCTTTTTCCTCTCCGCCAGCAGCTCTACGGTCGGAGCCTCGGAGTATTTTCTGACGACTTCCAGGATGGAGTCTACCAGTTGTTGCCTGACCACACTCTCTTCCCTATCTCTGCTTGCCTTGTAGGCTATGATCTCTCCTCTAATCACGGCCTTCAGTGCCTCCCAGAACGTGGAGAATGAGACCTACCCTTTTGGTTGTTACTAACGTAGTCGCCTATGGCCCACAATGTTTTTTGACAGAAGGCCAGGAGGTCCGTGTCCAGCCTCCATATGGGATGCTGGGCATGGCCTGGCTCCACCCTCACATCCATATAGTGTGCAGTGGTCAGAGATAACGATCGCGGAGAACTCCGTTCCCGTGATCCCTGGAAGTACCGATTTCCCCACTGCAAAGAAGTCGATATGGATGTATACCTTGTGTACTTGTGAGAAATATGAAAATTCCTTCTCTCCCGGGTGCAGGAACCTCCATGGGTCCACCGCCCCCATCTGCTCCTAGGTCCCTAGCCATGCCAGTCTTTTTAGATGCTCTGGGGTTTGATCGGTTGGTCAGTGGGTCCTGTACACAGTTGAAGTCGCCCCCCCCATGATCAGTCTGTGTGTGTCAAGGTCGGGGATTTCTGCCATGGTCTTCTTTATGAATTCTGTGTCCTCCCACTTGGGAGCATACACATTTACCAGTACGACCAGTGCCCCTTCCAGGACACCACTGACAATGACGTACCGTCCCCTTGGGTCCGTAACTATCTTGGTTTCTGTAAACCTCGTCCTCTTGCTAATTAATATTGCCACCCCTCTAGCCCTCATCCCGTAGCATTAGTCCCACCCAGCCCTTTCTTACCAGAAATCGGTCCTTCTCTCTCAGGTGCATCTCTTGTAAGTAGATTATGTCTGCTTTTAGGCTTCTTAGGTGGGTGAAGACACTGGATCTTTTCACTGGGCCGTTGAGTCCCCTTACGTTCCAGGTAACAATCCTGGTGTGGGGTTTTTTGACCTCCGGTCCTGCTGGATCACCCATACTTATCTGGTGGACGTGCCCTTGCACCCCAGGGTTTCCCTTCGTGAGGGGGCTGTCCAAAATGGCTGCGGTCGCCGCTCTCACCATGAGGTTGGGCCTCAGGGCTTTCTTTTGTCCAGGGGGCAGCCAACATGGCCGCCAGCTATGTGTACGCCACGTGGCTGCGCCCCTGCACTCCAGGGTCTCCCTTCGACCTGAAGCTCTCCCGAGTGGCTGTTTGTGGCGCCATCTTGGTTCCTCGCCCTGCTCCACGCTTGCCGAGGCCTGTGTTCGTGCTGCTTATCTACCCCACCCTTCTCTTAGCTTCTCTGTTGTTCGGTGTTCACCCCCCCGACTCCTCTTCCCCCCCCCCCCAAGTCCCTGTTCCTCTGTCCCCCCCCCTCTGTGTTTTTCCCCCCTTCTGCCCTATCCCCCCTCTCTTTGAACAGGCGCTCCCTCTCCCCTGAGAAGCGTGCCACGGCCCCCCCTTGCTTCCTGCCCTCCCGTGTTAGCCCCAAGGGGTTTTTTAAAACAATTTATTTTTTATAAAAAGGAATTTAAAAAAAAAAGTTTTTATTGATAAAAATGTTTTTTAAATTTTCAGGACTGGATAACAGAAGGTTGAATAAAAAAAATTATTATTTTGTTTTTGTCTTATCCTCTCCGTGCTCCTACTTGCAGGCAGTTTCTTGTTGCGATCTCCACTCCTCCTCCACGTGCAGCTTACCAGGACCAGTCTCTCCTCCTTTTTTTCTCTTCAGCTCCGTGGAACTGAGCTTTGGCGCCTGGGCAGGGTGAGGGAGGCAGGGCCGATTTTGCAGGACTTTTTTTTTAAAAACCCACCGGGAAAACCCCCCAAAAAAGCCGCGATTTTGTGGATCTGCGGGAGCCTCTTTGCTGCGGCCGCTCCGTTCGCGATCGACACCGGACAGCCTTCTTATATTAGTTAATAAAGCCTAAATACGTTTTCCAGCTTTATCACCTCAAAATGAACTCTCAAAAGAACATAGTTTTTAAAAAATAAATTTAAAGTACCCAATTCTTTTTTTTCAATTAAGGGACAATTTAGCATGGCCAATCAACCTAACCTACACGTCTTTGGGTGTCGGGGTGAGAACCCACGCAGACACAGGGAGAATGTGCAAACTCCACACAGACAGTGATCCGGGGCCAGGACCGAACCCGGGTCCTCGCGCCATGAACCAGCAGTGCTAATCACTGCGCCACCGTGCCGCCCATAAGAAACAAAATGTCTTTGCGAAAAGCCATCCAAACACAAGCTTAGGAAGGTCAAGAAATGGTATGCATACTAGGCATACAAGTACCTTTCACAGGGGTGGACCACCTCCAGTCTTTGGGTTTTATTCTGCCTCCAAATATCAGCATTAACCGTAAAGTATAAAATCTACTGGATGTTTTTGGAACCATGTTTTATAAATTGAGCATCTTGATGAACCATCAATTGAATGCGAGACGAGTTGCTGTACAAAAGTAGGCTTTAATAAGCTAGGTGTTAGCCCTGCGGTCAACTACAGTAAATGGCCGACCGTCGGGCGTGCTGGGTATTTATACCTCGCCCTGGAGGCGGGGTTAACTCAGCCTCTCGACCAATCGGGGAGCCGTCACATGACTGGTCTCAACCAATCGGTCAAGAGGCACATGACCGACCAGGGCCAATGGTAAGCCGGTGTTCTGCACCAATGGCAGGCAGCTATGTTAATCATACCACCACATTCACCCCTTGTGGAGAAAGAAGCCGGGGGGGGGGGTATCAACGAGAGCTTGGGGGGGGGGGGGAAAGAACTGGTGGTATGAGTAGTAGCCAGAGAAGGGAAAAAAAGGGTTTGGCTTCCCACTGGCCCAGACATTTAACAATAGTACATATTGTCCATACAAGGTCCATGGTGTTGTTGAAAATTAAATAGACTCGATCAGCCTTTTCTTTGCCCGTGACGTCCTGGCAGACCGCCGCAGTTGAGTTGGTGACGCTGGTTCAGCCGATGGTGGTGGTTCCGCTGATGTCCTGGAGTCCGGGAGCGATGGTCCTTGAACTGTCTACGTACCCCGGGCTGGTGGGGGAGATGCCATGGATGGGGGAGGGGTGGCCTGGGTGGGGCGCTGGGGGGAAAAAAACGGGGGGGGGGGGGTCTGTGGTGAAGGGGGGGAAGGCCGCACGCCGGCGGATGCCAGGTCCCGGAGGGAGACCGTGTCATGCCAGCCACGTCGGGAGAGGGGATCCGGAGGACGACTTCCTGGGGAAAACAAGAAGATGTTCATGAGGTGTCTGATTTGTTGTGGTACAGAGGAGTGAGCGGATAGAATGTAGGGCATCGGGGATAACCTCTTGCCATCGGGAAATAGGGAGATCTCTGTACCGGAGGGCCAGTAGTATGGTCTTCCAGATGGTACCATTCTCCCGCTCGACCTGTCCGTTACCCCAAGGGTTATAGCTGGTCGTCCTGCTAGAGCAGGGGTGGGCAAACCTTTCCGTGCAAGGGCCGCATTCAGAAATTCACAATTTTAAAGGGCCACATAGTATATTAAGTAAAATAATTAATATTTAAAATAGCCAAAATAAAAGGTTTTTAAAGAAAAAAAAGCAATTAATTTTTATTAATTAATATTTTAAAGTAGAAACTTTACATGAAACACATTTATTTGAAAAACAAAGTAACTCCCACTTTTTTTTCTTTACTAAAGGCTTGTATATGAAGAGCTTATAACGGGCACGTCTTATCTCTTTGGCATCTGCCAGGACACTAGTTTTATTGCAGATAACACTACCTTGTAATATACAAGTCTAACAGATTCAAACATGAAATTGCCAGGATGTTCAGTGCAAATAGGGTTGAAAGTCCTTACAAAAAAACTTTTTTTTCAAGCTCTACAGACTGAGCCAGAGTGTGGTCGCGCGGGAAGCCAACAGAAGCACATCCGAGTCATGAGCCTAGCAGAGTCAACGGTGCGGGCGAGCGTAGTGGGGTAGATGAGTGGGGCTGTCTTATTGGTGGGTATAGTTGGTTGCGACCAATAGGACGGTCGTAGTAGTCCCGGTTGTAACCAATTAGCGTGCGGCATATACCTCAGCGCTTCCCCCGGCGGCATCCTGCCTTTAGCCCTCTTTTTCTCTACTTTTCAAAAATGGCGCTTCACCCGGTTATGATTCTGGGCGCCTCATATGACTTGATCTTGGTGAGCCGCATAAAGACCTTTGGCGGGCCGCATGCGGCCCGCGGGCCGTAGTTTTCCCACCCCTGTGCTAGAGGCAATGCCCCTGTTGAGCAGGGATTGACGCAGCTCATCTCTCATTAAATGAGGTCCCCCGATCGCTATGTATGTATGCGGGGTAGCCAAACAGGGAGAAGATGGAGAGGAGGGCCTTAATGACGGTCGATGTGGTCATGTCGGGGCAGGGAATGGCGAAGGGGAAGCGGGAGTATTCGTCGATTACCGCCAGGAAGTAAATGTTGCGGTTGCTAGAGGGAAGGGGCCCCTTGAAGTCAATGCTGAGACGTTCGAAGGAGCGGGATGCTTTAATAAGATGTGCGCGCTCGGGGTGGTAGAAGTGCGGTTTGCACTCTGCGCAGATGTAGCAGTCACGGGTCACTGTCCTGACTTCCTCGATGGAGAAAGGCAGGTTGCGGGCCTTTATGAAATGGTAGAAATGGGTCACCCCTGGATGGCAGAGGTCCGCATGGAGAGAGCGGAGGCGGTCTATCTGCACGCTGGCGAAGGTACCGCGGGACAGGGCATCAGGAGGCTCATTGAGCTTCCCAGGACGATACAAGATCTCATAGTTGTACGTGGACAACTCGATCCGCCACCGTAAGATCTTGTCATTCTTAATCTTGCCTCTTTGTGCATTATCAAACATGAAGGCTGTGATGATATGATCTGCATACTCGTCTGCCATTGGGCCAGAATGTCGGCTTACCATTGGCCCTGGTCGGTCATGTGCCTCTCGACCGATTGGCCGAGAGGCTGAGTTAACCACGCCTTTATTAACGAGGTATAAATGCTCAAACGCCTGACGATCGTCCCTTTCCACTGTAGACGATCGCAGAGCTGTGTTCTAGTTAATTAAAGCCAGACTTTGGTAAATCACTCGCCTCGCGTGCAATCGATGGTACATCAAAGGCCACTGATCATTTGTCTGTGAGGAGGGTAAACTTCCTGCCGGCCAAATAGTGCCTCAAATGTCGCACTGCTTTGACTATGGGGCAGCAGGGTAGCATGGTGGTTAGCATAAATGCTTCACAGCTCCAGGGTCCCAGGTTCGATTCCCGGCTGGGTCACTGTCTGTGTGGAGTCTGCACGTCCTCCCCCTGTGTGCGTGGGTTTCCTCCGGGTGCTCCGGTTTCCTCCCACAGTCCAAAGATGTGCGGGTTAGGTGGATTGGCCATGCTAAATTGCCCGTAGTGTGCTAATAAAAGTAAGATTAAGGGGGGGGGGTTGTTGGGTTACGGGTATAGGGTGGATACGTGGGTTTGAGTAGGGTGATCATGGCTCGGCACAACATTGAGGGCCGAAGGGCCTGTTCTGTGCTGTACTGTTCTATGTTCTATGTTCTATGTTCTATGGCCTGGGCTTCCTTTTCCACTGAGGAGTGGCAGAGTTCAGAAGCCTGGAGGGTTCTGGAGAAGAAGGCCACGGGTCTGCCCGCATTGTTCAGGTTGGCCGCCAGAGCTACTTCTGATGCGTCGCTCTCGAACTGGAAGGGGAGGGACGCGCGATGGCGCGCATCGTGGCCTTTGTGATGTCTGCTTTGATGCGGCTAAAGGCCTGGTAGGCATCTGTCGACGGTGGGAAGGTCGTGGTCTGAATGAGGGGATGGGCCTTGTCGGCGTAATTGGGAACCCATTGGGTGTAGTAAGCGAAGAAACCCAGGCAGCGTTTGAGGGATTTGAGGGTATTGGGGAGATGGAGTTCCATCAGGGGGCGCATGCGTTCAGGGTCGGGGCCTATCACTCCGTTATGCACTACGTAGCCGAGGATGGCTAGACGGTCGGTGCTAAACACGCACTTATCCTTATTGTAAATGAGGTTAAGGAGTTTTGCGGTTTGGAGAAGTTTCCGGAGGTTGGTGTCATAGTCCTGCTGGTCGTGGCTGCAGATGGTGACATTATCGAGGTACGGGAAGGTAGCCCGTAATCCGTACTTGTCGACCATTCGGTCCATCTCCCGTTGGAAGACCGAGACCCCATTTGTAACACCGAATGGAACCCTAAGGAAGTGGTAGAGGCGCCCATTAGCCTCGAATGCGGTGTATTTGCGGTTACTCGCGCGGATGGGGAGCTGGTGATAGGCGGACTTGAGGTCCACAGTGGAGAAGACTTTGTATTTCGCGATATCGTTTACCATGGCGGAAATACGGGGGAGAGGAGACGCGTCCAGTTGCGTAAACCGGTTGATGGTCTGGCTATAGTCGATGAGCATCCGGTTTTTTCTCCCCAGTCCGGACCACCAGCACTTGGGCTCGCCAAGGACTGTTGCTGGCCTTGATGACCCCTTCCTTCAGCAACCTCTGGACCTCGGACTTGATGAAGGTCCGGTCCTGGGCGCTGTACCGTCTGCTCCGTATTGCGGCGGGTTTGCAATTGGGGGTGAGATTAGCAAACAAGGAGGGGGGTCCACTTTGAGGGACGTAAGGCTGCAGACAGTGAGGGGGGTATAGGGCCGCCGAATTGGAAGGTCAAGCTCTGCAGGTTGCACTGGAAGTCCAGTCCTAGGAGTGCCGGTGCGCAAAGGTCAGGGAGGACAAGGAGTTTGTAATTTTTAAAAACCTTCCCTTGGACCGTGAGGTCCGCGATGCAGCAGCCGGTGATGCGGACGGAGTGTGAACCTGAGGCTAACCCGATTTTGTGTTTTACAGGATGGACAGGGAGCGCGCAACGTCTTACCGTGGCAGGGTGAACGAAGCTTTCCGTTCTCCCGGAGTCCAGCAGGCAGCCCGTCTCGTGGCCGTTGAGGTGGATCAGCGTCGTTGTTTTGGCGAGCGTGCATGGCCGTGACTGGTCGAGTTGAATGGCCGCGAGCCGTGGAGAAGAACCATCGCCGTAGTCGTCGTCGGCCGAGTAGGTGCTGGCAGAACCTTGCGTGCCAGTCCAGGATGGTGGTGCCCAGGATCCGCACATGGAGTCGGGGCCCCAAGATAGCGGCGCCCAGGACCCGCACGTGGAGTCGGGGCCCCAAGATGGCGGCGCCCAGGACCCGCACGTGGAGTCGACGCCCCAAGATGGCGGGGCCCAGGACCCGCACGTGGCATCCGGGGCCCAAGATGGCGGCGCCCGCAGGGCCCTCGTGGTTGCTGGAGGCGGGGTTAGCGGTGCCGGCGGGCCGAACGGAGCGGCTGAGAGCAGGGGCAGAGAGGCGCGCAGGCCGGGCGCAGGGGCCCGGGGGCAGGGGGGGGAGAGATTTGCGCGGTGCGCTGGAAAGGCCCGGAAGGGCCCGGAGGAGAGGGGGAGGTGCGTAGGCCGGGTGCAGGGGCCCGGGGGTGGGTGGGGGGGGAGAGATTGGCACGGTGTGCTGGAAGGGCCCACAAGGGCCCGGAGGGGGAGATCCCCGGTCGCTGCGCGGCACAGCACCGACCGATTTGGCCTGGCAGACCGTCGAAAAGTGGCCCTTCTTCCCGCAGCTCTTACAGAGGGTGGAGCGGGCCGGGCAGCGCGGGCGAGGGTGTTTAGCGAACCCACAGAAATAGCAGCGGGGCTCCGTGGACTTGTCGGGGCGTCCCGCGGCGCAGGCCTGAGGGGAGTCGGGATCGGCGGATGGCGGTGGGGAAGCGTGCCAGGAGGCCCAGGGTGCTGCAGCGTGGTTGGGGACGTAGGCGCGGGCTTTTAAATTGGCGACCTCCAGGGAGGTGGAGAGAGTCCGTGCCTCAGTTAGGCTGAGGTCGTCTTTCTCCAGCATCCGCTGGCGGATTGCGGCAGACTGCATCCCAGCCACGTAAGCATCTCTAATCAGAAGTTCCATGTGCTCCGTGGCTGAAACTTGGACGCAGGTGCAATTCCTCCCCAGGACGGCGAGGGCCTGGTAAAAATAGTCTAATGAGCTGTTGTCTGATAGCCAGCAGATGTCGGGCGAACACTCTGTTTACCGGTTTAAGAAACTGTCCTTTCAGCTTATCCATGGCCGCGTCGTAATCTTTTTCCTTCGCAATCATTGCGTAGGCCTCCATGCCCACGTTGGAGTGGAGGATATGAAGCTTCTGTGCCATGGTGGGGGGCTGTTTGCGGACGCCAGGTAACCATCGAAACGTGCCAGCCAATTTTTAAAAGATTTCTGAAGCGTTCTGAGTTTGCGGGCTGATGCGGAGGCATTCGGGCTTGATCCGGAGCTCCATCTTCAAAATTCTAGCTTATTAAATTGATGAACCATCAATTGAACGCGAGATGGGTTGCTGTACAAAAGTAGGCTTTAATAAGCTAGATGTTAGCCCTGCGGTCGGCTACAATAAATGGCCGACCGCCGGACATGCTGGGTATTTATACCGTGCCCTGGAGGCGGGGTTAACTCAGCCTCTCGGCCAATCGGGGAGCCATCACATGACTGGTCTCAACCAATCGGTCGAGAGGCACATGACCGACCAGGGCCAATGGTAAGCCGGTGTTCTGCACCAATGGCAAGCAGTTATGTTAATCATACCACCACACATCTCAAAGCAGGCACTGAGGGAACAGGACTGGTACATATGGATGTTTGGATAGGTGTACTAAAGTTGGTGCTAGTTGATCAGGGGCCTGGTCTGGAGGCTGCAAGACTCTAGACCATGGTTCTAGATCAGGTATCACCGTCTCTACATCAGGGAAAGGTCAGGGATCTGTCAGTGACTGGGACAGGACCAGGGGACCCATCATAGACTATGGAGTTTGTGCGGTTAACTCCATAGTTGACAGAATTGGATCAGTGGCAGATGTAGATCGCTCATCTGCTATGTCAGGGTTTGCTGGAACAGGTACAAGTGGGGAGTGTTCACAATGGCTGATAGTTATATGCAGAAGTGGAGCAGATCACAGAACCAGTGCAAAAGGAAGAGACCTTGTAGGATTCAGATATCTTGACGGGATAAAGCACTATTATCAAGAAACCAATGAACTTGTAAAATTATGCCAGTCTTCATTAACAGAGATAACCAAGTAGCATTGGTGGGTTCTATGACCTATTGCAATTGGCAGGAAGGTAGAACAGAATACCAACATTAACTGACAATGTGTGAGTTACACTTCTAAGGAGCCTTGTAACTTTGACCACATGGGTGTAATGGAGGTGTGTTGATGTCAAATATTAAATTTAAATTTCATCTGCTGGACTCACATATGAAACTTCTTCTAAAAAGCAGTTTCAATGTTAAAATAAAGACACTGGCTAGCACAGGTCACATGACATGTTTGCACCTGCAAGTTGGTCAAGTTTCATAGAATCATAGAATTTACAGTGCAGGAGGAGGCCATTCGGTCCTTCAAGTCTGCACGGCCCTTGGAAAGAACACCCTACTTAAGCCCACGCCTCCACCTTATCCCCGTAACTCGGAGGAAACCCACACAGACACAGGGATAAAGTGAAAACTCCACACAGGCAGCCATCCGAGGCTGGAATTAAACCCGGGTCCTTGGAGCTGTGAGGCAGCAGTACTAACCACTGTGCCACCGTGCCACCTCAAAGTTTCTGGAAGTTTACAATGTGGATTACAATTAGCACACATTCAAGCGGTCCTCCTGTGAAATTTTACACCCCTGATGTCAAGGCTAATTTCAAATATGGACTGGAACTTAAAATGGCTGTCATCATTTCCATCATTAACAGAATACTCATTCCATTCCATCAGGCTGGAGAAACGGAGTCTGTAGAGACAATGGCTATAATAGAGGTGTTGATATCTTCACATTACATGGAAGAATGAATCAATCAGATGCGATGACTTGAATATTAAAAAAGTAATCACCTATCCCATAACACTATAGCCAAGGTCTATCCAAACATGAATTAATCAATTACCTTCTGTGGAATACTCAATCATAATGGAGGGAGAAGCATTGTGATTGGGATTACTATTTTGAAATGCCTTTTAATACATAACCGCACTTGCTAAGGCCAGTCTAGAGAAGAAATCTCTGAAGGAGCAACAGAGCTGCTTGCCTCTTTCAATTAAATTTGACCTTGCCCCGTCTGCTTATATTGTACAGTCACAGAGAAATTTTAGATTCAAACTATAAAGCAGTGTTTGTTGGAAACAAAAACAAGGGCTTCTGATTTTAGAACTGCCTCAGTCACAAATAATAGTGAAGGACTCATTATCAGTGAACCCTTTACATCTTTGCCTTTTATCATTGAATCCTAATTAGACCAAACATTAACCTCCTGTACTTGTAACCTATTTTTTGTGGCTTGTGTGTGTTTTACGATAGTCAGGATATGTGTTTACTGTTTAAAATATTTTTACTATTGTTTCCTGGTTGGATTTTTAGCACAATAAAAATGAAACCCTGACGTGGTTGAACTCAAGAAAGCCAGTCTGACTGAGTTCTTTGCAATCAGGATGTAAAGTTAAGTACAGATACTGAACTCATAGAATCATAAAACCCCTACAGTGCAGAAGGAGGGCAGTTGGCCAATCAAACCTGCACCCACCCTTGGAAAGAGCCTTACCTAGGCTCACGCCCTCACCCTATCCCCATAGTCCAAACGAACCTTTTGGACACTAACAAGCAATTTAGCATGGCTCAGGCCATTTATTTGAATGCCCTGTCAAAAAATTTCCATAGCTTGGTACTAAAACTAAACTGTCATTCCCACTCAAATGGAGCTAAATAAGGAAATTTGGTAGTAGAGAAGTGAAAAAAAAATTCACAGTGAGGCAGTGGGAAGCATTTCTGATAGTAGGGTTAGTATACCTTGTTGCAGCAGTACAAAGGAATTTTTAATTTGCATCTTGCCCATTGCATGGCTAACCTTGGGAGTGTTTGTTGCTGAAGAATGAGTGACAAAAATGAAAAAGTAAAAGTGTTCAACTTCCAGCCTTGACATTCCTCATTTGCCATT
This sequence comes from Scyliorhinus canicula, assembly GCF_902713615.1. Lineage (NCBI taxonomy): Eukaryota > Metazoa > Chordata > Chondrichthyes > Carcharhiniformes > Scyliorhinidae > Scyliorhinus > Scyliorhinus canicula. The sequence continues at coordinate 22,333,448 of NC_052161.1, forward strand.
ATATGTTCCAGAGAAATCCTCATGATGTTCTCAAACAATTCCAGATAAATTTTATCACTGCTCCCCAGTGTTCTTATAAGGCTCCTAGATTCCTAATTTTTCCATCACAGATTTCTATTCACTGGGGTACTTGGAGCATAAATCTGTACTTTATTGTCTGACAATTTACTCCCCTAACTTACAACCTCCCTACTGTATTTCTCATATATCCCCAGAATCGATAAGTTGTATCAAAATTGTGTTGGTCTTAAATGCTTTATCCATCTGCTTTTATGACGCTCTCTTTTTCAATCAATGTGTAATGTTCCGGATGTGGGCATCTTTTACTATACTAAACTATCCACCCCATTTTAACAATGCGCTGATTTGACTTTGATAAATATTTTTGCCAGTCTGTATTTTTCAGCTGCGAAATAATTTAAACTAGGTCAAAACATCACATCACCTGCAAAGAAGAATTTTAAAAAATGTTCCTTTGTGTCTTATTTTATATTATAACGTGCACAATATTGTCTTGATGTTATGGCTGGATTTTGCAGTTAGCGGTGAAGCAATCGCCGTTGGCCTTGGCGAAAACTGCACCTAGAGATCAAGTGAGCTCCGTGGTGAGAACTTCAACATTCAATTGATTACCATGTTCTTTAATGGGAATCCCTCAAATCGAGCTGCAGTGATGTCATCAAGCTATCCACCGATTACACAAAATAATTATCACCGATGACCAACTGTGAAAGGTTATAAAACCTTCGAAATAAAAAATGGCCAAAGTTGCTGGACCAGAATTGTAGAGGGAAACCGCTCTCTTAGGCAGCTTGCAGCCTTGGTTGTAACCAGGTAGATGGGAGCCTTAAAATCTTCCTAGAGTGCTAGCTTTCCGATCTGCCATGTGGAGGCCACCTCCCCACACTGTGAACCTGCACCTAAAGAACAAATCACTGCTTCCAAAACAGAGGGAAGAGGTGGGGCATAAATTGCCAAAGAAAATTTATGAGGAAAAAAATAAAGAAAAGCTTTGTCAAACAATACATTTTTGATATGTCACAGAGTGGAACTCCACTTTATTGAAACTGTACATAACAGTGTATATTAGATATTTATTGCTGTGTAAAGGACATTTGAATAATAATAATAATCTTTATTAGTATCACAAGTCTGCACGTTCTCCCTGTGTCTGCGTGGGTTTCCTCCGGATGCCCCAGTCTCCTCCTATAAGTCCCAAAAGACGTGCTATTAGGTAATTTGGACATTCTGAATTCTCCCTCATTGTACCTGAACAGGTGCCGGAGTGTGGCGACTAGGGGCTTTTCCCAGTTACTTCATTGTAAGCCTACTTGTGACAATAAAGATTATTATAGAGATTATTATAAGTAGGCTTACATTACTGCGGCAATGAAGCCACTGTGAAAATCCCCTAGTTGCCACAGTCAGGCGCTTGTTCGGGTACACTGAGGGAGAATTCAAAATGTTCAATTCACCTAACAAGCACTTCTTTTGAGACTTTGTGGGAGGAAACTGGAGCACCCGGAGGAAACCCACACAGCCATGGGGAGAACGTGCAGACTCCACACAAACAGTGACTCAAGCCAGGAATCGAACCCGGGTCCCTGGCACTGTGAAGTAGCAGTGATGACCACTGTGCTACAGTGCCACCCAAGGGACCTCAGGATCACCTTTGGTATCAGCAGGAATGATACCACAGGTGGAACCAGTTTTGTAGCAGATGTTCACTACATTGAACCGATTTGGATACGAGGGCACTGCATAATCAGAGCCTTTTAATGATCCAGAGCTACAGGCAAGCTTCAAAGAATTTGTTATTGCAGCCAGAATGTGGGGGAATTAGTCATCACCAAATCTATATGATTAACCATGCAGATCAAATTCAGTCGCTTAAAAGCTTCATAGAATCATTGAATCATAGAATTTACAGTGCAGAAGGCGGCCATTCAGCCCATTGAGTCTGCACCGGCCCTTGGAAAGAGCACCCTACTTAATAAGACCATACCTTTACCCTATCCCCGTAACCCAGTATCCCCACCGAGCCTTTTTGGGCGGCAAGCGGAATTTAGCATGGCCGATCAACCTAACCTACACATCTTTGGACTGTGGGAGGAAACCGGAGTACCCGGAGGAAACCCACGCAGACACGGAGAGAACATGCAGACTCCGCATAGATAGCCACCCAAGTCGGGAATTGAACCTGGGACCCTGGAGCTGTGAAGCAACAATGGTAACCACTGTGCCACCGTGCCGCCCTTCTTTGATGGGGGATGTTTTTTTTATGTATTCCATGGACACGAGTCTGCTTAACTGTACAGGTTCAGATTTTCTTATTTTCTTTTTACTTTCCGTGCAAATTTGCCCAATGTGATCTGTAATAGATTCTTTTCAACAAATCTGCAGTCAGTGGATGAGGGTGGAAGCTTGGGCTGGAGAATTGGCAAGAGATCTGATTTTCAATTTAGTCAAAATATTTAATGCTACTCATTTTTTAAAAAGGCTCTCATTGTCCCCCTTCTACTTAGCAAGCATAAGACCCAACAACATAATTCAACAGACATAATTGCAGGTTATCTTCCCCAATTGTTCAAATGTCCCCATCCCTGTGATTTAGGAGGGCATTCGGGTGAGTTCAAAGTGTCGTCATACATTGCAGGATCTGAACTAGGAAATGACAATTGGAATAATAAATTAAATACAAAATGTGAAATAAATTGAGGGAAAGAAAGATTGGATGAAGAGAGAGGCAAGCAAGGTACAAAGGTAATGTAAAGTAAAATAATTTTTTGAAGAATCTTCAACAGTTGTCAGTTGTTTTGCAGTAATTAATGTTTATCATGCTATTAAAAGGGCACATAGAGTTGAATGGACAAGGCTGAACATTCTCCAGTGAGTTTGGCCCATGGCACAATCTAGCGGACCTAGTAATCATGGGCGCAAATCCCGCTAAACCTCCAAAATGGCCACAAATGACATTTGCACTGGCGAGATCTCAGTTTGAGATCTTCCCCGCCCTCTCCTTCCAGTGATGGAACCTGATTACCATATAGTTTAATAATTGATCTAATTACTGGACTAGACATCGTAGCATCCACCCATGACACATCTGCCCCCCCCCCCCCCCCCCCCCCCCCCCCCCTTCCACCCCCAGCAGCATGATGCCACACCGGCGTGAACCACTATTGGTTTTAAAAAGTGAAAACTTGTCCTGATGTGCACACTAGGGGCACGGAAGTGCCTGTAGGCACCGGAAGTTGTGAAACTGTTAGGAATTGGGGAAAATTAAGTGAATGATGGATACAAGGAAAGTTAGATGCTTTCATTGTGATAAATTGGGCCATTCAAATTCATTATGCTGAAAGTTAAATGGCAAGCCAGCTGTAGTTATAAATCTTAAGAAAGGAAAACTTAAATCAGAAACTGGAGAATAAGATTGGTATATACCATCTAGCTGAAATCTCCTTTGCCCTTTCGGGTAAAGGTACCTGCCAGTAAACCTTAAGTAAATCCAGTTTGGAAATAAAAGCTGATTGTCCCACTTTCTCAATGCAATCCTCCAAACGTGGGATAGGATAAGAGTCCGTTCTTGTAACTGCATTAACTTTTCTATAGTCAACACACAACCGTTGGGTACCATCTGGTTTTGGTACCATCACTATGGCTGTAACCCACTTCAATTATGCCATTTTTAAGCATACTCTCAATCTCTTTGTTAACCTGTGCCAATTTTAAAGGGTTAAATCTGTATGGATGTTGTTTGATTGGAACAGCATTTTCCATATCTACATCATGTATAGCCATTTTAGTACTTCCCAATTTATCTCTACAAACTTGCCCACGTGATATCAATAACTCTATCAGGTCAGTCCGTTTTTCCTCTGGAAGATAACTCAACAATTTATCCCAATTTTTAAGAACATCCTCATTTTCCAATTTAATTTGAGGTATGTCAAATTCACAGTTGTCTGGATTTGGTTCGTCACTTTGACTTAGAATCATTAAAACTTTTTTCTCTCATTCCCTTTCAAAGTACATTTTAAGCATATTCACATAACCCACTCGGTGAGTCTTCCTCCTATCTAGTGTTTTTACCACATAATTCACCTCACTTAATTTCCTTTCAATATGATAAGGTACACAAAACCTTGCTTTTAAAGGTTCACTTACCACTGGTAACAATGCTAAAACTTTATCTCCACTGGCAAAACTACGAACTTTGGATTTCTTGTCTGCTACCCGTTTCATCACATTTTGTGCAACTTTTAAATGCTGTCTAGCCAATTCACCTGCTCTATTTAAGCGTTCCCTAAAATCTGACACGTAATCCAATAATATAATTTCTGATTTCTCACTCACCAATTTTTCCTTAATCAATTTAAGTGGTCCTCTTACCTCATGACCAAAAATGAGTTCAAAAGGACTAAATTCGGTTGACTCATTAGGTGCATCGCTAATTGCAAACAGTACAAATGGAATTCCTTTATCCCAATCCTCTGGATAATCTTGACAATAAGCCCTCAACATTGTCTTTAATGTCTGATGCCACCTTTCTAACGCTCCCTGCAATTCTGGATGGTACGCAGTTGATTTAAATTGTTTTATTCCTAAGCTATCCATAACTTCTTTGAATAATATTGAGGTAAAATTTGATCCTTGATCCGATTGTATTTCTGTGGGTAGCCCATATCTAGTAAAGAATTTAAGTAACTCCTCCACAATCTTTTTAGCTGTAATATCACGTACTGGAATGGTCTCTGGAAATCAAGTAGTTACATCCATTAGCGTCAAAAAATATTGATTCCCACTTTTTGTTTTAGGAAGCGGTCCTACGCAATCAATTAGGACCCGTGTAAAAGGTTCCTCAAATGCTGGAATGGATATTAAGGGCGCTGGTTTTATCACTGCTTGAGGTTTCTCTATCACTTGACATGTGTGACATGATTGACAAAATTTAACTACATCTTTATGTAGTCCAGGCCAATAAGAATGCTTTTGTATTTTAGCTTGAGTTTTCCTTAGTCCCAAATGACCTCCCACTGGTACCTCATGTGCAACTTGCAACACCTCCTTTCTATACCCCACTGGCAATACAACTTGATGAACTTCTGCCCACTTTTCATCTGCCTGCATATGTAAAGATCTCCATTTTCTCATCAAGACATCACTTTTACGGTAATAACACTCTGGTATACACTCATATTCCCCTTCTGTATATGCTTTCTGATACATCCGTTTTATTTCTATATCTTTCTGTTGTAACTCTGCCAATTTTCCTGAACTAAAAATATCTGCCTCATCCTCCACCTGGTCTTGTTCTTTTTCAACCATCTAATCAAAAATCGTTTCTGATAATTGCACTTCACCTTTATCTTTACTCTCTGATTTCTCCTCTTATCTTAACCTGTTGCGTTGCGACCTTATTACTACACAATCCGGAAAAATTCCAGGATATCCATCCTTCAACACTTCAGTTGTCTGATTTTCCACTGGCTTATCAACCACAGTAGGCATCACTGCAATCCAGCTATATCATTACTCAAGATAAACTGTATTCCTGGACAAGATAGTTTCGCTATTACTCCTACTACCACTTCACCACTCTTCACTGGACTTTCCAACCTTGCCTTATATAATTGAACACTATTCCTCTCACCCTGAATTCCACATATTACCCCCTTTTCTGGCAACATTCTTCCCAAACTACATAACTCCTCATCTCTTACCATTAAAGATTGACTAGCTCCCGTATCTTTTAAAATTGTGACTTCTTTACCTGCTCCTCCTGATACACACGAGTAAACTTTACCCACACAAGTAAATTCTTTAAAGAGATCTGGCACCTTCTTATCAATCACCTCTTAATCAGGCTGTACAATCTTTTGCACCTCCTTCGCTTGACTTGGTCTTTCCTTTACTACTTTAACAAACCCCGCTGTTTTATCCTGTTTTACCACATCAGTCTTCCCAGTGCTTTTCTTCAACCACCAACACTGTGACTTTACATGGCCTAGTTTATTACAGTGAAAACATTTGAAACTTTTCATTTCTTTTCCACCCTCCTGGATTTCTTTTTTAAGCTGAGGTACACTCTCCTTATTATCTCCCATAAGATCACCTTTACCTTTACCACTTGAGTATTTCTCATGTCCCCAGTTTCTATCCCTCTCAGGTTGAAACTGACGTCGGGAACCAAGCTTTGATTTATGAACTAATTCATAATCATCTTCCATTTCTGCTGCCAATCTAGCAGTTTTAACCCTCTACTCTTCCACATGAATTCTCACTACATCAGGAATTGAATTTTTAAACTCCTTCAAAAGCATAATTTCTCTGAGAGCTTCATATGTTTGATCTATTTTCAAAGCCCTTATCCACCTATCAAAATTACTCTGTTTAATCCTTTCAAACTCCATGTCTGCTTGACCAAATTCTTTCCTTAAATTTCTAAACCTTTGGCTGTAGGTTTCAGGCACTAGTTCATGTGCACCTAAGATGAATTTTTTCACCTCCTCATACGTCCCAGATACCTCCTCCAGTAGTGATGCAAACACTTCACTAGCCCTACCTATCAGCTTTGTTTGAATCAGTAATACCCACATGTCCTGTGGCCATTTCATTTGTTTAGCCACCTTCTCAAATGAAATGAAAAAGGCTTCCACCTCCTTCTCATCAAACCATGGCAATGCTTGGACATATTTAAATAGATCCCTACCAAGCCTTCGACTTTGACACTCTTTCTCACTATCCTCATCACTATCATCCAACTGTACGTTTCTCTTTATGTCTGCCAATTTTAACTGACTGTCAAGTTTCATGGCCATTTTCTGAAGTTCAAACTCTCTCTCTTTATCTTTTTCCCTGATCTGTATCTCACTTTCGCTTTCTTTTTGTTCTGCTAAGGCTATTCTTTCTGTTTTCCTTTCTTCTCTCTCTTTTTCATCTCTCTCTCTTTCATATTCAAGCTGCTTTAATTCTTTCTCATGTTCAATTTGTTTAATTCGTAACTGAATTTTTGCCATTTGCAATGAGTCAAACTAGATCTCAGGCAACTTTAAATGCTTAGCCACCACTGTAATTACCTCATCTTTTTGCATTTTGTCAGGTAATGTTAACTGCAATGTTTTTGCCAAATCTAACAGTCTGCTTTTAGTCTGTCGGTAAGGTACTGTGTGTGATCGTCTCCACCCCCAAAAACCGCAGAGCCTCTGAAAGAGCCATTGTCCACAACACACTCCCCACTTAAACTAGAATACCACACCTGATAAGCAACCACAATATGCTCACCCCTCACTGTCTTTAAGTTCATTAAGCCAATCCAATAGATAGACTTTTATCCCGGATGAGCCCCCAATTTGTTATGGGCCAGGGTTTAGAGAACCCCAAAGTGTATCATGGAGTTCACCTGACCCACAACTTTTAATAGATTGTGGTATGGGCAGCACACGGCCCACTCTACAAGTGTGGTACAGCAGAAATGGAAACGTATTTTTTTAAAGCAAAACAATGTTTATTCTATGAACTCGAGTTAACCTTTTGAAAACATACAGTGAACATCTTGGGTGGCATTCTCCAACCCCCCACCGGGTGGGAGAATCGGCGGGGGTTGGCGTGAATCCCGCCCCCGCCGTCCTCCCAATTCTCCCGCCCCCCCAAAAACCGTCCCGGCATGAGTCGCGTCGCCCGCCTCGGAGAATGGCGGGGTCTGGCGAGACTCAATGGGCGCCGGGGGCCTCCCAAATTCTCCGGCCCATGATGGGCCGAAGTCCTGCCCACCTGTAGCCGGTCCTGCCGGCAGAAATCAGAGTAGGTCCCTTACTGGTGGGACCTGGTGGCGCGCGTGGGCTCCAGAGTTCCTGGGGGGTTGCGGGGGATCTTGCCCTGGGAGGTGCCCCCATGGTGGCCTGGCCCGCGGTCAGGGCACACCGATCCGCGGGCGGGTCTCTGCCGTGGGGCACTCTATTCCTTCCAGCATATTCCGGTTGGCATAGCGCCAGGCCCCTATCCCGCCAGCCGGCGCGGCGCCAACCACTCTGGGGCGGGCCTAGCCCCTGAAGTTGCGGAGGATTCCGCACCTTTGCAGGGTGGCCCAACTTTGGAGTGGTTCACGCCACTCCGTCCCGCCGGGACCCCCCACCCCACCGGGTATGGGAGAATCCCGCCCCTTAGCAACCATTAATTCAAATACAACCCCCAAAGACTACAACACTAAGCAATCCCTTAAGCTTTCCTTTTAACATCCATACAACTTAAAAACAAAACCTTTAACAGAAGCACAGCAGGTTAAAGTCACTACTGAAAACATTTATAATTCTGAATTCACCAATTAATCAAGAGAACAGCAGTGTACCTGCTTGGTCTGGCTTCAGCTCCAACACTGAAAACAAAACTAAAACACACCCTGCAGCAAACATCCTAAAACGAAAGTAAAAAGCTGACAGACAACCCAGCTCCGCCCACACTCTGACATCACTGATAAACACCAATTTCTTTAAGGTACATTTCTTAAACACCCATTTCTTATAGGTACTCTCACATGACATATGTAAAGGATCACATATTAATGAAAAAATGGCATCCCACACATATAGTGCAGATGAAAAATGCGTAGAATTACATCAAAATTGTATTACCTTCTGAGTATAGGAAAGAAATTCCAAGAAGAGCTCATGAAATTCCATTAGATATCTGGAAATTAAGAAAACACAAGCAAAGATACAGAAAGTTTTACTGGCTGTGACCACATAAAGATGTAGTTACATTTTGTCAAAAATGTCACACATGTCAAGTAATAGGGAAACCACAAGCTGCAGTAAAGCACCTTTGATCCCTTTTCCAACTTTCAAAGACCCTTTTACAAGAGTTCTAATCGAGTGTGTTAGACTACTTTCAAAAACATGAAGTAGAAATCAATACTTACTCTGGATGTATCCATTATATTTCCAGAAGTCTTACAGTTAAGAAACATTGCAGCCCAGAGAGTGATAGAGGAATTGACCAAATTCCTTACTATATATGGCTTAGCAAAAGACATACAATCAAATAAAGGGTCAAATTTCATGTCAGGATTATTTAAAGAGGTCACCAGTACCCTGTAAGTAAAACAGTATAAATCAATAGGGTGGCACGGTGGCACAGTGTTGCCACTGCTGCTTCACAGAGACAGGGACCTGGGTTCAATTCTGGCCTTGGGCAACTGTGTGGAGTTTGTATGTTCTCCCCGTGTCTGCATGGGTTTCCTCTAGGTGCTCCAGTTTCCTCCCACAGTCCAAAGATATGCAGGTCAGGTGGATTGCCCATGCTAAAAAAACTTGCCACTCAGTGTCCAAAGATGTGCAGGTTAGGTGGGGTTACAGGGAGGGGGAGGGAGGAGGGTCAGTGCAGATTCAATGGACTGAATGGCCTGCTTCTGCACTGTTGGAATTCTATAATTGGCATATCATCCAGAACCACAGGGTGCATTAGAGAGGTAACATCAAACTTTGATGATGAGAGTATATAGTCAAGATTATCCTCATGGTTGGGACAAAGGGATTCCATTCATATTATTTGTCATTAGGGATGAACAAAATGATTCTACAAGATTTAGTCCTTTTGAATTGGTTTATGGACATGAAGTTAGAGGACCACTGAAATTAATCCAAGGAAGGTTATTTAGTAATAAGTTATAAACTATAGCGTCATAGCCCTTACTTTTTGACTACATAGTGAATTTCAGAGAAAGACTGAATGGGGCTTGTAAGGTGGCAAGGAATCATTTAGAGATAGCACAGCAAGGAATGAAAGCAATGGCTGATAGGAGAGCATAGACTCATAGTTTTGAAGCTGGGACGAAAGTGCAAATGTTATTACACGTGTTAGATGATCCATTGAAAACTAGATTTAGTGGACCATATCAAATTGACAGAAAACTGAATGAAGTACATTATCTGGTACAAACACCAGATAGGTATAAATCTCACAGATAATGTCGTACTAAGATCCTTAAGAGGTATTGGGATAGAGGAGATGAGGGCAAGTATAAGGTCCTGATAATGATGAAGCATGGAGAAGAGGAGGGTTAAATTCTGAGAGTGACTTTCCTCTAATTTATTTGGGTAACGAGGAAGCACTGGAAAATTTAAATAACTGGTTAAGCTACCTTCCAGGTAAGAGCCGGGGCAAATTGGAAGAGTTGCTGCAGCCTTATAAATGTATTTGGGGGAAGAAATGAGGTAAAATGGAGATACCGATGCATGATGTAGATGTGGGAATAACAATTCCAATAAAGCAACATCCATATAGGTTAAATCCAGAAAAATTGTCCTAAGTATAGAAGAAAATTGAATATGTACTCCAATATTATATTATTCAATTGAGTTCTAGTGATTGGAGCACCCCTATCCTAATGGTGTTAAAGCCAGATGGAACACAAAAACTTTGTGCGGACTACAGGAAAGTCAATGTCGTCACCAGGAGGGATTAATTTCCTGTCGCATGTTTGATGGTTGCATTGGAAGAGTTGAACAGTCTGACTTCATCACAAAATTAGACTTATGGAAGGGACATTGACAGGTACCTTTGTCTGAGAAGGCAAAGGAAGCTTCAACATTCGTGACGCCAAATGGACTTAATTAATTTAAAGCTATGGCATTTGGGATGAAGAATGCACCAACAATATTTCGGGGATTAACTAGTAAAGTTATTCAAGGACTGTATCACAGTGTGGTGCACATTGATGACTTGGTGGTGTTTAGTGGAAGTTGTGAAGAACATCTGCAACACCTAAAAGAACTGCTTGAATGGTTAAAATAGGCTTGTGATGTCATGAATTTGGCAAAAAGTGAATTTGCTAAAGCTCAAATTTCATATTTAGGACATGTCATGGGACATGGTTAGATGGCTCCATGAGATGTAAATGTGCAGGCCATTTTGGCGTTTTCCAGAAGCTCTAACAAGAAAAGAATTTTAAGATTTCTGGGAATGAACGGATTGTATCATAAATTTGTACCGAACTTTAGCAGTGTGGCAGCACCACTAACAGAACTCTTGAAGAAGAACAAGAAATTTATCTGTATGGGCTGCCAAACTGCATTCCAACATTTAAAAACTGTGCTGATAACAGCGCCAGTGTTAGCCGCACCAAATTATGACAAACAGGTTAAACTGCCTGTGGATGCCAGCTACATTGGTGTGGAGACTGTGTTGTTACAGGCAGATGAACTAGGAATTAAGAAGCCTGTGGGGTATTTCTCAAGGAAATTAAATCCTCATCAACAGAAGTATTCTACAATTGAAAAAGAGGCTTTGGCTGGGATTCTCCGCTCTCTGCCGCCAAGATTGGGAATCCCAATCGGGCAGAGAATCCTGCAGCAGTGCGAAATTGGGATTCATGCCAGGCGGCAAACCAGTCGTGAATCTCAATGACTGCCCCGCCACCCATAGCTGGCTTCTCGACGGCCCAGTCTGGTTTCCCGCCCTGACCGGGTTGTACTTATTAGAGCTATTTTGCATGTCATTGGCGGGAAGGATTGTTCAGGGCAGCTGTCGAAAGGAGGCTTTGATACATTATGTAACATACCAGTAACAAAAGCAAGTATTTACCTATGTGATGTGGGGAAAACAGAGGGGTATAGAAGAAATAATTTCAAAGTAGAAAGATAAGGAGAATTGGAATTTATATACAAAAACGCCGAGGCCACAGGATGGGTAACATCAATGGGAAATAATCATTTATCCATAGCGCAATAACTGGAGAAAGGGACACAGTAGCAGAAGACACCATCACAGTCAGGCCTAGCTGCAAAAAACAGTCTCCCCTGAAAACAGGTTATTGCTAAAAGGGCAGCCAGTTAAAATCCAATACTTGAACCAAGAAGATTTTGCCTTCTCTGAAACTGAAGACAGTTTCCCCAAACATTGACAAATAACCGGTGCATAGTAATTACCTGTGAATTTAGCTCATAGAGTTATATCATATTGGATGTTGTTTGAGAACTCGGAGCTTCTCAGATTTCAGGAAATGTAGGTAGTTGGGAACAAAGGGGTAGCTTCATAGAGCAAAGAACAAAGAACCATACAGCACAGGAACAGGCCCTTGGGCCCTCCAAGCCTGTACCCGCCATGATACTAACCTTGGCCAAAACCCTTAGCACATCCTTGTGCCGTATCTCTCTGTACCCATCCTATCGATGTATTTGTCAAGATGCCTTTTGAATGCTATTAATGTATCTGCTTCCACAACCCTCCCCTGGCAACGCGTTCCAGCCACTCACCACCCCCTGCGTAAAAAACCTGTCTCGCACATTTCCTCTAAACTTTGCCCCTCGGACCTTAAACATATGCCCCCTAGTGACTGACCCCTCCACCCTGGGAAAGATGCCTGCCCATCCACTCGATCCATGCCCCTCATAATCTTATAGACCTCTATCAGGTCACCTCTCAACCTCCGTCTTTCTAATGAAAGCAGTCCGAGTCTATTCAGCCTCTCCGTATAGCTGACACCCTCAGACCAGGCAACATCCTGGGAAACCTCCTCTGCACCCTCTCCAAAGCCTCCACATCCTTCTGGTACTGTGGTGACCAGAATTGTGTGCACTATTCCAAGTATGGCTTTACAGAGGTTCTATTCAACTGTAGCATGACTTGCCAGTTTTTATACTCGATGTCCCATCCAATGAAGGCAAGAATTCCTTGTGCTTTCTTGACTACCATGTCCACTTGTGTTGCCACTTTCAAAGATCTGTGGACCTGCACACCCAGATCTCTCTGACTTTCTATATTTCTAAGAGTTTTGCCATTTACGGTATATTTCTCCTCTATGTTAGACCTATCAAAATGCATTACCTCACATTTGTCTGGATTAAACACCATTTACCATTTCTCTGCCCAAGTCTCCAATCTATCTATGCCCTGCTGTAACCTCTGACAATCCTCAACACTTTCTGCCACTCCACCAACCTTGGTGTCATCCCCAAACTTACTAATCAGACCAGCTACACTTTCCTCCAAAACGTTCATGTATACTACACACAACAGTGGCCCCAGCACAGATCCATGTGGAACACCACTAGTTTACAACCTTCCATTCAGAAAAACACCCTTCTACTACTACCCTTTGCCTTCTGTGACCGAGCCAGTTCTGTATCCATCTTACCACCTCACCTCTGCTCCCGTGTGACTTCACCTTTTGTACCAGTCTGCCATGAGGCACCTTGTCAAAGGCTTTACTGAAGTCCATGTAAACAACATCCACTGCCCTCACCTCATCAATCTACTTTGACACCTCCACAAAAAGCACGACTTCCCCTTCACAAAACCATGCTGTCTATCACCAATGAGTCCATTTGTTTCCAAATGGGTATAAGTCCTGTCCCTGACAATTCTCTCCAATAATTTACCTACTACCGATGTGAGGCTCACCGGCCTATAGTTTCCAGGATTATCCCTCCTACCTTTCTTAAACAGTGGTACCACATTAGCTATTCTCCAGTCCTCTGGGATCTCACCTGTAGCCAATGAGGACACAAAGATGTCAGTCAAGGCCCCAGCAATTTCCTCCCTTGCTTCCCTCAGTATTCTGGTGTAAATTCCATCCAGCCCAGGAGACTTATCATGTTGGACTCTATGTGGTCATCACAAAAGTCCTTTAAAATAAACAGGTCACAGCTTAAACTAAAATAATAAAATATTTGATATTGTTAGGAAGTTGGAATGAAATGAAAACTAAAAAGCTTGATAAAAAAGAAAGTTTTTTTGTTTATAAATTTAGAGGACCCAATTATTTTTTTTTCCAATTAAGGGGCAATTTAGCGCGGCCAATCCACCTAACATGCACATCTTTGGGTTGTGGGGGTGAAACCCACACAGACACGAGGAGAATGTGCAAACACCACACGGCCAGTGACCCAGGGCCGGGTTTCTAACCCGGGTCCTCAGCGCTGCAGTCCCAGTGCCAACCACTACACAACCGTGCTGCCCTCATAAAAAAGAAAGCTGATAGCTGCACTGAGGGCTTGTGAGATGCAGATTGGACTAGTAGTATCATGGAACAAACACTTTGTTTTGCAAAGTGGAGTCTAGCAGTGTAGTGGTCTAGATCATAGCCAAGACCAGTCTTTAAATAGAATCATAGAATTTCCAGTGCAGAAGGAGGCCATTCATCCCACCTAGTCTCACAAGCCCTTGGAAAAAGCACCCTACTTAAGCTCATACCTCCACCCTATCCCCGTAACCCAGTAACCCCACCTCACCTTTTTGGAGACTAAGGGGCAATTTAGCATGGCCAATCCACCTAACCTGCACATATTTGGACTGTGGGAGGAAACCGGAGCACCCAGAGGAAACCCACACAGTCACGGGGAGAAAACGCAAACCCCACACTGACAGTCACCCGAGGCCAGAATTGAACCCGGGACCCTGGAGCTGTGAGGCAGCAGTTCTGAGGCGGCACTGTGCCGCCGTGCCGTCCAGAGTTTTTTTTTTCTCAGAGAGAGTCAAGCTATTGGACAGAAAGCAGAAGAAGCTGTCTGTGTTAGATCTCAGAAATTCTCCTCTAAACTAGAAGAGCAGTTCCCAAAAGAAAGCTACATGTTTTGTTTGGTAATCATTTTCTGGATTTGGCTGATAGTGTTAAAACCTATGGGATGTTGGTTTGGGGAAGATGTATTCTTGGAGATTAGGAAAGTACATAGAGTAGATTGTCTGGGTTGTGTGGCTAATTCAGGTATACTGTCTGGGTAATCATCATTGTAGTTAATCGTAAATACTGTTCTTTACTGTTGCCTTTCTTGTTGTGTTTTGAAGTTTAATAAATGATTTGTTCTTTGAATATCTACAACATGACTGACCCCTTTCCTCATCTTTTTTCTCACTTTGTTTTTCTAAATAGCAAAAAGAAACTGTTCAGAACTGGTGCTCCAAGTTTCCCTTCTGGGATTTGGGATGCCCTTGCATTGAACATCAGAAGGGTTCATAACAAAATAAACTCATTAAGCATTCGTAGGATGAGATCACATAGCTTCATTCTTGAAGTGCAAAAGTCACAGATGTCAGATTATGGCAAAGAACATTGAAGAGCTATGCCAAAAATAATGAAGTAAACATTTTGGGGCATGGATTTCAATTTACTTATTTTAAAGGGCGTCACCATTGTTAATTTATGAATGTCGATATCTTTTAGAATGGATTGAAATTTCAAAGTACTGCCGCTAGCACAGAGCCTCATTAATTGTGAATGCACATTGGAGAATCAGGGCTAAAGTGTACCAGCTTTATTTCCAATTTTTCCTCACGTCTCGTAAAGCTCTGAGCTGAAACAGAAAATTGCAATTACAGACATTTAGCTTTCTCATATCACTGGGTCAGTATTCTTAACACCAACGTGGAAACAGTTCAAGAAGAATATCCATCAGCATCTTCTCAGGATCGTTAAAGATGAGCACAAAATATGGCCATGGCACTTAAATCCACAGGAAGCCAAACGAAGATACTGACGTGCAGAGTTAATGAGAAGAATCTTTGCCTCATAAAATTTGCATGTTCTCCTCCTGCCGATGTGGGTTTCCATCAGGTGCTCCAGTTTCCTCCCACAATCCAAAGATGTGCAGGTTAGATGGATTGGCCATGCTAAATTACCCCTTGGTGCCCAAAGATGTGCAGGTTAGGTGGGATTGCCAGAATAGGGCGGGAAAGTGGGCTGATAGGGTGCTCTTTCAGAGGGATGGCATGGACTCGATGAGCCAAATGGCCTGCTTCTGTACTGTAGGGATTCTATGGGAATTAATTGAGAGAAAAATTCTGATCAACTAAATAAAAATACGGGACTGGAATTTGTTGAAAAATAATGACCAGATGGTATTAATGTAAAAAATTGGCTAGCAACGTGTGATGGGAAAGAGATTGCCATGAATTGTGGATCACCACAGGTTGTTGAATGATTTACACTGCTTTGTCATTAGCTTTGTGGAAACCGCATCCATCCTGTGAATTTCATAAAGTTGCTGTATTTACACATGAATTAGCTATTGAACTAAACACAGACAGTCATGTCCAGTATTTTACAGCACGTACCCTTTTAATGATGGGCAGAGATTTTCTGCCCTGTTGCATGGGGGCTGTTATATTACCTTACATAATATATATATATTACTCTTTTGAACCAGCCGAGTTGTTAAAATAAGCAGTAGTCTTCTTGTAAAGATAAACTAATTTATTGAGTAATATAAATAAATATTATATATTTACTTAATACTCAACCAGTAAAATAAAGAAACAATTGGAGAGATAACTGATTAAATTATACAATACAATGCTTTGATAACTAATAACTTCTCTCTCTAGCTTTACTATGTCCGTTCTCTCTGCGCTCCTGATACACACTGCCAACAGAAACAGCGGGAAAACTATTAATATAGGTCCTGATAGTGAGACCTCTAGTGTTTAGTTGCCTGTACTAGCATTACATATATTGATCATGTATATTGATATGCAGAGGTCACTGCAAGGGCGAGACCATATACTGTTCAAATAGCAGTAAATTTGGTGGGACCAGAAAAACCCGCATGCAGAAAGGGCAGTAAAGTTCCGCACGATGCAGCTTTTCTTTTTTATTTATATTTCTGTATCTGATTTCGCTTTCAATTCATGCATTCTAATTCATCCTCCTTCTTAGTCGTTCTTCTGTTTATTTCTCAATTACATTGGTTAAAGCGATACTCTATTGGCCCCATTGTACATCACTAACAACTTTAAATAACACTTTTAATCCCAAAGCACCTCCTGTGAGTGTTATAACCGAGCCACATAATGAGATATTAGGTCAGATGACCAAACATTTTGTCAAAGAGGTACTTTTTGAAGATTGTCTTAAAGGAGAAAAGCCAAGGAGAAAGGCAAAGAAATGCAGGGAAGGAAGTCCAGTGTGGGGTAACTGAAGACAGGGCCATCGATGGTGGAACAATTAAAATCAATGCTCAAGAGATCAGGGCTGGATTCTTTGAGACATGGTGGCGAAATTTCGAAATACGATTGGCCGGAGAATCGGCCCCGACGCCGAAATCGGGTTTGACGCTGGTTTCGCCCTGATTTCGGACTCTCCGGACCCCCAACCTGACGAACTCACGCCGCTGGCTGCGTGGCTCGGAGAATCGCAATATCTACCCCGACGACAGATTCTCCAGGGCCCCAGCGATTCTGTGGCCTGGATGGGCTGATTTCCCAACGGCGTGGTTCTAACCATTTATAAAAAATTGTGATACCGGCATGCTGGCTGAGGCGGCCCTGAGAGGAGGTAGGATTTGGCGTGGTGGGGACTGCAGGCCCCTGTAACAGACACAGGCCATTCTTTCTCGAGGGTGGGGCAGGCTAACCAGTCGGGCAGCCCCCGACATGACAGGGCGGTGCCCACGCACCTAGCGCCATTACGGCGGCTGTCTTGTAGGCCACTCACCCGGGCACTGGGTGAACGAAGGGTTAACTGCCATATGGGTGGGTACAATCCCCCTCCCCGGCCACCCCACTCACCCGGCAACATCCACCAGGGAGGAAACACTCAGGGCCACACTGATGGTAGCCCCCAGTGAGGGCAGTGCCCTGAAATGGTGGCCCTGGCAGCAGGGATGGGCGCCAGGAGCACTGACGGGGAGGGTGGGGGCATTCATGGCTCGGGCGCGTGATGCCAACCGGGGCGACCATGTTGCCCATGGTACCTGGTTGTACGAGGTTGTATGCGCCATAACAAGTTTTCCCCTTACCCCCTTCAGAGTATCAGGTTTAGTAACCGCCCAGCGACGTTGGCCGCTGCGGTGGGCGCCGCTGCCCTGCATGCAGCCTTGCAGCAGCATCAGTGGAGGCGACGCAGAGAGGAGGCAGAGGCTGCAGCAGAGAGTGGGCTGCAGAGGGGCAGGTAGCAGCCGCCAAGACTGGAGGGCCGCCCGCCTGACAGGCTGAGGAGGATGAGGAGGAAGAACGGGACCTGGAGGAGGAGGAGGTGGATGTGTTGCCAAGGAGGCGCTGGATGAGGCCCTGCGTGTTCCGGTGCTGCATGTCATTTGAGTAAGTCCCGGACCGGGCATGCAGGGGGAGACTGCGGATGAGCCGGGAGACTGTCGGACTCAGCTGCCACATGATGGCATACCTGGCACCGCAGGGGATTGGGGAGGACACACGCTCCCGATGGTCGTCTGGTGACCTGAGCCTTTATGCCATGGGGTCGTTCCAGTCGCCGAGTGGGGACCTGTCCGGCATTTCCAAGGCATTGGTGCACAGGAGCATCCGTGGCATCACTGACGCCCTGGCAGACCGGTACATCCCGTTCCCTGTGGACCACGCCCACCAGGATGCCCGGCAGTGGTCTTCACTGCTGTCGCCGGGATGTCCCAGGACCAGGGGTTAATCGATGGGGTACACGTCGCCCTACGGCCACCTGTGGATAACATTGCTGGATGACAGGGGTTACCTGTTGCGGTCGTGGCTGATAATGTCTATACTGAGGCCACAGAGCGATGTGGAGAACTGCTACAATAATGCCCATTGTGCAGCCAAGGGTGTGGTGGAGAGGTGCTTTGGGATGCTAAAGATGCACTGCAGGTTCCTGGACCACTCTGGAAGGGCACTCCAGTATGAGGCTGCCTCACCTCCCACACCACCAACAACCCTCACCTCCCACACCGCCAGCCACCCTCACCTCCCACACCACCAACAACCCTCACCTCCCACACCGCCAGCCACCCTCACCTCCCACACCACCAACAACCCTCACCTCCCACACCACCAGCCACCCTCACCTCCCACACCACCAGCCACCCTCACCTCCCACACCACCGAACCACCCTCACCTCCAACACCACCAACCACCCTTGCCTCCCACACCACCGAACCACCCTCACCTCCAACACCACCAACAACCCTCACCTCCCACACCACCGAACCACCCTCACCTCCCACACCACCAACCACCCTCGCCTCCCACAGCTCCAACCACCCTCACCTCCCACACCACCAACCACCCTCACCTCCCACACCACCTGACACCCTCACCTCCCACACCACCTGATACCCTCACCACCCACACCACTAACCACCCTCACCTCCCACACCACCAACCACCCTCACCTCCCACACCACCAACCACCCTCACCTCCCACACCACCTGACACCCTCACCTCCCACACCACCAACCACCCTCACCTCCCACACCACCTGACACCCTCACCTCCCACACCACCTGACACCCTCACCTCCCACACCACCAACCACCCTCACCTCCCACACCATCAACCACCCTCACCTCCCACACCACCAACCACCCTCACCTCCCACACCACCAACCACCCTCACCTCCCACACCATCAACCACCCTCACCTCCCACACCACCAACCGCCCTCACCTCCCACATCACCAACCACCCTCGCCTCCCACACCACTGAACCATCCTCACCTCCCACACCACCAACCACCCTCACCTCCCACACCACCAACCACCCTCACCTCCCACACCACCAACCACCCTCACCTCCCACACCACCACCCACCCTCACCTCCCACACCACCCTCGCCTCCCACACCACCAACCACCCTCGCCTCCCACACCACCGAACCACTCTCACCTCCCACACCACCCTCGCCTCCCACACCACCGAACCACTCTCACCTCCCACACCACCAACCACCCTCGCCTCCCACACCACCGAACCACTCTCACCTCCCACACCACCCTCGCCTCCCACACCACCAACCACCCTCGCCTCCCACACCACCGAACCACTCTCACCTCCCACACCACCTGACACCCTCACCTCCCACACCACCCAACCACCCTCACCTCCCACACCACCAACCACCCTCACCTCCCACACCACCGAACCACCCTCACCTCCCACACCACCAACCACCCTCGCCTCCCACACCACCTGATACCCTCACCTCCTACACCACCAACCACCCTCGCCTCCCACACCACCTGATACCCTCGCCTCCCACACCACCTGCCATCCTCACCTCCCACACCACCTGCCACCCTCACCTCCTACACCACCAACCACCCTCCCCTCCCACACCACCTGATACCCTCACCTCCCACACCACCAAACACCCTCACCTCCCACACCACCAACCACCCTCGCCTCCCACACCACCAACCACCCTCACCTCCCACACCACCTGATACCCTCACCTCCTACACCACCAAACACCCTCACCTCCCACACCACCAATCACCCTCACCTCCTACACCACCAACCACCCTCACCTCCCACACCACCAACCACCCTCACCTCCCACACCACCAACCACCCTCACCTCCCACACCATCAACCACCCTCACCTCCCACACCACCTGACACCCTCACCTCCCACACCACCTGATACCCTCACCTCCCACACCACCAACCACCCTCACCTTCCACACCACCAACCACCCTCGCCTCCCACACCACCTGACACCCTCACCTCCCACACCACCAACCACCCTCACCTCCTACACCACCAACCACCCTCACTTACCACACCACCTGATACCCTCACCTCCTACACCACCAACCACCCTCACCTCCCACACCACCAACCACCCTCACCTCCCACACCACCAACCACCCTCACCCCCCACACCACCTGACACCCTCGCCTCCCACCAGGGTGAACACTGCATGCGGACTGGCCAGTCTATCACACGGTCATGTTGTCGAATAGCTGGGGCTGGAGTGATGGGGATGGTCGGGGGGAGGGGAAGGGGGTGGGTGGGTGGTAGGTGGGGTGGGGGGGGGGGTGCTGCACATTCCACCCACAGGGCCTCACTCGTCCACCACCCCCCCCTCACTCCCAGTGGCCATCACTGAGCGCGCACACACCCACACCCATCAGACAGGGGACAGAGGCAGGTTTGAACGGTGATAACGTGTTTAATGCAAAGAGGTATATACAGTTGTGCCCTAGCCCCCAATACTAAACTGTGCCCTGCACCCGTGCCAACTTAACTTGTGTCTAACTTTCTGGTCTTATGGACTCCAACACTATGCCTAGGTGATTCCCCAGACGGTACAGCAGGAGTGGTGGCGGACCGGTGAGACTCCTACCCTGCGACTAGGGTCCCCGTTGGTGCTCGTGTACTGGGGCAGCCAGGCCTGGATGGGATCGGCTGCTCCTTGGATGTCCCGGGTGGTGTGATGCCGTCCTGTTTTGCCCGATGTCCACCAGATGCACCAGGGATGTGTGTGTGTGTGTGGGGGGGGGGGGGGGGGGGGGGGGGGGTCCGAAAGGCTTTTCGTCAATGAGGCCTTATTGTGGATACTCATAACAGGGCAACTATAGTTGATGCCTGTCTGTCCTACCAAAAACTTCCAGGACAGAACCCTGTTCTTTGTTATATGCTGAATGTCACTTTAACTCCCTTTGAATATGAGCAGCCTCATTGTCATAACCTGCACGGGACTTATGAATGGGGCCAAACTACTGCATCGCGGCCTCTTCCTCCCGCTCATCCAGGTGAAAAGTCCGGTCACAAGGCAGATGTTGACCCCTGCCGGAGTGCTGGGACCTCATTGCCTGCAGTCATGCTTGGTCCAGCGGCGTATCTGCAACTAGAATGCGACAGATCCTCCCGCACGTACGTTGTGATAAATATGCACAGGGGACTGCCTTTCGGTGTGCCGTCGGCATGTGCAATCTTTCAACGGGTCTTGGAGAATATCCTGCAGTTGTTACCGCACGTCGCAATGTATCTGGATGGCGCACTGGTCATGGGGACTCCCAACCAGGAGCATTTGGAGAACCTTGAGACGGTGCTTCAGCACTTCTTGGAGTATTGCATCTTCATGCGCCGTGCGAAGTGCGTGTTCCATGTGAAGCAGACAGACTGTGATGGCTTGCACTCGGTTGCTGAGAAAGTGCATGCCATCTAGTTGGCCTCTGCCCTAAACAATGCCAAGGAACTTCACTCTTTTTTGAGGCTGGTTGATTACTATGGGAAATTTGTCTACACTGGCTCACGGCCATACTGGCTCCTTTGCACCTGCTGCTTAAGAAACGCCAGGCCTGGTGTAAAATTCTGCCCTGGTGACAGCTTTTCTGCTTGTACAAAAACAGTTGTCACCCTCGGGAGTGCTAACTCACTATGATCCAGCCAAGCCTTTGATCACCAAGTGTGAAGTATCACCTTATGGAATTTGGGATGTCGTACCCATTGGATGGCAGATGGTCAAGAGAGACCGATTGCTTTTGCCTCCCATATGCTGGCTATGGCCGAATGCAAATATGCAAAGATTGAGAAGGAAAGTCTGGCGGTGGTCTTCAGGGTGAGAAAGTTTCATCAATATATCTATGGCTGCCAATTATACACCATTACGGACCATAAGCCATAGTTTGGTCTTGTCCATGAGGACGGCCATCCAGCCATTGCCTCTGCCTGAATCTAGCACTGGGCCCTGTTGCTGGCTGCTTATGAGTACTCATACGTACATCGGTCGGATACCGACATTGTGCATGCCGACACACTAAACCGTCTACATTTGCCGGTTGATGCTGCAACCCCATCTCCCAAGACAGACAAAGTGGTTGCCGCCTTGAATTTCATGGATTCCCTGCCAGCCCCCGCATCACGTGTCGCGACTGGACTCAGAAGGACCCAAGGTGCAGCATCTAGTGTTATATCGACAGCTGCCAGAAGAGTTGCAAGCCTTCTCCTCGAAGTTGTCTGAACTGAGTGTGGAGGATGGCATTTCGCTGTGGGGTACATGGGTTGTTATCCCGGCGAAGGGCCAAGAGTCCTTCTTGAAAGACCTTCAAACAGACACCCTGGGGTGACCAAAACAAATATCTTGGTGCGGAGCTATGTCTGATGGCCATGCCGGGATACGGACATCAAGAAGATGGCTCAGCAGTGTACTGTCTGTCTGAAGCACCTAAAGCTCCCTTTGGCCACACCCCTTCATCCTTGGAAGTGGCCGGGCCACCCTCAGACTCGAGTGCATGCTGACGATGCTGATCCATTCCTGGGCTCGATGTTTCTTCTTTTGACAGACGACCATTCCAAGCAATTGGAGGTCCACAAAATGCCAGTGACCACCTCCCGTGCAACCATTGAGCGGTTGGGCATATCTTTTTCGATGCACAGCAATCCTGCGGTCCTCATCACGGAACGTGATGCTTCCTTCAGGAATGAGGAGTTCTCAGTGTTCCTGAAGGCCAACTGGATTTGGCATGCGCGTACTGCCCCTACCATCCTGCGCCGTATGGATTGACAGAGCGGGCTGTGCAGACGTTTAAAAAGGAGCTCCGGAAGCAGACTTTGGATTTGATGGATACGAGACTGACTCGTTTCCCAGTCTCCTATCAGACTACGCCGCATGCGGTGATTGGGGTGGCCCCAGTCATGGGCCGATGACTTCATATGTGCCTTAGCTTGCTTTTTCCTGATATTGGTGCGAAAGTGCGCCGTAACCAGGAATTGTAAGCGTGTCGGCCTGTTTAATGTCGATCGTCCAAGCATTTTGCACCTGGAGACGCGGTATTCCGTTATGGATGGCACGGTAGCAAAATGGGCGGCACATTTGCACAGTGGTTAGCACTGTTGCTTCACAGCTCCGAGGACCCAGGTTAGATTCCCAGCTTAGGTTACTGTCTGCACACTCTCCCCGTGTCTGCGTGGGTTTCCTCTGGGTGCTCCGGTTTCCTCCCACAAGTCCCGAAAGACGTGCTGTTAGGTGAATTGGACATTCTGAACTTTCCCTGAGTGTAACCGAACAGGCGCCGTGTTAATGTATGCCTACTTATGACACTAATAAAGATTATTATTATTCATCCGGAACTTTGCATGATGGCGCTCATTGGCTATCAGGGATTGTCTTCAAGGCCATCTGCATCACCTTTGCTCACGGAGAGCACCCCTTTGTAAGGTTCCTTATGTGCGACCTGTCCTGGGCGATCGTCCAAACCCAATGCTGGATCAGCCATTTTGGCATTCCAAGGACGTCTCGATGCCGAGAGACTTTCCACTGACGCAAATCTACTGTTGGTGGTTGCGGGAGGGGGAGGGAGCAGAGAGTTGAATCGAATGCTGGTGACTTCAGTGTACTGTTGACTGTTTAATGTTTAATGTGTATTTGGTTTTCTTTGTATGAATACACTGTTGTAGCTTTGTGTTTGTACCGATATTCTGTAGCTAAAAGGTGCCTATGTGTATGGCATGGTGCCTTTTTCTTAGTTAATGTGATATGTGGATTGTTAAGTAGTTTGTTTTTGAAATCTTTTTTGTATCAAGGTATTGTTGACGTATAATAAATAAAATATTCTCAAGTGGCTGCAGGTTGTATTTACTGCTTGCTTCTATGGTGGCTGCAAATGCCTGGAGGCTGCTGTTGCTATTTCCTTTCTTTTCTGGAGGTGGAAAGGACAATTGTTTCTAAGATGCCAGGTTCCTGGAACATCAGTTCAGGGTGACTTAGGAGTCCAGAAGGCATTCCGGATTGAAGCAAGAAGACCCTGCGGGACCTGGTGCGTGACATTGTTCCAAATGGGGTACCTGATGATGCCATTGAAGAAATGCTTTCGCAGATTGCTGATGCTCTTATTGCGAATGTGGTGAGTTCTGCATGTGACTGACACATCACCACGGGTACAACAGACTGGAATTGTGTTTGCCAGGATTTGGTTCCGGTGAGATTGGGCCGTGTGGGTGGGCCTGCACAGCTCTGGCTCCTGGTCAGAGAATGGCACTGATATGTGGAACAAGTAACACATTGATGGATAGATCATTTCTACGATAAGGTTCTGGACATGATAACACGTTCTCAGGCTTATCCTCCATTTCTGTTAAGTTAGATAAGTCCCCAGGGCCTGATGGGATGTACCTCAGAATACTGAAGGAGGCTAGAGAGGAAATTGCTGAGGACTTGACAAAAATCTTTGGATCCTCACTGTCTTCAGGTGATGTCCCGGAGGACTGGAGAATAGCCAATGTTGTTCCTTTGTTTAAGAAGGGTAGCAAGGATAATCCAGGAAACTACAGGCTGGTGACCCTTACGTCAGTGGTAGGGAAATTACTGAAGAGAATTCTTTGAGACAGGATCTACCCCCATTTGGAAGCAAATGGACGTATTAGTGAGAGGCAGCATGGTTTTGTGAAGAGGAGGTCGTATCTCACTAACTTGATAGGGTTTTTGAAGAGGTCACAAAGATAATTGATGCAGGTAGGGCAGTGGCTGTTGTCTATATGGACTTCAGTAAAGCCTTTGACAAGGTCCCTCATGGTAGACTGGTACAAAAGGTGAAGTCACACGGGATCAGGGGTGAGCTGGCAAGGTGGATACAGAACTGGCTAGGTCATAGAAGGCAGAGAGTAGCAATGGAAGGGTGCTTTTCTAATTGGAGGGCTGTGACTAGTGGTGTTCCGCAGGGATCAGTGCTGGGGCCTTTGCTGTTCGTAGTATATATAAATGATTTGGAGGAAAATGTAACTGGTCTGATTTGTAAGTTTGCGGACGACACAAAGGTTGGTGGAATTGCGGATAGCGATGAGGACTGTCAGAGGATACAGCAGGATTTAGATCGTTTGGAGACTTGGGTGGAGAGATGGCAGATAGAGTTTAATCCGGACAAATGTGAGGTAATGCATTTTGGAACGTCTAATGCAGGTAGGGAATATACAGTGAATGGTAGAACCCTAAAGAGTATTGAAAGTCAGAGATATCTAGGTGTACAGATCCACAGGTCACTGAAAGGGGCAACACAGGTGGAGAAGGTAGTCAAGAAGGCATACGGCATGCTTGCCTTCATTGGCCGGGGCATTGAGTATAAGAATTTGCAAGTCATGTTGCAGCTGTATAGAACCTTAGTTAGGCCACACTTGGAATATAGTGTTCAATTCTGGTCGCCACACTACCAGAAGGATGTGGAGGATTTAGAGAGGGTGCAGAAGAGATTTACCAGGATGTTGCCTGGTATGGAGGGCATTAGCTATGAGGAGCGGTTGAATAAACTCGATTTGTTCTCACTGGAACGACGGAGGTTGAGGGGCGACCTGATTGAGGTCTATAAAATTATGAGGGGCATAGACAGAGTGGATCGTCAGAAGCTTTTCCCCAGGGTAGAGGGGTCACTTACTAGGGGGCAGAGGTTTAAGGTGCGAGGGGCAAGGTTTAGAGTAGATGTACGAGGCAAGTTTTTTATACAGAGGGTGCCCGGAACTCACTGCCGGAGGAGGTGCTGGAAGCAGGGGCGATAGTGACATTTAAGGGGCATCTTGATAAATACATGAATAGGATGGGAATAGAGGGATACGGACCCAGGAAGTGTAGAAGATTGCAGTTTAGTCGGGCAGCACGGGCTTGGAGGGCCGAAGGGCCTGTTTCTGTGCTGTACTTTTCTTTGTTCTTTGTTGAGGAACTTTTAAGGGGTGATACTGTGTGTTTGTTCTTTTGTGTGAAAATGAGCTGATAGAGCTTTGTATTGGTAATGATATGGAACGTGATGTTTCCTTGTTGTTTAATGGTTAGTTTGATATGTGGGATGTTACGTATTTGATTTAAAAATCTTTGTTACTGTTGACTGTTTAATAAACAAAATATTCTCAAGTAGATTCCCATGGGTACACATGCCATGTCTCAGATGATTTTATTTATTTATTATTGTCACATGTATTAGTGTACAGTGAAAAGTTTTGTTTCTTGCATGCTGTACAAATAATGCATACCGTACATAAGGAAGGAAGGAGAAACTGCAGAACATAATGTTACAGTTATTGCAAGGTGTAGAGAAAAGATCAACTCAATACGAGGTAGGTCCATTCAAAAGTCTGATGGCAGTAGGGAAGAAGCTGTTCTTAAGTCGGTTGGTACGTGACCGCAAACTTTGGTATCTTTTCCTGACGGAAGAAGGTGGAAGAGAGTATGTCCGGGGTACGTGGAATCCTTAATTATGCTGGCTGCCTTTCCGAGGCAGCGGGAATTGTAGACAGAGTTTTTTTTAAAATTTAGAGTACCCAATTCATTTTTTCCAATGAAGGGGCAATTTAGTGTTGCCAATCCACCTAGCCTGCACACCTTTGGGTTGTGGGGGCGAAACCCATACAAACACGGGGAGAATGTACAAACTCCACACGAACAGTGACCCAGAGCCGGGATCAAATCTGGGACCTCGGTGCCGTGAGGCAGCAGTGCTAACCCACTGTGCCACCGTGCAGCCCAATTGTAGACAGAGCTGATGGGTGGGAGGCTGGTTTGCGTGATGGATTGGGCTACATTGACGACCTTTTCTAATTTCCTGCGGTCTTGGGCAGAGCAGGATCCACACCAGGTTGTGATACAACCAGAAAGAATGCTTTCTATGGTGCATCTGTAGAAGTTGGTGAGTTTCATAGGTGACATGCCAAATTTCCTTAGCATTCTGAAAAAGTAGTCGTTGGTGGGCTTTCTTAACTATAGTGTCGACATGGGAGGACCAGTACAGGTTGTTGGTGATCTGGACACATAAAAACTCGAAGCTCTCAACCCTTTCTACTTTGTTCCCATTGATGTAGACAGGGGCATGTTCTCCACTATGCTTGATGACAATCGATGACAATCTCTTTTGTTTTGTTAACATTGAGGGAGAAATTATTGTCTTTGCACCAGTTCACCAGATTCTCTATCTCATTCCTGTACTCTGTCTCGTCATTGTTTGAAATCACAGTCATGGGTGTACAAAGAGTATAGTAGGGGGCTGAGGACACAGCCTTGTGGGGCACCGGTGTTGAGGATAATCGTGGAGGAGGTGTTGTTGCCAATCCTTACTGATTGTGGCCTGTGGGTTAGAAAGCTCAGGATCCAGTTGCAGAGGGAGGAGCCGAAGCCAAGGCCACGGAGTTTGGAGATGAGTTTTGTAGGAATGATGGTGTTGAAGACTGAGCTGTAGTCGATAAATAGGAGTCTGACATAGGTGTCTTTGTTATCTCAGTGTTCCAGGGTAGAGTGCAGGGCCATGGAGATGGTGTCTGCTGTGGACCTGTGTTGTAGCGGTAGGCGAACTGTGGTGGATTACGGCAATCCGGGAGGCTGGAGTTGATTTGTGCCATGACTAACCTTTCGAAGCACTTCATGATGATGGATGTCAGAGCCACTGGACGATAGTCATTAAGGCACGCTGCTTGACTTTTATTTGGTACAGGGATGATGGTCATCTTCTTGAAGCAGATCGGGACCTCAGATTGTTGTAAAGAAAGGTTGCAGATGTCCGCGAATATCCCCGCCTGCTGATCCGCACAAGACCTGAGTGCCCGTCAGGTACCCCATTCGGGCCAGTGGCTTTCCGTGGGTTGACCTTCGAGAAGGCTTCTCTGACGCCTGCAGTGGTGACCTCAGATACAAGTTCATCCACAGCTTCTGGGGTGGAGGGCTTGCTCTCGCTGATCTCTTGCTCAAAGCATAGAATGCGTTGAGCTTATCAGGGAGGGGTGCATTGGAGCCGGTGATTTTACATGCCTTCATCTTGTAGTCCGTTATGTCTTGTAGACCTTGCCATAGTCCGCAGCAGGTCCGTGTGGCTGGCCTGGGACTCGAGCTTGGTCTGGTACTGTCTTTTGGCCTCTTTGATGGATCTCCTTAGATCATATCTGGCTTTCTTGTATAGGTCAAGGTCGCCTGACTTGAATGCCTCAGACCTAGACTTCAGCAAGCAGTGGATATCTCTGTTCATCCAGGGTTTCTGGTTGGGAAACACGCGGATTTATTTCTTTGGCACACAGTCTTCTACACACTTACTAATGATGCCAGTTACTGTAGTACTCGTTCAGGCTGGTCGCAGAGTTTTAAAATACTGACCAGTCCACGGACTCTAAGCAGTCCCATAGGAGATCATCCGATTCCTCAGACCAACAATGCACAACTTTCTTTGACGGATTCTCCTGCTTCAGTTTTTGTTTTAGGCCGAGAACAGGAGCACAACCTTGTGGTCAGATTTTCCAAAGTGTGGGCAGGCAATAGTGCGGTACGCATGTTTGATATTTGTGTAGCACTGGTCCAGGATGTTTGGGCCTCTGGTGGAACAGGTGGCGTGTTGGTGGTAACTTGGTAGTACGCTCTTGAGCTTGGCCTGATTGAAGTCCCCAGCTATAATGAACAAGGCCTCGGGATGTTTCATTTCAAGGCTATTTGTGGTAGTGAATATTTCGTCCAGTGCGATTTTCACATTTGCATGGGGTGGGATCTAAACTGCCGGCAGGATAACAGAGCTGAACTCCCGCGGAAGGTAGTAGGGGCGGCATTTTAGCATCAGGTATTCTAGGTCTGGGGAGCAGAAACTCGCCAGTGTTGCTACTTCTAGGCATCAGGAAGTGTTGATTAGGAGGCAGATCCCACCTCCCCAAGCCTTGCCTGAGGCCGCCGTACGGTCTATTCGGTGGATTGAGAAGCCTCTGATTGTTGGGCACAGTCCGGTGAAGCAGGATGATGATTATTGCATCGCATTTCAAGCAAATTTTAAAGCCTGAACAGTTTGCTTGGACTCTCGAAGTGCCACAACCACAGAGGCAGCAGCCAACAATCTAACACGCAAGAGCTGGGCTTCAGTGCTGGGGATATCCTCACGATCAAAGGGTAGGCATATCAGGGAATGGCACAGGGCATGGTCTCCCTAATGTTTCCGGAAAGGGTCTGGGGTCAAGGGGCTCCTGATGTGGCTGAAGGTGAGAGTGCAGAGCGAGGTTCTCCAACGTAACTGGCTCGCTGAATGGCAGTCTGAGAGAAAGCGAGACACATAAGGATGGGGAAGGCATGGGGGATATGATGATCCCAGGGTGGAAGCCCTAGCTGATTGTTTGTCTATCTCTTTCTCCAATTCCTTACAGATATAACAATATGGCTGATTATGTCGGTCCCGCAGAGGCTGCCCTCCTGGTGCACGTACAAGCCCAGATGGCCAGACGTCAGGAAAGGCAACAGCAGCATTGATGCAGGCCAGAGGCAGCACCCCATGTTCAGAGGGCCGCTGCACACCCCGAAGACTCGGCCTCCCATCAGGCCGAGGAGGGATCCAGAGGGAAATGCCAGCAACGGCCCAAGATGTACAGGCATAATTGGTCTTTCGAGGAGATGACGGACAGCATGTGCCGCAGGAGGGGATGGTGGACGAGCTTGGGAGCAGACGGAGCTGAAGAATGGAGGACAGGTGGCGGAAAAGGTCTGGCCTGCCTGAAGGACCAGGGAGATCCTCATCCTCACCTGATTCTTATAAGGTGAGGCTTTGTCTGTAGGCTCGCCCCCTCTTCCTCATTCCTCTCCTTCCCCCCATTACCCTCCTTCACCCCCCATTCCCTCCTTCACCCCCTCATTCCCTTCCTTCCTGCCTACCCTCCCCTCCCCACCCCCAAACACCCTGTTCCATCCTCCCAGGGTCTGTGTAACATACCCTATGATGATGGGCTTGTGCCGGCACTGTCAGCCGATGACTATACAAGGCACGAGAGCTCTGCAGTGACCAGATAATGTCCCTCAGAGACTGGAACATACTCTACAGTGCCTCAGCAATTGGGACATGATGTTGAGGCATTCAACCATGGTTGTTACAGACTGAGCTAATCTGGTGAGCACCACACAGTTGCTGATGCACATCTGGTAGAGAAAGGAACATCCAAGGGCACAACCACTCAAGTCGCGGATGTCATGTTGCAGGCTTTCCACAGCGATCGCCATGCCAGCAGTGTTGGCATCAGTATCACGAATTTTCAGCATCATCTCCTGCACCCGTAGCTTATGGGACTCCTCCAATAGGCTATGTACGTGCTGGAATGTCGGTGACATTCCCTCCTGAATCTCACGTCTCTCTCCCAGCACCTGTTTGAACTCTGGGATAACCTTGTCCAGAGGCCTGCATTTGACACTGGGACTCAGCAGAGTCCTGGTATCCAGTAGACCTCCAATTGCTGTTTCCCTTGGATGTTCCTTTCTCTACCGATGGTGCTCACCAGATTGTGCCCCAGAAGCCTGTGCACTACTTTTTCCCACCGAGATGTGTGCCTCTGCGCTGGTGGAAGGTTGCCACCTGGTGCCAGGCTCAAGGATGTCTCTGAACACGCACGGGGCATTCGGAAGGGGGAGGGCGAACAGTCGGAGGTCATGATACACATTGGTACTGATGACATAGGCAGGAAGCGTGACAAGGTCCTGCAGGGTTCGTTCAAGGAGTTAAGTAATAAGTTAAAAAACATGATACCTAGAGTTGTAATCTCGGGATTACGCCCTGTGCCATGTGCCAGTGACGTTAGGAATAGGACGATAGCGTAGCTAAACACGTGACTAAAGAGCGGGTGTAGTAGGGAGTGTTTCAGACATCTAGATTATTCTGGGGCAGGAAGGACCTGTAAAAGATGGACGGATTGCACCTAAACCGGAGGGGCACCGATATCTTGGCTGGGAGGTTTGCTAGCATCATTCGGGAGGGTTTAAACTAATGTGGTGGGAGGTGGGAACCAGAGCAGTAGGTCAGCAGGTGAAGTGATTGAGGGCGAGCTAGAGACTAAGACCAGGAAGACTAAGAGGAAGAGCAGGCAGGAGAAGTTGCTGAACACAGCGGGACTGGTGGTCTGAAGTGCATTTGTTTCAATGCGAGAAGTACAACAGATAAGGCAGATAAACCTTGAGCTTGGATTAGTACTTGGAACTATGATGTTGTTATTACAGAGACTTGGTTGAGGGACAGGTTTGGACACGTTCCAGGATGTGGATGCTTCAGGCGGGATAGAGGGGGATATAAAAGGGCAGGGGAGTTGCATTATTGGTTCAGGAGAATATCACATCAGTACTGAGGGAGGATACATTGGAGGGCTTATGCAAGCAAGGCAATATGGGTAGAGCTCAGGAATAGGAAGGAATCATAATTTTGACGGTTTACAACAATCCTCCCTACAGCCAGTGGGACTTTAAGGAGCAGATATGTAGACAGATTTTAGAAAGGCATAAAAACAATAGGGTTAATGTGGTGGGTGATTTTATCTATATTGACTGGGACTCACTTAGTGTGAGAGGCTTGGATGGGGCAGAATTTATAAGGAGCATTCAGTAGGGTTTCTTGAAACAATATGTAGATAGTCTAACTAGGGAAGTGGCCGTACTGGACCTGGTACTGGGGAATGAGCCTGGCCAGGTGATCGAAGTTTCAGTAGGGAAGCATTTTGGGACTAGTGATCAAATTCTGTAAGTTTTAAGGTACTTGTGGATAAGGATAAAAGTAGTCCTCGGGTGAGTGTGCTAAATTGGGGGAAAGCTAATTACAACAATATTAGGCAGAAACTGAAGAATATAGATTGGGGCGGCTGTTTGAGGTAAATCAACATCTGACACGTTGGAGTCTTTAAACCATCAGTTAGAATCATAGAATTTACAGTGCAGAAGGAGGCCATTCGGCCCATCGAGTCTGCACCGACCCTTGGAAAGAGCACCCTACTTAAGCCCACACCTCCACCCTATCCTCATAACCAGTAACCCCACCTAACCTTATGAACACTAAGGATCAATTTAGCATGGCCAATCCACTTAACCTGCACATCTTTGGAATATGGGAGAAACCGGAGCACCCGGAGGAAACTCACACAGACACGGGGAGAACGTGCAGACTCCACACAGACAGTGACCCAGCCAGAATCGAAACTGGGACCCTGGAGCTATGAAGCAACTGTGCTAACTACTGTGCTACCGTGGCACCCATAATGCTGTATTATTCTGTGATTCCGTGATTCTGTGAATCCATGTCTGGATCTCCCCCAAAAAGCCGGCGGGAAACATCCTGCAAAACCCACCAAAATGGTAGTCATTCTTTGGGTGAATTGCGCCCAATGTCTGTGATATGATGGAGGGCAAGAAAGATTAAATAATAAAAGTTGTGAAATGGGCAAACATTCTGTTATTGGTTATTGATACTACGAATGGCTCTGCCTTATTGACAGTTTTCTATGGTTGCAAGAACAATTTTTTTTCAAAGGAGATTTTGGCATTTTGTTTTGATGAGATTTCATAGGTTTTTCTGACATTGGCCAGCATTTGTATGGTACACGGTGCATACTTGAATGGTTATGGAAGGTGCAAGTGCATGGAAAGTGCATAGGGGCTATGATGTGGCATTGACAGGGCATGGGAATATGAGGGGCATGAGGGTATGGAAGATGTACGGTGGCATGGGTCAAACAATTAAAATTTACCTGCCAAACATTTCCTGAATCCAGGCTATGGTTCACAACTCCTCTGAGGAACTGTGAGCCACGAGTTCTTGATAGGCCGGCTGGTCTCCACAAAAATTAGGTAGGGTAGGAGACCGCTACCCCGCCCCCCCCCCCCCCCCCCCCCCCCCCCCCCCCCCCGTGGGAGACATTAAGTTGGGAGTGCGTCCTTATTGCACGCACAGCGGAAATTGTTGGAAACTGGAATTAGGTCGGAACTCCTGGAATTGGGTCCCAAATTGCCCAAATTTTGGTCCAAAAACCCAGGCCTGTGTATCTTAGAAGATATGTGGCAGAAAATCTGGGTCTTTGGACTTTTTGGTTGTCATTGCTCTGAACACATTTTTAAAAATTGACCGTTCACATTCACAGAAGACAGGGCAAATTAAACAACCCCACACCAATCATAAATTTAAAATGCAATTAATTTATTATTAGTAATTTTTTTTTTACAGATGTCTTACTCCAACATTAGGTCACCTGAACCCTGTGATATATAAAAGAACCAACAGAGTGCACTGTTCCACAAACATTTAGTTCTCTGTATCAAACACAAGGTCATGTTAAACATGATTAATGTCTTTATGTTTTGTTTGTGTTAAAATTCCATCAGCTAAGTAGTTTGCTTGCGTTTCAAAGTGAACTAAAATACATAAATCGTGCAAATATATTTATTCCTTAGTTAACTTTTCTTAACTCTTGAGGTTCATCGCAGTTGAACCTGATCTGGTCTTCATTAGATGGCCACAGATATGTTTGGGTTCATTTTGCCATTTTCCCTGCTCCTCTGCTGAAGATGCAGAATCTTACAAGATATAATTTAGGCATTTTATCTCCAGTTTTCCTCAGTTCCAGTAGTCTCACAGAAGCTTTGTTTTTTTTTCTTTTTATAAATTTAGAGTTCCCAATTCATTTTTTCCAATTAAGGGGCAATTTAGCGTGGCCAAGCCACCTACCCTGCACATCTTTTGGGTTGTGGGGGCGAAACCCACGCAAACATGGGGAGAATGTGAAACTCCACACGGACAGTGACCCAGGGCCGGGATTGAACCTGGGACCTCGCGCCGTGAGGCTGCAGGGCTAACCCACTGCACCACTGTGCTGCCCTCACAGAAGCTTTGTTGACAATGCCACAGGTTGGAAACAATTGCCTAACTTTATGTAACCAATTCACAATGTATGGCACAATTTTGCTTGGGGAAATGAGTCTTTGCTGTAGGTTTATACAAGCTTCAGCAGCACAGAATATTCATTTCAATTTGGTCCTATGGCATATTTCACATTTTAGGCAAAACTTTACTCGTGGTGGACATCTTGTTCATATTATCTGCCTTTGGGAGTCCTGCGATCCAGTCTGCCCAAATAATCTTTTTAAGGGGAGATTATTAAGTGTTTTGTTTGCAGGGAGAGGGGTTGAAACATGGAACCATAGAAAAAAATTGGAGCAGGAGGAGGCCATTCAGCCCTTCGAGCCCGCTCCGCCATTCATTATAATCATGGCTGACCATCCAACTCAATAGTCTAATCCCACTTTCCCCCATATCCTTTGATCACCTTTGCCATAAGTGCTATATCTAACTGCTTCTTGAAACCAGACAATCTTTTGAATTCAACTACTTCCTGTGGTAATGAATTCCACAGGGTCATCACCCTCTGGCTGAAGAAATTTCTCCTCATCTTGGTCCTAAATGGTCTACCCCATATCCCTGGTGATCCCTGGTTTTGGACACACCCACCATCGGGAATATCCTTCCTGCTTCTACCCTGTCCAGTCCTGTTAGAATCCCCTGTTAGATCCCCTCCTCATTCTTCTGAACTCCAGCAAATACAATCCTAACCGATTCAATTTCTCCTTGTATGTCAGTCCTGCAATCCCAGGAATTATCTGGTTAAACCTTCGCTGCATTCCCTCTATAGCTAGAACATCCTTCCTCAGATAAGGAGACCAAAACTGCACACAATATTCCAGGTGTGGCCTCACCATGACCCTGTATAATTGCAGCACGACATCCCTACTCCTGTACTCAAATCCTCTCGCAATGAAGGCCAGCATACCATTTGCCTTATTTACAGTCTGCTGCACCTGCATGGTTACCTCCAGTGACTGGTGTACAAGGACACCCAGGCCTCATTGCACATTCCCCTCTCCTAATTTATGGCCATTCAGCTAATAGTCTGCCTTCTTGTTTCTGCCATCAAAGTGGAGCTTGATGGAACCATCAATTCACCAGACACGTGCTTTCAGATATGAACAGTGGTTTTAATCTACTTACTACAGAGCCAGCCTGTTACCCGTTGATGAACTCTCGGTGAACTGCAGGCTGACTCTGGACAAGGGTATTTATACAGCAGCACAAGGGGGAGGAGTCGTGGGCGGAGCCAAGGGTGGAGCCCTGTACAAACTCCAGAGCATTCCCAGAGCTACTCCCCCTAGTGGTCGGATAACGCTACTGCGCTTACAAAGATACAGTGTGAATTACCAAGTTACATTCACCACATTCAACCCCTGCAAAAAAATCAGGTCCGGCGGGGGTGGTGGTCTACAAAGTCAGTCTGTTCGGAGGTCGAACTGTCCGCTGTGATCTGCGGAGCACCGGGGTTGCAGCCTCTTGCGGTGGCTGGATGGGTGTTGAGTGCTGGGGTACGATGGCGGACTCCAGGGAGGGTTGTATCTGAGCTTCATACTCTCCTGGTTCAACCGGGGACTGGGGGAGCTGGGGGCTGGCCGGCGCGGGTGCGCGGAGCTGGTGGAGCGAGCTCGTGGGCTCGGGAGCGTGAGGGGGCGGCAGCATGGGGTGTAGGGTGAGGGGTCCTTCTGTGGGGGTAGAGGGGGCGCAGGATCCGGCGGGTGCCAGATCCCAGAGGAATACAGTGTCCTGACGGCCGTCAGGAAACTCGACGAATGCGTACTGGGGTTTGGAGTGGAGCAGGTGCACCTTCTCAACAAGGGGGTCGGTTTTGTGTGCCCTGACGTGTTTCCTCAGGAGTACGGGGCCCGATGTCCTCAGCCATGCCGGAAGTGAGACCCCCATGGTAGTGTCCCTGGAAAAAATGAAGAGCCTCTCGTGAGGGGTCTGATTGGTCGCTGTGCACAAAAGGGACCTAATAGCGTGGAGCGCGTCTGGGAGGACTTCCTGCCACTGGGAGACTTGGAGCTTTCTAGACCGGAGGGTCAGCAGGACGGTCTTCCAGACCGTCGCATTCTCCCTCTCCACCTGCCTGTTCCCCCTGGGGTTGTAGCTGGTAGTCCTGCTCGAGGCAATGCCCTTGTCGAGCAGGTACTGACGCAGCCCTTCGCTCATGAAGGACGAACCCCGGTCGCTGTGTACGTAGCTGAGGAAACCAAACAGGGTGAAGATGCTATGCAGGGCCCTAATGACTGTGTGGGAGGTCATGTTGTGGCACGGGATAGCAAATGGGAAACGGGAGAACTCATCTAGGACGTTTAGAAAGTAAACGTTCTTGTTAGTTGAGGGGAGTGGCCCTTTGAAATCAATCGCAAGGCATTCAAAGGGCCTAGAAGCCTTGACCAGGTGGGCCCTGTCTGGTCTATAGAAGTGCGGTTTGCACTCCGCACAGATCGGGCAGTCCCTGGTGACCGCTTTTACCTCCTTGTTGAAGAAAGGCAGGTTTCAGGCTCTGATGTAGTGGGCGAGCCGGGTGACCCCCGGGTGGCAGAGGTCATTGTGGATGACTTTCAGTCGGTCAATCTGCGCGCTGGTGCATGTCCCGCGGGATAGGGCATCCGGAGGCTCGTTGAGCTTCCTGGGTCAATACTTAATATCGTAATTGTAGGTGGAGAGTTCGATCCTCCACCTCAGAATTTTGTCGTTTTTAATTTTGCCCCTTTGCGAGTTGTCAAACATGAAGGCAACCGATCTTTGGTCAGTGATGAGAGTGAACCTCCTACCTACGAGGTAGTGCCTCCAGTAACGAATAGCCTCCACAATGGCTTGTGCTTCTTTCTCAACTGAGGTGTGTCGGAGTTCTGAAGCAGAGAGGGTACGGGAGAAAAATGCGACTGGTCTCCCTGCCTGATTTAGTGTGGCTGCTAGAGCTACCTCTGAGGCATCGCTCTCAACCTGGAATGGAGTGGATTCATCCACCGCCCGCATGACCGCTTTGGCGATGTCCTCCTTGATGCAGTCGAAGGCCTGGCGTGCCTCAGCTGAGAGGGGAAATCGTGTGGCCTTAAAGAGTGGGCGGGCTTTGTCCGCATATTGAGGGACCCACTGGGTGTAGTAGGAGAAGAAGCAAAAGCACCGTTTGAGGGCCTTGAGGCAATGGGGGAGGGGGAGTTCTAAGAGGGGGCGCATACGGTCCGGGTCTGGGCCCAGGACTCCGTTTTCCACGACATAGCCGAGGATGGCTAGTCTGGTTGTGCGGAAAACGCATTTCTCCTTGTTATACGTGAGATTCAGTTTCTGTGCCGTCTGGAGAAAACGGCGGAGGTTGGCGTCGTGGTCCTGCTGGTCATAGCCGCAGATGGTGACATTGTCCAAGTATGGAAATGTGGCCCGCAGCCCGTACTGGTCCACCATTCGGTCCTTTGCTCGTTGGAACACCGAGACCCCATTAGTGACGCCGAAAGGGACTCGGAGGAAATGGAAGAGGCGGCCATCGGCCTCGAATGCCGTGTAGTGGCAGTCCTCCGGGCGGATTGGGAGCTGGTGGTATGCAGACTTCAGATCCACCGTGGAAAAGAGCCAGTACTGGGCGATCTGATTTACCATGTCTGCAATCCTGGGGAGGGGATACGCGCCAAGGAGCGTAAATCTATTTATGGTCTGACTATAGTCGACAATCATGCGGAATTTTTCCCCGGTCTTAACGACCACCACCTGAGCTCTCCAGGAACTATTGCTGGCCTCTATAATCCCCTCACTGAGAAGCCTTCGGACCTCTGTTCTGATAAAAATCCTATCCTGCAGGCTGTATCGCCTGCTCCGAGTGGCTACGGGTTTACAGTCCTTTGTGAGATTGGCGAAGAGAGGAGGGCGGGAGATTCGCAGCGTAGCGAGGCTTCAGATAGTGAGTGGGGGCAGGGGTCCGCCAAAGCTGAGGGTGAGGCTCTTAAGGTTACATTGAAAGTCTGGGCCTAATAAGAGTGGCGCACAGAGGTCGGGCAAAACGTAGAGTTTAAATTTTGAGTAGCTAGCGCCTCGGATTGTGAGTGTCGTGGCGGTGCGCCCCTGGATCTGGACCGAATGGGAGCCTGAAGCGAGCAAGATAGTTTGCCGCACGTGGAAAACGGGGAGCGAACAGTGTCTTACCAGGTCTGGATGTATGAAGCTCTCAGTGCTCCCGGAGTCGAAGAGGCATGGCGTTTTGTACCCGTTGATTTGGACCTCTGCCATCGAATTTCATAGAATTTACAGTGCAGAAGGAGGCCATTTAGCCCATCGAGTCTGCAGAGGCTCCTGGAAAGAGCACCCTACCCAAGGTTAACACCTCCACACTATCCCCATAACCCAGTAACCCCACCCAACACTAAGGGCAATTTTGGACTCTAAGGGCAATTTATCATGGCCAATCCACCTAACCTGCACATCTTTGGACTGTGGGAGGAAACCGGAGCACCCGGAGGAAACCCATGCACACACAGGGAGGATGAAATCATTTTGCAGATGCTTCGGGCGTGATTGGTCCAGAGTGACTGTGCTGAGTTGCGGGTAGTCGGCGACTAGAGTGGCCCCGTGATGACTGCCCTCTGAATTCGTAGTCGTACTCTTCCGATGAGTTGTCCGAGTGTGGAGATCCAGGTCGGGCCCGTGGATCGCACGTGGCGGGAGGCGAGGAAGATGGCGTCCAAGATGGCGGCCCCCATGAGTCGCACGTGGCCGGCCCGTGGTGGAGGTTTGCCAAGATGGAGGCCCCCATGGATCGCACGTGGCGCGAGGGGGCGGAGTTGGGGCATAGGCCGCAGCGTTTCGGGCCCCGCAGGCCTACGGGTGTGGGGAGCGATTACTTCGTGCCGCTGGGGAGTTGGAAGCTGGGGCCCTTTTTGCGAGGCACGCTCTTGCGTAGTGGCCTTTCTGCCCGCAGCTGCTGCAGGTCGCGTTGCGGGCCGGGCAGTGCTGCCTCGAGTGCTGATTCTGGCCGCAGAAATGGCAGGCTGGAGCAGCATAGTGGCTGGCTGGAGCAGCATAGTGGCTGGCTGGGGCAGCATGGTGGCTGGGCGGGTGCGTAGCACAGGCCTGGGGGAGTCGCTGGTCGGGGGCCCATGATTGGGTCGCGGGGTCCGCGGGGAACGAGTTGAGGCTGCGGAAGGAGACCTCCATCGTGGTAGCAGCTTCCACAGTTGTTTCTAAGTCTTGGGCCCCCTTTCCCAGCAGTCGTTGGCGCACATAATTAGACCTGAGGCCCGCTACAAAAACATTGCATACAGCAAGTTCCCTGTGTTCGGCCGCGGTAACCGCTTAATAGTTACAGTCATTTGATAAATTATTGAGTTCCCTTAAAAATTTGGCGAGTGATTCAGTAGGCCACTGATGGCGAGTCGTGAACACATGGCGTGCGTAAACTTCGTTAATGGGCCTTACATATATCTTATCGAGTATCGCTAGCGCCGCAGTATATGAACCGGCCGAGTTTAGTTGCGTTGAGATCCTGTGGCTCACCCTCGCGTGCAGTAGACTTAACTTCTGTTCCTCTGTCGTTTCGGCTGTGCTCGCTTCTGCCAGATAGGCCTTAAAGCACCGCAGCCAGTGGGAGAAGATTTCTTTTGCCTCTGCATCCTGTGGGTCGAGTTCCAGGCATCCAGGCTTGAGGGCTGATTCCATGATCGATCTTGACTGTTCTTAAGTAGATTAAATTGATGGAACCATCAATTCACCAGTCACGTGCTTTCAGATATGAACAGTGGTTTTAATCTACTTACTACAGAGCCAGCCTGTTACCCGTTGATGAACTCTCGGTGAACTGCAGGCTGACTCTGGACAAGGGTATTTATACAGCAGCACAAGGGGAAGGAGTCGTGGGCGGAGCCAAGGGTGGAGCCCTGTACAAACTCCAGAACATTCCCAGAGCTACTCCCCCTAGTGGTCGGATAACGCTACTGCGCCAACAAAGATACAGTGTGAATTACCAAGTTACATTCACCACAGAGCTTATATATCTAAATTATACTGCATCTGCCATTCATATGCCACTCATTCAACTTGCCCAAATCACACTGAAGGATCTCTGCATCCTCCTCACAGCTTATCCTCCCATCCAACTTGATGTCATCTGCAAATTTGGAGATATGACATTTTGTACCCTCATCTAAATCATTAATAAATATTGTGAATAGCTGGGGTCCTAGCACTGATACCTGTGGTACCCCACTGGCTGCCAATTTGAAAAAGACCCGTTAATTCCTATTCTTTGTTTCCTGTCTGCCAAACAGTTTTCTATCCATCTCAATACATTACCCCCAATCCCATGCGCTTTAATTTTGCACGCTAATCTTTTATGTGGGACCTTGTCAAAAAGCCTTCTGAAAGTCCAAATACACCATGTCCACTGGCTCTTCCTCATCAATTGTACTAGTTACATCCTCGAAGAATTCTAGTACAATTGTCAAGCATGATTTCCCCTTCATAAATCCTTGCCAACTCTGTCCGTTCCTGCCACTGTTTTCTAAGTGCTCTGCGATAAAATCTTTGATAATGGATTCTAGAATTTTCCCCACTACTGACGCCAGGCTTACTGGTCTATAATTTCCGGCTTTCTCTCAACTTCCCTTTTTAAATAGTGGAGTTACATTTGCCACCCTCCAATCTGCAGTAACTTTTCTGCAATCTAGAGAATCCTGGAAGATGATCACCAATGCATCCACTATTTCTAGAGCCACCTCCTTCCGTACCCTGAGATGTAGATAATCAGGCCCTCGGGATTTATCAACCTTCTATCCCATCTATTTACCTAACACCATTTCTCCACTGACATTGATCTCCTTATCACTAAATCCTGCATTTCCCAACATTTCTGGTATCTTATTTGTGTCCTCATTTGTGAACACAGAACCAAAGAATATATTTAGTTGCTGAGCCATTTATTTGTCCCCTATAATACATTCCCCTGTTTCTGACTGTAAGGGACGTACATTTGTTTTCACCAATCGTTTTCTCTTCAAGTACCAACAGAAACTTTTACAGTCAGTTTTAATGTTCCTGCAAGTTTACTTTCAACTCTATTTTCCCCTTCTTAATCAATCCCTTGGTCCTTGTTTGCTGAATTCTAAACAGCTCCCAATCCTCAGACCTGTTCTTTTTCTTGGCCAATTTATATGCTACCTCCTTGGATTGAATTATATCCCTAATTTCCCTTGTAAGCCATGGATTGATCATCTTTCTCATTTTACTTTTGTGCCTGACAGGAATAAACAATTGTTGCAGTTCCTCCATGTGCTCTTTGAATGTTTGCCATTGCCTATCCACTGTCATCCCTTTAAGTAACATTCCCCAATTGATCATAGCCAACTCACGCCTCATTTAATCGTAGTTTCCTTTGTTACGGTTCAAGACCCTAGTCTCAGACTCAACTATTTCACTCTCCATTTCGATGAAAAATCCTATCGTATGGTGGTCGCTCATCCCCAGATTGACACTAGATTGTCAATGATTCCGTTGTCATTACACACTACCCAATCTAGGATGGTCTGTTCTCTAGTTGGCTCCTCAACATATTGATCCAGAAAACCATCCCGCAAATACCCCAGGAATTCCTCCCCTATGGTATTGTGGCCAATTTGATTTTCTCAACCTATATGCAGATTAAAATCACCCATAATTACAGCTGTTGCTTTATCACAATACCATTTTGCAGCATTTTTCATTAACTTTAACTGGTTGTAATTTTGTTTTTTTAAATATTTTAAATTCTTGGTTTTGGTTGCCATTCAAATTGTATTATACGAAGTAGTGATAATGAAATTTGGTTTTGGCGGATTCCATAGCACAGCCTGATTTTGATAAGGGAGGGGAACTAACCACAGACCAACAAATTCATATTCAACAACACCCGAGGTATTCCATCTGATCTTAGCACTGTGCAAGGATTAGTATTCATAGACTGCTCTGAACTTTTATGGTTGTCACAGGGAAGATGAACCCTTTAGTGTCTTTGCTTCAGAAGATTGGCTTTTGCAGTTGTACCATCTGCTGAAAAGTGACCTTCAGGCAACAGCCAGAAAAGTGACCAATTTGCTATAGTATTGATGATTAACAAAGCAATAAGTTTCCAAGC
This sequence comes from Scyliorhinus canicula, assembly GCF_902713615.1. NCBI lineage: Eukaryota > Metazoa > Chordata > Chondrichthyes > Carcharhiniformes > Scyliorhinidae > Scyliorhinus > Scyliorhinus canicula. The sequence continues at coordinate 22,375,831 of NC_052161.1, forward strand.
CACTTCAAGGCATCCATTACACCAAGCAATCTGTTACACACTCATGCATCAAACAAGCACATTTTCAAGAAGCAATGCCTTCATCATTTTCCCTGTGGAAAGAGGGCGCATGTAAATGTTTGTGGGCCGATATTTGTGGGCGGAGAATCGCGCCCGAGTCTTTTAAAAAAGTTATTAGTTTCATTAAAATAGCAAAGTAGTCATGTGCCTGTGCTAAGCATTCAGCAGCAACAACTTTCATTTATATACACACCTCTAATATACAAAACATTCCTCAGTGCTTCATAAGAGCATTATTGACAAAATGCTGCAAGAGATACTAGGGCAGACGACCAAAAACCTTGTCAAAGTGGTAGGTTTCAAGGAGTGTCCTAAAGGAGGAAAGAATGATGGAGAGGTTCAGGGAGGAAATGCCAGAGTTAATAATCATAATATTTATTATTGTCAACATGTAGGCTTACATTAGCACTGCTTAGATATTTGGAAGCTGAAGATATGGTCGCCACAGAACATAGAACATACAGTGCAGAAGGAGGCCATTCAGCCCATCAAGTCTGCACCGACCCACTTAAGCCCTCACTGCCACCCTATCCCCATAACCCAATAACCCCTCCTAACCCTTTTGGTCACTAAGTGCAATTTATCATGGCCAATCCACCTAACCTGCACGTCTTTGGACTGTGGGAGGAAACCGGAGCACCTGGAGGAAACCACACAGACACGGGGAGAACGTGCAGGCTCCGTACAGACAGTGACCCAGTGGGGAATCGAACCTGGGACCCTGGCGCTGTGAAGAAACAGTGCTATCCACTTGTGCTACCGTGCTGGCCAATGGTGGAGCAATTAAAACTGAGGATAGGGACCATATTGTGAGAAGTGCGGATACCTCAAAGAGGTGCAGGACTAGAGGAGATAACAAAGATAAGGAAGAGTAGGGTTATGGAGGGATCTGAAAATTTCAAAATCAAGGTGTTGCTTAACTGGAAAACAATGCAGATCAGTGGTGATGGAATTTGGTGCAAGTTATTACATAGATGGCTAAGATTTTGATGACCTCAAGGGTCGAATGTATGAGTGTTTTGGAACATGCAAGCCCAGAGGTAACAAAGCAATAGATGAAGGTTTCAGCTGCTGGTGAGCTGAGACAGGGATAGTATCAGACAATGTTATGAAGGTGGAAATAACAATATTTTCTGATGGCCACAATAATTCTGTGACTAATTCTATGGATATGTAATTGGAAACTCATCTTGGCATCAGATGTAACACCAAGGTTGCAACAGTCTGGTTCACCCTCAGAGAGTTGCCAGGGAGAGGGATGCATTTGGTTGTTTGGGAACAGAGTTTGTGATGGGAATCGAAGACAGTGGCCAGAATTTTCCCAACAATGGCAAAGTGTCAGGGTCAGTCAGAAACTCAGTGTGTTCCTCCCAGAAAAACAGGCAGATCGCCTGACAAAACCCTCCTACACTTTGCATTTTTTTGAAGGTGGGGGGAGAGTTTTGCCTATCATTGTGAGGAGTCTGGCCAAACATGCTGACCAGCCCAGCTTTACAGAGATAGGGTTCCCAGAACTCAGAGTGAAATTAAAGTCACCAGTCCCCCAGTCCATGGATATCAGGACCACCATTCCCCTCTTTCATTGATGGCATGCTCCCTCCCCAAACATAGATCGCTGGCCTAACCTCCCACCCACCCCGAACATAGATCGCTCCCTGATCATCTCCCCAAAAATAGATCGCCGGTCCGAACTCTCCCGCCATTCCTCCGAACATAGATCGCTGGCCGTGGGGCAGCAGGGCCCTCCAAACGGGTTGCCCTATATGCATGGCTCTCTTCAGGTCCTGCGACTTTCGCAGGCGTGGTTATCATGTCTGGTCTCTATTGGTGGAGACCAGTAGTGATTCCTGCCGGTACCAAGTCACGCCGGCGGGTGGGAACATTGCAGGTTGCAGGCAGATTCTACGTTAAGTCGATTTTGAATATTAAAATCCATTTAAATGAATGGTAAACCGATTCATGCCCTCACTGGGCGTGAGCCTGATTACATCTGCTGGGAGGGCCAGGAATATCGGGAACTGTTTGGTGCCCAGTGCAAATCCTGTTTCAGGCCTGTTCTGGAATTTTCCCGACATAGCGGGATTTGCACAGTGCGATTTAAAGATCATGAACAAGGCAAATCTTATATCCGATCAGCTCTGACGTCAACCTGCCTCCAATTTCATCATGGGCCTACTACTGAAGAAGACAAGTTTGCCCTGAGGCTAATTAAGACCATGACTACCAGAAAATCCTGTTACTCTGCAGCCTGGCGACAGAAGCGGGGTTGCAATAACAGGATTAGTCCTGCTGCCTGATTCGCAAACAAAATGAGCCATTTGATTCAACACATTGGGAGGAATTTCCACAGTTGCAAGGAGAATTTGATGGAATGCATATAGTGCTCCAGGTCCCTCATTACAACACCCTCAGTTTCATGAACAGGAAACATTTCCCTTCTATTATTATGCAGCTACAATTTCCACTAATCTCATTATAAGGTTTACAACGCAGTTGTCATTCCTGCTGTTGCACCAATACTCAGTTTGCTTTCTGCATCAGTGATGTAATAACGGTAGGCATATTGACCTCCAGTTTGCCCTTGTTCAATAATCAGAGCCTTGAGAAGAAAGCTCACGTGATTATCCACTGTCATTTGACCAGCCAAAAGTTCAGACCTGACATTAGTCCATTGTGGGAGAAGAATTCAACTCCTGAAAGGCAGATTTACAAAGAGATGGAACGAAGGACACATGCTAAAAGTGGAAATATAAATATTTTTATTATCAACCAACAAAATATACAGAATGTTTGGAAGAGCTTGATGTTAAGCTATTGTTTTCTGAAGAAAATCAATGTATGTGTTTCTCTATATTATCATTATAAGGGAAATCAATTTTTCCTGTGGAGGTAGGTGGGTGTAACAACTTGTACTGCTGGCTGATGTGCCGACTGGGTCATTTTCCTTGACGAAGGAAGGGCTAACTATTCACAGGTAGAAGGTACACCATTTAACAAAGTTGATAGCCTGCTAATGCCTATTGTCTAGAGGCCTCACAGAAGCAGACTGGGGGAGCCAGTGGCCCAGGCAAGCGTTGAGGCCCTCCCACAAACTGGCCACAACAGGCTTGCCCTGAGGAGGGGGTTCTGCCGAGGCCATGTTTTAAGTTGGAACTATTAAAGGCTGCAGAGAGGATGAATCTCTGCAGGCTCCTTCCATGCTGCAGGGTCTCCTATTGGCTCTCCAACCTTGTACCTGCCCGCACCAATTGGCCAATTCGGGAGAAATCACTGCCAGCTGACTGTCTCCCACACAATGTGGGAACATTACCCCAAATGCTTCGATGTCAGCATCCTGCTCCGAAAGGCAAAATTCTACCCAAAGTTCACAAAGCATTCAATTTGCTACATAAATATTCAATTACATTTCATTTTGTTGAAACAGACTTTCTTCAATAAAATGTAGAGGTTAAAACTAAGGCGATGCAAGTCAAAGTTGTCTTTGCAAGCAGCAGCCGGTTAGTCTCAACAGATAAATAACATTTTCAAAGACTTCATAGGATCATAGAATTTACAGTGCAGAAGGAGGCCATTCAGTCCATTAGGTCTGCACTGCCTCTTGGAAAGAACGACCCCGTTTAAGCCCACACTTCAAACCTATCCCCTTAACCCCGCCAACCTTTTTTGACACTGAGGGCAATTTATCATGGCCAATCCACCTAACCTACATCTTTGGACTGTGGGAGGAAACTGGAGCACCCGGAGGAAGCTTACGCAGACACGGGGAGAACGTGCAGACTCTGCACAGACAGTGACTCATGCCAGAAATCGAACCTGGGACCCTGGAGCTGTGAAGCAGCTGTGATAACCACTGTGCTACCATGCTGTTTTCAAAGAAGCCCAATAGTTTTCCAGTAATTTGTTTTCGGAGATATATTCGGACAACCATCCATTGTATTGCATGGTATTGTACTTGGCATAAAAGCATCTGCTGCAGTATAAAAGCTTCAGCCCCCTCCGTGCCCCAAAGAAAATCAGTGCTAAATTTAAAATGCATGAAATCAAGCTATATAATGAATAGAAAAATACAACCTTTAACTTGTTTTATTTTGTGGATACAATCAAATATGCTGCTGCAGACCAAAAATTGGAAGAAATTATGCTACTTACAGAGCACCATTTAATGAAAAATTTGGGGTCATTGAAGCTGTTATGAACTATGCAGCAATATTGTGATTGCTAAATCAATTTCAATTGTAGATCTCAGATCAAATCACCCGAGGAAATCTTATTTTGGAAACTATTTCTATCTCATTATTATTAGGGTTGTTGGCTTTAAGTCTATCCCTATGATTACTTCTGCTGTGAATGAGCACCTGATTTCATGGTGATTTCAATGAAAATGGTGCAGTTCCATTATTCCTTTGTGCAACAATTCAGGACTGACGTTCTCCAGCAATCACATCCTCTTCAACTTTAACATAGACACAATAATTTTGTTTCTTGCAGCTAGGAAATGATATTTAAAACTTCAGTGCTCCTTAAATTGTATATTTTTTATTCATATATATGTGCTTTACCAAGGTTTAGTTCTCACCCACCATTCCCTTCCATTAGCTCCTGTATGCTGTGGTTTACTTCGGTTGTAGCTGTTGTACTTGTATACAACAATGGACGAGAAATGCCAACAGTTGTCTTTTGTCTATAGATTAGAAATTATTGTGTACAGACGCAATATTAAGCAATTAATTTAGTCACATTCTCCTGCCTTATCCCTGAAATCCTGCACATTTGTCTGAATATTGAGACCATCCAATCCGATGTCTCTGCCATTTCCTTCTTGTTAAGGTACTGGACCACACTCCAATATATATCAGGAAACCAGACGAGAAACCCCAACAATTTTTCAATTTGTAAACCATGAGGAGTGATTCCACTGACAAATAGGGATCATTTATATTGAAACAAACTTTATTATTAATAGAGGAGTAACCACATTAACATCACATAAAATAGCTTTCAATTAGCGGTTAAACAATTCTTAAAATAAATTGGAACCCTTTAACTACTAACTAATATCTTCTCAATCTCCAATTGAGAAAAGCCCACTACAGGTGAAAAGCCACTGGTAAATAAAATTAGCAAACACAGGGATACTTGCAGTACTCTTGTGTCGAGATTTCCTTTCAGAAAATTAGAGAGCAACCCTTTCAGGCACAATCTGGAAATCATGCTGTCTTTGTCAGACTCCTGCTCAACCTGACAGAATTTGGCAAAAATGCTGCTCAACTTAAAAACTCCTAGCAGACTGCCAAACCTATATCAAACTGCAAAACTATAGGCAGACCTGACTTCTCCAATTAATTACATCATCTTTATCCCACTTACATCACATAACCTGCTTACCTAAGTCTAAACACAATGTCTCAAATTATCTACTCTCCAGGGAATCTCCAGCAATCAAAGTTAGATTAGGCATCTCTTTGTAAACAAGTACGTGGTTGGAATGAATGATCATCTCATTTTATGACATCTTAATTGCACCTTTTGCAAACACACCACCTGCCTGCATGTTAAACAAGGATTTCTGTAAACTATTACTGCAACAGATATATGTATATATATATATATATATCTTAACCCAGGCTTTTAATAACATTACTGCAACAGATACATATAATGCAATCTACATTTAAAATTCCTACATTCATCACACTCCCTTCCCTAAACTTCCTCTAAGGCACTCCACCCCACACCCCACTACCACCCCAGCCTAGTCCTGAACTTGCATCTTTCTCTACTTTCTCATCTCCCATCATGTGATCTTTGTGCTCAACTTGTCCATAAGATACACTTCCTTCTTCTTCAACCTACACCCATTAAACCACCCAATTACCTTTCCGGACTCCCATGTTAGCTGATATTGTGAATAATTTTCTTTCTTAGGAATTATCCAGCTCTCCTTGATATGATGTCATCATCCTCCCTCCTCAGAAAAACATGATCCCTTCACCCTTACAAACTATCCTCCATCTCCAATCTCCCTTTCCTCTCTAATGACCTTGAACATTGGGGTACCTCCCGAATAAACATAGAAACTAGAGTGGGGTAGACATTCGGCACTTTGAGCCTGCTCCTCCATTCACTATGACCATGGCAGATTCTTGATCTCAGGATCATACCCCTTGATGCTATTAAAATATGAAAGAAAACCTCTCTTTCTTGAATACGTTCAGTGACTTAGCCTCCACACCCTTTTGAGGTTTAGAATGTGAAAGAATAAATGTTTCCTTATCTCAGTTCTAAATGGTCTAACCCGTATCCTGAGACTGTGCCCCCTGGTTCTAGATTGCCCAACCAGGGAAACATACTCTCTGCATCTAGTCTGTCCAGCCCTGTCAGAATTTTATACATTTCTATAATATCCCGCATGGGACCGAAGGGGTGAGAATGCTTGTCTTTGCGGAGTACGAACACCCTCACTAGGCATGGGGTATCTCAATTACCCAGTGTATATAAGGTCAGCCAGTGAGGCATGGACCGAGCAAGAACCCAGTCTGGGTCTCCCGGGAAGTATATGTATAACGTTTGTGAATAGAGCTTTCTCCTTATTTTTACTCAGTGTGAACTCCCCCTGTCCTTATTAAAATTTCAATCAAATCTCCTCTAATCTTTCAAAACTCTAGTTAATACATGCCCAGTCGAACCAATCTCTTCTGATTGGACAGTCCCGCCAATCTCTGCATCAGCCTAGTGAACCTCCGCTGCACCTCTATTTCGTAGGTAGGGAGACCCAAACTGCACAAATAAGTGCCCATCCTTTACATAATTCAATGTTTGAATCCATCCAGTCAGGTTTCATTTGTATCACAGTGTTGAAATGACTCTTATCAAAGTCAAAAATGACATCCAATGCAACTGCGATAAAAATAAACAATCCACCTTTGTCCTTCTGCCTATTGCCTTTGGCACAGTTAGTCACAACATCTTTTTCCAAGCTCCTCCACCATCATCCAGATGAGTGGCACTGGACACACCTGGTTTCTATTTAATCATAACCCAAGAAACCCTGCAATGGCTTTTCTTTCTGTTCCCACACTGTTACCTCTGATTTCCCACAAGAATTTATTCTTGGCCTTTTCCAACTTCCTATCTACATTCTATGCCTCGGTAATATCACCAAAAACAGCGTAGCAGTTTGCATATGTTCACTGATAACACCCAGCTTTTCCTCTCCATCACTTTTCTTCAACCTTTCCAATCTGTCTGTAAATTGTCAGACTGCTTACCTGACATTCAGTATCGAATGAGCAGAAATTTCTTGCAGTTAAATATTGGGAAGACCGCTGGAGCAAGACTGGGACTGGGACTGGCTGCAGTTTATTATACTATGCATTGGAGGAATCCAGAGATGCTGGTGAATACTCTTATCTTCTGAATTTAGGAGGCTTTATCAGTGGTGAACTTGATATAGTCACCTGCTTTTGCAAAGAGGGCACCTCTAACTGAGGTGATGTACAGGTGCGCAACTGACTGTAAGATGCCACCTAGCCCACAGCTAAGCCCTGGAATAATCCTGATGTGAAGAAATTCAAGGCCACCGTCATCGTGACTGCTACTGGCAGTGCCTGTCTCTAGGTGGTGTAAGGTGGTGCAAGCTCCTTACTGACGCAGCCACAGATGTCTGTTACCATTTTCCTGGTGCCCCGAATCTCCTTCTGCACTGCCACTTAGTCATGTCAAGGTAGCTTTGTCCTGTTGCTGAATATTCTCAGCTCCAGGTGGTCTTGTCTGTGGTTGTGCCTTCTCCGATGTGCCCTCCTGTAGCCCGTGAACACTTCCTCACATTGCACGCTGTCTACGGTGCCTCGATAGCCTATATGTATGAAGGTGCAGGACTCATTTCCTGCTGCACCTGTTGTGTTAGCTGGTTGATTTGCAGAGATTGGCACACTGCCCTGTTGCCCTTTTGATGGCAGTTGTGTATCAAGCCCTCTTCTTCCTCTTCCTCTGTGTAGAAACATTAACCTTTCAGGGAAAGTTTTGATGACTTTGAGCCACAAAGTAGATAAAACTTTACTTGCCTTCTGGGTTGCCTCCGGTAACATTTGCATTTCCACCTAGCAAGCGTGAATGCAAAGGCTTTCCAAATCCCATTTGACTTCACCAAAATTACAAAGGCCCTGAACTGGTCCTATGTGTCCCCCCTAATTATCTCTTTCGGCAGTGCAGACCAGGTTCATGGCCTGCCACATTCAGGCACTGGTGAAAATTGCCGGAGGCAGGACATGCATCAACCATTTTCTTCGAAGCCGCCTCTGTTTAGTTCCAATTGTGACCATGAAAATCCAGCCCCCAAATCGACAAACAGCGAAATAGGCAAAGTAAAATCAATCTGTAGATCTGGCAAATAAAATATCCTCTTCAAGTTAGGCATTTGGCTCAGAGGCACTACTGTGTTTCTCGTCCATTAGTGTTTAGAGGTTTGTAATGAGTTTGTAATTAATTTGTCAAGTTTGGCGTGGAAATGGAAGACAGCAGTGCAAGTGTGACCCATTCCCTTTGATCCTATTTAAATCTGGCAAAAGGGGCTGCAAGCAGGTGTTCAAGGAGAATGGTACGACATTTTTTCTGGAAGAGAAATTTGGGGCTGGATTCTCTGCTCCCCGACGCCGAAATCGTGTTTGGCGATGGGGCGGAGAATCCGGTTTGGCACCAATATCGGGAGCGGTGCCAGTTTTTGTATTCTCTGCCCCCTGAAAGCGGCAGAGGCCTGCCCCGCGATGCTCCATCCCCGACCGGCCGAGTTCTCAACGGTGTGGGTTACGTGTGCTCACACCATCTGGGAACCTTGCACGGTGGCTGCGGACTTAGTTCGGCGCTGCCAGTCGGGGGAGGGCCGATACGCGGGCAGTGGAAGCTTCATTAGCGGCTGGGGGCATTGTGGGCGTGCGGTCCAGGATGTGCGAGCAGCCGAAGGGGGACACTACTTTTGCGGTCCAGGTCCGCGGGCTGAGTCCGCCGTGGAGCACGAGTCGCTGCTGCAGGCCGCTGCCGTGCACATGCACGGCCATGGAACCGGAAATGCTCACGGCCATATCAGCAGTTAGAGCTGCGAACTTTACACCGCCTCCCTGCTAGCCCTCAGCAAAACAGGGAAACGGTGCCGTGAAAGGCTACCGTTTGCACACCGGCATGGGAACATAGTCTCCAAATCAGAGAATCCAGCCCGTGATTTTTTCAACTGAAGGATTTGAGGCTAATGCAGTATTGCCATGTTTTATGACTTCATTGACTAAAACTGTCAGGAAATAAATACTACAGCAAAGGAAAATCTAGATTTAAAATTGCTGATGATTGGCACCCCTCTGAGGATTGTAGTTATTTGCAGAGTTCCATTGTAATCAGTAACTGTATCCAAGGAACTTCAGCTGATCTCCCACTGAAGGTATAGTGGAGGTTGGTAGAATCTCATCTGTCAACCTACCATCTCACCCACCTGCCATACTATCCATCTTTCACCTCACCCACCTGCTGCTCTCTCACCCTACTCATTTACAAATCACCCACCTGCCACATTACCCAACTACCCACTTACCTCACCCACCTACCTACTCACCTTGCCACCTTATCCATTTACTCATTCCTCTGTTCGCCTGTTCATTAACAATCGTCCATCACCCATCACAAACATTCACGCTGGATATTTAAACTTACCTTATGGCATCTAGTGCTGTAAAAAAGGAGGTATAGTTTCTGTGCTGATCTCTTTGCAAGGATTCCTATGCTCAGTCAGTTCTTCTGTATCCCAGATTAGAAGTCAAGGCCTGTTTAATGTATGCTGGATGTGGAGATGCCAGCGTTGGACTGGGGTGAGCACAGTAAGAAGTCTTACAACACCAGGTTAAAGTCTAACAGGTTTGTTTTGAATCACTAGCTTTCAGAGCACTGCTCCTTCCTCGGGTGAACCTGCAGTTCTGAGGAAGGAGCTGTGCTCCGAAAGCCAGTGATTCAAAACAAACCTGCTGGACTTTAACCTGGTGTTGTCAGACTTCTGACTGTAATGTATGCAGGTAAGTGGTCAGTTTTCTGTCAGATTGGCATCGGACATTGGCATTCCGATGCTGATTGGAAACTTTGGGCCAATGTTTCCTATCCTGGTTAATAGGTTTGACATGGCTGTCTCTGCATAAGTTTATAATAGACTGTGAATTCCCACAGTTCAGGAATTTGCCATCCTGACTCTGATACACATCAGCAATCCCTGTAAACTCTTAAACTTGGGCAAATTCAAAATGTTTTGAAACACAGCGTTTAGACATAATTCAACCATAAAACAATCAAAATTCCAACATATGATGGAGCTTTTTTTTAAGCACAAGTGGGTTAAAACTACAAAAACAGACACATACAATATAGTCAAATACTGTGGAATGGATACTCTCAGCCCAAGCCGGGCCGGAGAATCGCCGGGACGGGCGGGAATTGCGCGATGGCGCCCCGACAAAAGTCCGGCGATTCTCCGGAGAGCGGGATTGGCCGAGCAGCCGTACAAAAAAAACCGAGTCCCGCTGGCACCTTTCACACCTGGGGTGGAATTCTCCGACCCCCCGCAGGGGTCAGCGTAAATCCCGCCCCCGCCGTGGCCGGAATTCTCCGCCACCCGGGAATCACGGCGCGCCGGTCGGCGGGCCCCCCGCGGCGATTCTCCGGCCCGCGATGGGCGAAGTCCCGCTGCTGTCAGGCCTCTCCCGCCGACGTGGTTTAAACCACCTCTGATGCCGGCGGGGGCAGGCGGCGCGAGCGAGCCCCGGGGTCCTGGGGGGGGGGGCGGGGCGATCTGACCCCGGGGGTTGCCCCCACGGTGGCCTGGCTCGCAATCGGGGCCCACCAATCGGCGGGCGGGCCTGTGCCGTGGGGGCACTCTTTTTCTTCCACCGCCGCCACGGCCTCCACCATGGCAGAGGCGGAAGAGACCCCCCTCCACCGTGCAGGCGCCGGGGTGACATCAGCGGCTGTTGACGTCACTCCGGTGCATGCGTGGAATCACGCCGGCTGGTAAAGGCCTTTCGGCCAGCCGTGGCGCCGGTCGGCGGGGCGCCAAAGGCTGTTCACGTCAGTCGGCGGAGGGGGGAGAATTCCGCACCTTTGGGAAGGCCCGACGCCGGAGTGGTTCTCGCCATTCTGGGATGCCGGGACCCCCCGCCCCGCCGGGTCGGGGATAATCCCGGCCCTGGTCTTACCCGGCAGGACCTCGGCGTTAATGGATCCAGGGGCGGCCAGGTGGCGGGGGAGGGGGGTCTGACCCCGGGGGTGGGTGGGGGGGGGTGCCTCCACTGTGGCCTGGCCTGCGATCGGGCCTACCAATCAGCGGGCCGGCTTCTCGGGCTGGGGGCCTCTTTTTTTATTCCGCGCCGGCCCTTGTAGCCCTATGCAATGTTGCGCAGGGCCGGCGCGGAGAAGGGAGCCACCGCGCCTGCGCAAAATTGCACTGGTCCCACTGTGCATGCGCAGACCCGCGGCGCCTATCTGACGCTGAGATCAGCAGCTGGAATGGCGTGCGTTGCTCCAGTGCCGTACTGGCCCCCTGTAAGGGTCAGAATCGCTGGTCCTGAGGCCATGTTGATATTGTTGAGAAACGAGACGGTGTTTACGACGGCGTTAACACTTAGCCAAAGGAACAGAGAATCCCGCCCAGTGTTTCATCAAGGGATACAATTTCTTACAGACATTGTTCCAAAATTTATTTAACAATCATGTGGTAACACCACCAATTCACAAATATATCTCTCGATGTGTGTCAAGTCATCAACCATGCCAGGACAGTATGATGGCACAGTGGTCAGCACTGCTGCCTGACAGCGCCTGGGACCTGAGTTCAATTCCGGCCTTTGGTGACTGTGTGGAGTTTGCATGTTCTCCCCGTGTCTGCTCTAGTTTCCTCCCACAGTCTAAAGATTTGATTTGATTTATTATTGTCACATGTATATAGTGAAAAGTATTGTTTCTTGCATGCTGTACAAACAATGCATACCGTACACAGGGAAGGAAGGAGAGACTGCAGAATATAATGTTACAGTTATAGCAAGGTGTAGAGAAAAGATTAACTTAATACGAGGTAGGTCCATTCAAAAGTCTGATGGCAGTAGGGAAGAAGCTGTTCTTGAGTCGGTTGGTACGTGACCTCAAACTTTGGTATCTTTTTCCTGACGGAAGAAGGTGGAAGAGAGTATGTCCAGGGTGCGTGGGGTCCTTAATTATGCTGGCTGCCTTTCTGAGGCAGCGGGAATTATAGATAGAGTCAATAGATGGGAGGCTGGTTTGCGTGATTGACTGGGCTACATTCACGACCTTTTGTAGTTTCCTGCAGTTTTGGGCAGAGCAGGCTCTGTATCAAGCTTTGATACAACCAGAAATAATGCTTTCTATGATGCATCTGTAGAAGTTGGTGAGGCCGTAGCTGACATGCCAAATTTCCTTAGTCTTCTGAGAAAGTAGAGTCGTTGGTGGGCTTTCTTAACTATAGTGTCAGCATGGGGGGACCAGGACAGGCTGTTGCCGATCTGAACACCTAAAAATTTGAAGCTCTCGACCCTTTCTACTTCGTTCCCACTGATATAGACAGGGAAATGTTCTCCACTACGCTTCCTGAAGTTGATGACAATCTCGTTCGTTTTGTTGACATTGAGGGAGAAATTATTGTCGTCGCACCAGTTCACCAGATTCTCTATCTCATTCCTGTACTTTGTCTCATCATTGTTTGAAATCCGACCCACTACTGTGGTGTCATCAGCAAATTTGAAAATCGAGTTGGAGAGGAATTTGGCCACACAGTCATCGGTGTATAAGGAGTATAGTAGGGGGCTGAGGACACAGTCTTGTGGGGCACCGGTGTTGAGGATGATCGTGGAGGAGGTGTTGTTGCCTATCTTTAATTATTGTGGCCTGTGGGTTAGAAAATTCAGGATCAGGGCAGCATGGTGGCCTAGTGGTTAGCACAACCGCCTCACGGCGCTGAGGTCCCAGGTTCGATCCCGGCTCTGGGTCACTGTCTGTGTGGAGTTTGCACATTCTCCCCGTGTCTGTGTGGGTTTCGCCCCCACAACCCAAAAATGTGCAGAGTAGGTGGATTGGCCACGCTAAATTGCCCCTTAATTGGAAAAAATAATTGGGTAATCTAAATTTATAAAAAAAAAAGAAAATTCAGGATCCAGTCGCAGAGGGAGGAGCCGAGGCCAAGGCCATGGAGTTTGGAGATGAGTTTTGTAGGAATAATGCTGTGGAAGGCTGAGCTGTAGTTGATAAATAGGAGTCTGACATAGGTGTTATCTAGGTGTTCCAGGGTAGCGTACAGGGCCATGAGATGGTGTCTACTATGGACCTGTGTTGCAGCGGTAGGCAAACCATAGTGGATCAAGGCAATCCGGGAGGCTGGAGTTGATTTGTGCCATGACTAACCTTTCAAAGCACTTCATGATGATGGATGTCAGAGCCACTGGACGATAGTCATTTAGGCACGCTGCTTGACTTTTTTTGGTACAGGGATGATGGTCATCTTCTCGGAGCAGGTAGTTACCTCAGATTGTTGGAACGAGAGGTTGAAGATGTCTGCGAATACCCCCGCCAGCTGATCCACTCAAGACCCGAGTTCTCATCCGGGCCAGTGGCTTTCCGTGGGTTGACCTTTGAGAAGGCTGCTCTGACGTCTGCAATGGTGATCTCAGATACAAGTTCATTCACGGCTTCTGGGGTGGAGGGCTTGCTCTTGCTCACCTCTTGCTCAAAGTGGGCATAGAATGCGTTGAGCTGATCAGGGAGCGGTGCGGTGGAGCCAACGATTTTACATGCCTTCATTCTTGTAGAATTACAAACGCAGATCGAAGTTCTGGAACACCATCATAGACCTCCAGGACAGAATCTTAATTAAATATCCTTGCATTGCATTCTTGAGTGTGTTGAATTTTCATGCAGGTTAGCTCCTGCATTAAAATAGCACAACAGCAGGACAGCCCCATAATGGTTCCATCCTCCAAGGGAAAGCCACCTCTGACTCTTCACTCATAGAAGAACTAGTTTACCACAGAAAACATGGTATGGTATTGGTTTCTATTGATTATATATAATATAAAAGCACTCGAAATGTTTTTCCAATGGCTCAGTAATTAAATACAGTCAGTTTGGCACAGAGCCATTCAGCTAAGCTCCTTGCTACTGGTGCTTGTAAATAAAACAAAACATGTCCTTTCAAATCATGTGCGATTATATTTTTTACCAACAAAAAGATATAATGCAGATGCTACCTATCTGGCAAATAACTTCAAGCAGAGTATGTTATGACATATGACTCAGTCAAAATGCCTAAGAGCTGCAATTTTCCTGTTCCAATGGGCGTCTGGAAGGAATAGACTGAACAAATTGTATTTCAAGCACATAGCTAAGGATAGGTCATTGACAGAGCGTGTTGTTAACTGTTCAACCTCTCAAATAAATTATTCATAATTGTAACATTCTTGGCAACAAGTGAACGCAATGTATAAGTAGGGTTGAAAAATGTCTCTGCTTCACTAACGAAAGGCGAGATATTTTTCTGTTACTTTGAGCTGAAAAACAAATTGAGAACGCTACTAGCTTGCAAGCAATCACTTCTTTACTCCTGTGTTCCAATCCCTTGTTGCATTCATTCCTGCTGCACCTGACCCTTTGTGACCTGCTACTGCTCTTACGTAGAGGATTACTTATCTGCACAAGGAATTATATCTCATTCCTTTTTAGGATTTCGTTGGTCGATGGGTCAAGTAATGGAAGTTAGATCATTGAAAAAATAATTTAGATTATTGCAGAAATTCCAAATTATTTGCATATTAGTTGAGGCTTTCTGATCCCCAGTCAGCTTGAATTCTTCCAGACCCTGTGATGAATGTAGGAATTTCAGATAGATTGTATTATATGTATTTTAAGAGCTGCGGTAAGGGTTAAAGGCCTGGGTGATTATGTGACTGCCGCAGTAATGTTTTTTAAAAGTCCTAGTTTGAAAGACAAGCAGGCTTTCTGGCTACAAAAGCGATAATTAAAGCATCATAAAAGTAAGGGCTAATAGAATTTTATTAATATAAAAGAGGTTCTCTTAGGATTAGATAATTAGAGACATTGGGCGGGATTATCTGGTCTCCGACCAAAATCGCGTTCGGCGATCGGCCGGAGAATCCACGTTGCTGCCGAAATCGGGATGGCCCCGATTTTTCAGCTGAGTTCCCAATGGTGCGGGTCTGTCTAGCTATTTTTTGTTGGGAACTCAGCGTGGCGGCCATGGACCTGGCAATTCTCCGATTGTATCAGCAGCTAGAGCCAGGTGCTCTAAGCTGCGTGCCTGCTAACCCCCCCACCAGATGGGGGATCTGTGGCCTTTTTGCACCATTTGTTTGGTCGTAAAAGGCCACCATTCCCACGCCGGCATCAACACTTAGTCTCAGAATTGGAGAATAAAGCCCCCTGTGTTGAATTTCAGTTTAGAATTCAGTTAAAAACTGGGATGTGAACAGACCAGCAGCTTCTCTCGAAACAGTTCAGAATTTTCCTGTGAACAAGACAACAGTTTTTCAAAAGGTTACCAGGTTAAACACTAGTCTGACCCAGACAAGGACCTGCAGGCTATTTGTTGATCAAGGCCGGGATTCTCTAAAAACATGGCTAAGTGTTGACGCCGGCGTAAACACCAGAGTGTTTCACGCCGCATCAATGGGCCTCTTGGCCCAGCGATTCTGGAGCCCACAGGGGTCCAGCATGGCGCTGGAGTGCTCCGCACTGCTCCAGCTGCCGTACGTGGCCCTGCACTCCTCGCTGCAGGTCCGCGCATGCGCGCGCCGCTGCTTGCGCACCGGTGGCATGCAACATGGTGGAGCCACACAGCGGGCCGACGCGGAAGAAGGTAAGCCCCCCCAGATTGCGAGCGTCTGCCGATCGGTGGCCCCCGATCATGGGCCTGGCCATCGTGGAGGCCCCCGCCCCACCCCCCCCCCCCCCCCCCCGGAGACTGATCTCCCCTCCCCGCCCCCCACCTGGACGGTCACCACAGCCGTGACGCCGAGCTCCCTCCGGTTGGAACCATACATGAACCACGCTGGCGGGAACTCTGCCAGTTGACCACAGAGAATTGTGGTGGCCTCTTTCAACGGCCCTCGACTGGCGACGCGTCAACCACGTGCCGTGACTGGCACCGATTCTCTGGTCGCCGGGGAATCGTGTCCCATCGTTGGACCCGATCGCGGGTCTAAGACCCCATTCTCAGCCCCCGCGCCGAGCGCCATTTCAGCGCGGAGGCTCAGAGAATCTCGGCCCAGATTTCTCTCTCTCGCCAATCAGTCTTTTAAAACAAACTCTATTCAAATGTACAACTAATTGCCTTTAAAAGTGGATTTTGATCTGAAATGGGTTTTGCTAAATGGAGATGAAATAAATCAGTTAGGAGCATCTTATTTCATTGTGAAGCATTGTTTAATGGGTCGTTGTAAGCCAGGGATGTGTATGCTGCTAATGTAATACTGTGTTGGTAATAAAGTTTGTTTTAATATAACGTATCCCTATTTGTGTGTGGAGTAATTCCTGATCTGAAGTATCCTTTCCTCCTAATCTTACAAATTAAATGAAATATTGTCTGGTATCCCAGCAACTGTTGGGGCCTGATCTGGGATCGTAATAACCCCGAGATGTCCCCTTGAACCTGGTCATTTTTATGAATATTATGTTCCCTCCAACCTCTGTCAGGGAGCAGTGCCAGACTGTGTGTGTGTGGGGGGGGGGGGGGGGGGGGGGGGGGGACATGGGCCTAATAGAGCAAAAGGAGGAAGGCAGTTGGTGAGCTATTTGAACTGAAAAAAAGTCTGCTTTTTTGTGCTATTGCCGAGGCCTATGCACATCTGTTCTTTGAGAATACCTACAAAAGGTCCCTTCATGACTATTGTGTTACGATACCGAACCACACCCCTATTTGTTTGGATTTTCGAAGAGAACCCCTCAAAAATAATTTTAATTTGTAAAACTGTGAGGAAAGGATACTTCACCCCAGGGATGATGACTCTGGCCAATAGGTATGTTTTATTTGAAACAAACTTTAATTTAAGCACACAATTAACACATTATTATCAATGAAATAGCATTACAATTATCAGTAAATCAGTAAATCAGTTCTTAAACAATAGGGAAAATTCAAATTTACTATCTATACCTACTACTAACTTCAATTAAGCAATCCAATATGTTCAAATGCCTCTTATAAATAAAGTAGGCAAAACAGTTTTACTTGCTTAGCTTTGTAGAGACTTTTGGAGCAGATCCAGTACACTTCTGTCTTGTCAGAATCAAATCCTATATCAAACTGCAGAACTACAGATATACCTGGTTCCTCCCATTAGTTACATCATTTGTATCCCACAAAGTTCCATGGCCTGCTTGGCTAGGACTAAACACCAGTCCCTTATTAATTATCACCACTTTAGGAAATCTTCAGCATTCAAAACATGATATCTCAAAACCTTTATCTGTAACTAAGTGGTTGGAATCAACCATTACCTCACCTTTTACAATTATTTATTTAGAGCTTTAGCAAACACACAGTCTTGGTACCTTAGACCATAAGACACAGGTGCAGAATTAAGCCACTCGGCCCATCAAGTCTGCTTTACCATTCAATCATGGCTGATGTTTGGTCATCCCCATAACCCCTGGTCCCCTTATTAATCAAGAACCTACCTATCTCTGTCTTAAAGACACTCAATGATTTGGCCTCCACAGCCTTCTGCGGCAAAGAGTTCCACAGATTCACCATCCTCTGGCTGAAGAAATTCCTCCTCATCTATGTTTCAAAGGATTGTCCCTCTAGTCTGAAATGGTGTCTTCTGGTTCTAGCTTTTCCTACAAGTGGAAGCATCCTCTCCATGTCCACCCTATTCAGGCCTCGCAGTATCCTGTAAGTTTCAATGAGATCTCCCCTCATCCTTCTAAACTCCAATGAGTACAGCTCAGAGTCCTCAACCATTCCTCATACGACAAGGTCTTCATTCCAGGGATCATTCTTGTGAACCTCCTCTGGTCCTTTTCCAAGGCCAGCACATCCTTCCTTAGATACGGGGCCCACAACTGCTCACAGTACTCCAAATGGGGTCTGACCAGAGTCTATATAACCTCAGAAGTACATCCCTGGTCTTGTATTTTAGCCCTCTTGACATGATTTGCCTTCCTAACTGCCGACTGAACCTGCATGTTAATCTTAAGAGAATTGTGAACAAGGACGCCCAAGTCCCTTCGTGCTTCTGATTTCTGAAGCATTTCCCCATTTAGAAAATAGTCTGTGCCTAAATTCCTCCTTCTGAAGTGCATAACCTAAACACTTTTCCACATTGTATTTCATTTGCCATTTCATTGCCTACTCTCCTAGCTTGTCCAAATCTTTCTGCAGCCCACTTGCTTCCTCAATACTACCTGTCCCTCTACAGATCTTTGTATCGTCTGCAAACTTAGCAACAGTGCCTTCAGTTCCTTCTTCCAGATCATTCATGTATATTGGAAAAGGTTGTGGTCCCAGCACAGGCCCTGAGGCACAGCACTAGTCACCGGCTGCCATCATGAAAAAGACCCATTTATCCCCACTCTCTGCCTTCTGCCAGTCAGTCAATCCTCTATCCATGCCAGGATCTTACCCTTAACACCATGGGCTCTTAACTTATTTAACAGTCTCCTATGCAGTATCTTGTCAAAGGCCTTCTGGAAATCTAAATAAATCACGTCCACTGGTTCTCCTTTATCTAACTTCGTTGTTACCTCCTCAAAGATCTCCAACAGATTTGTCAGACATGACCTCCCTTTGACAAAGCTGTTCTTTTTAACCTAGGTTTTTTAATAATATTACTGCAACATATATACCAAATATATATATATATACAAGTATTACCTTAACCCAGGCTTATAAAAACATTACTTCAACAAGTATAAAATATAACATATAACAGTTTTTACATTCATCATAATTACCATACATCATGTCTTTCTGACAAACCACCTATTTAACACAAGTATTTACCCGTGTTGTGTCATCTTAAATTTACTGTTATAAACATATCAATAAGTATTGTTGAATATGCATTTTGAAAGCTGTATATGTATATTGCAAACAAGGATGCCAAGAGAATAAAGCCTCATTAATCAAGAATGATTTCCATTGAAATATCAAACCAGCACAGATTAATATTTTTTCCAAAAGTTTAGGGATCTTATATGTTATAGCATAGAACTTTTCAATCGGTGACATTCACATTACAAACACAACACACTTATACAACATTTCTGTTTCAACTATTTTTATGCTGCTGGGAAGCTGTTTGATATTTATTTGATTTAGCTAAATAGATCCACATCAACAGAACATAGTGCCTACAGGAGTGTGTTATGAGTACATTAAGGACTGGATTTTGGCGACGGAGATATATATTATCTCTGGAAATAATATTAATTATTATTGTCACTATTTCCCACCTCTGTAAAAAGTACTCTGAATTGCAAGCTTTTTCTTCTTAGGTGTGGGGGATAGAGGAGCGGGTGCAGAATATAGTCAGGCCCACAGACCGCAGAAGCACAGCATGTCCCGTGGGCCACGGGACAGGCAAGTACCAAAGTGGGTTGATTAGAAGGCCCACTTCAGTTCCCTGGGGCTCCCAGTTGTTTCATAAGAATTTAGGTCTTCTAGTCCTCACCTTTCACACCCTCCCACACGTCCACCCATCCACCCATTGTTCTTCATACCATCCATGCCAACCACATAGCTCCTCATCCAGTATCCACCATGGGCAGGCTTCAAGAGACATATGGAGATGACATAAGCTACCCTTTTAAAATATAATGCAACTCTCATGATGCAGACATGATCATGAAACAACTTTCATTCAAGGCAATGTCCATGGTGCTAAAAACACGGGTGGCGCCTAGTCCGGAGGAGCGATCTTTGGAGTGTCAGAAGGGCCGGGAGTTCAGGGGGTGAAAGAAGTCGACGCCTTGGCCTTTGCCTCCCTGGTAGCCCAGAGACAGATCTTGTTAATGTGGAGGGACTCGAAGCCCCCGAGTGTAGAGACCTGGGTTAGTGACATGGCTGGGTTTCTCAGTCTTGAGAAAATAAAGTTCGCCTTAAGAGAGTCAATGTTAGGGTTCTCCCAGAGGTGGCAGCCATTCATCGACTTTCTCGGGAAAATTAAAATGTCAGCAGATGCAGTATCCCAAGGGGGGGCGGATTGTTGATGTATGGTTGAGGTGCGTGAAGATTGGGCTGGGGGGGAAATATTTATTTTACCATGTTGATGTAATTGTTTATGTTACTGTTATAAAAAATTTCAAATACCTCAATAATATATTATTAAAGTAAAAGAAAAAAACTTCCAGTCATGAAAACATCAAAGTGTTTAAATCTCAAGTGGTTAATTTATTTTAAAAACAAACTACTGTTCCTAGTCCTCCAATAGCACCTTGAAACTAAATAAATCTGTGAATTTAACCCCCGGCTGAGAATATTGTGGGTTTCAAAACTTAACCCCTTTCCACTACTGGAAGGGGAAACGGAAGGAGAACTTCCGGATCCAGGTACCGCCATTTTTAAAGGTCTGCAGAATTTTTGTGACTCTGCAAAAACTGTCTGTCTGAGTTTGAAGGTGAGTCTACCCAGTTAGATGTTTGACAATACGTGAGGTTAACCAAAATCTAATCTTGTAATACTTTGTAGTCAGCTAATCTCACTAGAATCTTGTATCTTTAATCTTGTGTCATGTAATTATAGAATATTTAAACTAACAGGGCAAACTATACCACAAGAGGGAGTAAAAGCTCGAAAATGTCATAGAAAGAAAATAAAAAATGTGAGAGAATAGTTCCTGCATAATCAATAATATAAGCTTTTTGACAGCGTCCTGGCCAATGTTTATACCTCAATCCACATTACAAAAATAGGTTATATGGTCGTTATCACAATGCTGTTTGTGGGAGTTTGTTGTGTGTTAATTTGACCACGGTACTTTCTGCATTATAACAATGAATACACTTCAAAAACCGTACATCATTGGCTGCAAAGGGCTTTGAGAATTCTGGTGGTAGTAAAACGCTCTATGTAATGTCCCGCCTTTTCTTTCAGTTCAGCAAGTGACTTTTTGATTTAAACTTAATGACTTCAGTTGTAAAAAGTATGCAACTAAATTTCCTTAGAAATACTCCTAGATTCCCATGGGAGTCATGTACAACAGGTATTTTGGAAATTGAGGTTGGTCATGTAAGGGATGGTCACCTATTCAAAAGCCAATCATGTCAGAGGGGCAGCAGGGCAGGGGACAAGGAATCTATAGTGCTGGAAGAATCGCCTTCTCCAACCACTCATGACCCAGCACAAGATTGGAGGCTGATACACTGAGTAAGATAAAGCAGGGTGGTTGTGAGTGTGGAAGCTCCATGACTAAAGAATTGGCCTGAAAACATAAAAATCTGGGGAAAAAGAAATCCCAGAGTTTCTTGAATTATTCCTTTTATGCAGGAAAATGGCATCAAATATCTGGATGGACACAGGTGGTGTCTGGGCACTGGAGGCACTGGAGGTTTTAACAACTTATGCACACAATGTGCTTGCCGTCATAGACATTTGCTAGACCCTTGTAAACTGCCCTTCTATTATTCTTGCAAATACCAATGAATAAGCATTGGAGGGCAACAATATATTTTCATGTGATCACATCCCACACATTTTCACTGGGATTATGGTGATCATAAATTTACAGTGTTTGAACTGATGAACTACAAGAATTTGATGCACTGCGGGCGGAATTTAATTGTCATGATGATGGGCCCCTGTCAGGATTATATCCAAGTTATTTTATATATCGATAATAATTAAGTTACTTAGTCAGGATTAAATCCCCATCAGGCAGTTATCTGGTTGTTAACGGGTTCCTTGCCTCCTGCAGGGGGAATTTCCTCCTCTGGTAGCTACTAGTCAATCAGAGGCTGGCAACTCCCCAGTACCGGCAGTGTCACCAGGAATAATCACCACTGCCAGTACTACAGAAGGCCCACAAGAGGAGGATCATTGCTGGAGTTCTAATTGGCAGGGCCTGGCGATGGAGGAGAAGAGGGTTTGAGCAGTGTAGTATCTTTCAGCAGGTCCCTCCAATGCTGCTGGCAGGTCCCTCTTTAAATCTAATCAAACTCACTGAACTAAAAGAAAAGACTTAGGGCGCGATTCTCCGCCCAAAACGACAGGTCGGAGAATAGCGGGAGGGCCTTCCCGACATTTTTCCCGACCTCCCACTATTCTCCCCCCCCCCCCCCCCCCCCCCCCCACCACGGCCGCCCCACGACACGAATTGCTGCTCGCCATTTTTTACGGCGAGCAGCGATTCTCCCCTAGCCGATGGGCCGATTTCCCAGGCCTTTACGGCCGTTTTCACGAACTCCAACACACCTGCTCTTACCGTTCGTGAAAACGGCCACAAAGTGCCGTTCTGGAGAACCATGCCACCGATTGGCACGGCCGCACCACGGCCGTGCCAAGGGTGGCATGGGCCTGCACCCCGCGCACTCTTTGTTCCTCCACCGCCCCGCTGGATCAGTCCGCGGGGCGGCTGAGGTGCATAACGGCCCGCGCATGCGCGGGTTTCACGCATCCGCGTGATGACATCATCCGCGCATGCGCAGATTGGAGCCATCCAATCCGCGCATGCGTGGCTGACATCATCGTGCGCGTCAGCCGCCGTTACCCTTGGCGCGCGGGCTTAGCGAAGTTCGCTAAGCCTGCGATGCCGAGGTTCACGGGGCCCCGCTGCTAGCCCCGACCGGGGAGCAGAATCGGGTCCCGGGAGGGGGCGCGGAGGCTGCCGTGAAACACGGCCAGTTTCACGGCAGCCTTCACGACTCTCCGCATTTGCGGAGAATCACGCCCTTAGTATTATTTAGTGTATTTTACTACCCCCAGAATTCTCAGAGGCCTTTGCAGGCTGCCCGAGAATCAACGAGTCCTTTCAGTGCAGAAGGAGGCCATTCAGGCCATCAAGTCCACGCTGACTCTCTGGAAGAGTCCAACTCCCCAGCGTTATCCCCTGTAACCTTGCACATTCGTTCTTTTCAGATAGCAATCCAATTCCCTTTTGCAAACTTTGATTGATCCTGCCTCCACCACCCTCTCAAGAAGTTCATTCCATGTCTGGGTGAAGTTTTTTTTCCTCAAATCAGTTTCTGACAATAATTTTGTGTAATATTTCTTGTTCACCAATTAGATAAATAACAACCAATACGTTTATTGACACCTAGCTACAATGCAGAGGCTGTGAGCCTCGTGGCTGTGAGTCAGCTTCCAGGATCGAACTGAAACAGAAACCAGCGCTTGTTAGGGTGATCCCACCCTGGTCCCTGATTGGGTACCCGGACCACATGTCCCTCTTGCCAGATCGCCCCTTCGAGGGGACCAACACCACATCCCTCCCTCTCCAAGTTATTTTATATATCGAAAAGAATTAAGTTACTTAGTCCCCAATAATTTGAACATTAAACATATGCCATCAGTGCATTACAAATTGAGTCTATCAAGTGGCTTTGAATTCCAGTGCAACGGTGTGACTCCTCTGTAGGGGGTGCTTCTGCTGGGGTGTTTTCTGCAGAAATTACTATATCCGGCATCTCTTCAGGTACTGGTAACTCAGCTTCAGCTGTTTCCATGGGGATGACAGACTCACCTGTCAGAGGCTGGCTCGGTACTTCACTGCTTGGATAGTCAACAACTTTTATGGCTGGCAACATGGTTTCAGGTGGCAGTATTGGCCGCTGGGGCAACTCTTGTCCTCGTAAATGGTCTACGTGCTTCTGGACGACTCTTTCTTTTCTGTCTCTCCTAAATACCTGGTACCCAGAAATATTTAATACACTGTCTTGTCCTTCTTTGAGCCAGAATTCTATTTATCAACCTATGCCTGTAGTTCACCAGTCTTATTTACCACAGTCTGCATTCACACACATGCATATTAACTCGGATTTAAGCTTTTTTATTTTCCCCCTTAAGGGCAGCAGGGTAGCACAATGGTTAGCATTTAGAACAGTACAGCACAGAACAGGCCCTTCGGCCCTCGATGTTGTGCCGAGCAATGATCACCCCACTCAAACCCACATATTCACCCCATACCCTTAACCCAACAACCCCCCCATTAACCTTATTCTTTAGGACACTAAGGGCAATTTATCATGGCCAATCCACCTCACCCGCACATCTTTGGACTGTGGGAGGAAACCGGAGCACCCGGAGGAAACCCACGCACACACGGGGAGGACGTGCAGACTCCACACAGACAGTGACCCAGCCGGGAATCGAACCTGGGACCCTGGAGCTGTGAAGCATTTATGCTAACTACCATGCTACCGTGCTTCCCATTGTTGCTCCACAGTGCCAGGGTCCCAGGTTCGATTCCCGGCTTGGGTCACTGTCCGTGCGGAGTCTGCTCGTTCTTCCTATGTCTGCATGGGTTTCCTCCGGATGCTTCGATTTCCTCCCACAAGTCCTCCCACAAGTCCCAAAAGACATGCTTATTAGTTAATTTGGATATTCTGAATTCTCCCTCTGTGTACCCGACAGAATGTGGCGACTAGGGGCTTTTCTCAGTAACTTATTTGCAGTGTTAATGTAAGCCTACTTGTGACAATAAAGATTATTATTATTATACTCTGACTTACAATTGCCTTCCATAATTCTGTCAAACTCCCCAAGTATTCGATTTAACTTGATATATTCGCTGATATCAGTAAACACTTTTCTACTTCCCACTGCCAGTTTTTCTCTTCTCCACTCAGAACTTCCCCTCATTTACCTATCTTCCTTCTAATCTAGTTTAAACCCTCCCCAAATGCATTGGCAAACCTCCCCCAAGGATATTACTCCCAGTTTTGTTAAAGTGTAATTCCTCCTTCTTATACTGATCCCACCTGCCCCAGAATTGATCCTGATGCTCCGAAATCTAAAACCCTCCCTCCTACTCCATTTCTTTATCATTGTCACATTTCTCCAGCCACGTGTTGAAGCTAAGTCTTCCTATTTATATGCTCACCAGCACATGGCACGAGGAGTGATCCTGAGATTACTGCTATTGAGGTCCTCCTTTTTAATACCCTTTCTAACTGTCTATAATTGTTTTCAGGACCGCATCCCATTTCTCGTCACGTTGATGCTATAACCAAGAAAGCATAACAGTGCCTATACTTCCTCAGGAAACTAAGGATGTCTACATTGACTTTTACCTATTTTTACAGATGCACAATAGAAATCATCCTTTCGAGCTGCATCACAACTTGGTAGGGCAACCGCTCGGCCCAAGATCATAAGAAACAACAGAGTCGTGAACACAGCACTGTCCATCACATGAACCCGCCTCCCATCCATTGCCTCTGTCTACACCTCCCGCTGCCTTGGGAAAGCAGGCAGTGTAATCAAAGACTCCTCCCACCTGGGTTATTCTCTGTTCCATCGTCTTCCATCGGGTTGAAGATACAAAAGTCTGAGAACACACACGAACAGATTGAAAAACAGCTTCTACCTCACTGTTACCAGACGCCTGAATGGCCCTCTTATGGACTGAACTGATCTCGCTATGCATCTTCTCTACTGTTGTCATGCTAAACCCAATGTGCACTTACATTGTGTATTTATTGTGTGTCCTATGTTGTTTTCATGCATGGAACAATCTGCCTGGACTGTACTTTGAAAAATGAAATGAAAATCGCTTATTGTCACGAGTAGGCTTCAATGAAGTTACTGTGAAAAGCCCCTAGTCGCCACATTCCGGCTCCTGTCCAGGGAGGCTGGTACGGGAATCGAACCGTGCTGCTGGCCTGCTTGGTCTGCTTTAAAAGCTAGCGATTTAGCCCAGTTAGCTAAACCAGCCCCACTGTACCTTGGCACACATGACAGTACATCTAGATCTAAATCCTGCCTATGTAATGTGGACCGTGAGCTCTGGTTGTTCTCCCTCCCCCAAAGGAATGTACTCCAGCCATTCTGTGATATCCTTGACCCTGGCACAAAGAAGGCCATCCTGTACATGTTATCATTCTGGAGTCATGTCTATGGCCAATGAAACACCTGCCTGCTCGCCTAACTATGGAATCACCTACAACCATAACATTTTCACTCTTCCTCCTGCCTTCCTGTGCAGCTGTGGTGCCACGAACATGGCCTTTGTTGCAGTCCTCTGAGGAATCATCTCATCATAATCTAAAATGGTAAGCGGTTAGGGAACGAGATAGCCTCAGGGGATTCCTCCATTACCTGCCTGTTTCTCTTAGAAAATCTAATGGTCATCCATTCCCTCTCTGCTGTGGTGTGACCACCTCTTTAAACATGCTATCCACATAAGCCTCAGTCTCGTAGCTGCACCACAGTGACTCCAGAAGGAAGAACCCCAGCATACTGCAGTCATGCCTGCCTGTGTTTACCTGGTGGTTTCCCCAGATGGCATAGCCCCTACCTGCCACTACTTGAATAGCAGTGGTGGGTGGGAACTATGGACCAGTAGATGGCCCTCAAGTGGTCACTTAAGGGCCCGAATGACTTCCAGATGGGAAGGTCATTTCCGACCACTCCTTCTCTGGATTTAATTGGAGGTGTTATAAAGCAATAGGCTTTCTACCATTTGCCTTCCTGTCTCATTATATGAACCCCCTGCACAGCCTGTTAGTGGGAGAACATTAAATTCTGCGCTATGTGTGCTGTGAAGATAAGGTTCAGATCAAGTCACTTAAATAGTGATCATTTCAGTTTTTAAAAAAAAGCTTTAAGAAAGCAATTTTGTTTAAAATATTTAATAAATAAGTATGCAATTGCAATTTAAGAATTATATTTGCAAACAGAATGTAGTGGCTGGTTCCGATTATGAGTGTAGGAACAAAATATAATATATTACAGAGTAAAGAAGCCATTGATTCTAGTTTATGCTGTAGTTAAACAAAGCTTATTTCAGTATGTTGTGTTTCTGTGTAGAATTGCTAGTTTTTGGTCCCCGTACTGCAGCTATTTCTCGTAAAGTAGTAGAATCAAATATACTTATACCTGGATGTTGCTCTAGTTAATTATATTGGCCTATGAAAACGAGGGCTAATTCAGTCAAATAAGGTTTTCCTTCTCCTATTTTCCTATATGCTACTCTCTATCTAAACTATTTTGTATCTGACCTGGAAATCTTTGATGCCATTCACAACATTGAAGCTTATATCTCTGATCAACACAAAAATTCACTTGAAGAAAAATTATATTTTGAGAAAAAGCTAAGACATCCCAAATTATTTAATCTTAAAACATCTGCATGATTTCAGCTAAAATATTTCAGAACGAAGGAAAGGGATTGTTTCTTTTTACATCACTATGCTTTCTGACTTTGGTCTTTGGGTTTCGTAGCTCTGGGCGGGATTCTCCCGTACCAGGAGGGGCGGGGAGTCCCGGCGGGACGGAGTGGCGTGAACCACTCTGGCGTCCTCCCACCCCAAAGGTGCGGAATCCTCCGCACCTTCAGGGGCTAGGCCCGCCCCAGAGTGGTTTGCGCCCCGTCGGCTGGCGTGGAACGCCTTTGCCGCCAGGCCAGCCGGGGCCGAAGGTCCGCACATGCGCGGGAGAGTCAACGGCTGCTGATGTCATCCCCACACATGCGCAGGGGGGGTTTCACCTTCGCGCCGGCCATCGCGGAGGCTGACAGAGCCGACGTATAGGAAAAGAGTGCCCCCACGGCACAGGCCCGCCCACGGATCGGTGGGCCCCGATCGCGGGCCAGGCCACCATGGGGGCACTTTGGCCTGTCACGGGCTCGTCGTCGGCGAGCGGCCGCCAATCGGCGCGGCGCGATTCCCACCCCCAGCCGAATTTACGGTGCCGGAGAATTAGGTGGCCGGCGGGTGCGGGATTCACGCCGCCCCCCCCCCGGTGATTCTCTGACCCGGCGGGGGGTCGGAGAATCCCGCTCCCTGTTCCTGCAATCTTCAATAAAAAACACATTTCTTTGCAGCTCACAACCAGACATTGTTGTTTATTCAAAAAGACTAGTAAAACTGTGGTGAACGTATGCTATTACAATTCACCACTGTACTGTGTTGTATTATGTTGATGCCCTTGTGGGCTCCGCTTGAGGCTCCGCCCCCTGGGGGGTAGTATATAAACCTGTAACCTGTAGGCGGCACTCAGTACAGAGCAGTCGCAGGCAGGCACAGATCTCGCGTATTAAACCTATTGTTCACTTCTACTCATCGTCTCGTGTGAATTGATGGTCGCATCAAAAACTATGCTGCCAAAAGACTGCGAAAAGGTAGAAATTACTTTCCTATGATGGTTATGAGATGATTGTTGCTTTTAATTTTTGCACACAAAATCTGAAATGCAAACTGAAGTCCCCACGCCGGCAGGAAAACTGGTGCCAACCACTCTGGCATCAACAGCCCCGAAATCCGCACTTCCGGGGCCTAGGTGGATGTCGGAGGGGTTGGCGCCGCTCCAGCTGGCGCCAAAGGGACGGCGCGTGTTTGCACATGCACCAAAGGGCCGGCGTGATCTCACGCATGCGCGGAACCACCGGCGTGTTTTGGCGCATGCACGGAGGGGGGGGGTTCTCTTCTCCGCGCCGGCCATGGTGGAGCCCACCACGGGCCGGTGCGGAAGGAAGGAGTGCCCCTACGACACAAGCCCGCTTGCAGATCGGTGGGTCCCAATCGCGGGCCAGGCCATTGTGGGCCCCCCCCCCCCCCCCCCCCCGAGGACCACCCCAGCCGACTTACCTGTTAGGTTCCACTGGTAAGTGAGCTGAGTGATTCACGCTGGCGGGACAGGCCAGAAACGGACGGCCGCATGGCCCATCGGGGCCTGGAGAATTACCGGGCGGTGCGCTGCCAACGGCCCCCGACCGGCGTGGCGTGAGTCCCACCCCCGCCCAAAAAACTTTGGCGGAAAATCCGGCAACCGGTGTCAGGGCGGTGGGGCAGGATTCGCGCCGCCCCCCGGGGATTCTCCGACCCGGCGCGGGGTCGGAAAATCCCGTTACTGGTCTTCCTTAAGTGCAAGTTTGTTGCTAATAAAAATAAAAGTTGACCCGTTCACACTACTGTTGGCATGGCTGTTCGCTCCTATGAATTGTTTGCCAAGATTTGAGATGGGGTTATGATGGGTACAGGATAGTGAATGGAACTTCCACCCAGTCACATCAGATGTGTTGCACTGGCACCCCCAAATTTATTTTTGTTGTCAATGAGATCTTTCAGTATGTAATCATTTCAATCTCTGATTGTTCAAAATGTGGATGACTTACCAAGGACACGCACATTGACTAATCATTGTAATTGCCTCTCTATAGTTTCCTGTGACCTCTGCAGATTTGATGAGTTTGCCGATATATAACCATAGGGGAGCAGAATGTACTGGAATATTAGCATTTCTCACAATTTGTAACTATCACCATAGTTTTTTTTTTCCCCTTCAATTTTCTCTGCTTTTCTCCCATAAGTGACAGTAGAATATTGGAAAGCATACAAAACAAAAATGCTATTTTCTCACCAAGCCTGCTTCTTTCACAAATAAATTACAATCAGTGTCATCATGTGTACTCCCCCCCTCCCTCCACCCACTTCAACTCAGCCTTCTGATAGAATTAAAAATTACAATTCTCAAATATAATCAAGCAAAACTTAAAAATGTTTATCTAACCTCACCATCTCTATTTAAAGAACAAATATTAAAATGAAAACATTGGGCAAAATTTCAGAAGTTGATAGTCTGCTATGTCTTCTGACAGAAAATTCCCCCAAACCCTGAAGAATGGGGTTTCCATGGCTGCTCCACTAAAGCTAAACTGGTGATTGTGTAGTTCAACCAAATGGTCACTTCAAGTAATTTCCAAATCGTTAACAAGAGCTAGTTATCTAGCGTGTCAGCATCCAGTGAAGATTTTGGTTTTACTCCTGTAAGCAAAGCTTCAGTATTATATGGACACATACTATACTCTAGTTGTAAATAGGAAAGTGCAAATCATGGTGAAACCAAGAACAAATTCCCTGAAGGACATTTTTTGAAGTATGCAAAACACCTGCTGAGTATATTCAGCACTTTTTGTTTCATTAAACAGTTGCAATATTGATCTCTTCAAAGGTTGATTCCATCAGCTTTTTCCCGCATTGTATGCTGTCTTCACAATGCTGGTTGATCATGCCTCTCTATCTGCATTCATATCAAATAGCTTTTCTGGATTAGGTGGGTGCATTTCTTTTACAGTCAAATGTCCTTCCTGCTGCTTATCCCATTTCTCCTGGCTGGGGACTGGCACAGTTATATGCTGGCCTCCCTGAACAAGTGGCTGATGCTTCCATGATCAACAAGCCCTGGAGTGGGACTCAAAACAGGACCATTCTGGTTCAAAGGCATTAATGCACCGCCTAAGATATGGATTCTGTCTAAAATTTGACAGTAAGTTAAAAATTGATCTGAAATGTCAGACTGTAATTTAGCACTGTCGAAATGTACTATTGGAAAAAAATAGCTGTATCAATCAGATTCACATGTATTGATTTATATTTTTCCCCTTCTGTCATTTTATTTCTCTCTGAGAATAGTGATTTATGCTGGGATAGAAATTTATACGTCATAGGCTTGGTACCATAATCATGTGAGCATTCTTCATAACGATCCCAGACCAGACCCCACAACAGTGGCCAGGATATCGGACAGAAACCCCAATATTCAATGTAATTTCTGAAACTATGAGGAAAGGATCCAGGAGTGATCTCATGCACAAATAGCGATATGGTATATTAAAACAGACTTTACGACTAATACAGCTTTGATGACGTTAACCTTATAAATACAAATAGCTATCAATTACCAGATAAATAATGCTTATCAATACAATGGCACAATAACCCTTAACTGCTCTCTTTATTTTCACTCAAACAACACCCAGCTCAAGCCAAAATCAACTTTTAAATATAGTTATCAGACTCAGGAATACTTGCCATAAAGAGATGTCTTGGATAAATCGCTTTGAGAAAAAGATATCCTTCAGGATTCGTGCCTGTGTCAACTTGCTGTTTAAGCTGCTAATCCTGTTCACATGTAAACCTTTAGCTCACTGTCTTGAGAGCAGCTGCTTCTTGTATGTCCCCAGTCAAATCTTTAACTGAATTGTTTGGAAAGAAACTGTTAGTCTGTCTACAGACAGATCTTTAACTGAACTGTATTGAGAGCTGCTCCTTGTCTTCTGTTCACATCCCAGTCTAAAAATAAACTGGAAATTCAACATCTGACTGCCTCAGCCCCTGGCTCTTCACATTAACTACATCATCTTACTAAGCTGAACACAATGTGTGCGAATTAACGAAAAAAACGTCAGTGCGGTTTTGGGCAGGTTTGTACAGGGTGTTTCACGATGGCCGCGTTGGTGTGAATGCTGCTTGTATTCAATGGCACTTATTGCTGAAGATGAGCCCCCACGGGATTCTCAACATTACTAGCTCCCTTTCCATCTAATTCGTCTGACTTGCATCTCAGTAGCTCGGCGCTAACAAGGAAGAGCTGCTTTTAAACGCTCCCTCACAACCCACTCCCAGTCGACACACAAATGCAGCAGAATGCAGACCTGCTCCTTGCTTTGGGGATGTCAACCTCACAAGGCTTCTCGATGCTGTGGTTGGGAGGTGGGCCACCCTGTTCCTCTGAGGTGGTTGGAGGACCAGCAGCACGGTCAGTAATGCCGTCTGGGAGCTAGTGGCAGAGGCTGCCAGTGCGAGCAGCATGTCTGATGTAGGAAGAAGACAAATGACCTGCGACGATCTGCAAGATTAAGATACCACCTCTCTCCTGGCAGCAGTTCAGACTGACATCACTCAAATTCCCAAACCACCTCCCCCAATTCATTGGCTGATACCTCGCACCCTCCCCACATCTGATCTTCGTGCTTGTCCCGCAGAACCCCTTGGCACCCACCAGCATAACCTCTTTGTGTCCAGGTGTGGTGCCCACACATGCCACCTGCTCGAGACCTCCCTGACGCATCAAGCATGTGGCTCACGGTGCTCTCTCTTTGTCTTTGCAGGAGAAGATAGTCATGGGAAAAGGGAAGGTGTGAGTTCAGTGCCAGAGATTCAAGGCCTCACCCCCTATGAGGCATGCACCCTCGGAATCGTGGGGTTTCCCAAGAAGAGAGCAGTCACCAACAGCAGTCACCAAAGAGGTGAGGATCACCTGCTCCTCCACCCAGATGACCTGTTTCAAGTGAGTAGTTCATGTCAGGCAAAATGATCCTTCCCTGTCACTGACCACATGTCCATTGTCTCGCAGGATCTCCACCTGATGACGTCAGGCCACGTGGAATCATTTTACTGCCCCCCCCCCCCCCCCCCCCCCCACACCCCCACCAGCCAAGCGACCACCTCAGAGGAGAGTTCCGAATAGACTACTGGCAAGGTGTCGCAGCTTTCATCCGCACCTTCCATCGGTGCAAATACGCACACCTCGGTGGGCGACATTAGTGGACATGCTTCTGGAGTACAATCTGGTGAGCACCACACAGTTTCTGACGCACATCAGGTCAAGGCAGGAACATCCAATGGAGACAGCAGTCAGAGGCCTGCTGGATCCCAGTTAGATGCCGAGCCTCTGGCCAAAGTTCTCCCAGAGCTGATGCAGATGATAGGACACAGCCATGAGATTCATGAGGGGGTGTCAGCGGCATTTCAGAGACTGCAAGGCCAATTGGAGAAGTCCCAAAGACTGCAGGAGATGCTGTCGATGACAATGCATGGCACCGAGGTCAGCATTGCTATCGTGGCGACTGCAGTGGAAAGGCTGGAGCACAATGTCTCCGCCTTGATTGATGGTGTCCAAGTCATGGCTCAGTCTATGATGATCATCGCTAAGGGCCTCGATATCATGTCCCAGACACTGAGGGATGTGTCATAGATGCAGGTGGAGATTGCCAAGGCGCTACAGAGTGTGGCCCAGTCACTGAGGAACGTCGCTGAGGGCGCCAACATCATGATGTAGACAATAGGTTGTCTCATGGACTGGCAGCACCAGATGACTCAGAGGCCTCAGGCACTCACTCCAGCTGCCCCTCCATCCCATGGAGTCCTCAAGGGCACTATAAGCAATGTCAGGAAGGAGGAAGCGCTGGAGGCCAAGCCCTGGCTTGCCACCAAGGAGACTACGGTGCTCCCCATTTGTTCCGAATTCCCCCCTCCTAACACCATTGCATCTTAAGGGCAGTGGGCAGAACAGGGTTGCACAACGACACCAGTGACACTGCAAAGTTGGCTGCGGTCCCCGGCTCCAGGCCCTCCAGAGGATGTCTGCGAAGAACATCAAAGGCCATAGGGCTTGGAAAGCAGCAGGCTACCTCCACCTCTGATGTGCATAGAAACATAAAACCTAGAAAATAGAAGCAGGAGGAGGTCAATACATTTTTAGATAATACATTTAGTTCCATCATCCAAATCATTAATATATAATGTGAACATTTGGGGTCCCAGCACAGATCCCTGTGGTATCCCACTAGTCACTGCCTGCCAATCAGAAAAGGACTCATTTATTCCAACTTTTTGCATCCTGTCTGCTAACCATCTTTCTATCCATTTCAAGACATTACCTGTAATCCCATGTGCTTTAACTTTACATATTAATCTGCTATGTGAGATCTTGTAGAAAGCCTTCTGAAAGTCTAAATGCACCACATCCACCGGTTCTCCCTGGTCAACTCTACTAGTTACATCTTGCATCCTGGGGTAGTTCTTGAAGACACCGAGACTTAGCACAGAAAATCAAGAAGAGTGAGGAGCGCTGAGTGGGCACTGGGGTGGGGTGGGGGTGGGGGGCAGGGTGGGGGTCACTATCTGCAACTCGGGGGAATGGAAATATGTCACAGTGAACTGTTCACTATTAAAACATGTCACACCTCATATACGTGAAGCCTCTGTCATATTAACCTTCACAACTAGCTTGCCCGCACTCCACCCCCCAAGTTGCCCTCTGCTCTCCCCACCCCCTGCCCCCCGGCTACAATGGTCCAAGATCAAAAGCCCCCCTGTGCAGACCCTGTTCAGACGATGGGTGTGAGCAAGCTATCAGCAGAAAGACAGGAGTCAGACATTAGCAGAAACTGAGCAGCACCACAGCTTTCCTCACAGCGAGTGATCATCACTCTCCTGCCTTGGATATTGACCCACTGACAGTGCCAACACAGGCCCATCACCCTGGCATGATGTTACCCAGACCCTTGGAGGGGGGAAAGAGTGGTCGAGGAGGGGTTGATGTGATAGTGGGGTGTAGGAAATGGGGTGAGAAATGGGAGGAGGCGCTTGGGGAAAGGGGGGGATTGTGGGAGGGAAATAGGGGAGGGAGGAAAATGGGGCATTGGGGGACGAGGAGAATGTGGGGGAAGTGAAGAAAATGGGGGGTAGGGCAGGAAATGGCAGGGGAAGAGAGGATTTGTGGGGGAAGGAGGGAATGGGGGAAGGGGTTGAACTGACAGACGTAGCCTCATGCTAGGAGAATCTGGAGATGATGAGGGCTTCCCTGGTCCTCCTGACATGTTGGGCCCATCCTTCCACCTGTCCTCCATCCTCCGGCTCCTCTTCAGGTTCATCCCCCGGCCCCTTCTGGACCGCTTCATCCTCCTTATCCTCCTCTGATGAGCCTGCATGCACCTCCACCTCCTCCTGTTCCTCCTCCTCCTCCAACATGTCGCCCCACTGCTATGCAGATTGTTGAGGGCACAGCCGACCACCACAAAGCAGGCGACCCTTTGGGGGATGTACTGCAAGAGTTATCAAGGCATCAGATCTGCATCTTGAACAACCCAGTGCACCGCTCAGTGACAGCATGGGTGGCTTTGTGGGCCTCATTACAATGGGTCTCCACCTCGGTCTCAGGTTTCTGCGCCAGCGTCATAAGTCATGAACTCAGCGGGTATCCCTTTTCCCCCAGGAGCCAACTCATCATCCTGGGGTAGTCCTCGAAGACACCGAGGATCTCCGAGTGCCCCAGGATATAGCTGTCATGTGTGCTTCCAGAGTAGTGGGCACACACATGCATGATTCCGAGGTGGTGGTTGTTGTGTTATGCTTCTCCATGTAGCATAAGCTGCTTCCTTGACGTATACTCTGACAAAGGAAGGTTCAGACTTGGAGATAGGTTTAACATGTTTATTGAACAGTTAACAATTCTCCTATTTGAGTTCGACTCTCCTGCTGATCTTGCTATAATAACTCAATCTAACTAACCAGTCTGCCCTATTCCATGCGGTGGGTGTGATGCTTCCTGATCTGCCCCTGTCTCTCTGAGTTTCGGCTATGGAAAGAAAAAGAGCATGTGTGCCCTGTTCTTTTATATGGGTAGCCCCCTTGTGGTAGTGTCACCTCTGGGTGTGTCTTGATTGTCCATTGGTCGTATCCTATCTTACTAACCTATTGGTTGAATGTCTGTGTGTCATGATGTCTCTGGTGTTCCCTCCAGTGTTTACTTTGTCTTAGTGTATTCACATTAACCCCTTGTGTATTTACAGTGATGCATATCACCACATCCCCCCTTTTTTCATGTTACATATTTTCTGTACAGTGTTAAAGAAAATTGAACAAAATAGGGAGATAAGTGATGACATGTACAAATCATGCTGACAGTGATGATTATACAATACCAAATAATATGTATGAGTCCAAAGTTTATGAATTTACATGGTCGAGTGGCTTTCTGGTATTGTTATTCTGGTTTTTGTTATTGAAGTGGTGATATTGACGTTGTCATTGCTTTGTGAATGCCGTCATTGTCCCTGTGCTTAAGGAACCAAGAAGTCATCAGGAGGTGTGCAAATGGTCAAATCACTTTGTTGTCTGATTTGGACTCTTTTTGTTCTATGCTTGTGGTAGCGATGCAGTATGTCATCTGTGTTGCGATATTGATGCCGTATGTCAGCTGCCTTGAAAGCTGGTCTGCTTGTTTGTAGTGGAGCAAACTCATCTGCCTTGAAAGCTGGTTTGCTTGTTTGTAGTGGAGCCAACTTGAATTGGTGCGATTTGCGGACATGTCATGGTATGTCTGTACTCTTGCCAGTGTTAGGAGCTGTGCTGTTACATTGTCCTGCATTTGCAGAGTTGTATCATGTTGTACCAGTCGTTGTTCCAGTGTTGTTGTTTTTGTCATGCTTGTTGTTGACGTTGGTGCCTTTGGTACGCTTCTTGTTGTTGTCTTTGTTGTTGTTTTCATAGGTTTTGTTGATGTGTTTGTTGTGCTCAATGACCACACCGAGTAGAGAATTCGAGTCCTTCACAGAGTTACTTGTGGCAGTGTCCTTTGTGGCATCTGCTGTTTCCTTGATGTATACTCTGACAAAGGAAGGTTCAGACTTGGAGATAGGTTTAACACATTTATTGAACTGTTAACAATTCTCCTACTCGACTGTCCTGCTGATCTTGCTAACTCAATCTAACTCAATCTAACTAACCAGTCTGCTCTAATCTATGTGGTGGGTGTGATGCTTCCTGATCTGCCCCTGTGTCTCTGAGTGTCGCCTATGGAAAGAGAAAGAGCATGTGTGCCCTGTCCTTTTATATGGGTAGCCCCCTTGTGGTAGTGTCACCTCTGGGTTGTCTTGACTGCCCATTGGTTGTGTCCTATCTTACTGACCTATTGGTTGAATGTCTGTGTGCCATGATGTCTCTGGTGCTCCCTCTAGTATTTACTTGGTCTTAGTGTATTCACATTAACCCCTTGTGTATTTACAGTGATGCATATCACCACAGTGGTCACACATGATCTGAACATTCAGGGAGTGCAATCCCTTCCTGTTAATATAGGGCACTACCTGATGCCCCATTGTACGCAGGGTGACATGCGTGCCATCGATCGTCTCCTCGACCTGGGGCATCCCGGCGATGGCAGAAAATCCTGCAGTCCAGGCACACAGTCCATCCATCACCTCCCTGATGCACCTGTGGGCTGATGACTGCGACATGCCACACAGGTCTCCGTTCGAAGCATGTGGCGTAAAAGCTTTGGGCTGCAATGACCTTTGTAGCCACCAGGAGCGGGTGTCCGCCTGTTCCACAGTGTGCCATCCCCAGCCTGCGTTGTTGCTTCTGCCTTCTATGGCATCTGCCCGCCTCAGGCTGCCGCAGCAACACCAGGGTAGCCTCCATGGGATCAACTCCAGCAAACATTGTTATATCTCAGAAGAATTGGAGAAGGAGAGAGACCAACAATCAGTTAGCTCTTTCATCCCTGAACCCTCAAATCCCCCAAGCCTCCCCCACTCTTAACATGACTTCTCTCTGGGTGCCATCCAGCGAGCAAATTGTTCTGGCAAACCTTGCTCCGCACACTCATCCCCATCCACATCAGCAGTCCCTGCATCCTAGATCAGACGTCTGCCGGGAACATTAGAGAGGCCAGGCTCAGCTGCCCTCCGCTCATCCGCTTTAGCCATGAGAGGAACTTCAGTGGTGAAGCCCTGATCTTTACTGTTTGACTGTTGGCAGCTGCCTCTATGGCGCTGATGCTTTTAGAATACTGTTCAGCATCAAGGTTTGCTGGACACGCAGTGCGCTAATCATCCTCTGAGACATGGGGCGAAATTCTCCGACCGCTCGCAGGGTCGGAGAATCGCCCGGGGCCTTCACAAATCCTGCCCCCGCCGCGGCCGGAATTCTCTGCCACCCGGGAATCGGCGGGTGCTGGAATCACGCCCCGCCGGTCGGCGGGCCCCCCGCGGCGTTTCTCCGGCCCGCGATGGGCCGAAGTCCCGCCACTGTCAGGCCTCTCCCGCCGACATGGTTTAAACCACCTCTGTGCCGGCGGGTGCAGGTGGCGGGAATGGGCCCAGGGGTCATGGGGTGGCGCGGGGCGATCAGACTCCGAGGGGTGCCCCCACGGTGGCCTAGCCCGCGATCTGGGCTCACTGATCGGCGGGCGGGCCTGTGCCATGGGGGCACTCTTTTTCTTCTGCCGCCGCTACGGCCTCCACCATGGCGGGGGCAGAAGGGACTCCCTCCACCGCGCATGCGCCGGTGGTGACGTCAGCATGCGCGGACTTACGCCGACTGGCGAAGGCCTTTCGGCCAGCCCCGACACCAGTCGGCGTGGTGCCAAAAGCCGTTGGCGCCAGTCGGCGGAGCTGGAGCCACTCCGGCACGGGTGAGGAGAATTCCGCACCTTTGGGGAGGCCCGACGCCAGAGTGGTTGGCGCCACTCTGCTATGCCGGGACCCCCCGCTCCGCCGGGTAGGGGAGAATACCGCCCATGGTGCCTGTGCCTCCGAGAAGGCACGTGAGTGTTGAGGCACATGATATGCAAATTCTTCATTTGAAAGAGCCTTCAGCTGTGAAGCCAGAGGCTGCCCACAGTCAAAGGGAGTGAAATTGACTTTCAGGAGAGAAGCTGCAGCATGGCTCTGTCCTGGAAGGGTTTGATAGAAAAGACAGGCTGCAGCTGGGGTTGCCCCTGTAATGAGTATCCAAAATATTTAAAGCTGGCTTGAAGGCCTCACTGACGCAAGGCTCGTCAGCATCTGGCCCAGGCATGACCCCCGGCTCGGAATGCTTCAGCTCCCCACGACCAAGCCCAATCCTCCTGAAGGGCCCCCCAACCCTTAAACTCAGGTGCTCTTAAGGTCCATGCCGGAAAATGGAAATGGCGACTCACCTCCTTACGTTCTCTCAACAGCCGTTGCACTAGCTTCACATTTTTGAAAAGGAGTACTAAATGACGCCCTCGCAACCTTCCGTTGGGGAGTCAGATAATTCCAGGGAGGCCGCTGCATTTGACTTTAATCTCGTTAATGCGATTGAAATGCATGCAAATTAGGATTAATGATATTCTGGCCATTTTTGGGCGAGACCTGGAACTCACCATCGGGAGTGGGACAGGTGAATTGCCAAATGGTTACTCCCAGTGCGAATCTTTATTTTGACCTCTCCTGCTATTCACTCCGTGGACCCTGATCCGCGCTGGGAGCAAAGAGGTCGCTGAATGGCGGCCAATCGTTTTTATGCAGAAAACCAATGCAACTACTGGAACACTTCTACTAATGCTGTCTTTGATTCATCATGAACATTAGATGGCAGGACTACTTCACAAACAACACGTCCTTATCAGAGCTAATCTGCCCAGTGTTGAATGAATTGTCTGACATCATTGGGCAGCACCGTAGCATAGTGGTTAGCACAGTTGCATCACAGCTCCAAGGTCCCAGGTTCGATTCCCGGCTTGGGTCACTGTCTATGTGGAGTCTGCACGTTCTCCCCATGTCTGTGCGGGTTTCCTCCGGGTGTTCCGGTTTCTTCCCACAGTCCAAAGATATGCAGGTTAGGTGGATTGGCCATGCTAAATTGTCCTTCGTGTCCAAAATGGTTCAGTGGGGGTTACTGGCTTACGGGGATAGAGTAGAGACATGGGCTCGAGCAGGGTGCTCTTTGTAAGGGTCGGTGCAGACTCAACGGGCCGAATGGCCTCCTTCTGCACTGTAAATTCTATTATTGTGCTGGGCAGGACATGTGCCACACATGGAGGAGTCTAATATTCCAAAAGCAGTCCTTAAGATGAACTATGCTCCAGTAAGCAAAACTAAGGTCACCTCACAAACAAAGACCAGCAGTTCGCCTTGGGTCATGTCTCTCATCCTTTTATTCTGTGTCCCACCTGTTTGTCTATTTTCTTCAAAAAACACAAACATTGGATATTTGAAAAGACACCTCTGTTTGGCTGACACTGAACAGTTGGTGTGGATGCAGGAGCCTGACAACCTAGACCATGGAGCACAACTTACAAGTTTGAAACAAACCTATGCAAGTCTGCTGAAATTAGGCATAGCCAAAAGAAGGAATCTACTTATACCAAACCCCTCCAAACCAAGAGCTCCCGTGTCCCACCGGTTCAATATCTTGTAGATCAAGAATTGGCCTATTTAACGACCAACAATTTTGCCAACTATCGCAAAGTTAAGCCTTCAATGATCTTCCCCTGAAAAGAATCTGCCATCATCATCATGCAAACCACACCAGTCTTTTCGAGCTCTTTGTCTTTTAGAGCATGCTCAAAACTAATAATCAATTTTCTTGTACTTTGTTTCAGGTTTCTACTGGCAATGTTTACCATATGATCAACTTTGATAATGAGATTATTGTTAAATATGAGAGCTATGTGGATTGATACAGGGTAGTTTAGTATGGTGATTGTATTTCACAGTGCATTGTTTGCAATCATGATCTGCATCAAATAATTTCTACTTTCTCTTGCATCGCTTTCCTTGCTTCATCTTATTAACATTTCTCTCTATGAGTGCAGCATTTTTACTTGCCATTTTAACAGTCGCAATTTGTCAGTGCCGTGGTTCCACTTTTATTAGATATTTGATAGGAGGAGACAATGACATGAATTATGGTAAGTGCATTCATGTAATGTACATTAATCAAAAGAATTCATTATTGTACATTAACTATAGACAAAAATCCTTCAGTATAATTTGCTTCCAAAAATGTTAGCAACAAGATTTAGCAGGGTTATTAGGAAAGTTATTCACCTTACCTAAGCTTATTTTGCTGATAATACATATTCAACAGAGTATATTTGTGATTTTATTACACCCAAATTGCAGGCTTCGCAACTCAGAAGCTATTACATCATTTCTCAGCGTCTGTCCTTTATTTTTAAATGTGCAATTCCAGCCTGAATGATTCATTGAACAAAGGCAATATTCCTTCTATTGTTTAAGATAGATTTCCAACCTGTGGTAACATATTTTTCTTTCAGATAGGCACATAAGTCAAACTATTTTTTTTTACACAAGCTGGTCTATTATTGTCGGTTAGAACATTTCTGTGGCAGTTCCAAAGCAAAAGAAATGCTGAACAGATGGGTATCTTTTGTAGGCCGCAAATGAGTCCAAATTAAATCAAATAGTAAAAAGAAAACTAGGTTTATTGCAAAGCAATTATATTCACAATATGCAGCAGATCCCAGCCAGGTCTGCCCTGGCCGTCTTTATATAGATCAATCATGAATGTCCTTGGGCTCCCCACCTCCTTAGCGGGCAAGGTCGTATTTGGAGAGACTCACAGGAGACTGATTGATTGCTCCAACCCTCGTGCTGGATGGGACAGAAT
This sequence comes from Scyliorhinus canicula, assembly GCF_902713615.1. Classification (NCBI taxonomy): domain Eukaryota; kingdom Metazoa; phylum Chordata; class Chondrichthyes; order Carcharhiniformes; family Scyliorhinidae; genus Scyliorhinus; species Scyliorhinus canicula. Next base: position 22,417,039 of record NC_052161.1, read on the forward strand.
TCGACAGCACTATGAAGTAGCATCATGGGTTACAATTCCACCTCCGATTCCTCAAATCATGAGTGGCCAATTCAACATTGTCATCGTAGGAAGCAATGATTTTTCTCCAAAATGAGAAAAGGAAAACCAGAGCCGTGATCACTCTGACTGCTCTTGCAACCAACTCTGGAATGGTATTGGACTTCTCAGCTCTTAGGGTGTGTGATCAATGGAAACTGACAGAAAATAACTTCACCAAAAGACAATGATCTGCTGATGATATCACTGTATAACTCGGGTACATTTTCCAAACGTACTCATTGTGTGATTTATGGTATCAGCGTTGGAAAGCATTCATAGAAGTCCTGGAGATGTGTCTGAGGAAAGTATGAAGTAGAATCTCCTCTTACAAACAGGAGGTGGGATCAAAATGTTTCCTTAATTACAAAATTAAAAACATTATTGTGGTGATATGATTTGCATACCTGTCTGCCATTGGGGCAGAACACCGGCTTACCATTGGCCCTGGTCGGTCATGTGCCTCTCGACCGATTGGTCGAGAGGCTGAGTTAACCACGCCTCCTTGCCGAGGTATAAATAGTTAAACGCCCGGCGGTCGTCCATTTTATTGTAGACAACTGCAGGGCTAAGTTCTAGTTTATTAAAGCCTAACTTTTGTAAAGCAACTCGTCTCTCGTGCAATTGATGGCACATCAATTATTCGATAATTATTTTTCCATTTCCTTTCTAGACATATGATCAGTTCCCAGGCTTCTATTAATCTCCTGCAATTTTCCACCACCCTTGCACAAAACCTCTACATTGTGCTTGGTCCCTGCCCATGATAACACTACCGAGATTGGGAAATCTATATATGGAGAAACGCTCATTCAATAGCACAATAAGTTTGATGTCTGTGCCTCTTGAACAATATATTTAATTAAATAATGAACGGTCATTGGATGTGTGCAACAAAGTAGTCAGTGGCCTTTGTAAATGACACAAATAGACTTCCTGAAATTTCCACATTTCCGATACTGAACATGATTCTTGCACCAATGACCGCCCCTTGTCTGTTTTATTAATGGTCGACCGCTAATAATAGTTCATTTTGAACGTTAAATATGAATTAGTTGTAAAAACAAGCTCTTTTTAAAAATGTAAAACTTTATCTTATCTTCTTTAATTTAGTCCTTGTTGAGACATATACCATTGTCCAGGCAAGGATTCAGCAACGCTCTGCAACCATCTATCTTGACACAACCTCTGGGAATACTCAAGAATAGCCTAGAAATAGTCATCCACCGATTTTTGCGGAGTGGTGTCACAGCTCCAGGGACCTGGGTTCAATTCCGGCCTCGGGTGACTGCCTGTGTGGAGTTCTCCCCGTGTTTGCGTGGGTTTCCTCCAGGTGCTCCAGTTTCCTCCCACAGTCCAAAGATGTGCATGTTAGGTGGATTGGCCATGCTAAATTGTCCCTTAGTATCCAAAAGGTTAGGTGGGGTAACTGGGTTACTGGGATAGGGTGGAGGCGTGGGCTTAAGTAGGGTGCTCTTTCCAAGGGTGGTGCAGACTCGATGGGTCGAATGGCCTCCTTCTGCACTGTAAATTCTATGATTTCCTCTCTTCCTAACTTTCCGAGACAACATCTTGTTTCTGAATACAAAACACAGAACAGTACAATAAAGCAGAAAACAATTGTAATGAATAAAGTACAGTTAAGTCTTCAAAAGTGCCTTACTACAATGTATGCGAGCCATATAGAGCTCCTGTCCCTGAAACTGGGTGAAGATTAAAAGACATTTTAATTAGGAAAGCACAGAATTCTTTTTAGTTATTTCTGTCTAATCAAGACACAGACATAGAATTTGAAATGGTGGCAGAGACAGTGATTTTAATTTGCCTGTATTGTCATTTTAATTGTCAATGGCAGTGAAAAGGCACATGCTGCACAAAAAAGACACACGCTGCAGAAAAGATACTGAAAGAAAATCTTTGCCGCAAGGTAAGTGCAAGGAATATTCTGCACTTGGCTTTATCTCAATGTACAAACTTTCAAAGAAACATATGGAACAGCATGCATCCATCATTTTCAGTTTCATGGTCCTCTGATTTTTCTTTTATCCCTGGTCTGGCTACAATTGAAATTGTAAACAGATGGTAAACATTATGAACCCACTACTTACGTGACTTTAATATAGTCTGCATGCCCTACCAATCTTCAGGATGGCAAGAGCATCGATATGATAATTATTAATATTAAGCATATCAACTGCATTGTAATTTTACATTAAATGCACATCGCTGCTCGGCTGGCATCATAAGCGCATAAGAAATAGGGGTCGGCCATTCGGAGTTATGTCTCAACGAAAAAGCCCGTTGGGAAGAAAACCCAGGTTGGTAGTCCGTCGAAGGAATCTGAAGGGGTGAAGATGGCGAAGGCGGCCATGCCCATTACAGTGGACACACGAGCAATGGTGACGATGCAGAAACTGGAAAAATTTGGAAAGCAGATGGATAAGCAGCTTGAGCAACAGTGTAAAGAGATGAAGGAATCCTTTAAAGCCACTATCGAGGAGGCATTGGGCCCAATCCGAGAGCAGCTGGGTTAGACCTCGAAGGCTGTGAAAGAGCAAGGCGAGACGTTGAAGAGTTTGGAGGAGGCCTTGACGCAACAGGAGGGGAGGTTCGCCTCATTGAAAGCAGAGTTGTTGCTCGTGGCGGAGAATAACAATGGCCTGAGGGCAAAACTAGAGAATCTGGCGCTTGAACCTCAGGATGGTAACGCTGCCGGAAAGAGTGGCGGGCTCGAGGCCCACGAGTACTTCTCAGAGATGTTCTCCCGGCTGGTGGGAGGAGACGAGGTGTTCATTCCTCGGAATTGGATAGAGCCCATCGGGCACTCCGGCAGAAGCCACGGGCGAACAAGCCACGGCGGGTGGTAATTACCCACTTTCTAATGGAAGGAGTGGGTCCTGGAGTGGGCAAAGAAGAACCACAATTGGCTGGGATGGGCACACAGTGCTTATCTACCAGGATATTAGGATTGAGCTGGCAAAGAGGCATGCGGCCTTCAACAGGCAAAGACGGTATTTTCCAGCAAATTATTGCGGTTTGGGGTGGTGTACCCGGCACAATTGAGAGTAACGATGGACTTGAAGGATAATTTCTTTGATACACCAGTGCAGGCAGAGGCCTTCATCAGAGAGAAGGGACTGGGATCGATGTGCGGAGGGCGGATGTGGACTTTGTTTGTGAGCCATGATGTGGAGATGCCGGCGTTGGACTGGGGTGAGCGCAGCTCCTTCATTCACCTGAGGAAGGAGCTGCGCTCCGAAAGCTCGTGTTTGAAACAAACCTGTTGGACTTTAACCTGGTGTTGTAAGACTTCTTACTTTGTTTGTGAGAGATGGGTTGGAGGGAGGGTTGGGTTCAGGATGTTTTATTACAATGTTTTAATGTTTCTTCTTCATATTCTTTCATGGATGTTGGAGTTGTAAAAGGTGTTTTATAGGGTACTGGGAGGGGAAGAGGGGGAATAGTTAGGATGCCAGGGTTGGGCACTGGGGTGGGTAGAGCGGGCAAGGAAGGATTAGGCTCGTGTTTTTGCTTGGCTTTTTGGAGAGGGATCCTGGGCGTGGGGCTACCTCACGAGCAGCTAGTGAATGGGAGTGGAGGGGGTGGGGGGGAGAGAGGCTGTAACTCATTGGGCCAGTGCTGGTGAAGAAGTCCACAAGTGTGCAGGTTACATAAGAACATAAGAACTAGGAGCAGGAGTAGGCCATCTGGCCCCTCGAGCCTGCTCAGCCATTCAATGAGATCATGGCTGATCTTTTGTGGACTCAGCTCCACTTTCCGGCCCGAACACCATAACCCTTAATCCCTTTATTCTTCAAAAAACTATCTATCTTTACCTTAAAAACATTTAATGAAGGAGCCTCAACTGCTTCACTGGGCAAGGAATTCCATCGATTCATAACCCTTTGGGTGAAGAAGTTCCTCCTAAACTCAGTCCTAAATCTACTTCCCCTTATTTTGAGGCTAAGTCCCCTAGTTCTGCTTTCACCCGCCAGTGGAAAAAACCTGCCCGCATCTATCCTATCTATTCCCTTCATAATTTTAAATGTTTCTATATGATCACCCCTCATCCTTCTAAATTCCAACGAGTACAGTCCCAGTCTACTCAACCTCACCTCATAATCCAACCCCTTCAACTCTGGGATTAACCTAGTGAATCTCCTCTGCACACCCTCCAGTGCCAGTATGTCCTTTCTCAAGTAAGGAGACCTAAACTGAACACAATACTCCAGGTGTGGCCTCACTAACACCCTATACAATTGCAACATAACCTCCCTAGTCTTAAACTCCATCCCTCTAGCAATGAAGGACAAAATTCCATTTGCCTTCTTAATCACCTGTTGCACCTGCAAACCAACTTTCTGTGACTCATGCACTAGCACACCAAGGTCTCTCTGCACAGCGGCATGCTTTAATATTTTATCGTTTAAATAATAATCCCATTTGCTGTTATTTCTACCAAAATGGATAACCTCACATTTGTCAACATTGTATTCCATCTGCCAGACCCTAGCCCATTCACTTAACCTATCCAAATCCCTCTGCATACTTCCAGTATCCTCTGCACTTTTCGCTTTACCACTCATCTTAGTGTCATCTGCAAATTTGGACACATTGCCCTTGGTCCCCAACTCCAAATCATCTATGTAAATTGTGAATAATTGTGGGCCCAACACGGATCCCTGAGGGACACCACTAGCTACTGATTGCCAACCAGAGCAACACCCATTCATCCCCACTCTTTGCTTTCTATTAATTAACTAATCCTCTATCCATGCTAGGTTAGGTGGATTGGCCATGCTAAATTGCCCTTAGTGTCCAGAAAGTTCAGGTGGGGCTACTGGGTTATGGGGATAGGGGAGGTGTGGGCTTGGGTGGGGTGATCTTTCCAGGGGCTGGTGCAGACCCAATGGGCCAAATGGCCTCCTTCTGCATTGTGAATTCTATGAAAATCTATGAATGGTCGTGTAGGCTTGAGGGGCTGAATGGCCTACTCCTGCATCTATTTTCTATGTTTCTATGTTTCAGAACAATGGATTCAAGAATTTTCCCTACGACGGATGTTAGGCGAACTGGCCTATAGATTCCTGCTTTCTCTCACCTTCCTTTCTTGAATAGAGCAGTTAAATCAGTGATGTTCTGATCATTTGCGATTGGAACATTAATGTTGCCTAATATAAGGTCACAGGTTTTATTTGGAAAATATTTTTATTCAGTTTTTAACATTTTAACATTTTATCCATGAAACAAAACAACACAAAACAAAAAGAATAATAGAAACCCCCCACCCCA